>NC_090805.1:5633750-6277500 GCF_036512215.1 Solanum lycopersicum
CTGGTCGAGTCTATCCCGGGTAGTAGCACTGCCCCGAGATCCTCTCGAACAGCCCCTCTACCGGTGCTGGTCCCGCTTGCTAGGGTCCAACGATTAGAGGCGCAAATGGCTACACTTCTGCATCATATCCAGCCGTGGATGCAGAAGTCTATTACTGAGTCAGAAGAGCGCCTAGAGCGGAAAATGGTCCAGTATGCAGAGCGGAAGATCGCTGAGGTTCACCAGCGCTTGGACGCCTTTGAGTTGCGGGTGCTAGCCCGGCCAGCCCCTCCAGTGGATGAGTCGACTCTTCAGGCTGCGGTCGACAGCCTTCGCACAGATATTGACACGATCTTAGAGGCTAGGGTGTCGGAGTCTGAGGCCCCTTCTGTTGAGCCTAATGAAGACACAATGTTGGAGGCCCTATTCGCTACTTCAGAGATTTCACCACCTCCCTCTCGAGAGCATGCCAAGAGGCGTAGGGGTCGAGTAGAGGACGAGGCACGAGCATGGAAAAAGGAGCGTCGAGAGATGGAGGCTGCGAGGAGAGACTTACTTGCTGAGGAGGAGGCGCACCAGATGAGAGCATCAGAGTTAGCGGCTGGGGCGTCTAGCTCCCGAACCGTGGATATAGCAGGAGGCACTACTGATAGTGCGGTTGTTGCTAAGGACACTACTGAGGGTGTCGAGATTGCAGAGGACGTGGGTTACGGGGAACCGGACCAACCATCTTGCTGATCGACGGCGCTTTGCGCCACAGGTTTGCTTCACCAACCACTCTAGTATTTAAATTTTTATTCATTGGGGAAAATTGCATGTTTTTTTTGGTAGGGGTGGGGTAAATGGACTTCGAGTGTTAGGGTGAAGTCTGAGTAGCCCGATTCACTATCCTCTTTTGGGGTTTTCTTGCCTGTGTTCTTTTTCCCCAAAAGATTGATTACTTTTTCTGTTGAACCGACATGTCTATATCTTTTGTATATAGTTTAATTTTGGAGCATGATGGCTAAAATGATATCTTGATAAATTGGAAAATGATGCATGACTAGGTATAGTAACTGATCAATGTATGGCTCTAAGCATGACATAGAGGTACACCATTGCCTTACCCTAAGTCTAAAATTCGAACTAGGTGTCTGATAATCTGGTAGAGTGATGAGATGTCAAGTGAGTGTGAGGAAGATTTGAATAGTTTACTATCTGTACTGTGCTAGAACTTGCCTGGTTAGTCCTGCTAAAAGTAAGTTGTAATAGACAATTAGGAAAGGATCATAGGCCCTTATTCAAGATAGCCCATTTTTAGCCTAAATAAAGGAGAACCAAATGAAATTTATCCTTCTTTGATCCAAATGATCTGCGCTTAAATTAGACCTTTCTTTTTCACCCCAACTGTTCTTTTCTGGGAATAATGTGTTGGCCCTGGTCCCTCCTTGGACATGTGCACCTCAGCTTATGCCAAAAGCATAAGTTGAGGGTGGCTAATGCAGTAAACAACCTTCGTTATGGCCCTGGCTCAACTTTGGGTATTGTGTACCTTGACTCATGGCAAAGCCATGAGTTGAGGGTTGCTATTATGATGAATGCTCTGGAAAGTAGGGTTGAAAGAGCAAAGAGAGAGAAAGAACAAAAGTAAAGTGACACAAGAATTAGTTGAAAAAAAAGTAAAGAAAAGGAAAAAATATACAAGAAATACAAGTAAGAAAAGAAGAGAGTCACTTACACAAATGAAGAAAGAAGAGAAAATATCAAGGTGAAAGAATATGAGAAACTTGGCGAGATAAAATGATAGAAAGTGGTAGATTTAGCCGATATGTCAAGGAGGGAAAAAATTCACTAAAGTATACCTAAATATATCCTACCTAACCCTGATCATATGTTACAAGCTAAGAAAGTCCTATCGTGATCCTACGGGTTGTATCGCAAACTTAAGGCAGTGAAAATAAGGGTAAGCTTATGGCAATAGGTATGAATGAGTGTGACTTTGTTCTGAGAGCGAGTGTTGAAAAGTAATATTTATACTCAAACTGAAATCATTGTGTGAAAAATGAGGATTTTTCTTTAAAGTGAGGACACTAGTTGCAATACCGGAATTGTTAGCACCTCGGTGAGAAATTGAAGAGTATAGGTGTTAGTGCATGACGAGTCTGTGTCATGTTCTGATCCCACATAATTCAAGCCTAATAGTGATAGTATGCATAGATTTGATGAGATTAATCAGGATTGATAGCCAAATGATTGCAAAGGATAAAACATGGATACTATTGTACAAAGATTTTGTATTGAGTCATAGTGCGTCGCTTGAGGACAACAACGAATTTAAGTTGAGGGTGTTGATATACCATGGTTTCACGGTATTATTATTACTTTTTCCTTAAGTTTAGTGTGTCCAAAAGCCTTTTTGTGCTAATGTTTATATAAGTTTCTCTTTATTTTGTAGGAAATCTGTCCAAAGATGAATGCGGAGATTGAGAGAAGAAATGTAGAAGAGACCACCTACGGAGCTTGTGACGGTCTGTCGTGCTTGTGACGGTTTGTAAGTGGCAGCGTAGTGCAGCTGCTGAAGGAAGATGGGGAAGTCTGACCAAGTGTGGGTTTACGAAGCTTGTGACAGTCCATCGTGTCTATGACGGTCCGTCCTGCAGGTTAGTCATGAAGTTTAGAGAAGTACTTTCAGTACCCATATTCCAAGAGTTGAAGTGTTTTAGAAAGAAGACCGTCGATAGACCGTTGTGCTTATGACGGTCCGTCATACTTGTCGTCGAGGGTAATGAAGAGAGCAGCAGAAGAAATTGCATAAGTATGGGACGACGGAGTCCATGACGGTCCGTCGTTGATCGGTATTATTAATACTTTTTCCTTAAGTTTAGTGTGTCCAAAAAGCCTTTTTGTGCTAATTTTTATATAAGTTTCTCTTTGTTTTACAGGAAATCTGTCCAAAGCTTTATGCAGAGATTTTGAGCGAAAAAATGCAGAAGAGACCACCTACGGAGCTTGTGACGGTCCATCGTGCTTGTGACAGTCCGTAGGTGGCAGCGTAGTGCAGTAGCTGAAGGAAGATGGGGAAGTCTGACCAAGTGTGGGATTACGAAGCTTGTGACGGTCCGTCGTGGCTCTGACGGTCCGTCCTGCAGGTTCGTCGTGAAGATCAGAGAAGTGATCCCAGTACCCAGATTCCAAGAGTTGAAGTGTTTTAGAATGAAGACCCTCGATGGACCGTTGTGCCTATGACGGTCCGTCATACTTGCCGTCGAAGGGAATGAAGAGAGCATCAGAAGAAACTGCACAAGTATGGGACGACGGAGTCCACGACGGTCCTTCGTGACTACGACGGTCCGTCGCGACTACGATGGTCCGTCACGTGATCCGTCGACCCAACCGCGTTTTGGCAGATTTCCTGCAATTAGAATCCTTGTTTAATTAGGTTTTTGTTTTTTCATAAATAGTTCAAAACACCTCGTTTTTGAGGTTAGACACCAGATAGTTAGACTCTATGAGATTTGACATAAGATTTTTAGACTTTGTGTATTAGTGTTGGATTTTGAGATTCTTGCAAGTGATTTTTGGAGATTAATCAAGCAAACTTTTGATTTTATTCTTTCTCATTGAAGTAAGTACATGAATTCGTATTTAATATATTTGAATATTGTGTTTATGGCTTTGAGTAACTAAACTCCATAACCAGGGTTGTGGGAACCATAGGCAAATAATGAGATAAACCCTAACTAAAATAACAGTTCTAGATTAGTGTCTTGCATGTATTAATAATTCTTTCACTTAAAAGTCTTTTTAACGGATGACCAACGTTAGAACTCGCCTTAATGCTACTTTTCGGACCAAGGAGGTAGATAATAGGAAAAGAATTATCAACATAGATTTAGTGTATACTATCTAATAGGCTAGTATTGATTGGTACGAGGTAATAACTTAGTCAATTATCGAATACAATGCTTAATATGAGGTAAAGATAAGGGTTAGAATAGTAATACACGTAGCCGGACCAAGGTGCGGAGTGAGATTTTCTAGATGCCGGACCAAGGATTTAGAAATACATAACTTATCACTTTACATGCAAGATACTAGGAAAGAATTGTTATAGTTAGAATAATCAAGTTATGAACCTGTGGGGAACACGTAAACCCTAGTTACTTTGATTAATTGATTAAAATCCAACATTCAAAGCTGTTAAGTGTCTCTTTCAATTGCATTAGTTATTTTCATTCATTTAGAAATAAAAACCCGCCTTTTGTTGTTTTTACTTTCCAAGGAAGTCATTGACTGAACAATAGTAATAATAGATTAAAGTTAAGTCTAGACTATTTTCCTCGTGAGACTGATCCCAACCTCACTAGTTGGGTTATTTACTTGACACGACCGCTTTACTTCTTATTTGAGAAGTAAGTTTGAGGTATCAATGTATTAATAATTGTTTCGTTTAGAAGTCTTTTGAACGGATGGACAACGCTAGAACTCGCCTTAATGCTACTTGCCTGACCAAAGAGATAGATAATAGGAAAAGAATTATCAACATAGATTTAGTGTACACTATATAATAGGCTAGTGTCGGTTGGTACGAGGTAATAACTTAGTCAAATATTGAATACAATGCTTAATATGTGGTAAAGGTAAGGGTTAGTATAGCAACACACGTAGCTGGACCAAGGTGCGGAGTGAAATTTTCTTAATGCCGGACAAAGGATTTAGAGATACATAACTTATCACTTTACACGCAAGATAGTAGGAAAGAATTGTTATTGTTAGAATTATCAAGTTAGGAACTTGTGGGGAACACTTAATCCTTAGTTACTTTTATTAATTGATTAAGATACAAGATTTGAATCTGTTAGTTGGTTACTTTAATTTAGTTAATTATTTTCACTAATTTAGAGTTAAAACCCCCCTTTTTTGTCTTTTGTTTTCTAAGGAAATAGTTGACTAAATAATAGCAATAATAGTATAAAGTTAAGTCTGAACTATTTTCCTCGTGGGATCGACCCCAACCTCATTAATTGGGTTCTTTAATCTATATGACCTCTCTTATTTGAGAAGTAAGTTTGAGCGTATCACTCCCCGATGTCTTAGTTGAACCTTTTTTGGTTTCTACTCAGGTGGATAACTTCGTTATTGCTAAAAGAGTCTATAGGAGTTGTCCCATATTGATGTCCAATAGAGTTACATTGGTGTATTTTAGTAGAACTTGATATGTTGGACTTTGATGTCATATTGGGGATGGATTGGTTGCATGCTTGTTTTGCTTCAATTGTTTGTAGAACAAGGGTAGTTAAATTCCAATTTCCTAATGAACCTGTTTTAGAATGGAAGGGGGGGGGGATTAAAACCTTAATTTGATGCTCATCTTTTAGATTTGGTCCACATATTGAAGGACTTTCGGAAGTCTTCCCTGATAATTTAATCAGAATTCCTCTCGAATATAAAATAGATTTCTACATAGATTTGATGCCATATACAAAGCCAATTTAAATTCCTCCTTACTGGATGGCTTTGGAAGAGCTGAAAGAATCGAAAGCTGAACTCAAGGATTTGCTAGACAAGGGGTTTATACAACCAAGTTTATCTTGAAGGGACACTCCGGTATTATTTGTGAAAAAGAATGATGGGTCTCTTAGAATGTGTATTGACTATTGACAATAAATAATAAGTATCCTCTCTTTAGGATTGATGATTTGTTCGATCAACTTTAAGGTGTGAGTTACTTTTCAAAAATTGACTTGAGGTCAGACTATCATCAGTTTACAGTGGAGGTGTTGATATTCCTAAGACAACTTTCCGAACAAGATATGACCAATATTATTTCCTAGTCATGTCTTTTGGTCTAACTAATGCCCCGAGCCTTTTCATGGACCTCATAAATAGGTTGTTCCGAAATTATCTTGACTCATTTGTAATTGTTTGTAGATATCTTTGTATATTCTAAGAGTGAGGATGAACACATGGGTCACTTGAGGATAGTTTTGCCAGTCTTCAAGGAACATCAACTCTTTGCTAAATATAGTAAGTGCAAATTTTGGCTAAGGTCGGTGGGTTTTCTTGGTCACATTGTTTAAAGTGAGGGTGTAAAGGCTGATCCGAAGAAATGGGAAACGGTTAAGAATTGGCCTATACCTTTAACTACCACAGATATTAGAAATTTCTTGGGTTTAACCAGGTACCATAGGAGATTTATTGACGAGATTTGCATGTATTGCATCTCCATTGACTACCTTAACCTAAAAGAAAGTCAAGTTTGAATGGAGGAAAGCTTGTGAGTATCCCCGGTGTTGACCTTATCGGGGATACCGAAGGTTTTGTTGTGAATTATGACGCTTACTTGAGTAGGTTTGGGTTGTGTCCGCGTGCAACATTGTAAGGTGCTAGCATATGCCTCTAGACAACTCAAGGTGAATGATAAGAATTATCCAACTCATGAACTTGGAGCAGTCTTAGTGTTTACTTTGAAAATATGGAGACATTATGAATATGGTGTGCATGAGGATGTGTTCATCGAGCATAAAAGTCTCCAGTATGTGTTCACTCAAAAGGATTTAAATTTCCGACAAACTAGGTGGTTAGATCTTTTAAAAAACTATAATATGAGTGTGCATTACCACTCAGAGAAGGCCAATGTGGTTGTGTATGCTTTAAGTAGAATGTAATAGGTAGATTGGCCCATATTCCCGATGGTAAGATAAAGTTAGTGAAAGATGTGCACATATTGGCCCTGTTGGGTGTTCCATTAGAAGATTCTCCAAAAGGGGGTTTCATGCTTCATTATGAATCCGAATCATCTTTAGTGGTTGAGGTAAAATATTATCAACACCTTGATCCTCTATTGATGGAGTTGAAGGAATCAGTTCTTTGTAAGTATAATGAATCATTCTCCCGGGGAGATGAAGTACTTAGGTATCAAGGTAGGTTGTGCGTACCAGATGTGGATGACCTAAGAAGAAAAATTTCCGAAGAGGCTTATGGTTCTCGACATTCCATTCATCCGGGTGCTATCTAAATGTATTGTGATCCTTAAGAGATATATTGGTGGAATGGTTGCCGAACATCAAAGACCAATAGGGTTGACTTAAGATAAAGCTATACCACTTGGAAGTGAGAAGATGTCAACATGGACTTCGTTGGGGGTTTGCCTCGTACACGAAGGTAACGTGATTTAATTTGGGTTATTGTTGATAGTTTAACCAAATAAGACCATTTTATTCCAGTCAAAGCTACTTATTTGGCAAAAAATATGCTAGTTGTATCTTATTGAGATTGTGAGGATGCATGGGGCTCCCTTATCTATAATCTTGGATAAGGGTCCCCAATTTACTTGTCACTTTTGGAAGGCGTTCCAAAGTGGGATCGGTACTAAGGTGAAATTTAGTACCACATTTTATCCACAAAGGATGGTTTAGCGGAAGGAATCATCTAAACCCTGGAGGACATGTTTAGGGCATGTATCATTGCCTTCAAGGGTAATTGGGATGACTATCTACCATTGATAGATTTGCCTACAATAATAGTTATCATTCGAGTATTGCCATGACACCCTTTAAGACCCTTTATAAGAGAAGATGTAGATCTTCAATTGGGTGGTTTGACGTAGGCAGATTTTCTCTAATAGGTCCCCAAGTAATCTATGAGGTTTTGGAGAAAGTTTGACTCATAAGGGAGAGATTAAAGACGGCCCAAAGTCAACAAAAATCTTATGCCGACAATTCAAAAAGGGACTTTGAGTTTATGCTAGGTGACTTGGTCTATTGAAGATATCACCCATAAAAGAGGTTGCGAGGTTTGGTTAAAAGGGGAAACTTAGTCCCCGGTAAGTGAGGCTATATGAGGTTGTGAAACGCATTGAAAGTGTTGTCTATTAGTTGAAATTACTTTTTGAGTTGGCTCCGGTGCATCCAGTGTTCTATGTGTCAATGTTCAAGAAGTGCATAGGCGATCCGCTGTCTATATTTCCCCTAGAAGGTTTAGGAATGATTGCTAACCTTTCCTATGAAGATGTCCTGTTTGTGATTTTAGGCCGACAACTGAAGAAGTTGAGGAATAAAGAAGTAACTTCCGTAAAGGTTTTGAAAGAAGCATCTTGTGGAGAATACTACTTGGGAGGCCGAGGCAGACATGATGTCCTAATAGCCTTATCTTTTTTCCTTTCCCTTTTAGTCAAGGTGAGATTAGTAACTTCCCCTAGTTTTTATGAATGGTCATAAGTGTATGTGAATTTCTATGATTTCCCTTCATTATGCATGTTTTTTGTGAAAAATTAATGTTTCATGTATGCCTTGAATTATATGTTCTTCATACTTGATGATACTTGATTGTATGGTTGGTATAGTTGAGTTATGTGTTATTTCTTGTTGTGAAATTGCTCAAATATGAAATGATGAAATATGTGCCTAATGATGCATTGCTGTGTTGAGAATGGAGTGAATGTTTCCTCCTTCTTTATTGAATTATCGTAGTATGCATGTGCTGGCGGGCTGCTAGTCTTGAATCATAAATTCCAAAGAAAGATGTTAAACTGCCATTCGAGGACGAATGTTACCAAAAGGAGGGGGGATATTATTATACCTCAGACTCCCAATGACCTAGAATAGAGCCTCACCAATTAAATAATGCTTAAAATTTTGTTTCCAGACCTAAAACAATGTAATAAACTTTATTTAGAAGTATTAGAGCCTAAACGTTAAGGGATGACCATGATACTTGGAAACTAGAGGAATTAAACTAGTAGACGTCCTTAGGTCTTGTGAAGTTTTCAGAGTGTCGTATAATTCTAAAACATTTAAAAATACTTAGATAGGTAAAATAATATTTATAGGGCCAAAACGTCCAGTTACGAACCCACAAGGACAACCCTAGGGGTCCTTTAAAATGGCCCAATCGTTGGTAAAAAGGCTGTCATGGAAGCTTGAAAAAGCCCCTTTCTGAGGGTGATAGCACGTGTCGCGCCAAAAACTCAAAGGGAAAAATTGTCTTATGAAGTGGTCTTGTCACTAACCTATCTTCCACAAATCAAATTCCAGAAAAAAGATTTGGAGGTGACCCCATGATGCGCAATTATGTCCCAGTTTGGTCATATCATTTAAAGTCAATTTAACTTCACAAAAATGTCTAATTAAGTGAGAGATCTTTTGGGTATTTTAAGGGAGGGTATATATTTATTTTAGGTTAGTTTTAACTCATTTTTAACCACCCAAGTCAAATCACCAAAGTGAAATGAAATCACTCTCACTTCTCTCTAAATTCTCTCTCTAAGCAACCTCCATTGAAGAGCATTGGAGCTTGAAGAAGAATACCAATATTCCAAGTTTTCTACTCAAATTCGTGGATAAATTCTTCACTAATGCATGAATTCTTTCACTCTTGGAATTCCTTTCCCCAAGAGGTCCACTCAAAAATGATTTTAAATTCCCTAATAATCAAAGTTTTTCTCTACACTTGGTTATTCTTCTAAAACCTATATTGTGGATCAATTTTTATGAATTATGATTACTTAGGGTTATTTAAGTTTATAATGATGGCTAATTGAATTTTTTTATTTGAAATTCCATAAGACCTATGGTCTTCCCTAAATTCCGTAAATCTTGGATCTTGTTTGATGAATTGCTTGAAGATGATGAGTATACTAAGTGTTATATTGGTGTTAATTGTTTTATCACTTCATGGACTGCCTTATATCATGTATTGATTGGGTTTTTGATCTGGTTCTGTAAGAATGCATGAATTTCCCTCTTCTTCTAAACCTAATTCTTGAATCATGTTAAACTGTGATTAGAGGTGATGTAATTGAGTATGTTCTTGCATAATTGACTATTATATGATGATGATAATTGAGTTGGTGGGTACATATCATTAGTTTGGGATGGATTCTTGCATGGGTTTCATTGTGTCCATTGGTAAGACTTCAAGGTCCTGAATTTGCTAATGTAGTATTGTTGGCTTATCTTTGGTAATGTTGGCTAATGAAGTATGAATGATGAATTTATGAATGTATGATCAAGCTATTAATATGAGTGTTGTGAGATGTTGAGAAGTGTACTATTACGAGGGTTTGAAGATAATTCCTATGTGCATCTTTTGACTATGTATTAAGGTATTATTCTCACATGATGTTGGGTTGTGATGAAAGAACTTTCTCAGCCTAGAGCCTATGAGTTAGGAACATGTTAATGATGGTTTAAATTGATAAGACCTAAGTTATGAATTAATTATAAGAAACACTTAGAAATATTTCAAAAAAGAGAATTTATCTTAGCACCGGATGAACTTGACATTGAGAGATGTTCCTTTACAAAGGAAAGGAGGTTCACACTATGTTGTCTCATGAGGTGTACACTACAATACTAATTAGCATAAAAAAGGATTTTAGTAAGAACCTCCTAGTTCCTTAACTATGTGCTCCTATAGGAAACCTAGCTATTGGATCCACCTAGATGATATTATTATGTATATGCCATACCTTTGAAAGTAGTTAACCCTCATTTTTGTGTGAGGGATTGACATTGATTCCATGTTTAGCTCACATGGTCTAATGTCAGTTATGGCTAAGTTTCCCAAAAGTAAAATGAATGAATGAAAGTAATAATATAAAAACTAACTAGGACTCTTTAAGAGGTGTTACTTAGTGTAAGTAAGGGTATGGGACTGTACCTATGCATTGCACAAGTGGACCTTAAGGAGGATTCTAGTGTGTGTTCTTTATGCATAAATGATATATATGATGTTGCTCTTATATGATGTTGGTATAAATTGTTATGTATGATGTTGATCATAATTGTTATGATATTATATGATTTAAAGGCAATGTTTATGGTCTCGTTTCTAGTTTACTTGTTTTATATGGGGTTATGGAGCGTCACATATACATTGCACTAGTGGACTTGGATTGGGGTTATGAGTAAGGTCTTGTGATGTATTGATGAAATGGACTCTAAAACATTAAATGTTGATTATGGCTTTGTTATGATGTCATTCTTTAATATGAATATGAATATTTATTATTGTTGTTGTAGTATGGATTTTTATATGTTCTTGGAATGTGCATAAAGGCTTTTAAAGTGAACTCAACATGTTTATACTAAAATGTCCCTTTGTGCATGTCTTCAAATCTTTTACTTGCATATATCCATAATTAGTACATGTGGTTTGTACAACCCATATATCTTTTATTTATACAAAAATGTAAGTTCGGGCCATTGAGGGGTTGCAAGGTCATTCTCGAAGAAGATTGGATTGTCCCCAAATTGGTGAGACCTCAAATCCGAGGGCGAAGCTTATAAATCTAACTTTTGGTTATTTTTCTATTAAAGACATTGTTCTATTCCCTAATCAAGGACTATGTTGTATTCTCTTATAAGACATACTGTAATGTTGTAAGGGATAAGTCCCATTTCTCTTACTCTTATGTTTAGATGGTCATGTGAGACAATTATAAATTCTATTTTGATATATGTGAAGTGAAGTTGAACTTCAAAAAAAAAGTTTTAATTTTCCGCTTTTTATTCTATCAATGATGTGATAATGTATATTAAGGTCTTGTCTAAGGCCTCTAAGAGGACGAAGACGCCAGTTAGGACTAGGAGGTGCTCTCTAGTCGTGACATAAAACAACTTTTTGCTAATATTTAACTAAGTCAAAGACCTACCTACAGAACCTATCTATGACTCTTAAATCATTTGACGGACCGTACTTGTGAACCATTGAAGGAGGTACTAGGACTTGATTTTAAAAATATTTTTCTCCCTTTCTACGAGACTGCCTACGACCCATAGAAAGTGTTACGAGTCATAGACTGGCATCATAGACTTGAATCTAATGCTGCAATTTAATGGAAACTTTTCCTTTTTTGAAATCCAAGATGTTACATTGAGTTTTCGTGAAAGCGACACAAAAATTGCTAACCAAAGATATGTGAAAAAGATCATCCCTAGCGATTGCGAGGTACACCAATAATCAGGCATCAATATAATTACCAATCTCTCAAAACATCAAATGGACCCTCAGGATTCATTTGGAGGCCCATACATAAAAACCACATATGTAAAACAATTATACTCAACATTTTTGATTCAGTGGAATCGTTGAAACATAAAATAGATATCTCCTTGACCCGACATCCATGAAAATCATTAAAAACTAACTCTATGCATAAAAAGACTAAATCAATCTCGGAGCTTCTTAAAAATCAACCATGACCTCACATAGGCCTAAAATCACCCCCATCCAGCGGAACTCTCAAAAAGCGGGTATGATCCTTCGAAACACGTACAGTTACATTAGTCAAACCAAATACTAGATTTCCACAATTTCACATCGTAGGACCTCGAATCCTTAAAAAGACTTAATCTAAAACCGACAACTACCACATGCAAGAATCCACATTTCGAGATAGATGGAATTGATATGCACCAAAAAACCTCTTTTTAGCAACATTAGGCTTTGAAACTCAAAACTTAACCAATTCTCAACTTTAAACTAAAAGTTCAAAAACAATATTTCAAAACTCAATCATAAAATATTGGGGTGGATCTTAGGAAGGATAAAATGGTGAATTCATGAAACTTCCCAAAAATAATAGACTAGGTCATTATAGGTGCAAGGCATAACAGAAACGGCATTACCCCAAAAGAGAACCCCAAATGTCTCTGTAATCCTTTCAGTGTATTAATACGTGCACCACACCAAAGTTAAAGCTACTGTTTGTCCTAAAAAAACTCACCATATATGATATAAAACCAATGTATTAAGAACACCAATTGGACAAGGACATTCATACTCAACTACAACTCATACATTGCTGATGGGCCTGTAATCCTATTTTTAGGACAAAATTTGTGTCTATAAATATTTTTCTTAGGTTTTAGTTTTAGTTTATGCACTCTACATTTGTTACAATTTTTGTTGCTCAGAAACATATATTCTTTGATTTTTGAGCAATAAAGTACATTGATACTTGATAAATAGGATTCATACCACAACCAATAATAAGGTGAGTGGTGGGGGTTAACCCACCCTACTAAAAGTTTTTAAAATTGTTTTACAAGTTTCTAATATTACGTCAACAAGGAAGGATTTAATGAAATAAGATCGTAACAAAAATAAAAAGAGACAAGTTGGTATACTGAGCTCTAATTCTGGATCCCATATGTATGTGCTAAGCCTCATGCCATGAGTGTCTCTAAACTAAACTTTAGATACTAAAAAAATAAGGAAAATCCAAATTTAGGGTCGCAACATGCACCCCTCTTCCCTACAATGGGCGTCACACTAAATCGATGTGGTTTAGATTATTTTTCACTTAAAATTTCGGTTTAACCCCATCCAAAATCTTTATTTAAAAACATTTGATTGATGCAATTCTTGCATGATAAAAATAATTAAGAAATCAAAATTTTATAGTGACCTCGTGGATGATAGAGCAAAAAGAAGAAAAACAAATGAGTTAGTGCTAGGTCATCTTGTGAACATGCCTCATGACAAATAGAAACAAATGGTTGATTAAACAAGTCAATATTTGCTCTTACTACATAAGCGTCGAGAGATGATGCACTTGAAACATTTTTAAACTTCTAATTTTACATCTAAATTATTTCTTTAGATATCCCAAGTTAATTTATTTATTTCCCTTTTGTCTGTTTCATGACATGTTTGTGAAAGTTTCATAATCACATAGGTAAACCTCCTATATATATTGCTGCATGTAAATGTATACATTGTCATTTATAAATACGGAATTCAGGGTTGTTATTATGAAATTGTACCATTATGAGTCCAATTTTTAAGGGATTAATGGATTTTGTAATTAGTAGTATTCTAGTGAGATGCCTTACAAGAATTATGTATCAAGCATCATCTAAATGCCTAATCAGTCCTTCGAGAAACTTGAGTAGGCTTTATACGAAAAATAGATGAGTTAAATGAAAAAGTATGACACAACTATGAATATGTTTTGCATTTGATTATACCTCAAGGGACCTTAGTAGAAGATGTTGAGTGTGTCCTAAAATGTTTCAAACCGTTTAGTTAAAATATTATGTTTTATGATTTGAAATTTTGTACAAGTCGATAGAGTATTAACGTGTTGTTAAAACCTGTATGAGCCAAATCATCAATTTCGGTCATCATCCTACTGAGTCACTAGATCACTACTAGGGGTGTGCATCAGTTGGTTCGGTTTGATTTTACATATAATCGGTTCGGTTTATCAGTTTTTCGATTTATAAATATGCTAACCCAATAACAAAACCAATAAGAAATTTTTTATCGGTTTATCTGTTTTTTATGTTATCGGTTTGGTTTCAGTTAACCCAATAAGAAAATGTCGATCAAATAATATATAATAGTACGTATGTTATAATTACATGTTACCAACTTACCGCCAAAACATAATAGAAACATTGAATGTTGATCAAATTACTAACATTCACAAACTTGAAAAAGCTACCGCCTACAATTACGAACTAGAATTAAAACTAAAATAAAATATTTCAATGAGACAATCTTCAACAGTTTCTTGATCTACCAGATAATCAACAACATTCTCACCAATTTCCTAAGCAAAAAATCACATAGCCTGAAAAGCTAATATTGAATCTATTTATGTATTAAATTATGTATATTTAATATTGAGGAAGGGTAAAGTAGTAACTAACTATAGTCTTATTGGGTTATCGGTTTACCCAATAACCCAATAGAAAAAACTGAAACCGATCCAATAACCCAATAATTATTTTTTCTAAACCCATTAAAAACCCAATAACAATAACCCAATAAAATTTTATCGATTTGATTTATTGATCGGTTCGGTTTTTGCACACCCCTAATCACTACCTAATGGAACGAATAAGGAAGAACAAGAACTAGATGAAACAATTAATACTCCAGTTATTGAAGCTTCGACTCAGACTAAGACTCAATTTCAATCTAGATTTCCTTATGTACTTCTTGGAAAAGGTAGATGACTGATCAACAAACAAAAAGGGCATAATGTTTTTAGAGATAGTAAACGTTGATAACTACATGGAAACTTTAAGTTTAGAAGTTAGAAGGTGAGAATGATTGATTTTTGAGAGATAAAAAGGCAAGCTCAGGTAATTGATACCTGAAACATTCCTTAATAGTAAATAAAGTTGTATAACCTAAGAGGAATAAGAAGAAAAAGGAGAGGACGGATCAAAGAAATCCAAGCTATGGTTCAAGGTAGAACAGAAAGGTAATAACTTCTAAATAGAGACCCAAAGATCTCTACATGTTTTTTGGTGTATAAATACGGGCAAGATCACCACAACAAAGTTAAAGATATTGTTCTTCCTCAAAACCACTCATAATATGTAATACAAACCCCATGTCTTAACGACACCAATTGCACAAGTTCACTCATACCTATCATACGACTCATACGCTACTTAGAGACCTGCATTCTTATTAATTTTGGACATAACGTATTTTGTCTATAAATACTTTCCTTATGTTTTTATTTCTAGAATACACACTCTAAAAATATTGTCACGATTTTTGTTGCTTGCGCAAAATACAGTTTTTTGTTTTAAGCAATAAAGTACATTGATTTTTGATAAATATGAGTTGTACCATGTTCAATTTCGTGGGATGTAACCTACCCTACAAAAAGATATTTTAAGTGTTTTTCATGTTTTAGGTACTATGTGAATGAGGAAGCACATAATGGAACAAGAAAGTTTCAAAAGTAATAAAAGACAAGTTTGTGTATTGGGCTCCCCATCTTGGACCCCGTATACATGTCTATGCATTAGTTTCTTATTCTTCAAAATTATTTAAATTATCAATCGGCATGTGATATGATCTTATTTTTGATGGTGTCTTGCTAAAACTTTGTTCCATATAGAAGAACAAACTTGAAAATACATGGAAAGCATGAAATTAGGGTAGCCCTAGGGATAAAATTTTGAAATTGACTTGACTATCTTGTTGGGATGTTAGATATGACTGAAATAGTGTTGAAAAATGTTCTAGTAATTAATTAGAACTAGTTGGGAAGCATGAGTACCTATTAAAATAGACAACTAGTACCATGATAGCGAATTAAGCATGGGATGACCCTCAAACTTTATATCTTTAGATTGTTAGTGTTCTAAACTAAAATCTATCATGTATTTTTAGTTTGAATTGAGAGGCATCATATCCTCCAACAAGGAAAATGGAAAGCTAAGATTTTCTCCCTGAGTAGAAATCCAAAAATTCATGAAAAAAACAAGAGATTGACTTCGAATTCACTTTTTTCTTTTATTTTTCAAAATATTTTAAAATCCTTTGCCAATCAAAACATTTGGCAGTCTCACTTGCCAGATGTGTGAACAAACCAGAATAAAACTAAACCTGACATTTTTTCTTTAGAAAATTTCCGTTCAATATATCATAGTAAAGTACTAACCCAGTTCAATATTCAAACTAAACAAAGACAAAAAAGAGAGAAAAAAGTTCTTCTTGGGAAATTACCATGGTATAAAGAAAATCCTAAGACTTTATTCAACTACTTACTATTAACAAACAAGTTTCCTCACTACAAACAATTGATTTATTATTGCAACACAAATAAACCAACAATTGATGAATAAAAAAATCTTCAGAATAGTGACATTTTCGTAGCTTACTTTTGTTCTCTATGTTATTAGCAATTAACTTCCTAATCATGCAATTTCACTTACGCCTGTGTCTTTTTGTGTCATTCAATACTTCTTTAATCTCCTCCTTAGACATGTTTTTCAAATATTCTCTTGCTACAAATATATCTAATTCTTCATTTATTGGATCAAGTGTTGCAGAAAATATGTCTAGAATGATGGAGTAGTACAACCTATGGTCCTTTTGTGCCTGAAGTTTTCTAAATCTTACCCATACATGTTAGAATTTTCAATCTCCCAACCATCACAAGTATAAAATGTTATTGAAATATATGTTCTTCCAACCACCAAACTCCACTCAGAAATGATAATATGGAATAATTTTTGTGAAAATATAATAGTATGGAAGATCTTTTATAGACCGTTAATTACATCTCTTTATCATAGACTCTCATTGTTATCTTTATATTTTACATAAATCAGTGCTCATCTTGTGGCTAAGAACTGAAGGCCTAGAATGACTAGTACTCTGGCATTCCAATTCAAAGTATAGAATTATAAAATTGGAGTTAATGATGAATTTCACCACTCTTATGAGCATATCCCCTATTACTCCATCTATTGCTAATGAGATCTCTTTTATAATTGAAAGGTGATATCGATTGGGTATGGTCTTCCCAAGTCATGTCCTTTGAACACAAATAAGGACATCAAATTTATGCTTGACCCCAAATTACAAATACATTCCCAACATCACATTCACCAACTTGTATGGGGAGGGTGAAATTTCGTTGATCATCAAGTTGTTTTAGAAACCTACTCCTCATTATAGAACTGTATTCGTTGATAGTTGGTGTTATCTTACTTTATCCAATATCTTTTTTGCATGCCACTATTCTTGTAAATACTTATCATATTTTGGCATATCTTTTGATGCATCAATAACCAGTATGTTGATACGTAGGGTCCTGAAGATACTGGAAAACATAGTGAAACTATCCTTCTCTTTGTTCTGAACCAATTTCTTAGGAGTTGGTGGAATATTTTATGGAATAGGCATGGTATCATAAGACATTCTAGTCTCTTTATCATCACTATCAACTCATCCATAATACTTAATCGTGTTCATTCATAGCTTTTTCTCTTTTTATTCCAATCAAGACTATATAGTCCGCAAAAAGTCTCCACTTTGTGTTGAAACAAGCATATATTGACACATATTACCTCCCTCTAGTTATGGATTTACCATTGTATCAACACGAAGAGTGCCTTTTTGTCTTTGAATTATTTTTGTCGGCATCTATCTTCTTTGGGTCTCAATTTTCTTGATAAACGTAGCTTGCAAGTTCACAACTTATCCTACAGTAGAAATACAACTGCATAAATATTGCATGTGTTCTTTCTTTATTTTTAACCTTCTTTCATGAAACAATTTTTTGTCCATTTTAGAAGTCATGTGGTCATTTTCTAATGGTTAGTCAACATTTTAGTGCCTAATTTCTGGTGGCACATATGGATGTATACTTCTTTGATTGAAGCATTAGTCCCAATCTCATTGACTCCTATCCAACAACTTGTAATTTTCTCACTATTCCAACCTTGATTTCCTTTTCCTTGTCGCCAAGGTCCTTGGTTGGAACCCTAATAGTATGGACGAGAACCCCAATCTTAGAATTTACATAGTGGGCCTCTTCCTCATAATTCTAGAAGGATTTCTATGACTTGTATCCTTTCATTAACAACCATAGTGTTCAATATTTGCTTTAGTTTACCTATAACATGTATAACTCCTTAGAATTCTAACAAGGATTGAATAGGAGGAAAAATAGGGGAACTACGGAGGGGTCAATGGGTTGTGTACAGGACCACAACCCGTCACTCCATTGTGGTTAATACTTGAAAAAATGTGGAGGACCACAGACCCCTTCACGGGCTGTGGAACTCAACACAGGTCGTCAGGTTGCCAGTCAGAGTGGCCAAGAGCCATCCACGGCTACTGTGAGGAACCACGAACCCTTTCACTGGTTGTGTAACTCTACACGAGATTTTAAGTGGCCTATAATAGTCACCCTAGGACCACCCTGATTCCTACGAGGAAATACAATCGTCTCTATGGACCGTGGTGCTCCATACGGTCTGTGAAATGGGTCATAGAGGAATATGTTAGACTTCAAGTTTTAGGTCAATTTCAAAAGATCATATCTTTTAGCATAAAATGAATTATGTGTCCCATAACCTATTAAATTAAAGACAATTGCCTCCTATTTCCAACACGACTAAGTTAGCTAAAATCCAAGCTTGGAGTGAAAAGTTATGCTCATTTTAATAGAGGCTTATTGGGTAGGGACACAACCATGACCTATTTGACAGGTAGTAGTCCTAATAGTGGCCCGTCAGTCCCAATGTGAAGGGTTTTTATTAGCTTTTATGTCAAGGTCATTTTGGTCTTTTCTCCTATACATTGGCACTTATACTACGTCATTTAATTCCAAAAATATGTTGTTTTACTCAGTCTAAGCCTAATAATCTAGTTAGATAATACTCAGAACCCTCATTATCCGAAAATTCCCCAACTTTGAGTGAAAAGAAGAGGAGAAGTTGACCGCTTCTCCTAAGAACAAGCAGGAGTGTTCTTCAAATTTTAGCCCCGAAATCCAAAGGATTTCTACGTATATTTTGTAACTAGGTACGTGGGATTTCACTAGGTTGTTCCTTTCACCCAGTAAGTCCCTTGAATTGAGTTAGTTCTTCAGTTTCTCATACACTATTCAAACTTAGGGTTCCAGATATGAAGATTTATTATGATTTAAGTTGTAAGAGTTCACATGATCGAAATAACACGATTCTTGGTGATTTATTGTAATTTACATATATAGATTCAAAACCCTAGATTGTCTCAACTATTAACTCATGAATTATACTTGCTAGACAAATCAGTGAGAAAATCATGCTTTTGAAATTTAATGCCATAATTTTCACTATAATTGTTTGAATCTACAGTTTACAAGTTAGCATTTTGAGTTACTTAATATGTCAGTGTTTCATTTAGTTGGGTGCAGACTTAGCACCGTGTTGTACTAGAGTTCAGCGTACCCTGACAGTCCTAGAACTATGTACTAATGTAGGTTCAAAAGTACCCTTTATTGGGAATAGGATTTAGTGATCACACCACATTCATGCCTTTATAACCTTGACAAGGTATAATTGGTCCTTTCGATGGGGCATATACATAGAACTTCATGTTTTATATTGGTCAATGGTAGCTCCCACAGTCATACACTTATTGCATTTATTATGTTACCGACATTCACCTGATCGTGCATTTTATCATATGAGATACACTATTAGAACTTGGTCATTATATTTAGATTAGATTCTAGTTAAACTTCCATACAATCTATTTCGATATTCATTATTATATTGCTAAGCTATATCATTGTTCATCATAGTATCGATATCTTCCATGCTCTGTACATTCCAATAAAAAACTGATGTATACTTTGCGCTACATCATTTTATGACTTAGGTTCAGGCGCCCAACATCCCAATCACACTTAGATCGAATCTCCATTGAACTTCAAAAACTTCAATGGTGAGTCAACATATATTGAGGACAACAAACATGCTTTCTATTTTAGTCTTTATTTCCAGTGTTTAGTTTTTGCTAGAGTAAGATAGGGGCATGTCCCAACAACTTGATCCAGTTAGATTCTTTTCATATATAATAGTAGATTCAACTCGAGTTGTTAAGTTTTGTTTAAATCATCACTAAACTCTTAATTTATTTTATATATTCACACTAGTTTGGTTTTTCCCTATTTCAAATGTCCACTACTTTTAGTATCCATAAAGACTGTTTTACTTAGTTATTTTCAGTACGCCATATATATGCCAAACTCAGGCTTAGCTTGGGTCCCATGTTACGTCTAGGTAGTAGTCTCTAGGCATGACAAAATTTGTAATAGGGAATTAGGTTCAAGAGTCCTATTAGTGTTTAAAAGCCGCACTAAGTAGAGTCTCTTTCATGGGTGTGAAGTGAGCCACATATATGAGGGGAGGATATAAAGTGTTTTTAATAAAAATTGACTTCTTTTTTTATTCTCTTCGTACATATGTCATTTAAATTTTCCCTTATAATCCATTGTTGTAGGTTTCAAATAATGCCTCCTCATAGAGCTAACACACAAAATTCTAATACCCCGTAATGCTAAAGAAGTTCTTCAGTCTCAAACCATGATGTTACGAATGCAGAGTTCTGGAATATGATCCTTCTTTTGTCTTAGACTGTATCCAACAAGAACAATCAGAAAGCCCCAACTCCTACAAAACCAATTGGTGGATCAGTTGCAGCAAGAGTTCGAAACTTTGTGCACATGAATCACCTAAGTTTTTAGGGTTGCATACAAGTGAAGACCCACAAAACTTCATTGATAAGATCAAGAAGAGTTTGAGGTAATGCAAGTGACTGGTAGGGTGGATTTGCAATCCTACCAGCTTAAGGATATGACTCATATTTGGGTTAGTAAGAGAAATGAAAATAGGGGTCATAATGCAACTTCTGTGATAGGACTATTTTGATGGGGTTTTTCTTGACAAGTTCTACCGAGAGAGTTAAATGAGGCTAAGACACATGAATTCATGAAGTTGAAGTAGGGTTTAATGTCTGTCCGAGAATATGGGCTAAAGTTCATCTAACTCTATAGGTATACTCCACACGTTGTTTTCGATCCGAGAGCGCAAATGAACAAGTTCTTATTTAGTGTGTTCGATCTGGTGAAGACCGAATGTAGGAATGCTTTGTTGTTAGGGATACAAATATCTCCAGATTAATGTCCCGTGCTCTATAGGCCGAGGGATATAACCTCAAAGGAATAGAAAAGAACAACAAGAAAGCTGAACATGGAATTATGAAAACTCTCAGTAAAGGTCGGGTGGTGGAAATCACTTACAATTTCACTAGAGGTCTACAACACCAGCACCTTCATTAGTTAGCGCTCCGTCCCCCTATTTTGATAGGATAAAAAAGGTAGGTCATCAGGCTCTATGTCACACGGGAGTGCTTCAGGTAATCAAACTTTTCCAACTTTCCTAAACTATAGTAAGAACCATCCGAGTGAGTGTCTTACTGGTAGAGAGGGGTGTCTTGGGTGTGGACAATCTGATCATACGTTTAAGGATTTCCCTTCTACCATGTAAGGACAAGGAGATGATAGGTCTTAGTCTACTACTTTAGCTGCGCCAGCAGGTTGCCTTACTCATTAGGATGATTCATCTAGTACAAGTGGTGGTTAGTAATAGAATGGTTTGTATGCTTTTCAGGCTGACTAGGACAAGGAAGATTCTCCCGATGTGGTCACTACTACGTTAAGAGTCTTTTATTTTTATGTTTATGTATTGTTAGATCCAAGGGCTACACTTTCTTTTGTAACTCCGTACATAGCAGTAACTTTTTGTGTCAGTCAAAAACCTTTATAATAACTTTTCTCAATATCTACTTTAGTTGGTGACGCAGGCATAGCCAGACGAGTATACAAAAATTATCCTGTCATAGTTTTATAGAAAATAACCTCATCATACCTTGTAGAGTTAGAAATGGTAGATTTTGATGTCATTCTAGGCATGGATTGGCTATATTCCTATTATGCCTTAGTCCATTGTAGAAATAGGATGGTTCGGTTTCAATTTCCAAGCGAGCCAGTCTTATAGTTGAAGGGTAGTAGCTCAGTGCCTATGGTTGAGGTATACTTCTCATCTCGTTCAGGTTAAGGATTCAAGATCCAAAACCCAAATTTTGAGTCAGTCCCAATTGTAAAGTGGTTTACAGAAGTGTTCCCAGAAGATCATCAAGGAGTTCTTCCAATGATAGAAATCAATGCTAGAATAGATCTCCTTCTAGATGCCCAACCTATCTAGATTCCTCCTCATAGATTGGATCCAATTGAGTTTAAGAAATTGAAAGGACAGTATAATGACCTTCTAGATAAAGGCTTAATTGAACACAACTTCTCTCCATGAAGTGCTCCAACATTTTTCGCGTGAAAGAAAGACAGTTATCTCAGAATGTGCATTGACTATCATCAGTTGAACAAAGTCACAATCTAGAATAAATATCCCATCCAAGGATTGATGACTTGTTCGATCAACTTTAGGGTGCTTGTTGCTTTTCTAAGATTATTAGATCTGGCTGTCATCTTAAAGTGAGAGATATATTGACACCCTAATGATAACCTTGAGGACTCGGTATGATTACTATGGATTTGTGGTTATGTATTTTGGAATATCATTCCATGAACAAGGTGTTGAAAAAATATTTGGACTTGTTCGTCATCATTATTTGTGATAACCTCATTTATTCTATGATCTAGGAAGGACATGCGACTCATATGAAAAATATTTTTAAACCCTTGAAGATCGAAAAGTATAAGTTTAGTGACCGTGAATTCTGGTTACAGTCATTCGCTTTCCTTGGTCATGTTGAATCTAGTGAAAGAATCTGACTTGACTCTCAAAAAATTGAGGTAGTACAACATTGTACAGACCCACCTCTCTAACTAATATCTAAATTTTTTAGGTTCGGACGGTTAATAGAGGAAGCTTGTTGAAGGATTTTCATCCACAACTTCCCATTAGATGAGTGTGAAAAAAGCTTCTCAGAACTGAATATTAGGCTGACTACAACTCATTTATTTACTATACCAAGTAGTTCAGACAATCATGTGATTTATTGTGATGTATCTAAGGTCAATTTAGGCTGTGTATTGATGCAACGAGGTTAGGTCATTGTTTATGATTGAAGTACAATAAGAAGAATCACCCGACTCTTGACCCCAAACTTGCAACCGTAGTATTTTCCCTAATGATTTGGAGACACTAGTTGAATGGTGTTTGTGTTGATGTGTTCGCATATCATAAGATCCTCCAGTATTTGTTGACATAGAAAGAGTTGAATCATCATCAGAGGAGATGACTTGAATTCCTTAAAGACTATGACATGAATGTATTGTACTATCCAATCAAGACCAATATAGTAGTTGACGCCCTCAGTAGATTCTATGGGTAGTTTAGCACATGTTAAGGAAGAGAAGAAAGAATTAGCCAAAGATGTTCACCAGCTTGCTCACTTAGGAGTTTGCCTTATGGATATGTCAGATGGTGGTGCAATAGTTAGGGTCAGAACCTTCATTGGTAGCGGAGATTAAGGAAAAACAAGATAGCAATCCTATATTAATTTAGTTTAAAGGCGGAGTTTATCAGTAGAGAGTTCAGGTTTTCTCCCAAGGTGGAGATAATGTTCTTCGTTACCAAGGTCGCTTATGTTTTCCCTAATGTGGGTGAGTTGAGGAAGAAGATCCTTATAAAATCCCGTAATTCTAGATATTCTCTTCATTTGGATGCCACTAAGATGTACTATGATCTACGAGAAGTCTTTTGGTGGAATGGTATGAAGAGAGACATTGCAGATTTTGTGGCTAAGTGTCCTAACTATCAGCTGGTTAGAGTAGAAAATTATAATCTAGGAGATATAACTGAAGAGATTAAAATTCCTACATGGAAGTGGGAATTGATAAACCATTACTTCATTACGGGTTCACCCTGTATCACAGACAACATGACTCCATTTGGGTGATAGTTGACAGAGTCACAAAGCCATCTCACTTCTTGGCAATCAAGACTACCCATTCGGTGAATGATTACACCAAACTCTTGTTAAAGATATAGTCAGGTTACATGGGGTTCCCTTTTCTAATATCCAGAGGTCCTCACTGCATTTCATCAACAGATGAATGGTCTGGTAAACCGTACAATTCAGACTTTAGAAGAAATGTTGTGAGATTGTGTGATTGATTTAGAAGGTAATAGGAATGATCACCTACATCTCATAGAGTTCACATATAATAACTTCCATTCAAGTATTCACATGGCCCCTTATAAAACACTCTATGGGCATAGATGTAGATCTTTGGTTGGTTGGTTTGAAGTAGGTAAAACATCCTTGATTGGGCCATATTCGCTTCATGAGGCTATTGAGAAAGTTCAAATCATCAGAGATAGACTAAAGACAGCTCAGAGTCGTTGGAAGTCCTATATAGATGTAAAAAGAAGGGACTTAGAGTTTGAAATCGATGATTGAGTTTTCTTAAAAGTGTCACCCATAAAAGGATGATAAGATTTATCAAGAAAGGGAAGTGCAGTCCCAGGTATGTAGGCATGTAGGTGTTTACAAAATCTTGGAAAGGGTTGGTAATGTGGATTATGAGTTAGAGTTTCCCACAGAACTGGCAGCGGTTCACCCAGTCTTTCACATTTACTTGTTGGATAAGTGTGTGGGTGATCTGGCAATGATAGTACCTTTAAAAGAGTGTAGATGTGAAAGATAGTCTCACCTATGAAGAGGTTTTGTGGAAGAGTAACTCATTAAAGGGAACCACTTGGGAAGAAGAAACAACCATTATGCCAAGTATCTTCACCTCTTTCCGTGCGATTCCATTTCTGATTTCATCTGTTTAAATTATACGTTTGAAAGGAATATTGTAAATAAAATTGATTCTCATAAATATATACCTTTTTATGATTTTAATATCTGAGTAATTGAAAAAATAGATCATGAATCCTGTGGGCATTTGACGATATATATAATTAGAAATTAAATACTTTTTAACTTCACTAGAAATTCATAAAAACTCTTGTTGTGTTTTTATATTATTTCACAAATGACAGAGTAACTTTATGTTTGAAATTCTAAACAGGGATGTAGTTGAGAAGTTTTTCAAATTCATATTTCAACTTCAAGTTTCATTTTAAATTTCCATGATTAAAATTGATTTTCCAATAAAGTAATTCAGGGAAAATACGGATGATATAGTTCTTTTATTCCACGCAAAGCGCAAATAATTTCACTAAAATATAAATAAAGAACAAGATGCAAATTAACTCTAAATTCAAGAGAGACGGGTAATACTAGCTAATTGGCCGGTCCACCTACTTAGATGCACATGATATATAGACTTAACACAATTAGTTTGACATATGTCTGGGTTTATTTGGACATGCGATATGAAATTACGATTTAACATGATATTCGCTTAAAGTTTAAATTTTATTTCAGCATACAATTTGAGTTTTTTAGAATATATTTTTTCATAAATACGAAAACTCTGCAAAATTGTGAAAAGTGAAACTATATATATAAAAAATCTCAATTCTTATGTCATCTTATCAAATGAGCATATAATAATTTACAAAACAGAATATCGGAATATTGTAAGACTAATTTAATGATATTTTCATATTGTTAATAATTATATTTTATTTATTGATATTTTCATATTGTTAATAATTATATTTTTTGTGATTTAAAACTAAAATACTCATCATTCCATAAAGATACACTTTGAAAAAGTAGTCACTGATTAATCTTAGTATAATCATTTCACATGAGCTAAACAACCTCTTCATGTCGAATATAAATCTTTTCTGCAAAAAATAAAATGATATATTTATTTATATTTTATTTACAAAATATGAGAACTTATAAGTCTAGTTTTATATTTTATTAAAAAATTGATATCATCATTTGAATTTCATAATTTCAAAAAGGGAAAAGTGTCAAAAATACGCCTGAACTATTTGGAAAAGTTTAAAAATACCCTTCGCTCACTTATTGGGCTAAAAATATCCCTTCATCCACCTTTTTGGTCCATAATTACCCTTAAAACTAACAACCTTTTATTTTTTTAATTATTATTATTATTAATTATTATTATCTTGCATCTCCCTATTGGATAAATTTAAATTCCAACCCACCAAAATATTTTCTACCCATTTGACCCATTTCAACTTTTTTTGATCCAAACCAAATTAAAATTCATCAAAATTAAAAAGATTTGAACATCTCTTCTCTACCATTTAAACCTAATAACCTATTCTCTTTATCATCACCATATACAACCTCAATCAATGATAACTAAAATAATACATATATTTATACCAATAATCAACAAAGAACTAGAGAATTTAAAACCAATTAGAACTAAAAAAGCTCTTCTTGATTGTGTTAGAATTTAGTTAATGCCACTATAAAAATACAATCAAATAGAGCTTTTTAGAACTCCACTATGAAAAATTGAATCTTTGAAAATGGTGTGAATCAAAACGAAGAAATAAGAAGTACCAATTCAGGTTTCCTCAATGCCACCATGAAAACACAATCAAGAACAACTCTTTTAGTGCAACTCCACCATGAAAGTTGAATCTTTCAAAAATGGTGCGAATCAAAAGGAAGAAAGAAACAAGACCCAAGTAATATTACCGCATATTCACTATAAAATCAAAATTAAGAAGAGCTATTTAGTGCAACTTCCCCTTAAAAAACTGAATCTTTAACATAGTGTGAACCAAAAGGAAGAAACAAGAAAGACCAAATTCAAACACAATCAAGAAGAGCTTTCTAATTCTATTTGATATGACCAAATTCAAATATCAAATTCAAATTCAAATTCTAATTGATTCAATCATTAATTTTGTTCTGAAATTGTTGCATAACAGAAGTGGAAACAAGAAAATATGTTATTAGGTTCAAGGTGTAGAGAAGAGAAGAGATGATGAAATTTATTATTCTCGATAACTTTGTAATTGCATTTGGGTCAAAGAATGTGCATATGGGTCAAATAGGTATGAAAAATGTGGTGGGATGGAATTTAAAGTTGTAACAACCCTAAAAATGGATATGCTAAGTAATGCTTAATGTATCTAGAATGTCAACGATTAGACCGGGTTCACACGGATTGATGCGCGTAGAACCATACCTCGGGACCATTGCTAAATCCAAGAAAACTAACTTGGGGAGTTAGTTGATCTATGAAAGGTTGGGTCCAACCATGTAGGGCTTTCGAATACGAAGATTTACTTGAAGGAGTCTTTACCGGACTTAAAAAAGAGAAAATCTTAGGTTTGGAGGGTCTAGGGGTAAAATGGTCTTTTTCCAAGCTAAGAGTAGTATCGTAATTATCCTAAATATATAATTAATTATTTAATTTATAAGGTATAGGGGTATTTTTGGGAGACACGACAGAAATTGGTCTCTTGAAGTGAAGTTTTGCTCCACCGGGGTTCGAACCTAAGTGGAAGCAATGAATTAAATTGTTTTTAATTTAAGTTGGTAAATTGATGTAATTAATTTATATTTATTATTTATTATCTGATTTAAAATAAAAATAAATCAGATTTTTAATAATTAAATAAATACCTTATTTGACTAAATCCTAAACTAGACTTCTAATCCTAAGAAAACTCTTCTCTCACACGCTCATCTCTCTCTCGGGTCTCTATCACTATCACTCACGATTCCCTATGCCAAATAAATTTAAAAAAAACAGTAGGTAAACCAAAATTCTTCATACTTGAAGAACTCACAACGAAAATATAAGAAAACAAACGAAATCAATCACGTAGGCAAAGAGAAGTTTGTCCGTCGTGTTGTTGGTTACTTTGAGGGGATTTGGACGTGATCTTTGAATAATATTATGGGCATAAAGTCGAGGATTGAACATCATAAAAGGTATGGATTTTCTTACTCTTGGTACCTTTCCCAAGAGACCATTAAGGCTCAGATGAATCTACTCGAAAACTAGGGTTGTTCCCGTTCTTGTCGAACTCCTTGTCCCTAGTAACTCTTTGATCTCAATGTGAAATAGGTTAGAGATCATGTTGTTAATATGTTTGATGATTGTTCAAGTATTAAGTTTGATTTTAGTGATAATGTGTTCTTTATTATGTGTTTGGAATTGTAAGCATGATAAGTTATGTCAATCGAAAGTATGTGAAAAATAATATGTTTTTATGGTAGAATTTTATGTGCGAATGTTTGTGTTAATCATGAGGTGTAAAAGTTGTGTTACGTTGCTGGATGAAATGGTAATTCTTGGCTGAATATAATCATAAAAACATTACACTTAAAGATGCACCAAATGATCCACGAAATGCCTTAAAAAATTAACGTATGAATGATGATAAAAAGAAGATGAAAATAGTGAACAAATTTTCAGCATTTGGTAGGTTGGGTTCA
This sequence comes from Solanum lycopersicum, assembly GCF_036512215.1. NCBI lineage: Eukaryota > Viridiplantae > Streptophyta > Magnoliopsida > Solanales > Solanaceae > Solanum > Solanum lycopersicum. The sequence goes on from NC_090805.1 coordinate 5,662,383, forward strand.
GCCAAACAAAATGGTACAAAATGCAATGAAAAATTAATGTAAAATAAGTGATATCACTAAATATTTATCTTAAGACATTATTACATTAAATCTACAAAAAAAAAATCAACAAAAGATTACAACAAAAATGGATTGGTTTAGACTAAATTTCCAGCCTGCTGGAAATTGTAGTCTCGACCACCTTTTATAAAAATGAGCTTCGTTTTATTTTTTTTAAATGTGAGGTCATTGGGGATTTAACACTGACATCACTAAATAGAATTTTCTTAAAAATTTCGTGAGAAAAATGCAAGGAAAAATATATGTGGTGAGTGGGGAGTGAACCCACAACCTCTTGAATGGATGGAAGATTTAGGAGAAAAATGAAAGAGAAAATAAATGTGGAGAGTGGGGATTGAACCCACAACCTCTTGGATAGGTGAGAATGTTAAGAGATAAATTAAAAGAAAAATAATGAGTTTGTGGGTGATTGAACCCACAACCTCCTTGACTTAAACGGAAAAGGGGAGGAGGAAAAGAGAGAAAGTATTATGGGGTTTATGGGGATCGAACTAAGGTCACCCAAATTTGAAAAATGCGATTATCAAGTTTAAAATAAGATTAAGTGTTGTCCAAGTGATTCGAAAACGGGCTCCCTTGCCCAATTCCGTATTGACACATAAGTCATACCTAAGCAAATATTTAATGAATGCTGCATCTGAAGACCGAAATCAATATCTTGGAATATCTACAAGATGCATAAGTCTTGTACCACATAATCTTGGGTAAATATGAATTACTTAGACAAACTATGAATGAAGCCCCATGGATTGTATGTATAGACTAGTCTATCATACGTTTAAAAGTAAGTGAACCTAAGATGTATGTGATGAAATGATGTAACCCTAAAACAGTTAAGTAAGAGTGTGAAATAGACTAAATGGCCATGTGCATTGGTGTATGATGAAATGAACAAAAAATGATGAAATGAACAATGAAATGATGAAACCCTAGAAGGGTTAAGTAAGAGTGAGAAACACACTAAATGGCCAAGTGCATTGACATTATGATGAAATGAACATTCACGTAAAATGGGGTGAGTAATTATGAAGATCAAATGTGCTAATGTTAATGAATGTGGTTACAACATGATATGAGGCTAATGTGAAAAATGAGAGCAATCTTAAATGAGCCTAACTAAATGTAACCAACATGTACTCACCCATGAGAGTATAAAGTTAATGAAGAGATCAGTCTCTATGAACACTCTAATGTAAGTATTGAGATTAACACACTTAAAGCTAATGATGAGATGATAAATAATCTATTGAGATATGATGTCCTCAAACTAGAAGCCAGCTTCCATGACGTATGAGTTGAATGTAATGGAATTTTACACTGAGGACTAGATATGAGCGGTGATTCCTTCTTTCAAGAAGGGTGGAGGTTCACGTAACTCTCATGAGATGAGACTGTTCGGCATGCTAGGTATGGATCTCCTTATATCTCCTAGTCTTCGAACCTATACAAGCAATATAGGGATATGGTGGGGTCCAATTCACATGTACTCTAGCATGTTTTGAGTCGCTTTGGCAGGTGATTCAACCTCTTTTCGGTGTGGGGTTTCATGACACTGGATTTCATGATGCTCACATGATCTATGTCGATTAAAGTTAAAGTTTCCCATGAATGAATGAGGCCAGCGTCAAATGACGCACATTATGAAATCAATGATACCAAATGTGTTAGGATAGGATAATGTAGAGGTGAGATATACTTAAGTCATGAAACTAGGTCATTCTTGATCATTGCACAGCGAATCCGATGAATGTCTTAAACTACATCCTAGGTATAGCTGGTGTTTACACTAGCCTATGAATGAAGCAGACTTTGTGTTTGCTAAAGAAGTCTCCCTAGTTGAGTTCCCATATGTTGATCCCTCATTTTTGGGAAGTCTTGATGTCAAGTCCATAATTCCGAGGTCTCATGGCATATGAACGAATGATATGAAAAATGTTATGTGCTATTTGCAATGTGTTATGTGCTATGTGAAAGATGTTATGTGTTGTGTGCAATATGATAAGTATGATGATGCATGTTACTCTCATGGCATGACTCCAAATTAGGAAAGTTCACTCACTTTCCTAATCAAAATTTTGAAAGGTCACTAACTTTCCTAATCCCAAATTGGCAAGTCCACTGACTTGACTTTCAATAATCATGTTGTTTGGAAAGAGCTGTTCTTAATCATGTATGTCCTTGATGTGTGCTCTTATATACCCATATTTAGTACAAGTGTGTACTAATCCCATACAACTCTAAACTTTTAGGTGCAGAAATAGGAGGATTCTAGAGCTACAGGAACAACGCTGCAATTATTCGAACGTCGTACAGGAACAACGCTGCAATTATTCGAACGTCGAGCATTCATCCGGCCTTGGTTGGCCCTCATGCTTTCGAGGATGCTTGCCCATTTACATTCTAGCTTAGTTGTAGGATTGAGCTAGTGGAGTATGTTCCACTAGCGTTTCTTTCCATTTTTGTTCAGACATTGTATTGGTGAGATTTTGGAATGTACATTTTTATCGTTATAATAAACTGCTTCTTTCATTTGATGATCTTAATGTTAGATGGTTGATGGTGAACAATTATACATGTAATATAATGTTTAGGAAGCATTTTAGGAAATAAAGAGTTTCAAATATTCCGCTAAAATTAACCTAGATGAAGTAAGAATGACATATGTAGGCTTGTCTGTGACCTCTGAGAGGTCAACGACGCCGGTCTCATCTTGGATCTAGATTCCGGTCATGATGAAATTTATCCAATAAAAAGATGTCACGTGATAGTTAATAATAAAATAATTAAAAAATAAAAGATTGTTAGTTTTAAGGGTAGTTTTGAACCAAAAAGGTGGATGGAAGGGTATTCTTAACCCAGTAGGTGAATGAGGGATATTTTTAAACCTTTTTGAATAGTTCAAGCGTATTTTTGACCCTTTTCTGTTTCAATTATATACTTAAAATCATGAATATATAAGGTAGGTAGAAACAACTAAATATGTGGGTGAAAATTGAGACATTTTACAAGAGTAAAACTGAGTAATAATTGTAGTAATAAATATTGCAAGTGACATGGATAACAATGGAAAGGAAAGGTGAGTGTGTCATACACCCATTAGCTTACTCTAAAAAATCACATTAACCTAGAAGCAACATTAGACAAAACAGTTGACGAAAGACGAGATAATCAAATTTAGTTTGTATGTATCTTTTTAAGTAGGGAATTGGGTCTGATATACCTTAATTTGGTCATTTTGGAGTTGCTATGTCTCTCGTTATGAATGTGACTCACATAAATTCTTCTGTTATACAAATGACTCGTATATACTCTTAACATTACAAAATTAGCTCACATATACCCTTCTTTTAACCGAAGTAAAAGAAATTAAATTTATATTTTTTACTTTAACTTTTTAAAAAAATTTATTTAGGGATATATATGATACTTCTAAGAAAGTTCAAGGTATATTTTAATCTTTTTTCATACATAAATTTTTTAAGGAACTACCATCTCCATGCTAAAGATGCTCAACACACACTTATGGAGGCTATATGCAATATACTCTCAAAAATCATTTATTCATGGAGCCAAACTAAGGCATACTCATTAATTCATCCCATGAAGTTTTATATGAAATTCTACTTAATGTAATAAAACATGAGTCAAAACAATGCACATAAGCCAAGACCTAAAATTATTATTTTTGAACATTCATGTAAAGAAGTCATGGCCACATATAGACACACGATGACTTAGATATCTAGGAACACCATCTCTCCTTTGTGACTAATTCTAGATTTACTTCCTAAGCACCATCTATCTATAATATAAAGGCAACAATGAACCCCATTCTCACTAAAGACAATATCAAAGACTATCAAATAAAATTTACAAAGTCATAAAATAGCAAACAATCCAGAATATAAGAAAGCATGAAACACATACCGATAGTATCCTTAGCAGGTCATTCTTTATCATTTTTAACTTGGAGGACATAAAACATATTCTTCTTTTGAGAACTATAATCAGGACCAATAGTGGTAACTTGTTTTCCCTCTCTTCTTGTAGCCCTTGACTTTGGAATTTTTTTTATTTTTTGTACACTCTCACCACAATTAAAGAAACCCTCTATAGCGGCCAAACACCTACCCTCATGTCTCTTACAACACCTAGCACAAGTAGACCATAGGGACTTATTGACAGTTTCTTTTGGATAAGGTTTAGACACCCACTCCTCTTAATACTTAGGAGTATTAAAAGAACCTTGTACGGAAAATCTTTGTCATTTTATAGAGTGACCATGTATATCGAACTCCTCATGAAAGGACTTATCATCATCCATCCTAGCCCTATTTTTCTCCCTAGATTTGTCCCTGAATTTATCCTCCTCCATTTGTTTAGCATACACCATAATATGTGAGATATACATATCATGATGGATCACTGTCATACAACATTATTTTGCTACCAATTCGGGCACCCCCGTATAGAACCTACTCATCCTACTCTCTAATATCCTACCATAGATGGAGCACATTGGATAGTTGGGTAAATTTCAAGGCATAATCTTTAACACTCATGGTACCTTGACTAGGTTAATAAAATCTTCCACCATAGCCTCCCTCAATTCCTGGGGAAAGAAACTATGAAGTTATGCTTCGTTAAACCCTTCCCACTATTGGGCCCATTTCTACCTGCCTTTTGTCTTTCCATTGCTCACACAAAATTTGTGCTACATCCCTCAATTGGTAAGCAAGGTTCTCTTCCAAGGTCAACCCCATGATAGTTAGCCCCTTATACACTTAATAGATAAACTCTTAAGTATATTCCTCCACCTTGGAGTAAAGCCATAAAAATCAAGAGGGTTCATCCTAAAAGCTCTCACACTCTTAAAGTCGTTGAATTTATATTGGGGTTTACCGGAGCTACCATCTTCCTATTGTCTTGAGACATCAAGGCTTGATCCAATAATTTAAGGCGGACCTAAAATCCACATGAATCACATTCTCCCGTATATGGTCACTTGGAGCTTGAGGAGGAGATTGGGGTGGAAATCATAAAAGGACCTCTTGCACCTCATTGATTTCCTCATTCTTCCTAGCATTTACCCTTGTATTAGACATACCCGAAAAAACACAGGGCATGGATTAGAATAAGGATATACTAGATTCAAACTCTATGACACAACATAGAGAATGAAGAAACAAGATTTCCTAAACATCTAATAGCCTCCTATTCATAAATATGACGTGCTTAACATTGACGAACAACACTATACTAGACGTGGTTTGAGAAAATCCTAGAATCATTCTAAACCTTCTGCTCTGGCTACAAAGTTTATCACAACCTAGGGGTACACCCTGGACCTAACATGTCATATTTGACCTCGAATTGGAAGTCTTACTACGCTTCTCTTTCAAACCCTCTAACATAATTATTTTGAATAACTCTTGGAGTAAAGACCATACAATAGTCTCAAGACATTACAATAAAATGCATTAAGGACATGGTGTCTTCATCCTTGAAGCTATAAGGACTCACCTAGATTTCAACTCCTTGCACTTTTAGAAACTTATTTTCATGAATGTAACTCAAATTTCCGAACACCACATTTGATGAGAATGTAGGGAAAAATATCTCTAGTAGAAAAGTATTACATATGATAACTAGCATAGTATCAGGTTTAGTTTAAATAAGACGTAATCCATAAACATAAGAGATACTTCATAAAACATAAATTATAAGCACAAGAAATAATATCAGAATCATAAGAAAAGTCTCCAACATAAGTATCATGTAAGCATTATCTCTTTAGTCCATATCATAAGCGATATACTTCCCAAGTAACCTCAAAGAATACTTGTGCAGTGCATGATCGAGACCACATAATCCCATCCACACTAAGTACTAATTTTAAGTCATCACAATCATACTCACCACCATAGGATCTCATCCTTAGCTTATCTCTCAGGGTGAACTTTCACTTTAGTCAAACATATTCAAGGAAGTGCAACTATGACAATATTCCCAGCTAAGAATTTATCATATAGGAAAATATCACAATATGACATGCTCACATTACTTGCTTGAAGTAATCTGGTTCAATCATACACATGTTACTTTGATTAGGGGCTAGTCCCTTATATTCATAATAGTCATGGAAGAGTACCTATTTACTAGCCCAACACAAGGCATTACTCATAAATGGTCATAATTTACCTATATAAGGCTATCAAGGAGAGTATGATTTACCATGAAATGGTCCTTGCCTAACCAAGTCATGCTACCATGCAAGCATTCTATGATGCTAGTTCATGCTACCAATAAGAGAGTATGATTCGTCAATTCTAAGCTACCATGAAATGCTCCTAAATCAAGCTACCAAGCATGGTCTTATCATACCAACTCAAGCTATTCATGAAGGGACCTATAGTTCACAACTTCAAAAGCTATTATAATCTAACACGCTTTTATTCATTTTAGGTTAGTAAGCCTTTCGACCAAGAATCATTCTCTATGAGATTAGCTTTCATCTCCTAGAATATTCATGTCTAAGTGTGTAAGAGAGAATATATTTTCAACAATACACAACAAGAACATATATTTTATCTTTACTCTCAAATACCTAACATTCATAGTTATCATATTAGCTTTACTCTCAAAGCATTGGAATCAACATTTATAACTACAAGTGTTACTCTCAAAGCTTTAATAATTACAATCATCATTAACATACTTAGACTTCATATAATTTCTGCATATGAGTGATATACTAATAGCTACAATTAAACAACTATCTATTAATAGATTGAACAATTGAAATGAAAATTCATAATAATAATAGTCGCCAAACCAGCCTTAATAAAAAAACTTGAACAAATATTTGAAAGGAAACGCTAGAGACAACATCCACTAGCTATGTCTAATCTACAAAAGCTAGAATATGAAACGTAGGCATCCTTGAACTCAAGAGGATCTACCAACGTCTGGAGGTATTAATCCAAATAGCTTTACGTGAATCTTCAATCTTCTTCAAGGACCTGCACGTATAAAAACAGTAATAATATATGGGTTAGTACACACTTGTACTAAGTATGGGTATATGCACACAAACACACAAGGACTATGCATGATCAAAGAAAGCTCTTTCTATAGAAAAATGTCATTTTTGGAAAGTGAAGTCACTTTACTTTCCTAATTCGTTATTTATGAATTATGCTATGAATATGACATATTTTCATGAATTTAAGGCACATACTCATTTTATATATGAACATAATACCTTGGAATCATAATTTTAGAATAACGTGAGCCCCATTTAAGCCGTGAGCTTTTTTTCCCACACTTAAATGTTATTTTTCTGTCTTTTCTTCTTTTTGTTGTGTATTTCAATGATATCCTATGATCCTATGTTTTACTTACGAGAGCGAAAATTCATTGTAGTCCCATTCCTATAACGAATCAAGTATGTAATCCAGAAGACTAAGGAAATGATTTGAATACCCTACTCACAAGTTATTCTTTCCATTCTTGTTAAATTGGCATGAGTCTTTATAAGACAATCTTTATTAGCTATTCCCATTATTTGGTTGTTTTCATAATATAAATATTATTGCCTATGACAATTATTTGATCATTGCATAATATAAAGATTATTGGCTATGCCCATTATTTGGTTATTTTCATAATATAAAGATTATGCGCTATGCCCTTTATATGATCATTTGCATGATATAAAGATTATGGGTCATTGATTAGCCATTATGTTTTGCTCACTTTACTGGCATAATCAAATAACATTTCAAACTTCATTATTATTAAACACTGGTGATTTGATTTACTCATGCTTTTGCTTAGTTAGTTCACTTTGAACTTACATATCTTCTTCTTTGATCTCATGTTCACTTTGAAAATACTTTTCTTTCTTTCTTTCTTTCTTTCTTACTTTCTTTAAGAAATATTTAGCATTAAACTGACATAGATCATGTTATCTAGCATGAAATCTAGTGTGTTCTCCACACTGAAAAGAGGTGGTTCACCGGCTAAAGTGAAACCGAATACTAGCATTTAGCCGACATAGATCATGTGAGCTAACATGAAATCCAGTTTCTTCCTGACACAGAAAAGAGGTGATTCATCGGCCAAAGTGAAACTGAATACTTCCTAGCTTTCTTAGGTGGATCCACTATCTAGTAACCAATGATGGCAACATAGTTCAATGACTAGAAGATTTCGGAGACCCTTATGCACCTTGGTGATAGTCTCATCTTATGAGGCTTACACGTGATTGCACAAGCTCATTGCTAGTCTATGGGTTCTTTGCTCAATTTATCATACTTTACAACTTTTAGAGTTGACTCATACATTAAGGAATCTTACTTCCAGTATGAGGTATGCTTAGCTCAATGGATGAATTGTCATCCGTTTCTTTACTTGATGAATGTAAACTTGAATCTTACATTATCATTATGGTGTGAATGAGACTTGTCTCACGATTTCTAACACCCTCTTATGTGAGTATCTTTAATATAATTGTTTAGGTGCAAGTGAGACTTGTCTCACTTCTTTAACACCCCATTCTAGGTCAATTTCATGACTCATAAATTTTTATGTTATTTCATTACTAACCTTATCTCATTCAACATTATTTGGTATTCTTGTACCATTCTTTATGAAAGTTGTAAGGATATATTCAATGTGCTACTGTGTTCACAAGTTCATTTATAAAGGGTATGTTAGGACTTGTCCCAATTATTGGCATACCATGGGTTATGAGTTCATTGAGTTATAACATGTCAAGTCATTCTTTAACATATATTTGGCCGTAAAAGAACATCATAATTTACATTGACCATATAAGATTGGTATGGCTTTGTTAATGACCAATTCTATTACATATTTTGGAAATAATATTGTAAGCCAATTTTATTTGCATAAACAAACTTTCACTAAACACTGTCATGAGAATATCATTAGCCTATATAATTAACTTCATGTATATACTATAGTAATCTCATCATTTTAAGCAAGCCAACTTTTAATAATTTCATCTTCTCAAACACAATTGGGCATTACAACATTCTTATCTCATGTAAATCATACTCTAATCATACAGATCTAACCTGTAGGTCTCATTTGACATTATTAAGTCATAGAAACCTGCACATAATGATCGGTTAGTACCACATACCAATAACATGCTCGAGATTTGCATTATATACACTACTAGAATTGGAAATAGGGAGAACAAGGGAGATGATTGGGAACAACCCTAGTTTTGATTTTCTTGAATTCAAAAACATTTAAAAATAATTTTGGGGAAAGAAATCCAAGAGATTTAACCCATACCTTACTGTAGAATTAAATCTACGAAGATCACCCTGTACTTTGCACGAAAAATCTTAAAGAACTTCGTTGAAAACGTCTTAAGGAAAATTGTTCACTGTTTTTCTTACGTTTGTTGCTAGTTAAACGTGAGTCTAATTCTTAGGAACTGCATATCTACTAATTCAACTTAGTCTAATTAACTTAATTAAATAATTAATTATATAATTAACAAAATGCTCCTCCTAAATTGACTAAAAATATTAGAGCTTTTGACTTAGCCAAATCTGAAAATTTGCTAAGGTGTCTCGGCTTGACCATGAATTTTTAATTAATTAAGTTGCTAATTTAATTAATTAAGTGACCTAGGGTAATTAATAAAGTATCTCTAAGTCACAAGGACTATAACCAACCTCTTTGGATCATCCTATGTTAGATACTAGGATGTTTCTTTAGTTAGTTACCCGGCTAGTGTCACCCGGTTACATTTTAGGATTTCGGGTACACTAGTTAGTTTATTTTAGTTAATCCTAGGTTAGTTAGTTATTTAGGTAAGTAAGTTAGAGCCTAGATTTCGTTAGGAAACTAGGCCCCACATGTCTTTCTCATGCGCGCTCCTGCCCCCTAACCGCCATAACCGAATTTAGTTGGGGCTTGGTCGCTTGGTCTCTTGCACATGTGCTCGGACATGTATTGTTGCACATTTCTTATACAAGGACTCTCACTATGTCCTTGGACTCTTCGTAATCCACATGATCATTTTAAATGATCATATTCTATGGTACCTAGGCTTGACACTTGGATGTCTCGTACCTAATGTGTGTAAGCTATGAAATCAAAATTTTTAGCTTAGGGTCTTCATTGCAGGTAAAATTCATAAACAAGCTTGTATTGGAGCATTTGAACATCAAAGTATATCTTAATACATAAAAATTGGCTAACACCCTTAAGCCAATATTCTCTATCATGCCCAATATTACTCAATATTGGGCATTGGGATGCCTATGTACCCCAATACATATTCTTAAAACCTTATAGACCCTTCACTAGACAAGTACATTTTCTAGAATGTTACAATATCCCCCTCTTAGGAACATTTGTCCTGAATGACACTACACATAATTTTGAATAAAAGAGGGTGTTCTTGAAAAAGCATATCAACATACTTGAAACTTTACTCTTTCTGAATATCTAATTCACAACTTACTCTAGATGTTGCACATCACTCAAAGCTTATCTGAAGCTTCATATATGAGATTGAGGAACTTCCTTCTCGATCTCACTTTAACTAAATGCACATCACAATGCATGCGACACAAAAATCATGTCAACGCTATACAAAAATAGCAACATGAATTCAAGAATGAACTCATATTAACTCATATAGTCCAAGTATAAAACACACAGTTATGGACTTAAAACACCAACACTGACTAATGCACTAAAATTTAGAGTTTCATAAACAAAATCAGACTAAGAAATAGTATATCTAACCTTAAGAACTGAACAAGTGAGGGTAACGGGATCTCATGTCGTCCTCAGCCTCCCATGTTGCTCCCTCAACAAGGTGGTTCCTCTATAACAACTTTACGGTGGCAACCTCCTAGTTCCTCTGTTGCTCACTTGGAGATCTAAAATTTAAGCTGGAACCTCTTTATGAGAAAGGTTCTCATCGACTCTGAACCCCTCAACAGGAAGGACGAATGCTGGATCACCCAAACACTTCTTAAGCATTGAAACATAAAACACTGGATGAACAGAAGCCAAGTCACTTGGTACCTTCATTTCATAGGCAACATTCCCTACTCGTTGTAAGACCTCATAAGGACCTATATACCTAGGACTCAAGTTCCTTTTCTTATCAAACCTCATCATCCCTTTTTCATGGTTGATATATTCAGGTAGACTTGATCACCTACCTCGAATTCAAGAGCCCTCTTCTTCTTATTAGCAGAGGATTTTTGACAACAGTAAGCAGTAGCCAATCTATCCTTAATCATTCTCGCCTTTTCCATAGTCTCATGTATGATCTCAGGGACAAGGATGGAAGACTCTCCTACCTCAAACCACCCAACTGTGGACCTACATCTCCTTCCAAGCAATGCTTTAAAAGGTGGAATCCCAATACTGTAATGGTAGATATTATTATAAGAGAACTCAATAAGTGTCAAGTGATCATCCCAACTCTCCTTAAAGTGAATAACACATGCCATCAACATGTCTTAAAGGGTCTGAATGGTATGGTCTGCTTCTCCATTTGTTTGAGGATGAAAAGCAGTACTGAGTTTAACTTGTGTACCTAAGCTCTTTTGGACAGATCTCCAAAAGTGAGAAGTGAACTAGCTCCCCTATCCGAAATGATAGACAAAGGGATCTCATGCCACCTCACTATTCCATCAATATATAGCATGTCATAATCTTCGGCTCAGTAAGTAGACTTCATAGGAATGAAGTGAGCAGACTTAGTCATCCTTTCAACAAGGACCCAAATGGAATCATGCAGTTTTCTGGTCCTGGGCAAACTAACCACAAAGTGCTTATTAATAGCCTCCCACTTCCATGTTGGGATCTCAATTGACTGGGTAAGACCTCCAAACTCAAGATGTTTGGCCTTAACCTGTTGGCAATTGGGACACTCCTCCACAAACTTAGAAATATCTCGCTTCAAACCTTCCCACCGATAGATCTCCTTGAGATCATGATATATTTTTGTGGTACCTGGATGAATGGAATATTTGGAGACATGATCCTCTGCAATAATATTAGTTCTCAGATTATCAATACTGCGAACACAAAAACTGCCCTGGTATCTAAGCACACTATCCTTCCCTAGGGAGAATGATTTATTCGTCTTACTCAACACTATGTTTTTCAACTCCATGAGAAGTGGGTCCAGATGCTGCTTATATTTAACATGTATAACAAATGAGGATTCAGAACTGGAATGAACTGAATCCCCCCCACTTGGTGTATCTACCAAATGTATACCTAACCTAGCCGATTGGTGTATCACTTTAACCAAATCTTTCTTCTCATCATCAATATGAGACACACTGCCCATGCTCAATTGGCTCAACGCATCGGCCACTACATTGGCCTTACCTGGTTGATAGTGGACACTCATGTCATAATCCTTGAGCATCTCTAGCCATCTTCTCTGACGAAGATTCAATTCTCTATGTGTAAAAACATACTAAAGACTTTTATGGTCAGTAAATACATCAACATGTACACCATATACGTAATGTCTCCAAAGTTTTAATGAAAATGCCAGAACAGCTAACTCAAGATCATGGGTAGGGTAAATCTTCTCGTGGATTTTCAACTATCTTGATGCTTATGGAATAACCTTTCCATCTTACATAAGAACAAATGCCAAACATACTCGGGAAGCATCACAGTATAACACATACCCTGCACCACTCCTTGGCAATGTGAGAACTGGGGTTGAAGTGAGTCAGTCTTTGATCTCTTTTCACAAGTTTCAGACCACTCAAACTTTGCCTTCTTCTTTGATAAAGTTGTCAATGCAGCAGCAATAGTGGAAAATCCCTTAACAAACCTATGATAGTAATTAGCCAAACCCAAGAAACTATGGATGTTTGTACGAGTGTGGGGTCTTCACCAATTCTTTACTGCCTCAATTTTTTTTGGATCAACCTCTACACCCTGGTCGGGCACAACATGACCAAGGAAGGTCATTGATCTCAGCCAAAACTGACATTTGCTGAATTTTGCAGACAACTGATGTTCCTTGAGTACTTGCAATGTCATTCTAAAATGTTGTTCATGCTCTTCTCTGGTCTATGAGTCAAGGTATTCATGGAAGACCCTATTCATAAGGTCCATAAACGCCGCTGGTGCGTTTGTGAGACCAAATGACATGACAAGAAACTCGTAATGATCATACCTACTATGGAAGGCATTTTTAGGAATGTCCTCTTGTCTCGCTCAAAGTTGGTGATACCCTGACCGGAGATCTATTTTAGAAAAGAAACTTGAAACTTGGAGCTGATCAAATAGATCATCAATTTCGGAAAGAGGGTATTTGTTCTTTATAGTGACTGTTGAGTTGCCAATAATCAATATACATTCTGAGGGTTATATCCTTTTTTCTTAACAAACAATACTGGAACACCCTATGCGATATGCTCAGCTGGATGAAGCCTTATCTACTAGATCATTTTAACTGCAACTTCAACTTTTTGAGTCCAACTGGAGCCATTCTATAGGAAGGAATGGAAATGGTTTGCTGTTGGGATATAAGTTAACACCAAAGTCAATTTCGCATTAGGAGGGATTCCTAGTGAATCCTCCGGAAAGACATCTTGAAACTCATTCACTATGGACACAGAGTCTATGGAAGGAGCTTCATGTTCCAAGTCGTTGACTCAAGTGATATAGATACCCCTTAGATAACATCTTATTGTCTTTAAGATGGGAAACTATTTGGCCTGTTGGATTTGGACTACGCCCTTCCCGTTCCAGCTTTAACTCATTAGGAAACTGCAACCTTACTACCCTGTTTCAATAGTCTATGGTATCATAACACTTATGGAGCCAATCCATACCCAAAACTATATCAAAGTCAATCATGGTTAATTCTATTAGGTCAGCATAAGTGACTATATTAAGAACAGTTATTGGGAAATCTCTATATAACATTTTAGCTCTAATGATGTCCCTTTTGGGAGTACTAACTAGAAAAGGTTCACGCAAGATCATAGGAAGCAAGTCAAATTTACAAGCTACTAAAGGAGTAACAAAATACAAGGTGGATCCTTGATCTAACAATGCATACACAGGAAGAGAAAATACAAACAATTTACAAGTGACCACATCAGCTGACTTCTCCTGCTCCTCTCTACCTTTCAAAGCATAAAACCTGCTCCTTTTGGGAGGTTTGGCTGCAGCAGTAGGTTTATACTGAGGTTGCGTATTTGACTTGGCCTGATTCTTCACATGTGGGAAGTCCCTAATTATATGCCCATTTTTGCCGCACCCATTGCAGGCATTAAGACCTACCAAGCACTCACCTCAATGCAAACAACCACACTTACCACACAACTTTTTGTCACGCTGGGCATTTCTATCATAGACCTTCTTAAGGCCAGACTTGACCCCTTTGTCATTAGTATTCCTGGAAGGAGTATTATTACTTGAGTGTTGGTTCCTCTTCTTGAACTTGGGGACTTCAAATGAACTCCTACCAGTTCTAGAACCAGCCTAATCCGAGAGCCTAGGCTTCTTGCCTTCTCGGCCTCTCTTCCTCAAAGGACTCTCCTCCACGTGTTGTGCATGTACCATCAACCTACCAAGGTCCATATTATCATGCAATATGTCTTCCCGACATTCGTCCTCCAGATTCCTGGATACACCAATACAAACCTTATCATCTCATCCCTGCTATTGGACACCAGGAAAGAAGCTTATTTGGAAAGCTTAACAAATTTCAAGGAGTACTCCTTGACTGATATACCTCTCTTATGTAGGTTGATGAACTCCTCAACCTTATACTCTCTCTGCTCTCTGGGAAAGAACCTCTCATGGAATGCAGTCTTGAGAATGTCTCAAGTGATAGGAACTTATCTTGGTGCTCGGCCATCTACGCACATCTTGTACCATACCTGAGCCACATCCTTGAGTTGGTATGTAACCAACTCGGCCTTCTCATCTTCATTAATACCCATAGCATGGAGAATCTTGTGGACCTATTCCACAAACTCCTGGGGATCCTCATTGGTTTTGGACCCGACGTAGACTGGAAGATTCATCTTGGGAAATCTCTCAGTCTCCTAGCCATGGTGCTAGCATGTGGGTTCTCCTTGGGAGAAACCTCTCTAATGGTCTAGGATGTGATAGACTATGCCAGATCAGTGATGGGTTGGGCCATCTAAGCCAGTGTTTCTCTCACTTCTCAATCCATCAACGCAGCTGGGTTGACAGGAACTTGCACTCGACTAACTGGGGCTTGAGTAGAAGCTTTGTTTCCCCCTGCAACTACTTCTCGAACTCTCCTGCCTACGTTTCTTCTTGTGTTCATTTTTCTACATGCACACACAAGAAAGCAGTAGATGCTAGAATGACACAAAATATCAAAGCTCTACACAGCATGATAATAGTAGAAGAAGGGAAGATTCTTAACATAACTAAGTCTCTAAGTCATGGTTATGGTGCACTTCACAACCATAAGCTATAATCTATGCAACATTGTTGTTTTGAGCCTTAGTTTCTAGGTAATTTAACCTCATGCTCTAATACCAAGTTTGTCACACCCGGGTTCTAGACCCTAGATGAGACCGGCGTCTTTAACCTTTCAGAGGTCGCAAACAAGCCTCTTCTTAGCTTTCATCACAATCATATAGTTAAATTTAGCGGAAGATTTAAAACTTTTTAACTTACTAAAGTGTACTTAGACTTCATATAATTTTGGCATAAGAATGATATACTAATATCCCAAACTAAAAACCATCTATTAATATATATTGAACAATTAAAATGAAGAATTCTTCTTAATAATAGTTGCCAAACCGGCCTTAATAAAAAAACTTGAACAAATATTTGAAAGGAAACGCTAGGGACAACGTCCACTAGCTATGTCTAATCTACAAAAGCTAGAATATGAAAAGTAGGCATCCTTGAACTTAAGAGGACCTACCAACGTCTGGAGGTATTAATCCAAATAGATTCCAGCGAATTTTCAATCTTCTTCAAGGACCTGCGCCTATAAAAATAGTAATAGTATATGGGTTAGTACACACTTGTACTAAGTATGGGTATATGCACACAAACACATAAGGACTATGCATGATCAAAGAAAGCTTTTTCTATAGAAAAATGTCATTTTTGGAAAGTGAAGTCTCTTTACTTTCCTATTTCGTTATTTATGAATCATGCTATGAATATGACATATTTTCATGCATTTAAAGCACAGACTCATTTTCTATATGAACATAAAACGTTGGAATCTTGAACATAATTTTAGAATAACTAAAGCCCCATTTAAGCCGTGAGATTTTTTTCCCACACTTAAACATTATTTTTCTGTCTTCTTTTTGTTGTGTAGTTCAATGGGAGAATAAAGGCTTATATTCTTTTATATCATATGTGTCAGAAGCATCGAATGATGTTTTATGAGGTGGGGGAATCCTAATCCAATGCCCTAAGCTCGTGGTGACAGAATGTTGTTATGTTCCTGGAGAGTGATCCCCAGGAGTTATGTGCCCGGAGTTCTTCCCCTGACCCTTTCACCTTTTATGGAACCAGAAGCATGAAACATGAGATATAACATTTTAGAAGAAAGTCTTTCTCTTTATTGATATTGAACTTCATCTGCCTTATAGCGATGAAAATATTTTCCCTTAGTCATTACCCAGCTCTTCTTCGAGGGAAACAGTCTGATCCTATGTTTTATTTATCAGTGCAAAGATTCATTGTAGTCCCACTCGTACAATGAATCAAGTATGTAATCAAAAACACTAAGGAAATGATTTGAATACCCCACTTACAATTTATTCTTTCCATTCTTGTTAAATTGACATGAGTCTTTATAAGCCAATCTTTAGTAGTTATGCCCATTATTTAGTTGTTTGCATATTATAAAGATTATTGGCTATGCCCATTATTTTATCATTGAATAATATAAAAATTATTGGCTATGCCCATTATTTGATCATTTGCGTAATATAAAGATTATTGGCTATGCCCATTATATGTTCATTTGCATGATATAAAGATTATGGGGCGTTTATTAGCCATTATCTTTTTCTCCCTTTATTGGCATAAGACAATGACTGTTAAAACTTTGTTCTTATCAAACACTGCAGATTTGATTTACTTATGCTTTTGCATACTTAGTTAACTTTGAACTTACATATCTTCTTCATTGATATCAAGTTCACTTTGAATATACTTTTCTTTCTTTCTTTCCTTCTTACTCTATTTGAGAAATCTTTAGCATTAAATTGACATAGATCATGTGAGCGTACATGAAATCTAGTGCATTTACCACACTGAAAAGAAGTGGTTCACTGACTAAAGTGAAACCGAATACTAGCATTTAACTGACATAGATCATGTGAGCTAACATGAAATCCAGTGTCTTCTCCACACTGAAAAAGAGATGGTTCACCGGCCAAAGTGAAACCGAATAATTCCTAGATTTTTTAGGTGGATCCACTAGCTAGTAACCTATGTTGTCAACATAGTACAAAGACTAGTAGATTTTGGAGACCCTTATCCACCTTGGTGGTAGTCTCATCTCATGAGGCTTACATGTTCATTCACAAGCTCATTGCTAGTATATCGGTGTTTTCATCAATTTATCATACTTTAAAACTTTTAGAGTTGACTCATACATTATGGAAGCTTGCTTCTAGTATGAGGTATGCTTAGCTCAATAGATGACTTGTAATCCCTTCCTTTACTTGATGAATGTGAAATTGAATCTTACATTATCATTATGGTATGAATGAGACTTGTCTCACGTTTTCTAACACCCTCTTATGTGAGTATCTTTAACATAATTGTTTAGGTGCAAGTGAGACTTGTCTCACTTCCTTTAACACCCCATTATAGGTTAATTTCATGACTCATAAGCTTTTACGTTATTTCATTACTCACCTTATCTTGTTCAACATTATTTGGTAGTCTTGTACCATTGTTTATGAAAGTTGTAAGGACTTATTCAATGTGCTACTATGTTCATAAGTTCAATTATATAGGGTATGTTGGGACTTGTCCCAATCATTGTCATAACCTTGGTTATGAGTTCATTGAGTTGCAACTTGTCAAGTCATTCTTTAACATGTATTTGGCCTTACAAGAACATCATAATTTACATTGGGCATATAAGATTGGTATGGCTTTTTTAATGGCCAATTTTCTATTACATAATTTTGAAATAATATTGTAAGACAATTTATTGGCATTAACCAAACTTTAACTAGACAGTGGTCATGAGAATATCATTAGCCAATTCAATTAACTTCATGTATATACTATGGTAATCTCATCACTTTAAGCAAGCCAACTTTTAACAATTTCATCTTTTGAAACACAATTTGGCATTACAACATTCTTATCTCATGTAAATGATATTCTAATTATACAATTCTAACCTATAGGTCTCATTCAACATTATTGAATCATAGAAACCTACACATAATTATCAGTTAGCACCACATACCAACAATATGCTCAAGATTTGCATTATACATTCTACTAGAATCAGAAATAGGGAGAACTATGGAGATGAACATTCGATTCCTTGGAAACAACGCTAGTTTAAATTTTCTTGAATTCAAAAATATTTGAAATGCCTCTTGGGGAAAGAAATTTAAGAGATAAAACCCATACCTTACTGTAGAATTGAATCTACGAAGATCACCCCATACTTTACACGAAAATCTTGAAGAACTGCCTTGAAATTGCCTAAGGAGAATTGTTCACTGTTTTTCTTACGTTTGATACCGTTTTTGGGTTGTGAGGTTTCTTACCTAGTTAAAAGTGAGTCTAAGTCTTAGGAACTGAATATTGACTAATTCAACTTGGGCTAATTAACTTAATTAAATAATTAATTAACTAATTACCAAAATACCCCTCCTAAATTGACTAAAATAGGAGAGCATTTGACTTAGCTAAATATGAAAATTGCTAAGGTGTCTCAGCTACACCGTGAATTTTAAATTTATTAATTAAGTTGCTAATTTAATTAATTAAGTGACCTATTTGTAATTATAAAAAGTGCCCCTAAGTCACTTGGACCACAACCAACCTCTTTGGACCATCCTAGGTTAGGTACTAGCATGTTTCTTTAGTTGGTTACCCGGCTAGTGTCACCTGGTTAGATTTTAGGATTTTGGGTACACTAGTTAGTTTATTTTAATTAATCCTAGGTTGTTTAGATAGTTAGATAAGTTAGTTAGATCCTAAAGTTTTTTAGGAAGCTAGGACCCATATGGCTTTACCCATGTGCGCGCCTTCCCCCTAACCGCCCTAACCAAATTCCGTTGGGGCTTGGTCGCTTGGTCTCTTGCACATGTGCTTGACGTGTTCTTGCACATGTATTCCTACACATTTATTGTCCAAGGACCCTCACTATGTACTTGGGCACTACTTAATCTACATGATCATTTTAAATGATCATGTGCTATGGTACCTAGGCTTAACACTTGGATGCCTCGTACCTAATGTGTGTAAGCTATGAAATAAAAAAATTTAGCTTAGAGTATTTACTGCAGGTAAAATTCCTAAAAAGCTTGGATTAAAGCATTTGAACATCAAAGTATATCTTAATACATAGAAATTGGCTAACACCCTTAACCCAATATTCTCTAACATGCCCAATATTACTTAATATTGGGCATTAGGATGCCTATATACCTTAATACATATTCTTAAAACCTAATAAACCCTTCACTAGACAAGTATATTTTCTGAAATGTTACCAAGGTGGCGGTTCTATATACTAATCTTAAAAGGGCAGTGATTTGCAAGAGAAATGGCGAAGTACTAGTAAGTATGTTTATAGGGCTATAATGGTCTGATATTTGTTGATATTAATGTGATAGAAGGGCTAGGCTATGATTTTACATTGTTGTAACATAAGTTGTAACCTTTTGAGGCCTTAGGTTGATTTAATATAGGTGCTTAGTCATAGTATTTACCAGAAAGGAGTATGAGTATGTGAGTAGAGAAATGGGGTGGTGTAACTCTTATATTGCATGTCTTTGTAATTATCTATATTATATTGTATGGTTTTCTCGTTTTGAATAATGATGCCTATGAGTATGTTTTGTTTTTGTTGAGACTACTCTTGCTATGACAGTGGTATCTTTAATGGTTGAAGTTTATGATGATCTCTGATAGACTTTCTCCTTTTTTATCATGGTGGGAGCTATGCCTTATTTCGTTTTAAAATTTTACCCTTAGAAGCTCCTATGCATTTAGACTAGGCCTTTTTTTTGGGGGGTGGGGGAAGAGGGGGATGTTTTGGTGTAACGGCCTGTTTAGTCGTTTTGAGCAGCAGATTTTATTTCAGGAAAAACAGGCTGAGACGACGGAACCCACAACGGAACATCATGGGCACGACGGACCATCGAGGGTGTCTCGTCCCAAAACACTTAGAAATTCTGAAATTTGGGTGCTGAAATCGACTCTCTGAACTCTATGACGGACCTGCAGGACGGACCGTCACAGGCACGATGAACCGTCGTGATCCACCATTTCAAAACACTTCAACTCTTGAGAATTTGGTACAGGGAACGATTCTCTGAATGTCGTGACGGAAGTGCAGGACGGACCGTCGTATGTGCGACGGGCCGTCACAGACTCCTTAAGTAAATCGAGTCTCTGACGAACCTGCATGACGGATCGTCACAGGCGCGACGGGCCGTCACAGGTTGCGTAATCCCAGTTGAAGTCGGAATTCTGGTTAAGTTTTAAAGGGGTGTTTTGGACTATTCCTGCTATAATTATATATTTCGTGGGTCTATATTAATAACTCAATTTCTTGGGGGATAAAAGAGGTAACCTTAAGTTAATTAGTGGGCTATTATTGTCATCTTTTATTCTTAATTATATACTAATTAGGGTAAAAGAAAGAGGGTTTGAATAAAGAAAATAGAAAGAACAAGAGAAAGAGAGAGAAGGGAATCGATAGACAGAGACGATCGAGAAGGGGAAAAACACAAAGCTTTGGGAAAATTTGCTTGCTTGATCACGAATCTTCGGTGGAGGTAGGTTATGGTTTTTCTTACGATATTTGTAGTAAACTCTTAATAGAGAATGATATGTATTGATAATATTGTAAACCCTGCTATGTGCTTAATTGTATGCTGGCATGAATGTAATTATATAATTGTGATTATATAAGCATGATGAAGTTATTGAATCCCAAATCTTGCAAAATCCTAATCTCTTTGTTAATAATGAGGCCTTGGTATAAAATAAGGTGTGATAAACTAAAATAATGGGATTGATGATGCCTTGGTAAGAAATAAGGCTTGATGAATTGATGGAAGGAGATTAGGGGATCGGGTGTCATGAACCGACACGTAGAATTAGGGGATCGGGTGTCACGAACCGACATGTAGTATTAGGGGATCGGGTGTCACGAATCGACACATAGAATTAGGGGATCGGGTGTCACGAACCGACATGTAGAATTAGGGGATCGGGTGTCACGAATCGACACGTAGTATTAGGGGATCGGGTGTCATGAACCGACACGTAGTATTAGGGGATCGGGTGTCACGAACCGACACATAGTATTAGGGGATCGGGTGTCACGAACCGACATGTAGATTTAGGGGATCGGATTTCACGAACCGACACATAGATTTAGGGGATCGGGTGTCACGAACCGACACATAGATTTAGGGGATCGGAGTGTCACGTACCGACACAAGAGGATTAATGAATATTGAGGGAGAAGAGTGTCACGTACCGACACAAGAGAAATAAAGATAATGAATCTTGAAAGATGTTAATATACTCAATCTAATGAACATGATTCCCAAATGAGTATGGTATTGAGGCTTGAGTCCTCATGTGTGAACTTGACGGTAATTGTTAATGATATAGTATTTGTTGTTGCTACATGTTGAGTATCATAGTTGATTTCATGATATTACTTGGTATATATTGATTTCTATTTTGAGTTGGCCGATGATATCTACTCAGTACCCGTGTTCTGTACTGACCCCTACTTTTATGTTTTCTTCTTGTTTATTTGTGGAGTGCAGCAAACGTGCCATCGTCTTCAACTCAACAGTAATTCAAGTCAGTCTTACTACATCGGAAATTCAGGGTTAGCTAATGCTTCTAGCTTGGACTGGATCTTCTTCTTCAAGTCTTGATGCCTTGAACTTCCGGCATGGACTAGCTTCTTATGGATTTTTAGCTTTTAGAATACTCTTAGTTTAGTCATTTGATCGTAGATGTTCTTGTGATGATGACTTCCAGATTTTGGGGAATAATAGATGTTGAATTTTAGAAGTTAATGAATTGGTCTTTATTTAATGAGCTTAAGTCTTCCGCATTACTTTCTGTTGATATTATATTGAAATGTTAAGGTTAGATTGGTTGGTTCGCTCACATAGGAGAGTAAGTGTGGGTGCTAGTCGCAACCCGATTTAGGTCGTGACAAGCTTGGTATCAGAGCATTAGGTTCGTTGGTCTCATCACACAAGAACGAGTCTAGTAGAGTCTTAAGGAACGGTAGGGGGACGCCTTTACTTTTCTTTAAGAGGCTATAAGACTTCAGGAAAATTGCATTCATTCTTTCTTTCTTTCGTGCTATTACTTGGGTCCAATTTGTATCTAGGTGATACAAATTGGTATCTGACCATCTTCACTCTATTTCGCAGATGGTTAGAACTAGAGCAACGACTACGCCAGCACCAACACCAGCACCGGCGGGACAGGGTGCGTCTGAGCCAGCCACTTGGGTTGTAGCTCGAGGAAGAGCAGCGGCAAGAGACCGTGGTAGAGGTCGTGGGAGGACGTCCTCTAGGGGAAGAGGACGAGCACCTAGTCCATCTTATACTAGGGCAGTGACTCCTCCACCGACTGAGGAGGTAATAAGAGAAGGGGAGGATGGGGAAAATGAACAAGTGCAGAATGAGGGATTGCCACCCCAGCCTACCCCAGAGATGATAAATCAGGTGCTCGCTTATCTTAGTGGGTTGTCCGATCAGGGTCAGGCACCTCCAGTGTTTTCTGCACCAACACCTCCGGTTTCAGAGGTACAACATGCAGCCACTATGGCTCCTCGTATGGATGCCTCATTGGACATAGGCACGTTTCCACGTCTGACTACTGGGCCTATAATGACAAATGATCCGCATGAAATTTTTAGTAAGTTCTTGAAATTGAAACCTCCAGTCTTTAAGGGTGCGGAATCTGAGGATGCTTACGATTTTCTGGTTGACTGTCATGAGCTACTACACAAGATGGGTATAGTAGAACGGTTTGGTGTTGAGTTTGTGAGTTATCAGTTTCAAGGGAACGCCAAAATGTGGTGGTGGTCACATATTAAGTGTCAACCAACAGAGGCACCACCTATGACTTGGGCCTCATTCTCTAGCTTGTTTATGGAGAAGTATATCCCTCGGACATTGAAGGATAGGAAAAGGGATGAGTTCTTGAGCCTAGAGCAAGGTAGGATGTCGGTCAATGCATATGAGGCTAAGTTTCGTGCACTATCCAGATATGCCACCCAACTTTGTTTCAGTCCACAAGAGCGGATTCGTCGTTTTGTGAAGGGGTTGAGGTCAGAGTTGCGGATTTCAGCCTTACAGGTAGCGGCTACGACCAAATGCTTCCAAGAAGTGGTAGATTTCGTGGTAGAGGTGGAAGGAGTGAAGCCACATAAATTCACCATGGCATCGACATCAAAGAGGTTTCGAAAGGTAGGTGAGTTTAATGGTTCTTACTCTAGAGGACAGGGTTCCGGAGGTTACTCAGTTCGACCCATTCAGTCTTCACTACAGACTGTAGTTGGGGGTCCAGCTCAGACCGATCAACACTTCTCTGAGAGACCTATGCTTGACTCTAGAGAGTGTTATGGATGTGGGGAGACTGGACATATTAGGAGAAATTGTCCAAAATAGAGTTATAGACCCCCAATGGCTAGAGGTAGAGGTGGTCATGGTAGAGGCCGTTATTCTGGAGGACGTGGTGGTCGAGGTAATGGTGGTCACCAAAATGGCCAAGGTAATGGGCAAACTGGAGCCGCTACATCACAACATGGTAGGGGCAATGGACAGACAAACGATAGGGCCCATTGTTACGCTTTCCCTGGGAGGTCTGAAGCGGAGGCATCTGATGCTGTCATCACAGGTAATCTTCTGGTTTGTGATTGCATGGCTTCTGTATTGTTTGATCCTGGATCCACATTTTCTTATGTATCTTCCTCATTTGCTAATGGTCTAAATTTACATTGTGAATTACTTGATATGCCTATTCGTGTTTCTACTCTGGTGGGTGAGTCTGTGGTAGTTGAAAAGGTATATAGGTCTTGTTTGGTGAACTTTGTGGGGAGCAACACTTATGTAGATTTGGTTATCTTAGAAATGGATGATTTTGATGTAATTCTGGGTATGACTTGGCTTTCTCCGCAATTTGCGATCTTGGATTGTAATGCTAAAACGGTGACGTTAGCCAAGCCTGGGACAAATCCGTTAGTTTGGGAGGGTGACTACACTTCCAATCCGGTGCGTATAATCTCCTTTCTTCGTGCTAAGAAAATGGTTAGTAAAGGGTGTTTAGCTTTCTTGGCACATCTCAAGGATGACACTACCCAAGTACCTTCGATTGAGTCGATTTCGGTGGTCCGTGAGTTTCTGGATGTGTTCCCTGCAGATCTTCCTTGTATGCCACCAGATAGGGATATTGATTTCTGTATTGACCTTGAACCGGGTACTCGCCCCATTTCTATACCCCCTTATAGAATGGCTCCCGCGGAGTTAAGAGAGTTAAAAGCCCAACTTCAAGAGTTGTTAAACAAAGGCTTTATTAGACCAAATGCATCTCCTTAGGGTGCTCCGGTTTTGTTTGTGAAGAAGAAGGATGGGAGTTTTCGAATGTGTATAGACTACAGACAACTAAACAAGGTAACCATAAAGAACAAGTATCCTCTTCCTCGCATTGATGACTTGTTCGATCAGTTACAAGGTTCTTGTGTCTTCTCTAAGATTGACTTGAGATCCGGTTATCATCAATTGAAAATACGGGCAACGGATGTGCCAAAGACTGCTTTTCGAACGAGGTATGGGCATTACGAATTTGTAGTGATGTCTTTTGGTCTTACGAATGCCCCTGCTGCGTTCATGAGCTTGATGAACGGGATTTTTAAGCCATATTTGGACCTCTTCGTGATCGTATTTATTGATGATATACTGATATACTCAAAGAGCAAGAAAGAACATGAGGAGCATTTGAGAATGGTATTGGAAATGTTGAGGGAGAAAAAGCTTTATGCCAAGTTCTCTAAGTGTGAGTTTTGGCTAGATGCAATGTCCTTCTTGGGGCACGTGGTTTCTAAGGATGGAGTGATGGTGGATCCTTCTAAGATTGAGACAGTAAAGAATTGGGTAAGACCTACTAATGTGTCAGAAATAAGGAGCTTTGTTGGGTTAGCTAGCTACTACCGCCGATTTGTCAAGGGATTCTCTTCAATTGCTTCCTAACTAACGAACTTGTCTATGCAAAATGTCCCATTTGTATGGTCGGATGAGTGTGAAGAAAGCTTTCAGAAGCTCAAGACTTTGTTGATTACCGCACCCATTCTCACCTTGCCAGTGGAAGGTAAGAATTTCATTGTCTATAGTGATGCATCCTATTCGGGTTTGGGTGCAGTGCTAATGCAAGAGAAGAATGTGATTGCTTATGCTTCAAGACAATTAAAAGTGCATGAACGTAACTACCCAACTCATGATTTGGAATTGGTCGCGGTAGTGTTTGCATTAAAGCAATGGAGACACTATTTATATGGGGTTAAGTGTGAGGTCTATACGGATCATCGTAGCCTACAATATGTCTTTACTCAGAAAGATTTGAACTTCAGACAGAGAAGATGGATGGAACTACTGAAGGACTACGACATCACTATTTTGTATCATCCGGGGAAGGCGAATGTTGTAGCGGATGCTTTAAGTAGAAAGGCGGGAAGCATGGAAAGTCTAGCTTACTTGCAAGCCTCTAGACGCCCATTAGCTAGAGAGGCTTAGACTCTAGCTAACGACTTGATGAGATTAGAAATAAATGAGAAGGGAGGATTGTTGGCTTGTGTGGAGGCAAGATCTTCCTTTCTTGACAAGATTAAGGGAAAACAGTTTGATGATGAGAAACTAAGAAGAATCCAAGATAAGGTATTGCGAGGAGAGTCTAAGGAAGCACAAATCGATGAGGAAGGTGTTTTGAGAATCAAGGGAAGGGTATGTGTGCCCCGTGTTGATGATTTGATCAACACTATTCTGACAGAGGCTCATAGTTCAAGGTATTTGATACATCCGGGTGCAACCAAGATGTACCGTGACCTAAAGCAACACTTTTGGTGGAGTAGAATGAAGCGTGATATTGTGGATTTTATTGCCAATTGTCCAAACTGTCAACAAGTAAAGTATGAACACCAAAGGCCCGGAGGAACACTTCAGAGAATGCCCATTCCGGAATGGAAATGGGTGAGAATCGCAATGGATTTCGTGGTTGGTCTTCCAAAGACAATGGTTAGGTATGACACTATTTGGGTGATTGTTGATAGTTTAACTAAGTCATCTCATTTTATTCCGGTTATGGTGACTTACAATGCCGAGAAGTTAGCCAAGATCTATATCTCAAAAATCGTTCGATTGCATAGGGTTCCACTATCCATCATATCAGATAGAGGTACGCAGTTTACTTCTAAGTTTTGGAAAACATTACTTGCGGAATTGGGTACTAGGTTGGACCTTAGTACTGCGTTCGATCCTCAGACCGATGGTCAGTCTGAGCGAACGATTCAAGTGTTGGAGGATATGCTTCGTGCGTGTGTGATAGAATTTGGTGGCCATTGGGATAGCTTCTTACCCTTAGCGGAATTTTCATACAATAATAGCTATCACTCGAGCATTGATATAGCTCCATTTGAAGCATTGTATGGTAGGAGATATAGGTCCCCCATTGGTTGGTTTGATGCGTTCGAGGTTAGACCTTGGGGTACGAATCTCTTGAGGGATTCGATGGAGAAGGTGAAATCTATTCAAGAAAAGCTTCTAGCGGCGCAAAGTAGACAAAAGAATATGCAGATCGAAAGGTTAGAGACTTAGAACTCATGGAGGGAGAACAAGTCTTGCTGAAGGTTTCGCCCATGAAAGGGGTGATGCAGTTTAGAAAAAGGGGTAAGCTAAGTCCAAGGTATATTGGACCATTTGAAGTACTCAAGCGAGTAGGGGAGGTGGCTTATGAGTTAGCCTTGCCTCCAGGGCTGTCCGGGGTACATCCGGTATTCCATGTGTTGATGTTGAAAAGATACCATGGGGATGGAAACTATATTATCCGTTGGGATTCAGTTTTGCTTGATGGGAATTTTTCCTATAAGGAGGAGCATGTTGCTATTCTAGATAGAGAAATTCGCAAGTTGAGATCAAGGGAGATTGCATCCATCAAAGTTCAATGGAAGAATCGACCCGTTGAAGAAGACACTTGGGAGAAGGAGGTTGATATGCGAGAAAGATATCCACACCTGTTCACAGATTCAGGTACTCCTTTTCGCCCTTATTCTCCTTCTTGTGATCGTTCGGGGACGAACGATGGGTAAATTGGTATCTAATGTAACGACTTGCTTAGTCGTTTTGAGTAGCAGATTTTATTTCTGGAAAAACAGGCTGAGACGATGGAACCCACGACGGAACGTCATGGGCATGACGGACCGTCGAGGGTGTCTCGTCCCAAAACACTTAGAAATTCTGAAATTTGGGTGCTGAAATTGACTTTCTGAACTCTGTGACGGACCTGCAGGACGGACCGTCACAGGCACGACGAACCGTCGTGATCCACCGTTTCAAAACACTTCAACTCTTGAGAATTTGGTACAGGGAACGATTCTCTGAACGTCAGGACGGAAGTGCAGGACGGACCGTCGTAGGTACGACGGGCCGTCACAGACTCCTTAAGGAAATCAAGTCTCTGACGAACCTGCATGACGGACCGTCGCAGGCGCGATGGGCCGTCACAGGTTGCGTAATCCCAGTTGAAGTCGGAATTCTGGTTAAGTTTTAAAGGGGCGTTTTGGACTATTCCTGCTATAATTATATATTTCGTGGGTCTATATTAATAACTCAATTTCTTGGGGGATAAAAGAGGTAACCTTAAGTTAATTAGTGGGCTATTATTTTCATCTTTTATTCTTAATTATATACTAATTAGGGTAAAAGAAAGAGGGTTTGAATAAAAAAAATAGAAAGAACAAGAGAAAGAGAGAGAAGGGAATCGATAGAGAGAGAGACGATCGAGAAGGGGAAAAACACAAAGCTTTGGGAAAATTTGCTTGCTTGATGACGAATCTTCGGTGGAGGTAGGTTATGGTTTCTCTTACGATATTAGTAGTAAACTCTTAATAGAGAATGATATGTATTGATAATATTGTAAACTTTGCTATGTGCTTAATTGTATGCTTGCATCAATGTAATTATATAATTGTGATTATATAAGCATGATGAAGTTATTGAATCCCAAATCTTGCTAAATCCTAATCTCTTTGTTAATAATGAGGCCTTGGTAAAAAAGAAGGCGTGATGAACTAAAATAATGGGATTGATGATGCCATGGTAAGAAAGAAGGCTTGATGAATTGATGAAGGAGATTAGGGGATCGGGTGTCACGAGCCAACACGTAGAATTAGGGGATCGAGTGTCACGAACCGACACGTAATATTAGGGGATCGGGTGTCACGAACCGACACGTAGAATTAGGGGATCGGGTGTCACGAACCGACACGTAGAATTAGGGGATCGGGTGTCACGAACCGACACGTAGTATTAGGGGATCGGGTGTCACGAACCGACACGAACTATTAGGGGATCGGGTGTCACGAACCGACACGTAGATTTAGGGGATCAGGTGTCACGAACCGACACATAGATTTAGGGGATCGGGTGTCACGAACCGACACATAGATTTAGGGGATCGGAGTGTCACTTACCGATACAAGAGGATTTATGAATATTGAGGGAGCAGAGTTTCACGTACCGACACAAGAGAAATAAAGATAATGAATCTTGAAAGATGTTAATATACTCAATCTAATGAACATGATTCCCAAATGAGTATGGTATTGAGGCTTGAGTCCTCATGTGTGAACTTGACGGTAATTGTTAATGATATAGTATTTGTTGTTGCTACATGTTGAGTATCATAGTTGATTTTATGATATTACTTGGTATATATTGATTTCTATTTTTAGTTGGCCGATGATATCTACTCATTACCCGTGTTTTGTAGTGACCCCTACTTTTATGTTATCTTCTTGTTTATTTGTGGAGTGCAACAAACGTGACATCGTCTTCAACTCAACAGTAATTCAAGCCAGTCTTACTACATCGGAAATTCAGGGTTAGCTAATGCTTCTAGCTTGGACTGGATCTTCTTCTTCAAGTCTTGATGCCTTGAACTTCCGGCATGGACTAGCTTCTTATGTATTTTTAGCTTTTAAAATACTCTTAGTTTAGTCATTTGATCGTAGATGTTCTTGTGATGATGACTTCCAGATTTTGGGGATAATAGATGTTGAATTTTAGAAGTTAATGAATTGGTCTTTATTTAATGAGTTTAAGTCTTCCGCATTACTTTCTGTCGATATTATATTGAAATGTTAAGGTTAGATTGGTTGGTTCGCTCACATAGGAGGGTAAGTGTGGGTGCCAGTCGCAACCCGGTTTGGGTCGTGACATTTGGATCACGTATAAGTACCTTGCAATTAAAGGTGGTTTCATATATTTACAGGGTGTTAGATGATGATGCATTTATTTTTCACATGGCTCAAAATAAGTTGATGGTGAGGGTTCTCTTATTTATGTGTTAGATTATGTACCAGCACAACTCTGTGGGTTGGGTCATGACAAAATATGTTCCTTCTTTATATTATTCTCAGGATGGGCTTTTCAATTGCCTTGTTCATTCATTACATATGAAATATTAAATTATCAATATAACCAGTCTAACGAATTAAGGATACTTTCAACATTTGTGATACTTGAAATGAATAACATCACATGATATAATTTTTAGCTCTTTATCAAATTGGATCCGTGTAATTTCTGAAATTATTAAATTAGTCGAGTAAATGTGGCACACAATGAGTCAACTTTTTCAATCGCACAATTTTTAAAATTAAATTATATAGTCAAACATCATAGAATTCAGAAAAAATATTAAATGAGAAGTAAATGTTTTAAATAATATGGAAAAAATAAATTTTATATATATATATATATATATATATATATATAAGAGAGAGAGAGAGAGAGATTTTAAAAGGGTACTATTTTTAGAATTTCTGAAGAAACAACTGATTGGGGGCGATCTCACCGACCCCTGGCTTCACCACAAGCAATCCAGGGATTAAGTAAAGAAGAATAAGGTGAAGTTAGACACCACTCATCAAAAGCCTGGTTAATTTCCAAAAAAATTAGGTTTTGCTAGTTGCATCTGAATCTATTATTTAGTTATCTTAGTCTCTTTTTGTTTCAAGTCTAAGTTATATCCCCCCAAAGTAGATATGACTTAAATAGATCTTTTTATTCTAGTGCACATTTTTTAAAATATATTTATATTCACTGTTATTGAATTAGTGCAACATAAAGAACTCTTTCACACAGATAAATATCGTTTTCTACATCGAAATTCTGTTGAATTGGTAGGAACTACTTTCAACAATTTAATTAGATATTATTGGTTTATAAAATTATATTCCCCAAAACTATTAATTTGATTAAGCGGAATTTAAAAGGTAGGTAGATTTTTTATTGATATATAGTCCAATGAATCCTAACAGATTGAAACAAGTCATTTATTTGGTTGATGGATCTATGCGTTTTATACTTTTTTCCTCTATGTTCTAACCATTTGTTTTTATTTATTTTTTACTTTAAGGATATAAATTCTGATAAAAGAGATTGAATGTATTAGATTTTATTATTGAAAGACATATAATTTGTTCTATGGGTGAAATAAATATATTTTGTGATAGATCTAGATGTTGTCATGCATATTGTGTATCATTTTGACATGCATGACCACAATAATATATAATCTTCCTACTGATGCATACATTTAGTGGACAAACATCTTTTAGTTTGACTATTCTTTTGTATTCATGTACTTTCATTATGTTCTTAATTTATCACTTCACACATAAGTATAAGTTATTTTCAAGCTAACAATTTTTATAAATTTTTGAAAACTGTCTCTATTATTTCACAAAATATTTTGGCTTACAATAGATCTGACAAAGTATTTATTATTTTTCTACTAGAATATGGATTACCAGCATAACATTCATAATGATGAAGATGCAAAATTAGTCAATGTTCCCATATATTTTATCACACCTCATAAATCAAAAGGTTATGATTGTTAGATAAGTTTTTAAGAACTTTGTATTTTAAGGTGTTCAATTTATTCCTTATAAATCATGTATAGTGTTTTTGATAGATACTAGAATTAATTATTGAAGAGAGAGAGAGAGAGAGAGACACAGAGAGAGAGAGAGAGAGAGAGAGAGAGACAGTGAATGTGTGTTGAGAGATATGTATATTTTTGAAAGACTACTCCTCTTCTTAAAAGTCTTGATGAAATTATTGACTCTAACTATCTAATTGCACCGATCATGGTGGATCTCATTGACCCCTTACTTGTCCATGCTAAAACTATAGGCTAATGAGAGAATAATATGGTGAAGGAGGATACCACTCATTAATAGCTTTGTTAAGTGTTCAAGACCGTAAGTCTTGCTCGTTTGATTTGAGTTTGATAAAAATAGAGGCTAAGGAGAGAGTAATATGGTGAAGGGGGATACCACTCAGTAATAGCTTTGTTAAATATTAAATCCGTAAGTCTTGTCTGTTTTATTTGAGATGCTATGTAGTTATCTAATATCTTACATTTTACAAGTCTAAATTATATTCCCACAATAGTAGATATGACATATATAGATCTTTTTCATCTATTCTCACTCTTTTTTAGTTAAGTCTTCCCTCATATAAAAAATTTGTAGGTTGTTTAAGATAACTTTGTCTATATAATATTATTCAACGTAGTAGAATTAACAAAAGAGAAACAACTCTTTCAAGTTTTCACACATAAATATTTTGTTCCATATCTACTGAGCCATTTATACCTAGATGAACACCTTAGATTAATAAATGTTTAATTAGCATATTTATTCTTACAATAATTTAACAAACATTGAATTAGCATTGATAATCTAACATAAATATCATTACTACTCTTAAGTTTGTTAATAAATAAATATATTTTTTAAAAAAATTGAGTGAAAACAAAAAAAACATCATAACTCTTACGAATATGAAGGATTAAAGGTAGAAAATAAGGACCAAAAACTAGAAAAAAGAAAACTTTTGGATTCTATATTATTCACAACAATGAATACTTACATTTATAATAAAACACTAACTTCAACTACTTAAATATCAGCACACAATCTGTTGAAAATAAACAAACTCCTAAAGATTAAGAACAAAAGGTTTTTTAATATGACTAATTTACTGCAGTAAATAAAGAAGTTGCATTCCTAAAGCATTGGAACTAAAAATCCTCCTTAATTTAGGATATGAAGATTTATAGTTTCTTTCTGAAAAACTCAAACTTATCAAGCGGAAAGGGCTTGGTGAAAATGTTAGCAACTTGCTCATCACTTTGATAGTAAAGAAGCTTCACATCTCCATCTTTATTCACGTCTTTCGAGAAAAATAACTTAACATTGAAATGCTTGGTTCTCCCACGAAACAATAGAGTATTAGCAATAGGAATTGAAGCTTGGCTATCAATATAAACCTCAATCGCTTCTTTTTGCTCCATATTCTTATCACACATGATTTTCAACAATCATACTGCTTGACTTACAACAATTGTTGCAACAATGAATTTTGCATCAGCTATTGTATCTTGTTTCCTGGAACACCAAGAGACACCTCTTGATCCAAGATTGAAACAAGTACCTGAAGTACTCCTCATATTAAATTAACCAGCCCATTCAGTATTGGAAAATCCAAAAATTCTAAAATTCTAAATTGTTTGGAGCTTAAAACCATAGTTGATAGTTCCCTTCATGTATCTGACAATTCTTTTAGCTTCTCTCAAGTGTCAATAACTTTCACAATGCATGAGCCAAGACAAAGGACTTACTTCATACAATATATCAGGCATGTTTGTATTCAAATTCATTAAGATTCAACTAATACTTCTATAATATGCCTCATCCACCTATTCTTCTCCATTCTTAATGTACAACTTTTCCTTTTGCATCATTGGAGTACTCATAACTTTACAATCATCAATATGAAACTTCATTAGGATATCTTGAGTATAATTTTTCTGGAAAATGAGCATATCACCTTCATTTTATTTGATCTCCATTTCAAGAAAGCGTGCCATTAGTCCAAGGTCTATCATTTCAAATACCTTCATCAGTTCCAACTTGAAATCCTCAATAAGATAAGTCTTACTTCCTGTGACAATTATATCGCCAACACATAAATAAATAAGTATATCTGCACCTGAACACTTATTGTAAATTGTACACTCAAATAGGCTATTCTTAAATTCTAAACTATGTAAATGATCATTAATCTTCCTATTCCAAGCTTTTGTTTCTTAATTTAAACCGTAAAGATCTTTCTTTAGAAAATAAACCTCGTCTTCTTGACCCTGAATGACCAAACCATTTGGTTTCTCAACATAAATCTCCTTCTGGAGAAAACCATTTAGAAAGGCCAACTTAATATCAAATTGATAAACTTTCCAACTTTTTCCATTGTAATGGCTAGAAGTAGCCTAAATATGTTAAGTTGAGCAGCTGCCTCGAATGATTCTGAGTAGTCTACTCCAAAAATATGAGCATATCCCTTCACCACAAGCGTCTCGTTATATTTGCTTATGGACCCATCTCCATTAAACTTTGTCACAAAAAACCATTTTACACCATTGATCTTTCGATCTGGAGGTTTATCAACAAGTTCTAAGGTCTGATATTTTTCAATCATCATCATATCCTCCTTCATTGGAGATACCCATTTTCAATCCCTTATGCTTCCTCATAGCTTGCAACCTCACAAATTGAAGTATTGCATCTGTGATAGATATCAGAGATCAACATCTTTCCACTAACATGAGGATCATCTACTAGATCTTTTAAATCTAATAGAGTGCCAATAGTTGGATTGCTTTTGGGATTCTCCCAATTCTAGTGTTGGTCCTCAATAAAGTGAACATCTCTACTTAAGAAAATTTTCTCCTTTTGAGGTCGACAGGCTTTATATGCTTTAGGTATAGTACTTTAGCCTATATAGATGTCAGGAACTGCCTTCCCATCAATTTTTACCCTTTGAACATGTGGCCATAAGAGAAACACAAACAACCAAAATCCTAAGTAATTGCAATAAGGGTTTATGACCATACCATGCTTCATATGGTGTTTTATCCTTCATGGCTCTAGAAAGAAGTTTGTTTTGCACAAACATAGTAGTGATGGTTGCCTCCACCCAAAATGTTTTTAGTAAATTTTTCTCATGTAGAATGCACCTTGTCATCTCCATTGTACTTCTATTTTCATCTCACTTACTCAATTTTATTGTGCAGTATAAGGGACAGTTTGTTGATGTTCTATACCAGCTTTGTCACAAAATATTTTGAATTGCTTTAAAGTATACCTTTTCCCTTTACCGGACCTTAAACTCTGAATTGTACAACAACTTTGATTATCTATATTTTCTTTAAAACTGCGGAACACATCAACAACTTATGACTTTAGTTTTAAGAAAACAATCAAAGTCAGTCTTTTCAGATCAAAAATAAATACAATTTAGTAAATACTACCATTTAATAATTGTGTTTATGAGTTCCACATCGATCTGTATGTATTAGATGACGCATTCTTGATGCTCGCCAAGTTGTTATGGGAAAGGGTAATATGTGCATCTTGTCAAGTAAACAAGCTTGACAATCTGACCAATGATTCTGTATGAATGGTCGATCATTCACAATTTTCTTTTTTTCAATAAATATCATACCGTAATGATGAAATGACCCACTCTTTAATGTCAAACTTCTGTAGAGCTGTCTGAAATAAGAAAAGTTGTTTCTCCTCTTCCAAAGGATTGAGCGCGAAAGTTCTCCCCTCCCTTTTGACCCTGAATACTTCATGCCTTGATGGATCTTCTCTCACGCAAACCTTGTTTTTCAATATTTGTTTCAATCATTTCTCCATTAATCGACAAACACTTATCAGGTTTCGATGAAGGTCTGGGACATATAAAACATATATAATAAACTTAGTACAAGGGAAACTTGTAATAGGTATGGTGTCTTTGATTTTCACAGAAAGACATTCACCATTTCCAACCTTATTTTGAATGTCTCTGTGTTCATCAAATCATTGAATAACTTTTCATCAGATGTCATATGGTTAGAGCAACCACTATAAATTAACCAACTTTCACTTAAATCCATACATGTGAAACAAGTTGCAACAATGAGTTGATTTTCTTCTTCTCGATCAACAACATGAGGTTCAAGTTCAAGCGGCTGAATTTTGGCTTTACAAATTACAACTTCGTCTCCCTTCTAGTTGCACTTGCTGCACTTTACATCAGGTCTCCTATTATATTTGAAAGGAGGGTGACCTTTTATGCATAGTGCCAATAAGGGGAATAGTTAGCCTTCTTTATTTTCGCAAATTTAATATTGTTCCCTCATTGTATATTTTTGTTCAACTTCTGCTTGTTTCTTCCATCGTATTATTGTCTTACTATTAGGACTCATTAAACAGCCCCTTCATGTATAATGCATCATTTCTCTTGTGTTGGAAAAGCACTAAGAGCTCTACCAGTGTAATATAAGACAAGTCCTTAGTATTTTCTAAGGTTGTAGAAGTAGCCTCATGTTTTTTAGGTACTTTTACAAGGAAATTCTCAATGATACTTGAATTGTTAAAAGTTAAAGCAAACAATCTGACACAATTAGCTATGTTAAGGAGTCGATCAGAGTACTCCTTCATAATTTCACTTTCCTACATCCTTCGCAACTCAAACTCATGTAGTAAATTCAGCACTTGCATCCCTCGAATCCTTTAATCTCCTTCATACTGAGTATTGATATAATTTCGTACCTCTTTTATTGACTTTACGTACAAGATACAAGTGAAGATGGTCCATGACACTGTAGTATAAAAGCATGCCTTTTCCTTTGATTTCATTGTTTTCCTCTCGTTGTGGTTTTTAATTTGCGCCATCGTGGGATTGTTGTGTAAGGAAACAATTTCATATTCATTTTCTACAAACTCCTAGAGTTCCAAAGTTTCTAGATATGTTTGTAGTCTAATTGTCCAGATATGATACTTTCTCCATTGAAAGTTGGTGGTACGATTAAGCAAAAACTTGATTCTCCATCCATAGAATGCACTAAAATAGACACATGTCCCTCAAGAAGAAAATGTTTGCTACCAATTGTTTAGATAGAGTGAAAACCAGAAAAAGAACAACAAAACACTTACAATATGATGGAATAAAGATAGTAAAAAAGGACTGGAGAACTAGAAAGAAGAAAGCTTTTGCATTTGAAGTGGTAATTCTTTATTATTCATTGCAATACTGCTTAAAGATCGACACAGAATCTGCTGAAAACAAAAAAACTCCTAAAGACTAGGAAAAGAAGTTATTTTAATTATTTAAAGATCGACACAAAATCTACTTAAAATAAACAAGCTCCTAAATACTAGGAAAAGAAGTTATTTTAAGAACACTAATTTACTGCGGTAAATAAATAAAGATGTAGTCCTAAAACATAGAAAATAACAATTTTATTCAATATTATAGAATTAACAAAAGAGGAAATAATTTTTCAAGAATTAACACGTATAAATATTTTTTCCCTATACGTTGATCTATTTTAACACATATGAGCACCTTAGAATAAAATAATCATTTGATATATATTGAACATACATTGAAATACTATTGAAAACCTAAATTAAATATCATCATTACTCTTAAGCTCTTTTTTTGTTTCAATTAATGTAATAAAAAGATAAATTGGTTTGTATTATTGTACAAAATACAGTTTGTTTTAACATGAATTTAAAGTAAAATTTTCCTTTAATTTGAAGATGATCGGGTTTGACAAAGTGTTTTACATTTTTTTAGTTGAATATGGAGAAGCAACAAAAGTAGGTGATGGATCTGCAATATTGGCAGTTTCAATATCTTGTTTTGCACCTGAAGATGATGTATTAAAGCTATGTTTTCAAATATTTCCTCAATTGTTTAACATACACATTTTAAGGTTCTTAATTCTATTATTTTTATAATATGTAGATAAATATTTTGATGCATTCAAAATAAAGTTAGGCTTCATTTATCTTTTGAAAATTATAAGATGTCTAACTAATAATGCGTATCTAGATGATAACATATGCATTAAGAATTTTCTCTAAATTGACATCTCAATATTAAGATGATGTATTTAGATCTGAATATTAATAAATAAGACGACTAATTATTGAGATCATAAGTGTCGTTAGATGTAGTTGTATAGAATCACAAAGACTTCATCTTAGTGAACCTCTAGAACAAATAATGCTCATTTCCATGTTATACTCTTAAAAAGACAAAATAAGAAGTAATTTATAAAAGAGGACAATGGCTATAAAAAACATAGTTTCCTTTATTCAGAATCTTCAAGCCTGTTTATTGGAAAATACTTAATAGACTACTTCCAGTAAAATAGGACACGTATAGTCCATCATAATCATAATTAGAGTAATCCAAAAAATTGAAAGAGCTGACTCCTAAAAGGAATATTATATGTTACTCCTAAAGCAAAAAATATGCAGAGTTACTTGTTTTAAAAAAACTCTTGATCTTCCTAAAGACAAGGTCAACTAGAAAACTAAAAGAAATTCGTACAGTCTCCTTAAAACAGATGTTTTCTAACAACCAATTTACATATTTGATAGTACATATTCCTGAAGCCTTCTAAGTTTAACGAATGACACCATCTTCAGAGCCTTAATGAAAATATCAACAACCTTGTTTTTTGTTCCTGCAGGAGATTGAATAAACTACACCATTAGTGTTAAGATCTCCTAAATATAAAACATCACATCAATGTGCTTGTTTCTTCCATGTAGCATCGTATTCTTGGGTATAAAGTTGAATTCATGATCCATTTTCATAAAAAATCTTGGTAGATTCTGGTTTCTTGAATTTCAAGTTATGCAAAGTCTCCTCAACCAAATAGGTTTATAGGCACAAGCAGTCGACACAAAAACCATGAATTTTGTATTAGACTAAGTAACAATTGGTTGATTCTTAGCTTACCATGAAATAACATCAGAGCTGAACATAAAAGCATAACTTGAAGTGCTTTTTCTGTCATCATAGCCACCAACGTATTCACTATCTGCATAGCAGAGAAGTTTGCACTTTTCATTCATCTTATATAATATCTCAAATGTCTCGTTCCTTTCATGTAATGAAGCATTCTCTTGGCCACAAAGTAATGCCTTTCTGTGGCATTCTCCACGTACGTGCTAATTAAATAAAAGAGTAATAATTGTTAGGTTTTATAGCAGATGTATTAAACTATCAATAATTTGCTTGTAAAATGTTCTATCAACCTTTATTAGATTTCCCCTACATATTTTTTAGAAATAAATATTCCTTTATTAGATTGCTCTACCACTTTGCCAGTAAAGTAATGCATCAATTCGAGGTCTGGCATTTCAAAATCATCCATCATCGAATTCTTAAATTCTTAAAACATGAGAAAACAATTTCAAATAAAAAGAAGATTATCAACATACAAGAAAATAATTAACACCTTTTTTATAGATCCCTACTCTTAGCAACTAATTTATTTTCATAAGGACATTTTGAAAAAAACAACTTTTAAGAAATACCCCTTAATGCGATGAAATCAAGCCAGAGAAGCTTGTTTTAGATCATATAGAACCTTTTTCAATCTATAAACATTATGCTAATTTCCAATTTTAAAATAATAAGGATTTTCTTTTCTACAAATACATGTTCCTCCAAGTATATGTGTAAGAACATCAACATGACATTTAGCTGAAAAATAGGCCAAGACTTGTGAGTTGCCAATGTGATAACCAACTTGATTGTGTCATGTCTAGTAATGAGAGAAAATTCTTATTTATAATCCATCTTTTTTTGTTACTTGTACCCCTTTTCCACTAAGCGACTATACCAAGCTCGAGGACCTAGTTTTAGACAATTCATTGTTTTTCTCAATTTTTCTTCCTTTACAACACTCTCAAAAGATGTAAGATCCTAATATGAAAACAAAGAAAAGTGTGTAATCATATATTCATTTACATTTAGCTTGTAACATTTAATTCAAGTTGGTCTTCTTCTAACATGTGCGAGAGTTCGAGTTGCATCTAAATCATTTACTAAAACAATTGTTGATGGAGTTTTATGGGCTGAAACACATAAATAACTTGGAGATCATTAAAATAAAATGGATCTCTAATCAAATTCAAGCCTCATATGGAGGTATAGATTATTGGTGTCCTTATAATTGAAACAATACAACATTTAAAAACACGAAAAATCCAGATCAAATAAGAGACATAACTTCTTAAACTCTCTCAATTTTTGAGTTATAATATAATAATTCACAAGAAGGACTCTAAGTTGGATACTAAGACATAACAACCTATAACAACTTAGTAGGTCGTTACAAATATGAATATATTAAAAAATCATAAATATATAATTTCAAAAAGTTCTTATAATAACGCCTAAACGCTCATACTTTACAAGAGACCTAGTACTCTCTAGGATATTTTTAAAGTGTTTTTTTAATTTTATATTTTTCCAATTAGACACAAATAAAAATTTGATTATTGAAGAATATATTGGTTCAAGAGATTAAAGTGTGACGGAGAGGGTTACCATTATTTGTTTAATTCAAAAATATTAAATATGTGATAATGATTGAACCAACTTACATTGTGTTGGCCTTTTGATTAGTGAAGGTCTACAAATAAACTAAAAAAGCTTTAATTTGTTATTACTTGAAATTGATAAATAAATAAAGAAATTATTCAAAAAAACATTTAAAGGAATACAAGACCCTTGTAATGTATGAGTATATTACATACAAATTTACCTACTCAGACCCATTAAATGGTTTCAACATTATAAAATGTATGTTTTGGTTAAATCGACTAAATTTAGACCTAAAAACATACCAATTTAGTTGTTGAGATTTGAATCATTCAAATTTAAATCTTCATTATTGAAACAAATAAATGACACCTAAATTCTAATACTTACTAGAAGAAATCATGTACACACAAATGTTTCTCTATTGTGTGATATTTTACTTAAGTCTGCATTATCGCATAAATTGTTAAGTCCTGAGAGAAGATCTCCATTCATATGATATCTAATACCTTTACATACAATTATTTTATGCTAATAGATTGTTTTATCTATAGAATCGACATGACCAAACTATCTTGAAAAATGTATATAAGTTAAATTAATATGGACGATGATTATATAAATTGAAGCTAGATAGAGTAATTTCACATACTAGTGCAATGAATAGCATAGTAATTTTCCAGTTTGGAAATTTGTGACAAATACAAGTTAGATAGATTTATGTATTTCATGTTTTTTCCCTATTTATCTAGACATTTCATTTTTTTTTCCATTTTAAGTATGAAAGCTAGGTTCGGAAAAGGGTCTAAAATAGCCTTGAAGTATTGGAAATGGTACAAAATTACCCTTCATCCACCTATTGGCTCCAAAATGCCCTTCCCATCTACCTATTGGCTCCAAAATACCCTTGTCATCCACCTTTGGGTTAAAAATTGACCACTTATTCAACTATGTTAAAATTAAACTATTTAAATATTTTTTAAAATACTTGGCGCTCAACTATTGGTTATAATTTAATTTATTAATATAATTTGTAAACCAACACACTACCGACTCATTATTAACTAAACCCCACCGAATTAATAAACCAATTATAATATCAAAATTTTGATAAACACTACTAAACATGACAAAATTATGGATTCCTGAAAATGACATCCAAAATTATTCGACTCTGAATCAAAGCCCCAATTAAATTTAGGTTGAGCCCTTATTTAGGAGGACACTTTCAATAGGATTCTATTTCAAGCTTGAAGTCAAAATCTATGATTAAAGTTAGAGAAGTAGTACATCCGAATTAATTATGCACTTTTTTAAAATATAAATTTATAAATATATATGGTTTGTTTTAAAACCTTAACATATTATTTTTAAAAAAAATAATCTATGAAGTAACATCACATAATTGAGACGAACGAATAATTAAGATAAACATTGTCAGACTTTTAAGTTTATCGTCAATTTTTATTTAGATACTTGAATGTATGATAATTTACTTCTATAGATATTTTCGCCTCAAATTTTCAAAAACTCTCATCGGAAGTAGCTTTATTGTTGTTTCATTAGTAACGTTACGGGTTTATTATTTTGATGGAATTTAATTAGTAATGGGTGGGTAGTGGATTGATTTATAAATTATATTAAGTTAAATTATAACAAATAGTTGAGCGTAACATATTAAAAAAAATATTTAAATAGTTTAAATCTAAAACTGTTAAATAAGTGGTCAATTTTGAACCCAAAGGTGGATGACAAGGGTATTTTGGAGCCAATAGGTTGGTGGGGAGGGTATTTTGGAGCCAATAGGTGGATGGAGAGTAATTTTGTACCATTTTCAATACTTCGAGGGTATTTTAGGCCCTTTTCCGTTTAAACTTTCATTATAAAGAAAAAAATTAAAAATTTGATTTTACCCCCCCCCCCCCCTCAAAAAAAAAAAACTCTCTACGAAAGAAATTAGAATTTAAAATGAATTTATGTCCCAAAAACAATGAATTTAATGAAATTTAAGATATGCATTACCATTACCATCATTGCTCTTGTTAGACAATGTATATGATTGATGGAGAAACATCTATTTTTAATGTATTTTTGATTTTGTAACATCTTGATTACGTTTTAGACGTGTATCTCTCTCTCTCTCTCTATATATATATATATATATATGTATGTATGTATGTATGTATTATAAATTTGGTTGAACTTTTTTGATGTTGTCAAATGGAAGAAAGAGAAAATTTCTTTCTAGAGTTACAACATTTGAGTTGCATGACAAAAAAAAATAACTATTCCTCATCTCAAACAAAGCAATAACTCGGGATTTAATCCCATAGAGATGATAAATCTTTGGCATGTAAATCATTAAAATTTATAATATGAATCCCCATTTCTGTGTTTATGCTAAATTGATCATCCATAGTCATATAAATAAAAAAAAGAAGTAATAATAGTAGTAGTAGTTCATAATTTCTCTAACAAGTAAAAGGCCTAATATGATCTGAATATTAATTTATAAGCTTACTTATTATTAATCATATGAATATGTAAAAAGTTCTTTAATTTATAAATTTAAATTTCATAGGTGTATGTCTAAAAAAATTAGATAATATGATACCAATCTATTGACTGAATTTGTTGTAATAAACTCATACTTTATACCGAACCTAGTATGCCCTTGAATATCTTTTAGAACTATCTTTTCATTATCTTTGTAGTGAGAGACAAGTCAAAAATCGATAATCGAAGAATATAATAATTCATGAGATTAAATTTTAAAAATATTTCGAAGTGTTTAATTGAGTGATAACTATCAAACCCCTTTATTTTTACTTTTTCGATTAACATGCAAAATTGCCAAAGTAAATGTTCCATTTAAAGTATTTTACCTAAAATTTATAAAACCAAAACTTTTGTTATATTACATAAATTTAATAATGATAGTGTTAGTGGATTTCAATTAAGGTAGATGTGTTGAGTAGTTTTTGTGTTGTCCATAGTAAGGATTGATGGTGATGGTGGTAGAAGATGATGGTAGTAGTTTGGTTGCGGTTGGTAGTTGGACAATATATAGTTATAACTAATAGTTGTGGTGCTTGATGAATTTGTTTCACAATATTTTGTTATCACTTAGGATGTGATTGTGCATATTGTTCGATGATTTTTTTTTAAAAAAATAATGGTTGGTACGTGCAAATAATAGTTTTTAAATAGTGGGTGATGGTGGTTTGTTGGATTATTGTCACAAAAAATGGTGATTGTGGGCAGTTTATTGTGGTAGTTGATAATAATTGATAATGATGACAGTAATTGATAATGAAGGGGTATTGTGACAGCGGAGAATAAATGAATTGGTGAATTGCTATATTTTTAGAAATCTGTGCACATACTTGTTAATGATATTATACTTTGATAAAGATATTAATTGATCATTGCTAATCATACCTATTTAATAATTATATCTTCAAGAATGTACTTCATGGTGAAGGGTTCTTACTTGA
The DNA here is from genome assembly GCF_036512215.1 of Solanum lycopersicum. Taxonomy (NCBI): domain Eukaryota; kingdom Viridiplantae; phylum Streptophyta; class Magnoliopsida; order Solanales; family Solanaceae; genus Solanum; species Solanum lycopersicum. The sequence goes on from NC_090805.1 coordinate 5,705,935, forward strand.
TTGAATAATGTTAAGTCTTTATTATGTGTAAATAGATGAGACCTAATTTCTAATATTCACTAGCTAGTAGATATCACTCATATTAATTTTTTGTATTCTTTGTGAAATATTTAGTTAAGTTTGAATTTATGTTACAAAATAATATGTTTTTTGAACCATCGTTCTTCCTTGCGATAATTAACACCTTCACTTTCCATATGATTAGAGCAATATATATATAAAACAACAAATGACATGAAAAAACTATATTAAATAATCTTTTCTTATAGTAGTTATACTAATAATAACAAGATAGTATCTTTTCACATACTAGTGCAATGAACTACATGGTGGTTTCGGTGTTTTGAAACTTATTACAAGTACTAGTCAGGTGGATCTAAGATTTTTCTTTATTCTTTTCTTTATATATATATATATATCTAATCATTTTCTTTTTTCTTTCTATTTGGAGAATGTAATTTCTAGTAAATCTATGTCATAAAAGAGGAGATCGATCATATCACGTTTGACCAATTTTTTTAAAAATAATTGTTGCTAAGGTGAAAATTAATTTAATTATGAAGCTTTTAAAGTTTATCCTCCCCAAAAAACATTACTTGTTTAGAAAGAAATTTACACTTGCAATAAATTGTATATCATACATACAATGACTTTAATGAATCTTAAGAGATGTATGAACACAATAACTATTGTTACGGAATAAGTTAGATTGATGGATATTCATTTTTTAATTTTTTTTGATATTCTAGAACTTTGATTAAGTTCATAAAATGTTACTTGATACATACATAAAAATTAGTAGCACGTGAGCAACTTTCATCTTCCTTTTTTTCTGAAACAATGTCCACTATTTAACACTTACTTTTACAAAAATCTAACTAATTTTTTTTTTCATATTTTCTACTAGAAGCAACAAAAGAATGATGGTGCTGAGGATGCAACAATAGTAGAAGTTCCAATATCTTTTAGCGGACAAGGTGAATAAAAAGTCGATGTTTCTAGGTAAGTCTTTTTAAATTCTCCAATTATGATTTGTTTAATTCATTATTTTTAAGTCATGCACAAAAATATTTTGATGGATTCTTAAACTTTTTTAAAAATATTTATTAGTATGTTATAAAATAAAGAGATACAATCTTCTCTAGAGTTAAGACATTTGTCATACAGATAAAAACAAGTAAACAAGTAAACACAACTGAACATAACCATGTGACCGCCTATTTGCATGCATACACATAATTCCACCTACACCCGATCGCCAAGGATTTAACCACATCCAATATGGAATACAACATGCTTCACAACACACATTTATCACAATTAGTTGGTCCTCTCATGGAACCCAATCGAATGGTCATCTCATGGAACTCAAACGCAAAATGTTGGCTTGTTAGAACGTGGCAATCTGATCCCAAAAACATGACATAACTTGGAAATCCTATTCAATTTTGTTCCAAAATGTGGAAACCCAATCTAAAGGTACACTAGAATGTGCCAACTAATCCTAGTTAGCTTGCCGGAACGTGGAAATCCAAGACCTTTCACAGACCACAATCACAATAACAATGACAAGTATATGATCAAAATCATACATTTGCTGAATTACTTCATGGCTACATTATTCAACTATCTCATTTGCAGCAAGTGTGATCAATATTGTATCATTTGCATATACACACACATTATAAAGAAGCAATTACAATCATACATCACACCAACATGAAATCACAACCATACCTACGAATATATCATACATTGGTAATATACAATTAGACAAAGTTCAACCCTAAGTCGTTATTAAGGTTCATTATTAGGGTTTAATACTAATTTACTAACCTTTCTCAGTTTCAGGTTTTCCCTAGATCGAACAAAGGTATACCATAAACTTGTTCCTATACCAGATACCCTTATTTTTGAAGAAATTATATTCAAGAAACAATTCTGGAAAACTTGATAGGTCATCAAAGCCTCTACTTAAGTACTAACCCTATTGCGTAGAATTATAACAATTTTTCCATTGAATTCACTTGGTGCACGAAGGTTTACATACAATCCACATTGTTGAATTCATACATTACATCATAAGCATAGAGTTACAACTGCTCAACACATAAAACCTAACTTACTTGGGTGCCAAGAAGTTGCACAGGTTTTTTTATTTCGTTCCCAGCTTTTCTGGACTCGCTACAATGTATTTGGCCAAGGATTCACGAGATTCCGTCATCCCCATGCTAGAAAACTCCCTCTCCTTCTTTTCAAAGATTAGGATGATTTTTTGGAGGTTTTTAGGGTCATTTATGACTTTTATAGGTATCTTAGGATAATGGAGAAAATAGGATTTCTCTCAATTGCGATTTGCCTCACTGATCCGGCTGCAATGTCGTCGAGCCAGCGACATCTAGCCCGTTTTAGTGGGACAAGGTCCAGATGTGTCACAGATTTTTGTCCTTCCTAAATAATGACAGTTTGGGTGGTTATAGTATATACCAATTTACCCCCCGTTCGTCTCCAAACGACTATTTCTAAGTAATTATACATTTTAGTTTAGGTACACTCCCGAATATTGAAGCGACCTAACTCAGAATTTACAAAAAAATTAGGAACTCCTAATTAATTTGAATCCTTGGGAAGGTAAAATACTTTCCATGTCAGGATAAGTCAACATTGAAACCAAGAAATAGGCACTATGCTACATGGCTCAGGGAGGGTAATTAATGAGCAAGGTCAAATTATGCCCTCAAAATTTCAAGGCCCTTCTCACTAGAGCGGCAGCCCTTCCACTGCAGTGGGATAATCTACTATTGTAATGGGAGATTGGAGATAGTAAAAAAGAAATAGGCAATAATTTTCCTTATTTTTCTATTTTTACCTTACTCAAGCTCTCTCTAAACTCTCTCAATCACTATACTCCGAATCGGCAATTTTAAGGTATTTCCTATTTCCCTTCACTCCTCACTTTGTTACTTTGATTATCATGATTTCATGCTAACTTACTAATAAAAATTGAAATGTTTTTTGGGTAGTTATTCGATTTTTGAACTAGGTCTCTTAATGTATTTAGTAAACATAGCATGGTCACTTTTCTTACGTCCTCAACATTTACACAATGTCCTGGGCGTAAGGATTAAGTAAAGATATGGACAACTCAGTATAAAATGGGTGGGGAAACTTGAAGAGTCACTTCATAAAACTCAAAATAAAACATTATTTTGGGGTTATTTTGTCTAATTAGTGGTCTATTTATGTTCTAGGATAGTTAATATACTCTAATATTCTTAAAACTGGCAAAAACATGAGTTTTTGGGGAAAAGTGATGCCATTTTTTCATCTTGTATTCGTTCACATGAAGTCCGCTGTAACAGCCTACATAATCCCGCCATAGCGGGATTCTAGCTGCTGTAGAGGGATGTCCTGGACAAGTAGCCCACCCCTTTAGGCGAAAATTTCTCTCTCATTATCTAGCCTTAGCCGAATAGTCTATATTGTCCTAATTGATGTTAAATCCTTGCAAGATCTCTAAATGGCTGGATTCAACGACGAGAACTTAACTTTACCTAGTTTCCTAATGTTACCAGTTGGGAAAGACACCACGACCACCTTACCACAGGGTTCCGTTGCGAGAGGGAATTCGTGGTTCATAAGGTGGAGGAGAAGGCTCCTACCTTTTAGTCTTGTCTGGTTGAGTTTGGGTGGCTTTCGTTGACTAAGTCTCCCCTGAGTTCACCCTCTACCTAGGTGAGGAAACTTTATGTCGTCCTTCATAATTTCTAGTGAGAGTATCCTCATTCTGTCATCTGCACCTGGGGAGTCCACATTCTCTTGATTGTCACTTGTACCAACAAGGAACTAGAGGTGCCTAATGTCACAAACCATGCGTTCGAGGACCAACTGACAGAGATGGACTTGAGGTGGCAATAGGAAACCCTAGCGGAGCCTAGAGAGCGGGATCAAGTTTACTAGTCCATAATTAAGTGAATTACTACTGCGGGCTGGTAAATGAATGCTAAATGGTGGCTACATATGATGTCTAATAAGATCCACCCATCCGGAAATCGTATCGATGTTACATTTCCCCGAGCTCTTGTGATACTGCGTGCTATACAAGGAATACAACTGAATATGGGGGCATAGGTAATCTTACAGTGGAAGATATTCTATCGAGAAAATAAAAAGGCAGCAGTAGGGAGGCCTTAGGGCGAAACCCAAACCCAAATAGTTAGCTTGCTGTAACGTGGCAAAGTGATCCCAAAGTTATGCCAGAATGTGGAAATATGATACCTATTCACACATGAATCACAATCACAAGTATATCATCAAGATCATACATTTACATCATTATTTCACGGCTACATTCAACTATCTAATTTACAACAACTGCGAACAATATTGTAATATATATATATATATGCATTAAAATGGAGGAATTACATTCCTAGCATACGATTAGAACAAGTTCAACCCTAGTTCTTCATTAGGGTTCATTATTAGGGTTTAATCCTTATTTACTAACCTTTAAAAGTTTCACGACTTCACTAGATCAAACATAGTGTACAATAAATCTTGTTCCACTTTACTGGATACCCTTATTTTTGAAGCAATTGTATTCAAGAAAAAGTTCCGGAAATCTTGACAAGTCATCAAAGTCTCTACTTATTTACTAGCCCAATTACATATAACTATAAAAACTTCTCCAAAGTATTTCACTTGGTGCACGAATGTCTACACACGATCCATATTATTGATTTCATGTATTACATAGTAAGCAAGTATTTACTACTACTCAATGGATAAAACCTAACTTACCTGGGCACAAAGCAGATTTACTACTACTCAATGGATAAAACCTAAACTACCTGGGCGCAAAGCAGTTGCACAAGGTTTTTGATTTTGTTCCCTTCTTTTCTAAAGTCCCTATGGCGAATTTAGCCTAAGATTTGCAACATTCTTCCATCCCCATGCTAGAAAAATCACTTTTTTCTTTTCCAAATTTAGAACGGCTTCTCTAAGGTTATAGGGTAATTTACGAATTTTCTAGGCATGTCAGGAAGTTAGAGAAAATAGTATTTCTCACAATAACATTTTGTCTCGCCTATATCGTTGTAGCGGCAACTTATCCCGCGACAGCGCCTCCGCGCTAGTGCCATCTAGCTTGCTGTAGCAAGACAAGTTTCATATGTATGATGGATTTTTGTCCTTCCTAAATAACGACGGTTCTGGTCATTACAAAAATATTGATGATTTGCAGCTACAAAGGAAAATAGACAAGGCAAGGATTGATGTTTGAAAGAATGTCCATAAATGCAAAATGAAATGCAAACTATATATTGTTTATCGCTAATCAAGAAAGCAGGCATGATCTCACCCATAAATGACAGTGCATAAAACTTCTATCTATTGAATTAGATTAGCGAACTCCATTAGAGAAGGTGAGTCGAAGAATGAGAAGGGTGACGTTGTTGATTATCTTCAAAAGCGACAGTGCAAGGAGAAAAGTTCAATGCTTGAATGGCGAACCAAGGTGGTACTCATCTATGCATCAAATGTGAAAGTCTAACTTAAATAAACTTGTTGGCTGAGGTTCAAACTCTGAAATCCCAGAGCAAGGAAAGGCGAGCTAAAGCATATGAGGGGATAAGCCAAACGAGCTCTCTCGTCTTGACTACTGACACTGAATGTGATGCTCATTGAGTTTGTTGGAAAAAATTTTGAGAACTATAAATAGACCAAAGGAGAGAAAAATTTGAGAGTCCTAGTTTAAGATTAGTATTCCATAGTAGAGAGTTTTGAACTATAAATAGAGAAAATACTTGATCTTTGTGAAGAACAGTTTCTAGCTTTTGGGTTTCTAAACTTGTCTCTTCAATTGATAAATTGATGTTAAATCCAATGTGGGTTTACTTGTAATTGTTTAATTTCATTTTACTCATGGCTTCTTTCCTGAAAGGTATATTTTCTTTACTTTTGTGATTGTTGGATAAAACTCCAAGATCTAAGGGTGAAATTGTGGGGTTGTGTGCTTTTTTCATGTGGTGTGTATTGTATTATTCTTTGTTTTACTATTGTTCATACATGAATTTGGGCTAATTATAATGGAGTATTTGTATTTTAAGGTTGCAATTTTAATTCCTACTTCCAATCTCTAGTCAATGCTCATAAGATATTGTTTGGAGTGGGTAATTAGTTTACAAATACAAGAAATTTAGGTTTCATCTATTTAAATTGTTTCAAAATATAGTTTATGGGACATATATTTTTTCTCTATCTCAGCATCAAAAGAAAGAACAGAGTAAGGCATTGGGTTGTTTAGTTTGACATTTAGATGAAACTCAAAAGAGATTCTATGCATTTATGCTTTGAGATGGAAAGATGACTAGCGTCATTGAAGATGACATTGCCTATTCATGAATGGTAATCACTATAGAGCATCATAGTTATCCCTAAGTGACATCGCCGCATCCCTAAATTTCTTATTAACTCTTGAATTATATTAAGTTTTAATTTAATTGTGATAATTGATAATGAAAGCTTTCTATTAAATTGGTGAAATGATCTACCCAATTGTTCTTTCTATTACAAGTAAGTTATTTTAAAATTCAAGTTTCTTGGTAGAAATTTTCTACTACATAGAATTCCCTATGAATTTCAAGCTTGACCCTTTTTAGGATTTTTATTGACAATGACCATTGTCCCTTTAATTTGTTTTAAGAAGGACATTTGAGTGTCCATTATACGATGACATCTTTGAGTGTGGGACTTTACTATAGTTAATCCTCTACAATTTCATGGTTATATAGTTGAAGAAGATCCTCAAGAGTTCATTGATGAGATGTATAAGGTTTCGATAATCATGGGAGTGACTCCAATGGAAAAGGAAGAATTGTCTTCTTATGAAATTAGGGTTTTTTCTTAAGTTTAGTTCAACAAATTGATGGAAGAGAGAATGGTTGATACATGTCCTTTTGATTGGAAAAAATTAAGGTTGTTTTCCTAAGTAGGTTCTTTCCCTTTGAGATGATGGAGGAAAAGGTACTTGAATTGATCAACATTCATCAAGGAAATATGAGTGTGAAGTAGTATGATTTGAAGTTTACACAATTGTCTCAATATGCTCCTACTATGGTTGCCAATTCTAGGGCAAGGATGAGTAAGTTTGTTTTAGGAGTGTTTAAAATGGTGCTTAAGGAATGCCTTACGCTATGCTTATTTGTATATGGACATTTCTTATCTTATGGTTTATTCTCAATGACAACACTCAACTACACCTTTAACAGTTCAAAGTGTTGTAGGTCTCTAATAAGTATAAACCCAATGATGAGTCGGGGTCGATTCCACAACGAGTGATACAAAAAAAGGAATTCAATGATGAAGTGTAAAAATATTGTAATCTTTTGTAGAAGTAACATAATACGCAACATAAAATTAAATCAATGAGTTTGAATTATCAATAGCGGAAAATGAATTTAGTTACCGATTGTTACTGGAAATGAATAGCACAAATTTTGATCAACTATAAAGATGGCCATAGGGGTGTGTGAGCAATAGACTATACATTTGGCCCAATGGGTAATTAACAATTGCTTGAAATTGTTGACTCTCAATGGGTAGGATAGGTTGTAGATAAAATGCCCATTTTTCAATTGGTTATTATATTTCAAGTGAGTTCTTTCGAACTTCAACAAGGTTAGCATTATGAAACAACCCAATTCCTTAACACAACCCACTTTACCAAGCTAGGTACTAAATACGTATGACCATATCATTATCAATCATTACTCGACTCTAAACCAGTTTCGCAAGAGAGAATCTAGTTTTGAATTAGAACTAAATTTGCAACTTCACTTCTTTAATTAAAACATGAATAAATAATTGAACCAATTTCAAAACAACAGTAGAACTAGCAATTAATAAATACCAATAAGCTAATATGCAACTGATTACATACTCACACCCCTAAAGCAAGGGTTTTAGATACACATAATGAAAAGCAAGAAATAATTATCAAAATGATGTTCCATCGAATTGAAAAAATATCAAAGACTGAATGCCAAAATTAAGACAAAAATCTTGAGTCCTAAGTTTCTAGACTCAGAAACCTCTATAAGATTGTTCAATATTGTCAAAGTATGTTAAACTCTCTCCAAAAACTATGTTGAATATGTTTTCTCTCTCCAAAATTAATTTATACATTTCCAAAAATTTCCCAAAGTTTCCCCACATGGGCAGTGAAGTTAGCCAGGATTACGGAATAACTTAGCAATCTTTCCAGAAGTGCCTTGTCTCATCTTGCTGTGTTACTTCTGCATTCTATTGCTTTGTAAACTTAGTCGAGCTAAGTCATTCTCTCAAATCCATTCTAGGTGTTGCCGAAATGCCTTTTTAGTCGTCACGTTGGTTTGATTAATGGGTTTTTTTGCAAGAAATTTTGGTGATTTGTAGGCTTACATGGTTAGTCGTTGAGTATTTTTTTTTGGAGCTCTAACTTTTCTTTTCTTCATCTTTTCAAACTTTGTCGCTCTTTTTTGCAACGTAATGTCCCCTTCTTGTTCGTAAGAATTCATTATTTCAAGTGAACACTTTTACATCTGGTATGAACATAAGATAGGCATTGAGGATACTAATTAATTGAATAACAAGCCCTAAATAAGTCAAAATTACCAACTCAATACTCCACAAATCTAAGAGAAGAAACTTACGTGAATGTCTAGTGAGACAAAGAGGTCCAATTCCTGTTATGGAAACTTTTCACATTTGAGGTCTGATGCACATTGTGTTCTGGATTACAAAAACGATTTTTGGTCAAGATTCCTCTAATTCTCAAGTCCCAAGTTCAACAAAAATAAGGTGTCTTACCCTCAGCCTCAACAAGGAAATAATGTTGGATTTTCTTTGTCTACTTGTACTAAGTTTTAAAAGAAGCATGCCGGTAAATGCATAACATGTACATATAATTGCTTTAGTTGTTGAAATAGTGGTTACAAGATGAAGAATTGCCCGTAACTTGATATATGGAAGAGATGGTAGGCAAGTTTTTCCTAGTGGTTCGTATTGAAATACTCCAAAGAAAAATCTATTTTATGTACTTCAAACTCGACTTAATCAAGAGGGTTCTCCCGATGTGGTTCCATGAATGTTGAAAGTATTTCATCTAGATGCTTATGATTTTCTTAATACTAGTGTTACCTTGTCTTTTGTAACTCCTTATGTAGCTTTAAGATTTGATGTTTCTTCAGATGTGTTTATAGACCTTTTTTCTCTCTGCTCCTCTTGGTGAATCTTAGGTGACATAGAGAGTTTATAGATATTATATCATCTTCTTCTTCCATAGTCACTTATGGTTACCTTGTTAATTTTAAATGTTCAATTTTGATGTTATTCTTGGTATTGAATCGTTCTTTTCTTGTTATTCTTCATGTGGTTATAAAACCTGAGTGGTCGAGTTTAAGTTTCCAAATGAGTGCGTCCTAAAATAGAATGGGGGAAATTCTATACCTACGAGTCAATTTGTTTCTTGCCTTAAAGCTAGTAAATTAATTTATGAATGTTTAATATATCGCCTTGTTCAAGTAAGGGATAAAGATTTTGAAACCCATATTGTTGAGTCATTCGCCATTGTAAATGAGTTTCTAGATGTCTCTCCAATAATCTACTCGGTCTTCCTCCTTAAAGGGAAATAGACTTCGCTATTGAACTTATCCCTAATATTGAATCTATCTGTATTCCTCCATATCGTATGGCTCCTGTAAAACTTAAAGACTTAAAGGAGCAATTGAAAGATTTGTTGGATAAGGTTTCGTATAACCAAGTATCTTTCCACATGGTATTTTCTTTTTGTTTATTTGTAAGAAATATGGTTCACTTCACATATGTATTGACAGCCAAAAATTGAACACTGTTAACATTAAGAATAAGTATCCTCTCCGAAGGATTGATTATTTGTTTTACCATCTCAAAGGAGAAATTTACTTCTCTAAGATTGACCTCCTATCTGGTTATCACCTATGAGGGTGAAAGAAAAGTGAAATTCCAAAGAGGGATTGAACTCGGTATGGTCATTAAGAGTTTTTGATAAAGTCATTAAGTTTGAGTTATGCTCCTACTACATTAATAACCTTAATGAAAAGAGCATTTAGACAATATCTTTATATGTTTTATTATGCCTATCGATAACAGTTTCATTTACTCACTGAGTGAGGTTAAGCATATTAATCATTTGAGGATTGTTTTAAAGGTTCTTAAGGACTGACAATTATTTTCAATGTTTAGTAACTGCGAGTTTCTTTTGAGATATGTGGCTTTTATGGGTAGCAATATTTCTGGTAAAGGTATTGATGTAGATATGTAGAAGACAGAAGTAGTTATGAATTTGCATAATATATTCGATAATTTTTAAGCTTGTATTGATATTAAAGACGGTTTATGGAAGGGTTCTTTTCAGCTGCCTCTCTATTGACTATATTGAAGCAAAAGAAGGTTATGTTCTTTTAGTCATAAGCTTGTGAGAAGAGTTTACAAGACTTTAAGGATAGGATCACTTCTGCTCCTCTTTTTACTTCATCAGAATGGTTAGATGGTTTTCTGGTTTATTTTGAGGCTTCATGGATTTTTCTTGGATGTGTTTTGATGCAACATGGAAATGTTATTCCTTATGGTTCAACGCAATTTATGATTCACAAAAAGAAGTATATCCTACCCATTATTTGGAATTGGCATCGGTTGTTTTTGCCTTAATGGTTTGGAGGAATTATCTCTAGATTTGGTGTCCATATTGATGTCTTCACCAAACACAAATGTACGTGTTCAAGGAAAAAGATCTAAATCTTTAGCAACATCGATGGCTAGAACTCTTGAAGGATTATGACATAGGTTTTCTTTTAAAACACATGATGAGCTAATGGGCGGTCGATGCCTCAAGTTGATTTTCAATTAGTACTATTTCATCTGTCAATCATGGTAACAAAGAATCGATTCATGATGTTCATAGAATAGATCGGTATTCATTTGGTAGATTATGAAAATGATGGTATTGTTGTTCAAAATAGTTCAAAATCATTTTTTATATGGGATGTGAAATCCAACAAAAGTCTAGATCCAATTTTGGTTGAGTAAAGGAAGCAATGCTTAAAAAGTCCATTGAGGCTTTTTCCTAAAGGGAAGATGTTGTTCTTCCATATCAAGGTCATTTTGTATTCTCGATTTTGATAATTTGAGAGAACAAATTTTGTCTGAAGCCTTTAGTTGTGGGTATTCTATTGACCCGCAAACCACAAAGATATACCATTACTTGTTGGAGGCCTATCAGTGGAATGAAATTAAGAAAGATGTTGAAATTTTTTTTTTGGCTAAGTGTCCCAATTGACAACAAGTGAAAGTTGAACATCAGAAGCTGGGGGTTCGTCCCACGATATAAATATTCCTACATGAAAGTTGTAAGAATCGAATATTGATTTTATTGTTGGTTTTCCCTGCACCTGGTGGCAACATGACTTGATTTGGGTTATGAGGAAATTTATGAGTAAGTCGACTCATTTAATTCCCGTAGAAGTTTCTTATTTGGCAGAAGATTTTGTTAAGTTGTATCTAAAGGAAATAATTGGGGGTCATAGAGTTCCCCTATCCATTATCTCTGATTTTGGTACACAATTTACTGTTCAATTATTAAAATCTTTCAAAAAGGGTTTTTTGACTCGTGTCATGCTTAGTACGACCTTTCATTATCAAAAATATAGTCTAGTAGCACGTAAGATCCAAGCTTTGGCAGAAATGTTGAGATCTTATGCTATTGACTTCAAGGGTAATTAGGATGATGATTTTCCTATGAATGAGTTTGTATATAATGATGATTATCATTCAAGTATTGGTATAACTCTATTTAATGCTCTTTGTGGTAGCAGGTGTAGATATCTGTTAGTTTTGTTTATTTTTCTTTGTTTTGTTTGATAGGTTCCTAATTTGTTCATGAGGCTATAGAAAAAGTTTAGCTTATTAGAGAAAGGCTTTAAATAGTTTAAATTCGACAAAAAACCTATGACAATGCTAGATGACGTTATCTTGAGTTCGATGTTAATGATTGAGTTTACTTAAAAATTTCACTTATGAAGGGTGTAAGGAGGTCTTCTAAGAAAGGGAAGCTTAGTCCCGTTATGTTGTTCCTCATCAAGTATTGAGATGGATAGGCAATATGGCTAATGAAATAAATTTTCCTCCAAATTATTGCTCGTGCATTCGGTATTTCATTTCTCTTTATTGAAAAAGTGTATGGAAATCTAACCTATATCCGAGGCCGGTATTATTTAGTTATATCCTCATCGCTTCCCTTCATTCATGCTCTATCTTTATATATTTAGATCCTCATTTTTCTTTCTTTCGGATTAACTTGTCTTAATCATTCTCATGTTTCCACATGTATGCATGTATGTTTTATGAATTGATCTTTTGAGTATGTTTTAGCTTGGAATTGATTTTATTCCTTACTTATGTAAATTTAAGAAATTGCTATCACTGTTAGTTGTGAGATCTCATTACTTTGTTCTTATCATCCTAGATTGATACCATTCAAATATGAATTTTCCCAAAGAGGGAGATATCATAACATTTTCGAGTTCGAAAAAAGGTAAGGTGGGTTGAACGTGCAGGTCCACAAACCCTAGCCCAACCGTGAACCTTTTACAAAAGCCTAACTAAATCATGGAGAGGACTAGGATGTCTGTTTTAGGGAACTCCATATTTTTCCCCATATTCACAACCCTCTTAACGGACTGTGAAGGGGTAATCAGTATGTGATTGCTACCATATAGGTCTCTCGGCATCTTTTAAGTCGGGACTATTTTAGACTTTCCCTATGCATCTAGTACCTAAGTTATGTAATTTTTAAAATCCTATTCTAAGACTTATATAATTATTTTAATTCCTAAAATTATCCATTCTGAACTCATTCTCGTAAATCCTAAATCCCCTCGAAGTTATTTCCCAAAATTCTCTCTAAAGCTAAATAACAAGAAGCTAGGGTTTCACTTAACATTACTCAATTCACCATTGCTTTTTTTTCCTTGATCACTAAGGTATGTTAGTATTCATTATATGGGATCCTTTCCTCCATAGATTTCCCAAGATCTTTCATATTAACTAGCTAAATTCTCAATTTGAAGTTACGATTTTATTCAATCTTTATGTGTTCCATTTAATTATGATTTTATTGATTAATTTATACCTTCTAATGCATGAACTAAATGGATCCCCTTCCTTTTTTTCTTTGAAAAATAGAGTATGGAGTAAAGATATTAAACTATTTTATCGGATAACTAACTAGAAATCTTTCCGACACGCCCATGACTCTACTAGATATTTTATGCTTTTTACCTAACTCATGCCAAAGAAACTCATTCAATGATCACTGCTAACAACTTTTGGTCCCAAATATTTGGGGTCTATTTATGATGGGTGGTATATATGATCATTTTTAGAGGTTCAACCCTCAACGTGGGGATCTTTCTAGAGAAAACAAAATTGGTTTTGTTGAATAAGGAATCAGCCCGTCTATTACTTGCATTTCTCTTTTTGAAGTATTTACATGATTTTGAGTGTAATTCACATGACCCAAAGCACGATCCATGACTGTAGAAAAATAAAATGATCACATGATAAAGCATATGAAATACGTAAATATGAAGATATCTAGCCTTTAAGAAATTTATGTTATGAATTTAAAGATGCTTTTAACTGTAAGTATCATTGAGATTGTGATTGGTTTTATGACATGATACTGTGAACATTGTTGTGAAAGGTTTTCACACATAAGAATTAAAAATGTCGAAAGGTTCTCACCTAAAATAAATCTAATATAGGTGCTATTTTAAATCACTTTCGCTTGGATTTGTTGCTTAATTGTTCCTTTCCATGGATAACAAAATTAATATGATTGATGAATATTCATTGGGATCTTAGTTATCACCGAGGTTATATCAAAATGGAGGTCCTCCCTTTGGTACAGGGAAGATATCTAGTAGTAATTTCCATTTCCATAATTGTGTGTCTCTATAGGATGTTTTGGCTAGTGGATCTAGAAGTTGTGGTCCTTACCTTGTAAAGTGGACATCTATTTTAGGTGTGGGATAGACACCATATTTTATGTTTATCTCACATGGTATATTTTTGCTTAGTGGTAACGTTCCCGAAATAATGAGCTAGGTTACACCTAAAGTATGTGATAAAGCATTTTAAATATTTTAAGCTTGATCTGTACAAAATTATTACTTGTGTTTCTAGTCTTTTATCATATGAATTATCTTAGTCATTGAATGCCATGCGAAGTTCTTTTTGCGTGATTTCATATCTATTATACATTTCTATCATACTTAGTACATTCCATGTACTAGTGCACTTTGACCTACATTGTTTCAGTAATGTAGGGTACACCACTACTACTTCGAACACTTGTGTCTTGTTGATCTCTCTCTTATGACTTGATTATTAATGAGTACTCATGTTCTGACAACAAAGAAAAATTTACCTACTATTCTTAATTTCTATTTTCAGACATTATATGCGGTATATTTTACGCCCCAACCACTTATATTGATTTATTAGATGGCTTGTTGAGACTATGGTGGAATTTTACATTGTCAAACTCTTTTATTGTATGATAATTTTACTTTTGAAATATTTATTTATATTATGTTGTATGATGTATACTAAGTGTCTTCTGTTAGGTACCCTTAGGGTATACTTTGGGTCGTGACATTTTAGGTGTTATTCTATCATCCTAATATATGTGAAATAGTTCCCAATAGGGCTTGTATTGTGTTCTTCTTCTAAGATGGTTCATGTAACCTTAGTGGCGTATCATAGCCATAGATTTTTCTTATTTGTACTTAATTATGGACTATAGTAGTATGATTGGAGGTAAGTCATTGTACCTTTAGTTTTCCTCCGTTTATTTATTTGGAATTTATTCTTTGATATTTTTTCTTTTTATTTAGCAATAGGCCTAGTTTATTATATATTGAGAGTCTAATGAAATTTTTAGGGCTGAGGCCTTTTTTGAGGACCAATTAGACCATCGGATAGTAGTTTAAACCTAGGTTGTGTTGTTTGATTGGACTGAAAATTACTTGATTGTGAATGTCTTTGTTGTATTCTAGTGATGTACGGAATTGCATTTGTTGTTCATTCCCACGAGTTTTGTGGTTCAATCCTATCTCACGCGCTGGTAATTCTTTATCATTCATGTAGAAGTGTTATTTTCATTGAGATTTTATTCTAAAAAAATTTTAACGGGACTCGTACAACATAGATCACTTGATTTATAGATTTTGACATTCATAAGGCGTTGGTGACATGCTCCCTTTAATTTTTACTTTAGATATTAGAGGAATCTTAGATGCACTAACTTTGAACATTACAAGCCAACATGTTAACACCATTTTCCTCCATGATGTTTTCTACTCATGACCTTCTACAAGATTGATTACTGTTTTGTTTGTCTGACTCTCCTGGGAGTTTCATACATGTTAAGAGGTTTGAGCTATATGCTCTTTATCTGAGTGTCTCCTATTGAGTGATCATTAATTGTTCGCAGGTTCGAGGCCTACACAATCTTGTAAAGAGTTGACATACCCTTAGGAGCTTATTTTTTAGTTTGGTTGTAGCACCTTGGACTTAGGAAAGGGTAAAAAAGGAATTTTGCAAAATTCCATGAATCCAAAATGGACCATGGACTCTTAATGGAATCCGAGATAGTCCTTGTATGGGACAATAGTCAGTTAAGGATGTCTTCAATGTCCATCCAAGAATGCCCTGCGAGGGGTCACCTACCCTCGACAGCCTGCAATGACTTGAACGACCCATCTAGGGGTACATACATGTCATCTAGTCAAGGAAGTTTCACCCAAGTCAAGACTTAAATGTTTGTGAAACATCCAATGATCTCGTCATTTAGCATAAAATGAATTCGGTGGCCCAAGACCTACTAACTTAAAGGTCTTTGAGTCCTCTTTCCAAAGTTACCATAATTTTTCTAATTCTGATCCTGGATTATAAAGTTATTCTCATTTTAGTGAAGCGCTATCAAGCAACGCTACATGACGACCCACTAGTTAGGCCATCATGCCTTAAATGGCCCATAAGCCCATCTTAAAGGTCACCTCATCAGTTTTCAGTGAGGTTTCATCCCCAAGGCCATTGTTAAGGACCATATCCACCTACATGTCCGTGAAGCTTTACATAGACCGTAAATTCATCCTTGAAGGAGACTTATCTGACGTGGATCTTAGAGTCAACCTCAAACAATCATATATTTAAGAACTAAATTAATTAGGTGGCCCATGACCAATGAAATTAAAAATGTCTAAATTCTCATACTAAAATAGTAAAGCCTTATAAGATAGAGTATCTTCATGACCCACTTCACAGACTATGGTGCTCTAGTTGTCCTGTTAAGCCTGTCTACAATCTCTTCATTAGGTTTTAAGTCATGTTTGCATTGGTATTTTCCCATATACATTTGGTACTTAAAGTGCGTCTTCGAATTCTCAAATGAAATCATTTTACTTTGTCTAAGCTTAATAATTTATCTAGAAACTACCCATAATCCTAATTCTTTTATAATCATGTAACTTACTATGAAAACAAGAGAAAGGAAGCGATAATTTTACCAAGAATAAGCATAGGTCTTCTTCAAATTCAGACCCTAAATCCGAAGGACTTCTCCATGGTTTTTGTCACCAGGTATGTAGGATTTCATTAGTGGGTTAATTTCACCTATTGGTTCCTAGAATATGTAAGTTCTTCAAGTTCTCATAAATGTAGATTCTCCAAAATCTTGGATATTCATTTTGACTTTAGTTCCTTCAGATTCCATGATCTAAATAATATGTCTCTTGGAATATTTGCATAGTTCCATGAATAGAACTCAGAAGTTTAGCATGTTATAAATATCACGACTCATGCATAATACTTGTTCGTTCATTCATAAAATCAGGTTTCATAACTCGAATACCATATCTTTAAATATATTTATATTGCTTTCTAATATAACATGTCAGCATTTTGAGATACTCAGTACTTCAGTTGAATTTTATCTTTAAATTTAGTAGAAGACTTAGCACATAGTTGGACTAGGGTTTATTGTTCCCTCAAAGTCCCCCTACATAGGTCCATAAGACCCCTCTTATAACACAAAAGAAATTAGTCGGCCAAACTAGATCTTAAAGTGAGGGTTAGAGTCATGAATATGACTCCCCGTACATAAAATAGAGGATTTCCTATTAGAATGTAAAGGTATTACCCTTGAGGACCAACCATGTGCCCTTGAGAAGGACCAATGGAAACAATCCAAAAATAGTGAACCACAGCAAGACCCACACCCCATAGGTGGGTCCACGCCTCATGGGTGGGGTCGTAGGTCAAAGCCCAAAATTCATACTCCAATAACCCAAAACAGGTTCACCATCGTGGAATGTGGGTCTCACCACCGTCGTTAGTGGGGTCTCGTGGATCGTGACTTGGGAGAAATTTTGGCGGTAAAGATTAAGAAAATTTTAGGTTTTTCAAGTTTTAATTAATATTAAGTGCTGTTATTTTATCCTAAATTATATCACCTATTTAAGTATTTTAGACTCCTATATTAATTCATTCAACTCAATATTCCTAAAACTCAAATTAATTCCAAAACTTTCATCCTCACCAAAAATTCTCTTTCTAAAACTAGAAGAAACAGTTGGAGCTAGGGTAAAATAAGCAAGGTTATTCACACCAAATTCATTAGTATTCATTGATAAGGTATGGTCTCTGTGTATAGTATTCATCCATTGAGCCCCTTCGAAATCCCAATTTCAAAGGTAGAAATCCCTATAAGTTAGGACTTGATTCCAAAGTCATGGGTTCCTTTAAAAATTAATTCTAATGATTTAATTATGTTAAATTATGTATGAATCAAATATGTTATTATGTTTTTCATATTTATATTCCCCAAGAACCCATAAAACCCCCATAGTCTCAATTATGATCTTATGATGTGGGTCTTTGTTGATGAAAGATGAATGCTATAAAATTATGCATGTAGTAATTGGGTTACTTGAATTATGATGATATACATATCTAATGTATTGAATTATACATGTGTTGATGTTATATGATCTTTGACCTTGAATGGGAAAGGTTTGAGGATTATACATGTTTTATGAAGTCTATGCAAATGTTTTAATAACACTTTTGAGAGTGAAGTGCCTGTGATTATGATGATGATGTTGTTGTGTTGATTTAAAGACTATTCTCATGAGAAAATAATGAAAATGATGTGAAATCTTTTCTCACATAATGAAGATTCTAGGTTGAAAGGATTTTGCACCCAATTAATTCTAATACTTACATGTGGACATGAAGTGAGATGTTTTCTTACCCATGATGCAAGATGTATCTTAGTGAAATAAATTGGGTTGATTGTCAAAGACATCCTTCCATGAAGCATGTTATGATTTAATAAGTACACCATGGGATTAATTCTTAGCACCAAGTGGATAATGAATATGAGATGGAAGCTCTCTCTCGAAAAAGATCAGGTTCCTAGAAGCAATCTCTGCATATGGAAGCTCCCCAGTATAAAATTTGGGTTTCTGATAACAATCTCCTTACTCCGATAAACTACGTGCCCCTATAGGATATTGAACTAGTTGATCAAACTAATATAACAAACCATGGTATTACCTTAAGCAAGTAGGACAACACTTTTTGGTGTGGGTAACACCGGGTGATCATGTATAGCTCATATGGTCTCATGTCGTTTAAGGCTTATCCCCACAACAAGAACAACAAGAATATGAATTCTGAACTATGGTTACTTAAGAGTATTTCATATGAGTTCTCTAGGTCATAAGGATGATAAATATGTATGATGGACAAATGAGGTTAACTTAGCATGGGTGAGATTTATGGGGTAATATACATGCAGTGTACAAGTATGCTTGAGGTTATTCATGAAGTATTTCTCTTATATTATAATAATATATGTATTAACTATGTTTATGACTCATGCTTTTCCACTATCTTTATAATGATGTTTAAACTTGGTAAATTGCATGCTTTCAAATGAAGAAGAGTACCCTTTTAACTACATAAAGAGTACTCTTTTATGAGTGATCAACAAAGTTCTTTTCATGAGTGCAGTTTTTCCTACAGCTTCAACTACATTGATGTTTTCATGATTGATCAACAAAGTTCTTCCCGAAGATTGACGTGAAACGACAAAGTGCTTTTTAATGTTTTCGGAGATTGACTACATTTCAAGGAGGTCAACATTATCAATCAATTCGGGAAGTACGCTACTGAAGACCCTCGAATATTGGATAAGTTTTAAGAGAAAAATTAAGAGAAGAACAGAATTGTACTCACAATGATTTACAAATAAAAATTACATTTTTTATATTATTTATTTTGCTTGCATTCAATTTTTAGCGGTTAAGAAAATTTGCTCCGAACACTTACATATACCCTTTTACTCCAATGGAAGTGAAAAAATTAATTATAATTTGATTTTTGAAATTATTTTTAGATAAACATAGTCCCCATATTTCAGTCCTCCTCAACCATATTTTTTCTAGACATTTTTTTGTTTCAATAACCAATTTATATTTATTATTTTTATAAATTTATATAGTTATGTTTCACTAATATTCTTGTAAAATATACTATAGATGACCCAATTTTTTTCTTGAAATACAAAACTACATTACAATATAACCAAAAAAGATAGTTTAAAGTATTATATAGCCACAAGAAAGGTTTAAATTTTCTTCTTTACACTATGAAATGAAAGAGAAATTCAAATAATGATAATCAAAGAAGTAATTGTTTAGTGCTTGTTTAAGAGTTCTCTTGATGCGCCCTAGAATATCATGTCCATCCCCAATTTATAGTTGAAGAGGGGTGACAAGGTTAATTGTAATTGGAAAAAGGATATTATTTTGATACTTGGTGGATTGTGATTGGTTCTTGCATTTGACTGTGACTACCTCCTCATTTGGACATGTGGCACCGCCTTATTGGTCATGGATGCCTATTCACTGTCACATGTGGCATGAGTTTGGGCTTCAAGGTGAAATAGAACATGGATTTGACTAAATGACTTTATTTATTTGTAAAGCCCAAAATAATTTTAGCCTAAATGAGCATGGATATAATTCAAAATTTATATGAATTTAATCCAATAAAAATTATGTCTACAAATGCCCCTTACTACGAGACTTGTCGACGTGTAGGCTTGCTGAATTTTGACGACACGACTTGAAGTACTCATGAATGTGTTTTCATTTTTTAGACTTGTGAGCGTTTAGATTTTCCGAATTTTTACAACGAGAGTTGAAGTCTTCATGGATTCATTTTTGAGACTTTAAGAGTATTTGTTTCTTGTCCTTGAATTATAACTAGGTCACTCTACAAATGATTTGTTTGTAGTGATCTCATTTTTAACAAAAAAAACATTCTTGCTCGACAACCATGTGAACCCTCTATATTGATTTCAAATAGATGGGTCTAGTGAGTAGTAACATTATTTTTTCGTGTGATCTTCCTTGCATGGTGCGGGAAAACACAAGAAGATTGATTAGATTTTGAAACAAATAAAAAGTAATATTATCTTTACTTTGGTCTAGGTCAATGAAGATATTTTTCATTCCTTAGTTATTTCGTCCATCCTTCCATATTGGTATAGCTTCAAAATGGATAGTGAATATCGCAGCCCAATTCAAATTTTCTTCTTCCAAATTAACCTTATTATGCCTTATGGAAGGATTAGAAATATTTCTCAACAATCACTATATAATACTGTCCAATGCATAAATAATTCCATCACACAAATTTTAGAATCTGCAAAAAGAACAAGAGTACAATTGTGACATTGCTTGTTTTTTTAAATCAAATCGAGACACGTAGATTCGGTGCCCCTTATACATGTGAATTAAACAAGTATGTTTTGATGCTTTCAAAAGAATTTCGACATGATTGGTTCCAGTGGAAAGGAGCAACTTTTTTCATTAAATGGTTGAAGGGTTGACATCGTCCAGCCAGGTTCGAAATGAGTCTCCGAATGAATGCCAAATTTCCGTGTAGATTGCAGAGATCTCTCAATTTCTTTGGCTCTTACGTTTTTTTAATGGCATCAACCTTTGTGGGATCAACTTAAATCCATGGTTAAGCACAATGGAGCCAAGAAACTTTCCTGAGGTAACCCCAAATGCACATTTGAGTGGATTCATGTACAAGTAAAATTTTCTTAACCTTTCAAAAACAATTAGAATGTCTTCACTGGTGTGTTCCCTTTGCTTCGTCTTTACCAATAATTCATTGGTGTAACATTTCCTCCTCTTATAAAGCATGTCATGAAATATATTTTGAATTGCACATTTATAGGTGGCCTCAACATTCTTTAGACCAAAGGGAATCACTTTATAACAATAAATACCTTTTGGAGTTTGGAAGGTAGTGTATTCTTAATCTTTTAAGAGACATTCTGATTTTATTATATCCTAGAAGACCCATCCATAAATGACAGAGCTTCATGCCCATTTGTAGCATCTTCCATGAGCTCAATGATTTGCAAAGGGAAGTCATCTTTTGGACATGACTTGTTCATATCTTGTAAATCAACACAGACACATATTTAACTATTCTTCTTTTTAATAGGTACAATATTGAGATCCACAATGGGTACTTCACTTCTTGGATAAATCCATCTTCCATTAGGTTTTTGACTTCCACTTCAATTTGTGTTACCAACTCAAGGAGAAACACTTGTTTTAACTACTTTATAGGAAGTGTTCCATTTTTGTATCCTAAAATGATGAATACCTACCCTTGAAATAAGACCCGACATTTCTTTGTAAAATCAAGAAAAAAATTATACTCAACCAATAACTTAAAGTATTTTCTCTCTTCTTCTTGTTTAAGAAGAGCACTAATGAATATTGGACGTGCATCTTCCATAGTGTATAGATTTAGTTCGTTGAGGTCATCTATGGTTGATTGTATTCTATCCTCCAGTTGAAGGGAGCTTCTTAGACTTCATCATTTGTATCATCAATGTCTAAACGTTCTTCACTGTTACGTGATAGGATTATAATATCAAGTTTGAATCTTCCCTCTAACTTCCTATGAAGACTGTGATGGCTTCATTTTTCTCCTTCTTAGTTTCTCCATGAAAATGGTTGGTGACAACAATTGTGCTTCTTTTTACCTTCAATTAACCATCAGTGGTGATTGCCAATATATCCTTTTTGTTCATACGTGATGGGAAAACACTATAGATCTCTTTGTCATCAGTTACATCACAAAAATCTTGGGTTTTATGATCCAATAATCTCATTGTTGATAATAACCTTATTTTGGTTCCCAAGCGATGAAATATAGAACTCTTTGAGGTAATGGATATCCATCCACTTGTTTAGAGGATCCTCATTCACCCTTGCAGCTAAATCATTCAAATGCAGAGACATAGAGTTTCAATCTTCCATTGTGTTCAAACACCAAAGTTTGTTGGTTTTACCCTCTTATAATTCCTTTGTTTTTCTATAGAGGTGTGGTGCGATGAAGTTATTTTTTTTCCTTCTTCGAAGAGGATCTGGCAAGCTAAATCCTAACCCAAACCTAGGAGTGGCGACATCATACCCTTGTTTTCTGAACCGCATTTGAGGCTTTGTAAGCCCATTTTTTACCAATGACTTGTTCCGTGAGTTCTCCTAACTTTGTTGGATTTGAGAAGTTGTAACCTAATTTTTCTAATAATGTGAAGACTTTTTTTATCAAAGTTTTTGTTAATCCTACCAACTTGGGTATTTCCTTTGGAAGGCTCTAAAGTTATAGACATGACTTGTGCAACTGGTACAATCATTTTCTCTGTAAAATCTTGGAATGTTGTGCGACTCGATTCTTTTTTCGATGGGTGCACTTGTTAAGTACATTCCTCTAGCAGTCGGTTGTCCCTTTTTTCAACGTTCACATGGAGTGTAGTGAAACATTGGTTGAATATCATCAATATTGGTTTGCATGTCTCCTATAGATGGTGAAAGCCTAATGGAACCCTTTTTTCAATTCTTAGATATATTGATAGCACCATTTAACTTTACTATCTTTGATATCAATCGAGTAGTCTTCTGCATGTTCCGTCATATTTGATCTTCCAAAATCTAGATAGAATTTTACATATGTAAAATATGATTCCGTCTCAGTGAACAGATTGATATCTGCATCAATTTTGACTACTTCACCATCTTTCATATACTTCATGTGTTGATGCAAACTATATGACAACACTCCATTTCCTTGAACCTATGGACGTCAAAGCAACAATTTGCAAGTATGTTCTAGCATCTCTGACGCACCCCAAAAATTTCATGACTTGTACTAGAGCCTTATATTTTAAAGTAATGATGATTTTAGACCTATATGAGTGTAAATAACATGTTTGATAAGTATTGGGTCCATAGCATTAAAGAAAGACCTTAACATCCGGAAACTAGAGAAATTGAACTAGTTAAAGGTTGTATGTTTGGTGAAGGTTTGGGAGGGTCATATGAAGTCCAAAACCTGTAAAAAAACTTTAAATAGGTAAAATATAATATAGAGGGTCAAAATGTACACTCACGACACCCCAAGGACCACCGGAAGGGTCCTAGGGGAGGACCCGAACATGAGTGAGAACGCTGCCAAAGCAGCCTGCACAGCCAGGATTTTGGTGGCTGCTGCTCGACGTGCAGCCATCACACAGGGATTCCAACTTGGCCTTGCGATGTAGGGCCTACACGAGGTCCACTACCTCAACCCGGATTTTAAAAATTGTAGCATCCGGGCGCATCCCTTAGAAGTAACATGGCGTACTTGACCTCACGGAGGTCTTACACAAGCTCATAGTTATCATTCATCGCATTGTCATGGGTAATTTTTTAGCGGAAAATTTAAAATTATCTTAGCACATCATATGTTAGAACATAATTTAATATATATATATATATATATATATATATATATATATATATATATATATATATATATATATATATATATATATATATATATATATATATATATATATATATATATATATATATGTCTCTTTTTGCCATCCTAGACTAACCATAATAAGAGTAGGGACACGGCCCTTATAACATAATACATAACTAAACTTATACACTTTACAGTACACACAAGACTTAGGAATCCTTGGTCTTAAGGACTCCTTTCCTTGATCTTGAGAATCACATATAAAGCCCTTCACATTGAAGACCTTGTTTAAGAATCCATAACCTACACTTCGTGTAAAAATTAGAGATGAATGGATTTAGTACAAGAATGCATTAAGTATGACAATCATGCAAAAACATGCATTTAAAAGGAACATTTTCTTGAAATCATACTGCATGCCTTTTTGTGAAAACTTCATAAAACCTTTATATAATAACATTTATATCAGTCACATACTTCATATAGACATACTAAAATTCCAAATATCATATAAGATCACACGTAGAAATTAAGTCATATTTGATGTCACATTACAGTAAAAAATCTTCCCTTTATAGTAAGCATATTCTTGTTTACAGTGAATCATTTCTTTCTCAATTCCTTAACCTTCCGATTAACCCTTTAGTGATACTTGGTGCAATGCATCATCTTAAGGCCACAAGGAAACCATACATACATTTTACACAAGTCATCATGTATCATCATAGAAGTATAGTACATGATACACACATTTAAATAGAGATCATAAGGCATTACAGTGAACTTTACTTATTATTCACATGTACCAATTTCACTTCACATAGAACATTCTAAGATCTTACTCACAATCCCAATCTAATTACACTAGTGCAATGTACATGTGAAGCTTCATAACCACCTATCATGTACTATCATGAGAAGTATAGTACATGATATACACATTTCAGCCAAGATCATAAGGCATTACAGTGAACTTTACTTATTATTCACATATACCAATTTTACTTCACATAGAACATTCTAATATCTTACTCACAATCTCAATCTAAGTCCACTAGTGCAATGTACATGTGAATACCCATAATCTCACACATACTTAGTAAACCTATCATGAGACCACAAGCCTTAAAAATCTATTTCATACATCGACAGGGACATATAGACAACTTCTTGTATGCTAACAAGACCTTCATCATATAGTCATTAAGAGACACTTATGCACATAAGGATAAGACCACATCATATAGACTCATACCATGCACATCTTCATAATAAGTATACAAATACTACAAAGTCATGCATAAGGAACATTTATCTATACACATGTATTAGAACACTTTCCTAGCACTTCTCTCAAGATCAACTTGTGCAGTGCATAGGTAAAGTCTCATACCCCCACCTAAAATAAGCTACTACTCTTAGGTTATCCTAATTAGGGTCTTTACTTTACTTCCATTGTCCATTTTACTTTAGGAAAACTATAGCTTAACCGACACTAAGACCATGGGTGCCAAACATGGAATTTGGTGTTATAGAGCGTTACACCAATGGAAGGTGTTCTTACCTAGCCAAGGTAGAACATTAACACATATATCCTAGAATACTAAGTGAATTCACTTTATATATCCTATGTGGAAAGCATAGTTTATGGAACTAATAGATATACATGACCATCTACATGCTCATTGGAATTGGATCCTCATGTCATGAGAAGACAAGAGTGAACCTTCCTCAAGGGAAGCCACAACCTCATGTGGAACCATAGGTGAATATTCCTCCAGGGGAAGTCAAACCTTATGGGGACCCAATGGTGAATCTTCCTCCAAGGGAAGTTAACATTCTATGAGAAACTAAAGGTGAATCTTTCTGCATGTGAAGCCAACACCTCTCATTGTCAAGTTCACTACGTGCTAAGCTATGTTCCCTTTTTTTTTTATTGAAAGCCTTTATTACTTTACTTCATAAAACATAGGCTTAGGATATTGATTCTTATATGCTTATAAAATATTCATGCACCTATCTAGTTTTAGGGTACACATGAGCACACATTTCAAGGCCCCCCTCTTGACTAGATCTTCATACATGTATATGTTTGTACTTATATGTGAGAAAACCTTTCACATAACACATAAATGTCACACATGTATATATATCAATGCACAAGTCCATAGGTATAACTATATGAGTAATCCTTTCATATAAACACACCAAGATACCATGCACATTCATATTTCATCATATCATATACTTAAAATCATAGCATGTAAGTCATATTCATAACATGTTCATAATATCCTATGAATGTACTTGGAAGACCAACCTAGGAACTCTCCTATCAATGCACACATATGCAATGCATAGACAAGGTCCATTACCCTTGCCCATACTAGTACACCTATCAAGTAATCCTAGTGAATGATACATCACACAACATTATAGAATGGTTAGCATAGCATAAGACTCATTTAATCAAGACTTACAACATTCTTACAGTAAGCTCTAGTCTTCATGCACCTATTTTAGCTTTTCTTCACATATAGCATTATAAGACCTCATCATAGGTAGTAAGTACACATAAAATTAACATAACCATTTACATGATCATGACATTAGCAACACAACCTAGATCATAGATAGAATAGGAAACTAGGAATAGGCTTCACATAGGGTGCTTCATCACCAACACACATTCATAGTATAATTGCCTTCAAGGCCATGATCAAATAACATATATGTATGGGAAATAAAGTAAACACCACCACCATAAGTGGACCATACCACACAAAGCAATAAAAGGCTTCATCAACAACACTACAGATAAGTAGAGAAGTAGAAGGGTAGAGCAATTCTTGCCAATCCTTTAACCTTTGGTCATCGTTGAACATTACTACTCTATCATCAACAATTCAAGTATAGTGCAGTATCTGAACCACAATAATCATATATAAAGTCATGCATAAGCTACTACAAGACCAAGCTACAACTAGTACAACACATCACCAACATACTAGAAGGTAACATGACAGAGATTTTTAACCAAATTCACTTACATTGATCATCAAGAACAATATAAATGTAGGGGTAAATAGATCATTAGTCACACAAAATCATGCTTCATCTACCCTAGCATTGAGATCAGATCATATACATTACATTATCAATCCATAGGCTAGAAGAACCTAGATCAATTCATACCAAGCCTTATTTACTTTGATCATACAAGATTTATACCCACAATTATTCCACAATATAAAACTATGTCAATAGCTACAATGATCTTTGAATAATTGAAATCCTACCACCATTATCATATAGTCAAGATTACAGTGAGCGTGCTATATTAGGAATCCATAGAAGATAAAAGAACATAGGCTAATAAATCCTTGATTCACATGGATCACTTATTTACAATTCATCAATAACATCCAAGTAAGGCAGTAGATACAATTATACCTACACAATCAAATCCCTCATTCATGCATAATCGAGGAAGGGTTATAGTGAACACATAGCGACATAGGGTAGACTTATTCGAATCTTCATACATTGATCCACATGGTTCATTAATCAACAATTCATAATCAATTTACTTAAATAAAAGTATACATGATCAATTCAACGTAATAGAATCACAATTCAACCAATAACAAGCCACGATCACAATGCCCATGCAAGGGCTAAATCGAGTTTGCGAAGGGACATGGATCCATCATGCAATTGGATTGAAATACAAGTTAAAATAAATACATTATAATCAAATTATCATTATTAAGACTTTGAAAAAGTTTTGAGAAATAACCCATGGCTAGATTGAAGAAGAAAAAGTTTGATCATGAAATCTCTTTGAAAACTTTGAGATTAACTCTCTAGATGGAAGGATAACTAGAGATGAAGGATCACCATACCTTTATATAGAACAAAACCTCTAAAACATGATTAATAATCCATAGGAATCCATGCTCCAAGTTGTTCTTGATCCTCACCTTCAAGGGAGGTTTCTAGAGAGAATTGTTTTTGGAGGGAAAGTCTAATTTTTATAGAATGAATTAGGAATGGGTTGATCACAGTTTTGATCACTTAAATACACCCGAAAATAATCAAATAAACCTATAAAGGTCAGGTTATTACGTTGGGTGATTTTCCCATTCACCCCTGAAATAAAATAGTATAGAGGCAGTAGTTGCAGACAACACCTATGGACACCAATCGATGGGGCGTCGATGGACCAACGGCCCTTCCTAGTGCTCCATCGATTGTGAATGAGGCTGATTCTTGTTTTCTTCAGCTCATGAGTCTAAGTATCAACCTAAGACCCAAGTTTATGGGGCGTCGATGGACTGACTATGCGTCAATTGAGCTCGTCGATTGACATTGCCAAAGCAGTGTCTCGACAGCCTTTGGGTCCTTCTTAAAGGTTGGAAGTCGTATCTGAACATTTTTTATGTGAATATACACCCTAACATGTTTAATACCTTCCATGAAAGTTTCTCCCAAAATGAACACGTAAAACACATCCAAACATGCAAGGCACACTCAAGACACACATGAATGTCTCAAGGGGTAACTTTCAAACGTCTTAAACGTTCTTGGATGTGTGACCTCCAAACCTCATTAAAATCCATATAAATCCTATAAACATCATTTTAAATAATTTTAATACTTTATAATCTTATGAAACATTCAAAAAACATAAAATCATTTAAGGCCCCTTTGGCGACTAGTCGTAGAATGTCTTGGTCGTCCCTTGACGTTTAGCTTCCAAATCACCTCAGACCTGATACACTGCCTCAATACCTCATTATAAACCATTTTAGGACCTTATACCCTTATAGTGAAAATTTTATGCTCTAGATACCCTAACTCATTTTGGGGGTCTTACAAATATAAATCGTGAAATTAACCCTGCCACGCGTAGCCACTTTCCAAATTCGTAAAAGTCATATTTTAAACATTTTAACATCACAAAATACCCATTTAAGTAAGGGTTTTTTTTGGATAATTTAGGGGTGACTATATAAGGTATTAGGGTCAGTTTTAGGTCACTGTTTGGCACCCAAATCAAGTCTCAAAAGTTGAAATCAGAAATCACCCTCATCTCTCTCAAATTCTCTCTTCCTCCAAACCTCCATTGAAGACCATTATAGACCCAAGAATATGATCAAGAATTCAAGTTTACAATCCAATTTTGTAACTTTATAATATCTAAGGTATGGTTTCTTTCACTCTTGGAATCCTTTTCCCCAAGAGGTCCCTCCAAAAGATGATTTCTATATCCCCCAAAATCTAGGTTTTCTTCTACACATGGGTCTTCTTTGAAAAACAAAATTATGAATCAATTGTGGTGAATTATGATGAATTAATGTTGTTTAAGTATATATTGATGGTAAATTTATAATTTCCTATGATATAACCCTAGACCATTTATTTCCCCAAATTTCATGAAAAGTTGAATTATTAGGGTGAATTGTGAAGATGATGAACTAGTAAATTGACTACATTGTTGTTAATTATGTAATTACTTCTTGAATTTTTCTTTTTTATGTATTCTTGGTAATGAAAGTATGAGGGTTCTTGAAATGGCAATGAGGTATGTTGATTGGTTATTCTTGAACTCAATCATTAATTATGAGTTATTTAGATAGTAATGCTTCTATGTCTAATATGTGGTTGTGATGTGATGTTGATGCTAAGTATTCCTAATCCCTAACCCTAAGACATTGAATTAGACATTATCTATGTAGTTATTTTATGATACGAATATTGTATGATTGAAAGCAGTTTCTTATGATTATAATAAAATGTTAAGTGAAAGGTTTACTCACTTCTGAAGTGGTATCTAAAGTAAAAGGACTATTCTCACTTGTGATGACCTATGAGATAGATATGATAACATGTTTACATAGGGGTCAAAAAGATACTAATGTGAACTTATATGATGAGATAATATGATTACTAAAGGGAATAATTGCTTATCACCGAAAGGGCATGTAGATGAGATAGAGGTCACATATTAGTAAGTTTGTCCTCCCACATGAGTTTCCTCATGTTAGCAAGTCCAGATTCCCAAATTATATGTTGTATCATGATATGGAAACCTCCACGTTAATAAGTCAAGGTTTCTAGCAAAAATCTGCTTGACCCTTAACTATGTGCCCACATAGGACTCTATCTTAGTGGATCCACCTAGATAGCTACATATGAATGGTTATACCTTAGGCAAATGTTAACCCTCTATCTTTGGTGTGGCAGTACACCAGATTTCATGTAGCGCACATGGTCTCATGTAGGTTATTGTTCTTCTTTTTCTAATGTAAAAAGTAAATAAATAATTTAAGTATGGGAATGCTTATTAGGGTTGTCTTAAAGGATACTATAAAGGGTAAGAGAGGGTATGGGACTTCTCTTACTCATTACACATGTAAGATCCTAAGGGATGGTTCTACTAGTGTTATTTTATGATTATGATTATGATTATGTTGATAAGCTATGAGTAGTATTTACATATGAAGAATGTTATATATGAGTATATTTTGTAAGTACAAAATGTGTTGTTTAATGTGATACTTAGCTTTGGATAGGGTTATGGGGCTTCATTCTTGGCATTGCACAAGTGTTGCTTGAGTTTATTATATGCTGATATAATTATGAGGTTCCTTAAATGTGTATATTTAATTGTTGGACATTATGCATGGCTTTGACTAGATTGTGCCTTTTCTCATGCATTGATGATTTTATGCATATAATTCATACTTAGTACATGTGGTTTGTACTAACCCATATTTTCTTTTTTTTTCCCAAACATTTTAGGTTAGGGCCATTGAGGAGATTCGTGGATATTGGAAAAGAACATTTGGATATTTCCTAAGTCAACTGGTGAGTCCTCGTGAGTTCCGAGGATAGAGCCACACTTCAAGCCTTATTAATTTTATCTATGTTTTGAGACATTATTTCATTCTCATGTTGAGACTTCTTTGTAGTCTATATGGGTATATTGTAATAGAATAAGGCATATGCCCAAACTATTGAGATTCATTTTTATATGGTTAAATGTGAGACGAACTATTAGACTATGTTGTTGTTAAATATTAAGTGACAAGCCTATGTAAGTACACCCCATATGCGATATGCGAGAATTATAAGTATACTTCATTATAAAGAAAAAATTTAATTTTTATGTATTTTCTTTATCTATGATGTGCTATGACAAACGCTAAGGGTTTGTCTTAGTCCTCGTAGAGGACAATGATGCCGGTTATGCCTAGGGGTACTTTGTGTCTTAACAATCTATGACATGAATCCAAGTGTTTGATTTCACATCACTAATGGACAATCATAAGCGAATCTTTCATATGGATTTTTCTCCTCCTTGATTGAAACATTGGATCGTTATATTACTTTTGTACAACACATTAATAGAGATCCCAAACTTTTTCAAAACATTTTTGGCATAATGTAAAAACACCATGTATTAATATGCAATTGAGATGTTGTTCGCGGATTGATCCTACAACAAACAAGGACCTATTATATAAATTAGACCCTAACAATAAGTCTTCATCGGTGAAGGCATTTGTAACACATCATGTATAATACCTCTAAAATGGCTTAGGTGAAACTAGAGCCTAACCTGTTTTTCATGAGGTTCTAAGGTCCTAAAATGGTTTACAATGTGGTGATGATGCAGTGTCTAAAGATTTAGGTGATTTGGAAGTGAAACGTCAAGAGACGACCAAGACGTTCGACGAATAAGTCACCTATGTGCCTTATATGTTTTTATGTGCTTATTTGTGTGTCATGACATTATGAGATCCTTATATGAATTATAATAGTGTCTATAGTAAGCGTTTCAAGTTTCATGAAGTTTGGAGGTCAAACGTCCAAGAACAACCATGACGTTTTAAAGGTTTTCCTTGAATTGACCTTGTATGTCTAAGCATGTTTTTGTCGAGTTTTATGTGTTATTTTTGGATGAAATTTATATGAGTGGTCCTAAACTCATATATGGACATAGTCAAGTTAGAAAAATACGGGCAAACATCCCCAAGGACCAACGAAAGGTCTTGAGGAAGGACCCATCAAGGTGGCCAAAACTGCCAAGGCAGTCCCACCTATGGATGGATATCGACGCCTAGTAGTCTGGTAGATGCCCTGTAGGTGGAGGCCGTGGGAGGAAGATCTTATAAGGACCAGTCTCTTATCCAAACAATGGACCAACAGGACAATCCGTTGGCTGGGAGACTATCCGTTGATGGCCAGGCGTCGATGGTTTGTGTCACCTACGTAGTTCACTATAAGGCAAGGGTGAATTAGCAAATTCACCCAACGTCCAAATAAGAGTTTTGGAAGTTTCATAAGGATATTCTAGGTATTTTACGCGGGTTTATAAGTCCTAAATACTTATATGAATTCATTCTTAAAAAATCAAAAACCAAAACCTCTAAAGAGCTCTCTAGAACTCCGTTGAAGCTTGAAGGGAGATTGAAACTTGAAGGTTGATTTCTCCAAAAAAATTCTATCAATTTCGTGGATTAACATCATTTAAGGTATGATTTTTCATCCTTGAAACTTCTATCATCAGGGAGTCAATCTTCAAAGTGTTTTCAAAGATTTCTCAAAACATGAGGTTATCTAAATTGAAATCTATCCATAGGTTCTTACATTAAAGGTTTTGAATAATTGAATATTGATTGAATTGTTTTTAATTTTATGGTTTTAACTCAAAAACTCTATGAACCCATGTAATTCATGTAACCCTAGATTTGACTAGTTTGTGGGTGAATTGATTATGTCTTAATGTTATTGAATTATTGTGTAGATTGATTAGAAATATTGAATTGTGAATGAATCATACTATAATTGTTAATATGCTTCCCTCATTTCATAACTTCAAGTCGAATTATCTTTCATTTATTATGTATTGGAATTATTAAATTGAATTGAGGATCATGGCCATTGGTAAAGGCCTTAGTATATTCTGTTGGTTGAGTTGACTATGGATTGAAGTTGTGGGGTTGGAATCAATGGTATGTTGACCTATCTTCCATATATTATGTAGTCTAGTTCTTAGATGATGATGATACTTTTTATGGTCCATTTATGGTGGTGGTGTTATACATTTTACTTGTTAATGATGTGGTCTCGTCGGCATTACTTTATGTATTACGATGATCATGGCCTTGTTGGAAATTACTTGATATATTTTGAGGATTTGTATAGTTTATTATGTGAAGTATGATTATATCTATCTGTATGTTATCTGGGTGAAAGTATGTGTTCTTCTATTGATGTTGTTAGGTGATCATGTTAAACTATGACTACGTCTTTTTGTGTGTAGTCTTAGAGTAAATGCATGATTCTTCCTAATTGGATATGTGAGTAATATGATTTTTATGTTGAATGACATTATAGGAGTATGTAGGATGACTAGTAAGTATGCTTAGTTGACCTTATGTGCTTTTAGAATGATATGTTATATGTGAAGAATGTTGTGTCTTATTTTGGTAGACTTGTGTCCCTTACTTGATACATGTATAATGAGAACGTGACTTATTGACTTAGGATGCTATAGCTTATTAATATTGTATGTATGAATGACATGTGACCTTGAATGTTTTTAAGAGGGTCTTTTATGTTGAGCCTTCTACCTAGTTGTAAGGTCATGATATCCTTGAAGTTGAAAGTCGTAATGGTATCCTTCTTGTGTGAATAGTAGACTTGGGGATTGGTTGACTGGAACGGAAAGAAATCATCTTTAGAAAAATCATTAAGCTATTCTATTAACCAATGTAAGGTAACCCTAGGGGACCACTTTCATAAGGTGAATGTGATTGGGTTATAAACTAGATAAAGAACCTCTTCATGTACTCCTTTATTGAAATACTCTATGAGAACAAAGGCTAGAACCAAGTGACTATGGTAAGGGAAGTAGCTTTAGTTAGGCATGAGTATAGAGTACAAATAAACCCTTAATATTCCTTAACCATTTCCTACATCGGATGTGTCCAAGTTCTACCATTGGCAACTAGAACACCCTTTATCGGAGTAGGTTACAACTCTGGATTCCTTGTTTAGATACCATGGCATATGTCGGTTATTTCCTATTCTCATCATATGGATACCCTCTAGTATTGGAGAAGTTATATGATGTTTAGGTGGTAGTATGGGATGCTATCTAGACATTACACGATTAGGCTTTGAAGATATTAGTGAGTGAGTCCCTCAGTCTTATCCAAGAACATTACTTGAATGTCCTTATATGTGATGAATGTCTCTTAAATGAATTAATAAGATGATGACTTTAGTTAGAAAGCATGTTAAATGAATAAGTACTAGCCTAGAGTAGTTTAAGGGTTGTCTAGTTAAGGTGTGAGGGGGGTATGGGAATGGTACCTTCATATCTTACCTA
The DNA here is from genome assembly GCF_036512215.1 of Solanum lycopersicum. Lineage (NCBI taxonomy): Eukaryota > Viridiplantae > Streptophyta > Magnoliopsida > Solanales > Solanaceae > Solanum > Solanum lycopersicum. Next base: position 5,740,325 of record NC_090805.1, read on the forward strand.
GGTAAGTTTTAAGAAAGACTCTAGATAGTAAAGTTGGTTGATACATTAGACATGATCCACACTTAGGTATTCTTAAAGGATTATTGAGGTAATCTTAGAGAGGTCAAGTAAGGACATTCTCTTCTTGATTTACTTAAGTAAGTCTTTTGATAACCTTTGGGAGGATAATGTCATATTATATATATGTTATTATATGAAGAGAGAATGATCATATCTAAGGTAATCTAAAGATTCTCTTAGGTGTGTGTAAAGGGATTTTATGGGCGATCACTTTACAACTCACTCAAGTGAATCTTAGAATCACCTTTGGTAGGAGGATCTCATGTGTATGTGGTTGGTGTATTATAAGTGTATGTGTCTCATTATAGGTGGTCTTAAGGATCATTTAGATGTGCCTAGAGAGGTTGTATGGGTGGTCTCTCTTTATCTTACTTAAGTGAGTCTTAGGACAGCTTTTAGTGAGACGGTTGCGTGTTAAATGGGTTTCACTGTAATGTTAAAGTAGTTCACTGTAACTTTGTTAGGTTTACTGTAATGTTCCTTAATTTGAGGTAAAATGATTATATGATATATTGTATGTTTCTAAGGTGTTAAATGTTCTTCTGATGCTTATGATATGATGTTTTAATCAAAAAGGGCATGTTTCTAATAAATGTCTATTTTCATGATTTTATGCGTTAAGACATACTTAGTACAAGTTTTTGTACTAATTCCATCCATTTTGTTATATCTAAAGGTGTAGGTGGAAGGTGAGAAGTATCGTGAAGGAATTCTTGGATTCTAGTTATTGTTCAAGCAAAGTTCAAAGTATGTCCTCACTTGAATCTATGTCATAATCGTCGATGTCTTTTATTTCAAAAAAGTTTAATAGACTAAGTATTTCTATATTCGTATTGTATGGGTCATGTCCCAATTATTCTTGAGTCTAAGAATGACATATGTTGGGACTTAGTGTTTCTATGATTTTAATATGTAAGATATTTTAAGATATTCCTATGAAAAGTTGTAATTCCGCACTACTTTTCATACATGTATGCGATGAATGATGTCAAAGGGCTTGTCCAAGATCTTCGAGAGGTCAATTACGCCTTGTTGCACTCTGAGAATGTCATATCTACTACAGTGAGCTCTCGGTATGTAATAGCATTGAGATACTTTTTGATTAGCTTTATGTTCTTGTGTTGGTTATGCTTGTGTTCACTTTCTTCCATTTCGTTAGTGGTAAAAACAACATATGTTGAACAAATTTGACTACCGCAAAAGAATTTTTCAGTAAAGAATTAATCTAATGTAATGGGACTTCTAACCTTCTGCGATAAACAACCATCGATCTTTTGGCTAGTACAAGGCTTGACACTTTTGATGGTTGTAGTTGATTCACATCACTTTTTATTGCTCTTGTCTTAGAAAGTTGTATGCTAAGAACTGCTTGATGTCTCCAGTTCTTATGAGTTACCGAAGTCCAACCATCAGCTTCATTTTGTTTGTGATGGTCTATCTTTAATAAGTCCTCAATAGTATTCCTTGAAAAATCAACTACACTAGGCGTTAAACTTACGAATTGCGAGAAGGTGGTGTTTGGCATAGATGACGACCTTGAGCAGTTCTTCTAATTTGGTGCTACATTAGCATGATTATCCTCCGTTGTAACATCCTGGTAACAATAATTTTTCCTTCACTTACTAAATCAAGATTTTCTCCTTTAAGATAAAGTATTTACTTGCCAAGCCTCTTTGATTCAGGAAGATAAATAACTTTATTAGCTAGGAATTCATCAAGAATCATAGGTACATCTAAATTTTGAAATGCGTATACCTTTACCTCTAACTCCTTCAAGGTTGGACGTCACCTCTCCTCCATTGGATATTGAATTGAGGCTTTCTTTTCTTTTAGTTTATTCTTGGTGGTGAACTTTACAGAAGTTGATTTCACCATTATATATTCCTTAGTTTGGATCTTTTAGATCATACCTTTCTAGAAATCCTTCTTTTTCTTTGTTAGATCAGGAAAAAAGATGCCTTCCCATGACTTATGATGCTCAACTCCATGTCATGCGCTTGTGTAGCAAGCTCCTCAAAAGTTCTTGGTTTGATTCGTTGTAGTATGCATAGAAGTCCCAAATGCATGCCCTGAATGCACATTTCCACATCAGATATTTCAGAAAGATAATCTTTGCAGTCCCAACTCAATGATCTCCAACGATTGATTTAATCCACCACAGGTTCATCCTTTCTTTGCTTAGTGTCATACCACATTATCATGCTTATGGTTCGATGAGTACTGTAAAAACGATTGTGGAATTCCTTCTCGAGTTGCTCCTAATTATAGATGGAATCGTGTTCCATATCAATATACAGTCAAATGCATTCCCTTCAGTGAATGAACAAATTTTTTTACGAAAAGGTCACCATTTGTTCCATGATTTCTATAACTTTAAACAAAGTGAGAGATATGTTGCCTAGGGTTCCCCTTGCCATCAAACTGTTGTAGTTTTGGTGGTTGATAGTTGTTTGCATTGATATACAATCAATCCCTCTAGTATATGGCATGAAGTAATACAAGGAACTATATATTGGTCCATCATATTGTGCCCTGATAGTATTCGTTATGATGTCTTGTAATTGTTGGACAAATAGTGTTGCAGCTGAAGCAGACTGTTTCTCATTTTGAAATTTTTGAATTTGATAGAGATTCCTCAACATACTTGTTTCATGCATCAAAACCAGGTTGACTAGTGGGGTTTGACTTGACTGTCTAGGTTTGAAGATCTCCAACTTGTTCATAAGTTGAGAAAAATGAATATTTTTGTCATCAACGGATTTCTTCAAGGTCTCAATGCTTTGATCCATCATTGAAAACTTATCATCCATGTAGGTTGAGTTAGCCATAAAAAGCACTGACATTCATTGAAGTTGGAGAATCCGTTAAATCTTCATATTCACCGAAGTTGGAGCCAATTTGAGAAAATTCTCCAAAGAACATGGATGCAAGATTGTCCCCAAGTGTTGCACTTATGACCATCGTACGTGAGTTTTTGTTTTTCATCGCCTCCAAAGAAGTGAAGTATTTAGATTCATCTAGCTCATTGTTCTTGAACTTACGCCTAGTAATCAGGGAAACATGACTAAGATCAACAGATACGACATGAGAAGAGTCTTCGTATGAAAAATCACTACTTTATTCTGAAGGTCATTGAAGTAGTTGACTTTGTAGTTCTTGGTTTGCAAGAGAAAGAGATAAAGTGCACAATCGGTCCTACTAGGCGTGCCAAATTTGTTCGCAACAAATTTCCTTAAGCATTGAAAATTGACTACAAGTAAAATAAATAAAAGAAAAATGTAACTTTTAGTGATTAATTGTTGTAAGTACAATTATGTTGTTCTCTTAATTCTTCTCTCCTAAGCTTCTTTGAGATTTAAAGGTCTTCAGTAGCATACTTCCGAAATTGTTGGATTATGTAGACCTCCTTGAGGTTTGTCGATCTCCGTAAATGTCGAAAAGCTCTTCGTTGTTTCAAGTTGATCTCCGAGAATAACTTCGTTGATCACTCCTTCAAAGAGTTATGTAATTGATGTTTTAGCTTTATCCAATATTGTTTAAGATTTTTCTTCATGTCCCCTAGAATGTTATGTACATCCCCTATTAATAGATGTAAGGATGGACAAGGTTGCTTGTGATTGGTTAAAGGATGTTATTTGGATACATGGCGGATTGTGATTGGTTCTTACATTTGACTAGGACTACAACCTCATTTGGACATGTGCCATTGCCTTATTGTTCTCAGATTCCTAGTCACTGTGACACATGGCATGAGTTTGGTCTTCAAGGTAAAATGGACTTTGGATTCGAATTTAATAAAATGACTGTACTTATTTGTAAAACCCAAAATAATCATTCATCCCAAATGAGGATGGATTTAATTCAAATTTTGTATGAATTTAATCCATAAAATCTATGTCTAAAGTGAGTCATTTGTATAACAATAGGAGTATATTGGAGTCACTTTCATAACAAGGGGTATATCAGCTCTAGATGACAAACTTGATAGATATATTAGTTATTAGAAGACAAAGAAACATGGAACTCAAACTTTGGCAGTTCTATGTTATTGAGTTTTGATATCAAGCCCTATGAAGAAAGAAGGAAAACATTCTATATATTTTTGACTTAGTGTATATATAAATAGACAATAAAATTTTTATAAAGTTTAATAACTAAACAAGAGTGTTCTACGTAGCTTAATTAGTACAAAAATTGCCACGTAAAACACATGTATTTACTTGTTAACTTCAATATAAATTGAAGTACCATAAATAAATCTAAAGGATATACATGATATGAATGTATATACATGATATGAATGTATGAGACCAAATTATATATTATGCCGAAAAATAAATATGAGTTTTGCTCACTTCTAACTTGATTAATTTAAGACAAGTTATGATGTAGCTGGTGGCGAATAACAAAAGTAGGCTATCTAGAGAATAATCACAAATTATTTTCACTATTTCACCTCATTTAATCCATCCATAAATAACTAAATCTTAGACTCAACAAACTAACAAAAACTAACCCTCCTCCTTCACATTCCTTTGAATAGATCAAAAAATATGAAAAATACAACAACAAAATGAAGCATCAAACAAAGTCAAGAGAGAAGTATCAACTAATACTCTTAAAGTTGTCTCATAATTCATTTGTACACCTCAACTAATGTTTGTACAGATTGTACACCTCTACCCCTCAAAATTACTACATTTTAAAACTTTTTCCAATAATCAGCCAAAAATTTGAAGTGTGTGAGCTACACTCGCGATGAGATGATACGAAATGAATTAAATTGTGACAAATGTTATTTGGATTCAAAAAATTATTTAAGAAAATATTATAATTTATTTTTAAAAAAATAATAATAATAGAAAAATAAAACTTAGCCCTACATAATCCACCCACCCGCAAAACCTTTCGGTAGTAATCATCCGCCCACAACAATTTCTCCACTAGTTCATCCACCACAGTCTCTCCACCCTTTATTTCTTGTCATTTACCCTCTCTTTTTTATTTCAAATTGACGATTTTCATCACCACCATAACTCTCATTTCTCCAATATCATTCTCTTCCTCAAACATCAATTAAGATTTGTTGATAATTTTTATATTGTAGGCTCTTTAGGGTTTGAAATCTTTAACAGTTCAGAAAAATCATAATTTAGATTTGTATAATATAGTCTTGCCGGAAAAAATCAAGGTTCACCGGATTTTTTTATTTTTCGACCCAATCTAATATTTATTCTTTTTGAATAAATTCCCTTTGACAAAATTAACTCTTTTAAAATTTTAAGTTAGAATTTTTCAAATTTATACCACTTCTTTTGAATTTTTATAGTTTGACTGTCATTTGTTTAATAGGTAGTTTTTCGATAAAGATAACGATGATGGTATTGATGATGGAGGAATGATATTAGAAATGGAAAATGAAGGAGATTATAAAGAGGGGTGAGGATGGGATGGTGGCAGAAGGAATATTGTGTTGGTGAGGAAAGGTGGAAGATTAAGGTGGTGTGGAATTTTTAGGAAGAAGATTGTGCTAATGATTAATTTTTTTATGTTTAGAATATTTCTCATTTCTTAAAATGTCGACATGTCAATATGTGAATGGCTTGTAAGTAATATTTTTTCATGTGTGTCTCAAGGGTGTAATACATCTATGAACAAGAAAGGTTTCCAATAGACACAAGTCTCAATCAAGGTGTTCAAATGAATTATGTGAACAACTTTAAGTATTTTTTAATGACTAAAGTCTTCAAAACATATTGGACCTAATGAGAAAGATTTACGACAGTGTTTGTTTTCGTTTGATTTTTAATAAAAAAGAGGGGGTGAATAAAAATATAATTTAAATTTTTTTTTTATGATTCATGTTCCAAGCCTATGGGAACAAAAGTTGAGCATTCAACACTACTTAAAAGTTATCGAAAAATTACAGCAAAAAGCAACGTACTCCATTAGTCAAAATCGACGGAAAAGTGACACAGTCAATTTCGCGACTTTTTGGCCGACAATTTTTAAAAAGTGACGGACAATGTCGCCAAAAAGTGATGTATTGCATCACTTTTTTTCAAAAAAATAAATAAATTACTTTTTGGATAATGTGACTACGCTCGCTGCTTTCTTTTAATTTTTATTTATTTTTTAATTTACAAAAATCGACTTACTATGATGAGTTCAAAAATTTCATCTTGAAGCTATACTACATCGAGAATGGAGAATATTTCATTATTCGTTTCAAGGTAGGATTGAACAAGGAGATCTCTTCTAAGATGTCTATTCACGAGTTTTCTAACTTGAATTATATCTTCGAAGCGGCCATTGAGGTAGAAAGGGAACTCAAAGAGGAGAAAATACCAAAGTGCAAGGGTATTTCGTCTTAAGGCATTCAATGTAACAAGTTTAGAGGAGGGGTTCATATGATGTGTGAATGTCGCAATCGGCTGAATGTTCCCATTTAACAAGGGGAATTGTATCTTGGTGAAGGGGTATATCACAAAGAGAGTTGTGAAGAATAAACCTAAGAAGAGGATGAATATTAAGGTTATGAAGATGTTGAACAAGACCGATGTAAAGGAAAAGATGTCGTTGTTCCTAATCGTTAGATGAGGAAGTCCCTAACTGAAGAAGCTTGGCCTCAAGAAAGAGAGCTTATTGTACCCATGTATGTGGTGAGGTGAGTGATGATTAGCAACTCCATAAATGATCCAAGTCAAATAAAGAATATTTTCCACTCCAAGTGTCCCATTAAAGATAATATATGTTCCTTAGTCATTGATATTGGGAGTTGTGTTAATGTTGCTAGCACCGCTTTAGTGGATTTCCTCAAAATCCCTACCAGTAAGCATGTTATACCTTACATGCTTCAATGGTTGAGAGATTTTGTATAATTGAGGTTTCATAAACAAATGTTAATCAAGTTCAAAAATGGGAAGTACTAAGATGAGATTCTTTGTGATGTGGTCCCAATGCAAGCTTGTCATGTGTTACTAGGAAGACCTTCGCAATATGATTGTTCAACCAAACATAAGGGGAGAACCAACAAATATTCACTTGTGTTGGATGATCATAAATATGTCCTTTATCCTATGTCACCCTCTCAATTCAATAAAGTTTGATAAAACATGGGTGAGATAAGGGAGAAGAAAGAATGAGGAGGAACACATAGAGTTCGAGGGCAATGCAGAGGACCAAAGGAGGAAGTAGAGGGGGAAAGCCGAGGTTGTTGACTAAGTACAAAGATGTAAAATAATGGAGTGGAGGCTGAAATTTCTTTAATCCTGATCACTCATAGGGGTCATGTATTGCAAACTAACCAATCCCATTCTTCTCTTTCCCGTTATATTTCCCTTATTTTGCACGACTATGACGATGTTTTACCAAAGGAACTCCCAAGTTCATTACCCTCACTTTAGGGAATTAAGCACCATATTTATTTTGTGTCGGGCTCACAATTTCCAAACCATCCGTCTTATCAAAGTAATCAGGAGAACACCATAGAGTTGCAAAGGCTAGTTAAGGAACTCTTCAACAAGGTATATGTGAGAGAAAGTGTAAGTTTGTGCGTCGTTCCAGTTATCTAGGTTATAAAGAAAGGCAAAACATGGTGCATTTGTGTTGATTATAGACACATCAACAATATCAAGGTAAAGTATCATCATCCTATCCCTAGATTAGATGATATGTGATGAGTCCATAATTTGGACTAATTTAGGGCTATATTTTGATAGAAAAAGTGTCCTCAAATGCTTGTTCTGGCTCAATTACTGATGAATAACCTTGATTTTCAGGCATTTTGATTTTAAGTCAAAGCATGGACACTAGTTCACAAAAAGGATGAAAAGACAAAGAAATGGAGGCCTCAGGATCGCCGAGTCAACTTAGTGACTCGTCGATGGGTTTGATGATCACCTTTTGTTCCATTGTGCTGAGCATTGAAGGAAAACATCAAATCAGCGGTAGAAAAGAGCAGTTGGCACTTCTCCAAGAATTTTTGTGAAGCAGTGCCTTTTCGCATTGAGATCCAGAACACAGAGATACTTGGACTACTTGCAAGATGGCGATGAAGTAATCAAAGTACAAATTGTCAATTTGTTTGGTTATTCCGACTAATGCTTCAAGCATCCCGCTATAAAACTAATCTTTGAAAAATATAAATATTTGTTGAGTATTTTAGCTTAGACAGAACGATTATTGTTAGAATGCATGATTACCATTTTTTCCAATTTTTATCTAAGATTTTGAGCTCTAAGTTGAGAGGGTTTTTTGAAGAAGAACTTGAAGACAAAAAGGGTTCAACTCTAAGGATTTGGACTTGGGTCTTTTGATTTCTTCATAATTGGCTTGTAACCAGACTTAAATCTTCATACTCATTTGAATTCATTTGGGTATTTCTATCTCTTGATTTGTGGCTAAAAACCACAATTCTTGGGTGTGATTTTGTGAATATGGGTTAAGATTTTTGTTGCTCTTGATTTCTGATAGTAGTTATAGTTTAATTGTGATTTCGGTTAGTAGTTGTGGATGAATCTAATGAATTTGTAGTTGCAAATACAAGTTAGTTTATATGTTTTCAGCTTGTTCAAAAGAGAAGTCGTACAACTAAGACTACTAAATTGATGGCAGGTGGGAGTGGGTTGACGTGAGGCACAACTCAAGAGAGTAATCCCTAGTCTCATTTGCACACACTCGGCTCATGAGAGTGAGGGGTTAAGGCATAGGCTAGTTTTCGTGTAGCAAGTGTGTATCCGAGAGGAACACATTTGAAATAGAGTAAGTTGCTCGGGAGAGATCTTACCCCCTTAATGCTTACCCTAGTCACAATTATTCTATAAATCTCCTATAGAAATCATGTAACCAACAATTTAGCTTGACCGATGTTCCTATCACATCCCAAGAATTCCCCCCTCTTGATTTAGTTCTCTTGTTAATTTCGTTGTTTTTACTATCACTAACAACCCCTCATTTATATTTGACGCTTGTGTCACCCCATCTTAGATTTATAATGTTTTTATTCGATAATGGCTTTAGCTACGACTAGTTAGAATGTAATTTTACTTTTCTCTAAATTCTCACTATACTCCCTTGGGAAAAGAACCAAACCCCTTGATTGGGTTACTATACTATTGCATGACCGTAGACACTCGTACTGGAATTTGTGTTGCTGAATACGCAAAACATCAATATAACGCCACTATCGAGGAGTGAGTTACGTGAGAAGACGTAATAAGTAGAACTTTCATTCTTAATTAGTTCTACTTTACTTTTACTTTTTCTTTGTTGGGTTGTGCTCTGGAAACAAAGGGTAAGTAAGCTGAATAAGCACCCACAAGTTCATGAAACTCCCTCTATTAAAAGTCATGAGGTGTCAAGATCACATACTAACCTTCAACCAATTGGAGGGAAAAGAAATTTATAAATCATGGAAAAGGTTCAAAGAGTTGATAATTCAAGTTCCAAATCATGTCACCCCTGACATAATCCTTCTGTACTGTTTCTACAGGAGTCAGTCCCAAAAATAAAATGTTAATTGGTCAACTAATTACGGGAAGGATTGCAAAGCAACCCTACATGATAGAAGTCCAATTTCTCGACCACATGGTTGAAGCAAACAAATAAGTGGAGAAGGATTTCATGTTGGCCACATTAATAAATCAGGTGGATGAGTTAGCCAAAATATTAATAGAGATGGAGGTCCAATGGAAGAAAAAGTAAAAGTACTTGCCTCATTATTATTGGAGATGACCTAAGGATAACAAAAGCAAGCGTATCAAAGGAATGCTCTCAACCATTCTCCAAAAGGTCACTGAGAAGGATATAAGGCTGGAGGAAATAAAAGAGAGCACTAAAGTATTGAATCAAATGGTTGTCCCTCACTAAAGATCCATCTGTCTATTTGAGTGTTTCATGACGTATGAGCTACCTCATCTCCACCTGACTAAGCATACAGGGACGCCTAGTATTACTAAGGTCGACCCCAAAAAATGAAGCTTGAATTAGAGGACTTGTGTCATGCCACGATGTTAACTAAGGCGTTGTTTGAGAGGCAACCCAAAACCTTTTATTGTCTTTTATGCTTATTTTGATAAAATAATAGTGTGTTAGTTATGCAGGATGAAGTGTGGCGAGTGTTAGGAAAGACGGATTTTTACAAGCAAAAGTATCAATCAGTGGGTGGTCGAATATGTCGGCAACCCCGATCCAGTCCGCCATTAAACTCAAAGCAATGCTAAGATAAAGTCTATAAAACTAGGCGATCCCAAGAATAATTGGCAAGTTGCCAACCGTTTTGGCAACCCTAACTCGCACCGCCATTTGGATTTCAAACTCTACGAGATAAGTGATGATTCGGTGAGTCTACAAATGGTTGGACGACCACAACTAATGTCACCGAATGGCAAAGAACTCGACGGTCTTTTAAATAAAAAATTTAAACTTCTTAAACTCCTCAATCTTCCCTCACTTTTCATTCTTCAAACTCACATTTACACCTCTATCTTTGATAAGTTTGCACCTATATTTTATTTTGGATTGATTACATTGTGTTGGGATTTGGTTTGTGGTTTGTGTTGCCGCCTAGCATCTCGAACACACCCTAATCAACACGAAAGGTTTGTTTCCGAATTCTAAGTCCCTTTTTGTTGAATTTTGTTGTAAAATGTAATAGCATATTCTTGTTAATGTGTGCTGGATCTCTTTGGTAGGCTAAGAATTACTGTTTACCTATTTTGGGTTTGATGATTTTAACCGTAATGAGTAAAATGTTTGAATCCTGAAAATTATGCATTATAATAGATGAAAAGTGTGGCATTTGCATAAATATTATGGGTCTAGGCTTAATTTGAGTAGTGTGTGATTTCATTTTGCTTTTAATGGTTTTGGGGTTGAATGTGGGAAGTTAGGTTGGAAATGGGCACGTTGAAATGTTTAACGAGCTGGGTCTAGCCCGCCAAACCACTCGGCGGTTTGCCTTATGTCTCTATCTTTCCCGTAGTTACATGATAAATGAATTTTAGGTCTTGTAGCTTTTGGCAAGAAGTCTGTCTTAGCCAAATGCATTAGGCAGTTTGCCAAAAGAACTCTTGTTTGCTCTTTATCTGCACCACTATACCATCTTGGCACTACATTTTGCACACTGCCTAAGTCGTTGCGCAATTTGCCAATTTTTTGGATGTCACGGCCGGGGAGCACCCCCCAGACGTAATCAGCTTCGTTGTCCTCAGAGAGTACTAAGAATATCCTCTTAGAATTCGTCATTACATTTCATAGCTTAAATGCAAAAAGTTAAAACCTTGATATATAGAGGTGTACATAGACCTCTCGCATCTTACTTGTTGAGTTTACTTAGACTCTTCGCATAGGAAGCTTACATAAGCTTCTCGTTTAGACAATATACATAACATATAAAAATATAGTCTAATATACTGTCTCACCTTAAAACCATCTAAAATAAAATCAAATTATTTGAGCATGGCCCTTAAACAAATCTATGATTTCCACTTAGGGCTTACAAAAATATCATCAATAATAAGAGAGAAAAAATGTCTTTTAGACTCTAGCAAATCCGACTAGATTAGATAGAAGGCGTCATCCTCGAACATTGAGGACTCACCAATCAACTTAAGAAAGATGTTCAAGTCTTCTTGCATTTTGGCCTTGATACCTCAAAGGCCCGAACCTATATTGTTTGGGAAAAGGGAAAGAAATGGATTAGTACATCCACTTGTACTAAGTATGGAAACATATGAGCATATAATATTAAAATCATGCTTAAAGGGACATTTTGATCAATATCATTCTAAATCAATTTTAAAAGCTTTCATGCACAATTAGGAATATAAGTCATTGGGCACAACATCACTCAATACAAGTCCATATCCAAAATAAGACCAATATCATGATAAAGTCAAGTCAACATGAATTCTATCAAAATAAGGGCAAATCACATAAATAGTATCATATCAGGATCATATAACCAAAGGAATTCCAACATCACAATAAAGCATGTAAAAGATTTCATCTCATCACATCATACAAGACTCTTACACACAAACCCTTCCCAAGCCTACAATTGCAATGCCTATATGAAGTCCCATAACCCCACATAGTCCAGCAAACAAGGAAAGAGATCATAAATAATGCTTGACTTCATTTAACATAGCATAATGAGTAATCATCATCATATATAGCAATATATACCAATAACATGCTCATAAGTGAAACTAACATCATATAGGGTTATCAACATGTAAATCAACATTTGCATATCATTAAAATAATAAGAGCATAAGTAAAGTCTGATACCCCTACCTATACTAAGAAGAACCCCTTAAGTCACCATAGTTAGAGTTCATTTTATTACTTTAATTTTACTTTCAGGAACAATTGCCTGAACCGACATAAACCATGTAAGTTAAACATGAATCCAGTGTCATGAAACCCTACACTGAAAGAAGGTGGTCTACTTGCCAAGGTAGTACAAAAAATATGAATATAGCATTCTAGGTTGATCGACTAGCTAGTATTCCTATGGGGGCAACACAGTTCAAAAACTAGGAGACATACTTGAGACCCTTTTTATGCACAATGGCATTGGAATCTCTATCTCAAGAGAACCATTGTGAACCTACCTTCCTACATTGGGAAGGGACACCTCTCATACCTAGTTTACTCAATGCTAAGCTAAAGTCCCTTTGTCAAATGTCTTTAAGTAATTCTTAATAATCATAGCTTAATATAGGTCATAGGAGACTAACCCCTTGTATATTCATAGTTATCAGCTCATTAGGTAATGTATGAGAATTTCCTTTCATTACAAACCTTCAATTGTAAGATTAGCACACCAACATCATCATATCATAGTAAGGAACATAAGTGATCCACAATCAACCTTATATCATCATACCTTAATCTTTATCCACAACTCATATATTCAAGAAATTTCAATTACATTCATCATTTCATCACCTACTTGATATATTCACATGTAATACTTCAATTAAACATCATCATCAAGTATAAGCCATCATAATTTAAGTAGGGATTCAAGATCACAAGGCCTTAATAATTAACCTTCAAAGCCTTCCTCAAGGTCTTAACATCAACCCAACCACATTCATCCATAAATATACTTAACGACATCATATTATAATAATCAACAGAAGAACTAAGTCAATTGAATCATCATAACCAATTCAATATCAATCCATCACCTAGGGTTAGGGAATGGGGTTCATCATGAATTTTTCAAGAACTACATTCAATCGCATTAATGTATAACCCTAAGCAGTCCATGAATGAATTATATAGTTGAAAATAAACTAACTATCAAAACCTACCTCAATTCCCACCAATCATATGTAAGATCCAAGGTGTGTGGAAATTAGGAAAAATATATGAATTACATGAAATTCCAATTAATCAACAATATACACTTAGTAAGCCTTATATAACCATAATTTTAAATAATCAATCATCAATTTCGAATTTAGAAGAAAACCTGTTTATAGATAAAAACCCTTGAAATTTGGGTTATTTAGAAATCAACTTTGTATTGACCTGTTGGGGAAAGGAACCCCAAAACTAAAATAATACATACCTTAAGAAGATTTGTACACAAAATTTGATTAAGAACCTTGGAGATTGTCTTCTTCTTCAAGCTTTTTGGATTCTTTAATGGAGGATGAGATAAAGAGAGAATGTAGAGACTAGTGGGAGAAATTGGGTTTCAATTTATGTTTGAGTTTAAAAGTGGGAAATAGGTGTTAATTGAACTAAAATCAATATATAGTCCATCCCAAAAATACCCAAACTACCCCTCATTAAGTTGGACTTCCAAAAGTGAAGTCCAACTTAACATTAACTATGAAGCCCCGCTCACCTTCACTCCCCACTTCACGGTCCGTGAAGTGATTGATGGACCATGGTGGTGGTCGTGTAAGGTGATTTAGTATCTCCCCAAACGATCCACCTTCATTTTTCACTAAGGAATCTTTATGACCCCTTGCTCCCTTCCGTGATCATTCACCACATCCCGTTAAGTGGCTCGTGGTGCTCCTAGGAAGTAGCTCACTAACGCCTCGCCCATTTTCCCCCAAATGGCTAAGGCACTTTCTCTCCTAACCCCTTCCTTCTGTCAAGTTCACCACGAGTCGTGAAGTGGCTCGTGGTGTCTTAAACAGTAGCTAGCCCTCCATGTCTCCTTCCCCTTTTGGCTTTGGCTTGCCCTTAAAGGTTGGCACTCCTAACTTGGTCTTCCTTCCTTAAACCACTTCTTAGGCACCTATAGTTACCCCATTACCTTTCCATGAACAAACCTTTTGACACCTTCTTGAAACCATGTTAGCACCACTAGTTCAAGTTACCAACTCATCGGGTGTCATGGTCGTTTCTTGAGGTTTTGATTCAAACACTTCTTAACTAGTTTCAATACTTTGTTTTAGACTTAGGAAGAGTGTTCCAAGTACTATTTAATCATGTGAGGCTCTATATTAGGTCTTGGACTTCCAGAATGTTACATCGACGAAATTTCCATATTTTTGTTCTAACTCTTTTTTCAAGTTCATTGCAGATATCGCCAAACCCAAAGTAGCTAAAAGAATTATTTCATCCCGAAAAATCATAGCAAAGAATTTCAGGAGGATTCAAAAAGCAAAAAATTCTCCCAAAATATATAACAAGGGATAAAAGCCCAGTTCGAGCAAGAGGATAAATCCACAGGATCCTGCTATTCCCTCATGAAGATGTGGATTCTTCATATCAATAGACTCCTTCTTGGCAGATCATGGAATGGATAATTCCAGCAAAGAAGTTGCCTCTGAATCTGGTGAAATGGCTCCATAAGCTATTGTTCTATACCAGACTGACACATTGGCAATGGAGCTCAAATAGATGAAGCTACTGAGTAGACAGGATCCCTCTCTACATTTTTCTATATTTTTCTCTAATGTCTAATTGTGGATGCTTTCAATTACATTTGAGGATAAATGTTTAAATATGGTAGGTGAGGACCACAACCTTGTATTTGAAAGTATTATGTTTACGTATATTTTGTTTATATTTTATGGGTTGTTATTTTTAAATTGTGTTTTATCTGCTTTTTTGAATGATTGGGCTTATATCTCCCTTTTGGATATAATTTCAAATTAATTTTGACCCTTTCGAAAAATTTTAATTTTTTCAAAAATATTCACCACCTCTTGTATATATTTGAAAATGTGGTTTTTCTTAGGCAAATTTAAGTCTTGGTTTAGATCAATACTCATGACTTGAATAGGGCTTGTAATAGAACAAACATGAAAGTATGGCTACAATGAGGCCAGATAAAATTGCATATACAATATGTGAACTCTTTGCATCTCATTGTGATTAGACAATTGTCAAATTAATTCTCTTGTAATGTTCGTTTCACACTAGCAAAAGTGTGGAGTCTTGTTTGACTTTAATTTTGGTGTCTTATGTGATAAGCTTACCTTGAACCATGCATGACAACACCTAGAATTTTCCGCATTGGTTTTATTGATTAAGTAAAGCTTTCTCTTAAAGAGTGAAAACCAATTTGAGTGTGTGAAACTCTCTTGAACACTCCTTAAGCCTAACCTTTCTTTGGAAGAAACTTGACAACAACATGACCTCTCTTAACCTTTTACCCATAACCCTCTAGATTTGTGCTTAATAGCATAGATAACTTACGCCAAAAGCCTATGTTAGGGGTGTGGTGAAAAGAGAAAGCAAGTCGAGAAAGTGCAATAAAGATCGCGTCTACCCATTATGTTGAGAAAAATGGAACCCCTCCATATAAAAAGAGAGAATAGAAATAAAGAAAAAAATGAAAAAGAAAGTAGTGAAATTTACTTGAAAATTACAAAAACAAAAAAGGGGTTCCCAACACATTATGCGAAAGTGAATAAAGGGATAGGTTGTAAGCACTAATGAATTTGTTTGAGAGAAAAGGAAAGGAAGTGTTGTAGGAACCACATCTTATGAAAAGCATAATCACTAAGCCTAAATGACCATACATGTGCACTCAGCCCAATTGCAAGCCTTAAAAGGGCCTTTTTTATCTTAAGAAAGCTTAAACAAATGTTGATGGGATAATACGGGCAAATCTATGGGTGAAAGCATGCATTTTGTTCCTCTTTTTGAGAGTGAGAGTTGTATATGATTCCCAAACCTTAAATGATTAACATCATGTGTGTGAGAATGGAATTTTCAGTTGTATCAGGGCATTCAAAGAATTTTGTTGAGCTTGAACTTGCATTTGAAGCAAGTAATGCGAGCTTGAAAAAATTTGGAATGGTGTGTCACAACTTGAATCTATGGGTACACAATTGATCCTTGCATAAGTAAATTGAGTCTTGTTGTATACATTCATGATTGTATCTTCTGTAGCACTATTTAAGACATTCTTTTTAAACTGTTGAACTTTAGTTTTACTTCAGGACAATCCAAAATTTAAGTTGGGGGCGTTGATGAGTCCATAAATTGGACTCATTTAGGGCTATATTTTGATAAAAATAGCATCTTTAAATGTTTTTGTCTCAGTTACTGATGAATAACCTTGAGTTTCAGGTATTTTGAGTTTGAGGAAAAGCATGAACGCTACTTATCAAAAAGGAACAAAGAGGATGATAAGAGCAAAGAAATGGAGGCTTGAGGATCACCGAGCCAACTTGGCAACTCCCCGATAGGTTTGAAGATCGCCTTTTCTTAAAGTGTGTTGAGCTTTGAAGGAAAGGATCAAATCATCGGTAAAAAGAAGCAGTTGGCGCACCACCAAGAAGTTTTGTGAAACAGTGTCGTATCCCCTAGAGATCAAGAACACAAAGATGCTTAGACTACGGATAAGATACTGATGAAGTAATTAAAAGGCGGATCGCCGATTTATTCAGCAATTCCGACTAATGTCGTTATTCATCCCGTTGCAGCACTAATCTTTCAAAACTATAAATACTTGTTGAGTGTTTTAGTTTAGAGAGAACCATTATTGTTAGAATACATAATTATCATTTTTTCCAGTTTTTATCTAAGTTTTTGAGCTCTAAGTTGAGAAAGTTTTTGGGAGAAGAACTTGAAGACACAAGGGTTCAACTCTAAGGATTTGGACTTGGGTTTTTTAATTATTTTATTCTTAGACTGTAACAAGAATTGAATCTTCATACCCATTGAATGCAAGCTCATTCAGGTAAAAATTTCTATCTCTTGATGTGTGGCTAGAAACCTCAATTCTTGGGGTCTGATTTTGTGAATATAGGTTAAGATTGTTGTTGGGTCTTTCTTGTTGATAGATTAAGTGTAGTTTAATCATGACTTAATTTAGTAGTTGTGGATAAATCTAATGAATTTATAGTTGCAAATACAAGTTTATTTATTTGCTTTCGGCTTGCTCAAGAGAAAAGTAGTGATACTAAGACTACTAAATTTATGGTCGGGGGAATGGGTTTACATGGGCTCAGCTCAAGAGAGTAAGCCCTAGTCTCATTCCCACACACTCATATCAAGAGAGTGAGTGGGTTAAGGCGTAGGTTGGTCTTCATACGTCAAGTGAGTGTCCGAGAGGAAAATATTTGAATCGGGGTAAGTTACTCTAGAGAGAGTTTATCCCCCTTAAAGCTTAGCCTAGTCCCAGTTATTATTTAAGTCTCCTATCGAAAGCATGTTCCAAACAATTTATCTTAATCGGTATTCCTATAACATCCGAAGAATTCTCTCTCTCTTGATTTAGTTCTCTTGTTAATTTTGTTTTTTACTACAAGTGACAAAACCCCTCATTGATATTTGATGCTTGCATCATCCCATCTTAGATTTATAATGTTTTTATTCGATAATGTCTTTAGCTATGACTAGTTAGAATGTAATTTTACTATTCTATAAATTATCACTACCACTCCCTTATGACATGACCCCAACCCTTGGTTGGGTTACTATACTATTGCACAATCGTAGAAACTCATACTGAAAGTTATGTCGTTGATTATGTAAAACATCAATACACGTAATGATCTCAATGGTTGTTGTGTGTTTTCAAAGATTGATCTTAGAAGTGGTTATCATCAAATCTGGATAAACCCCGTTAATAAATGGAGTACCATATTGAAGGTCAAGTTTTGTTTATATGAATGGTTGATGATGCATTTTGGTCTCACTAATGCTCCTAATACCTCTATGGGTCTCGTGAATCATGTGATGAAACCATTCAAAGGGAAGTTTGAGGTTGTCTATTTTGATGATATCTTGATTTATGGTAAAACCATGCATGAGCATATAGATCATTTGAGATGTGTGTTTGATGTTCTTAGAAAGGAGAAACTTTATGCTAATCTTGAAAGTGTTCATTTTATGTTGATGAAGTTGTTTTCTTGGGCTTTGTTGTGAGTTCAAAAGGTGTTGAGGTTGATGAGTCTAAGATAGACATTATTAAGAATTGGCATATCCCGAAGTCCATAAGTGATGTTAGAAGCTTTCAAGAGTTGGCCAGTTTTTATTGGTAATTTTCAAAGGATTTAGTACCGTAGCTGCTCTCTTGACCGAGGTAATACGAAAGGATAAGCCTTTTAAGTGGTGGGGAGAATAGAAAACCAAAGATTATAAGGCTTTAAAATCAATGCTTAGCTCCACTACTTTGTTGCAATTACCCGATTTTGAAAAATGTTTGAAGTTGAATGTCATGCTAGTAAAGTAGGCATTGGAGCCGTCTTAATTCAAGACCAAAAGCACATTGCTTATTGTAGTGAAAATCTCAAAGGTTCAACTTTCTTATGATGTTGAATCATATGCTTTAATTAGAATATTGGGTAATTAGAAACACTTCTTGTGTCCCAAAAAAATTGTCATTCGGACCGACCATGAGTCCTTAAAGCATATTCGAGCCCAAAGAAAAGTTGAACAAAAGGCACGCCAAATGGATTGAATTCCTTGAATCTTTCTTTTATGTTATTCAATACAAAGGGGAAGTAAAATGTGGTGGTCAATGCCTTGTCTAGGAAACATATGTTGATAAATACATTGTCTTTTAAATTGTTTGGCTTTGAATGTTTGAAGACAATGTATCCCAAGGATCCCATGTTTTCTCAAATCTTCCAAGATGTGAGGAATGGGAGAGGGAAATATGACTTAGGGGTAGATCTCCTACTCTCTGTTCTAAATTTGATGGTTTGTTTTTCAAAGAGAAGAGAGTATATGTTCCTATGAGCTCTTAGAGAGAACTATGTGTAAGGAAGGCATACAATGAGGATTAATGGGTCATTTTAGTGTTGATAAAACAATGGGAATTCTCAAGGAACAATTTTATTGACCTAAGATGCAGAAAGATGTTGCTCAAATTTATGGACAATGTATTGAACACCGGAGTTCCAAGTCATGCCTCCTTCCCCATTGTTTATACATTCCACTCTCCATCCCTCAAAGGCCTTGGCTTGATATTTCAATGGATTTTTCTTTGGGTTTAGACAAAAACAGGTAGAGATAGCATTTTTGTTGTTGTTGATCTTTTTTCAAAGAAGGCTCATTTCATTCCATGTCATACATGTGATGGTGCTTCTAATGTGTCTTCCTTGTTTTTTGAAAATGTTGTTAAATTGCAGAATTCGTCAAACCATCATAAGTGATAGGTACCCAAAATTCGTTAGTCACTTTTGGAAAGATTTGTGGGTAGACTTGGTACTAAGTTGTTGTTCTGAACTACGTATACTTGTCATTCACAAATCGACACCCAAATTGAAGTTGTGAATAGGACGTTGGGTTCTATTCTTCATGTCCTGATACATGGGAAGTTGGCCTCATGGGAGGAACATTTGCCTTTGGTTTAGTTTGCTTATAATCAAGTTATTCATAAAACTATTGTGATACACCCAAATTACACCTCCCGAAAGAAGTATAAGAGGTCCTTACCAAATTAAAGAACATAACTTTCAGGTTAGGGTCAATCCAAGGAGGAATATGGTTTAGACTTAAGCTAACTTACACTTATTTGTGTTTAGCCAAACTATTTTCGAGAACAATAATAAAAAGGGGAGATTCGTAAATAAAATAACAGATTGTAGATTTGAATCACGAAGTAACAAGTAAAAAATATTCATAATTAGAGATATCAATATTGAAAACTAGAGTATAAGTGTTCCCCACATGCACTTAACGTGGTATTCCTAATAATAGTAACTTTATCCTAGTTTTTGACAAGCAAGGGTGATAAGTTGGATATCCCTAAGTGATTTTCCTCCAAGCAGGAAAGGTCACCTCACAACTTGGTAAGTCTATGGGTGTGTACTTCACAAACCCTTACATTTACTCCGAATTAGCCCTCGTGTCAATTGAGTTGGAGTTCGACTATTAGATATCAACAAATCCTTAACTAAATCTCCATTGTTTAATATTTTTCTTATTCATTACCAGTTTGGTGAGGCAAGTAGGAACGAGGCGAGTCCTAATGTTGGTTTACGTTAAAAATATTTCCAAACGAAAGAATTAGTAATACATGCATAATCACTATTCAAGAATTACTTAATTATTATTCATAAGTTGTTAATTGCTCATGGTTCTCAAATCCTAGTTGTGTATTTAGTTATTCATGTTTGAGAGTTCACAATGCATATAAGGTTAACTAAAGAAATCATGAACTTACGATTAGAATAGAAGAATACCAAAATCTTGAATCGAAATTCGAAGTGTAAATTGCATAAAATTAGCTTCTAGAATTGAAGTGCCGAAGGTTTGCAAAATAATTCCAAAAAACAAAAACAATACCAAAAAATCGAGTCTAACTCCCAAAAACGAAAAAAAAACTTGTTTTTAAAGTATAAAAATCCTAAACAAAATAGGTAAAGGAAATAAGAAAATTTGGTTCAGACGCGGTTTAGATCGATGACATGACCTACGGACCGTGATCAGCCTACGGTATATAGTTTACCTCTGTGGTTTAGTACTTTGTAAATATTTCTGGGTCTTTAAATGAAGATTGCCATCTAAGGTCGGTGGATTGCACTACAGTCCGTCATGTTCCTCCGTGGTTCAATTACTTCAAGCCAACTTTCTTGTCAAAAACGACAGTCGTGTAGAACTGTCAGTCATTCACTCTACGGGGCATCATTTCCCTCTGTGATTCCACAGTTAATCAGACTTTTTGAACTCAAATCCATGATTCTTCACCTACGACCCGTCACTGGAACGAGGTTTGTGGTTGGCCTCATCAATTGCTACTACTATCATTTCAATTATTTTTCTCTCTGAACCTGCAAAATAAGATCAAATACTATCACATCTAATAACAGATATCCCAATACTCACATAAAATCCAAGTGAAATGCATCAAAATACATTAAACTCACGGTACATTATAGCGGTATGACTTTATTTGAAATAGTGTAGGGTTTTAATCCCCTAACCCCTTTAGATCTCACTCTTATTTCTCTAGAGGTTGTCTTAAGCTTAGATGGGAGAAAAATATTGGAAGTGATGAAGATACTTTATGAGAAGGTGAGACTTTACCTAGAAAAGAAGAATCAAGAGGTATCCAAAAAGGTAAACAAGGGTCCCAAGAGGATTGTGCTAGAACCAGCTTAGTGGGTGTTGTTGCATTTTCGCGAGGAGCGATTTACCACTAATCAAAATACAAAGTTGATGCCAAGAGGTGATGTTCCATTTCAAGTGCTTGAAAGACTCAATAGCAATGTAAACAAAATTAACCTTCCCCCTGAGTATCAAGTTCACAACACCTTCAATGTATGGGACCTTTCTCTATTTTCAACTCTTCATGATGATGATCCATCAAATTTGAGGATAAATTATTTAGAAAAAGGAGAGAATGATGCAATTCGAATTGCACCAATGTCGTCTACTCAAAGTCAAGATGGAGACCTTCAGAGAATTCACGGTTTGTTCATGAAGTTAGAGGTCCTTTATCTTTTTTGGGCCACTTTTGGGCCTCTTATATAGTAATTGCCTAAAACTATAAATAGGAAATTTGGGTCGTAAAGTATTTTGAATATTGATATTTTGAAACTCTTTTATGAATGTTGAGAGTTTGGTACAAGCTTGGGTTGATTATTGCTTAGAAATGTTGGTTGCAAGGTTTAATTCATTTCTATTGTGGTCTTTGTAACACATTCAGTCCTTGATTCAAATTAATCGATCAAGGTCTTTAGGTCTAATATACTTGTAGGTTGCTTTTGATTTTTTTTTCTTGTGTCAATATATCTATCTTTATTTCTTGTCTTTAATTTCTTCACCCGTAATTCATAGCGAGAATTAATTCAGGTAGGATAGGGGATTTTTTTTTAAAAAAAACATAATATTTTTAATTAATTTTTTGAGAAGAAAAAATTTAAGAGGTAGGTGGGTGGAAAGTGGGGGCAAGGATGGTTCCTTAGAGGAGGAAGTAATTTTTTTTCTTTGAAAAACATAGCAGAAAGCTAATCTTTTTTATGGAAAAACATAAAAATAAAATAAAATTGGGGGTGACTGGCTGGAAGGTGGGGCGGGGTGATGGATGTTGGGTGTGGGGGGGACAGGGTAGGAGTGGGTGTGGAAGGTAAAACTTTTTATTTTTCTTACGAAAAACATAAAAAAAATTGGGAAGGGTGTGGTGGAGTGGGTTGGGGTAGAATTATTTTTTTAAAAAAAAAAACATAAAAGCAATTAAGGGTGGATGGGTTGAGGTGGAGTGGCAGGGGGATGAGGGTGAGGGGAGGGTGGAGGGGGGAAGATTGTGAGGTGGGATTAGGAAAAATAAAATTAGGGAGTGGGTGAGTTGGAGGTAGGGGTGGGAGTGGGTAGGATAAAAAATTACTTTATAAATTTTAATCATATTAAAAAAAAATAAACTTGATAGCACAACTTACTTTAGTTCTTAAACTATACGGGTGTTTATATATCCTGTAACATCTTTCAAGTGATTAAAATACCCATAAGGAAGATGTGGCAGAGAAACTGAGTGCACTCTCCTGAAAGTGCGAGAAAAAAAAAGAGAAAAGAAACTGAATTTTTAAAGCCCTACACATGGCCTTTTTTTATTGGTAAATATTAAAAAAAATTATTTAAATAGTGTATTTTATATATTAAATCTTTAAAATATGTGATGTGTTTTTTTTTAAAAAAAAGATGTAAATGAAATTAGTGGATCCCCTTTTTAATTCCTTCAATTTTTAATTTTTTTTTCATTTTGTTATATTCCTCAATACACATCTTACTCCATTTAAACATCTCCTCCTCCATCTTCATCCCCTCCTCTATTCACTATTTTCATTTCACTAGTCTTTTACTAGTCCGTAAAATTTAATACCAATGTCTTTTTATTGACATCGGTCTCACTCTATAATATTGACATTGATTTGACAAATGTAAACTTTCTTAAACTTTGAGTGACCCATTTTGATTTTTAGATCCATTCAAACATTTCTCATAAAATTTATATTTTTGGGGGAACTTTCTTATGCAATCTTCATTTCTTATTGAGTTGTCAAGAAAAAATTAGCTTTCAAAAAAATCCACTCCGAGAGGGTAAATTCGCTGGGAGGGCTCTAAGAACATAATGTGAATATTATAGTGAATTTTCTTCTTTAAAGTAACTTAAAAAATTGTTGAAGGTGAAAAAAAAGAAAAGTAAGTATTGAGGGTTTGAATAATGATGAACAACAAGAAAGAAGAAAGAGAGGGGGCTGGGGTATGCATTTATAAATTAATCAATTAATATAGTTAATTTTGAAAAGTTTTTTAAAAAAAATAGTGAATCAGTAAAAAGAATAAAAATTAATGATATGGTGCTTACATAGTTATTATGTGGCGCTTATGTGGCTATGATGTAGTGGTGAGAGTGTTTTTATCGTCTCAGGATGAAAAAAAATCGATTCAAATATGTTGAGGGGGGTATTTAAATGCCCATATAGTTTAAGTACGAAAGTAAGTTATTCGACCAAGTTTATGATTTTTTTAAATGTATTTTCTCTTCATGATTTTAAGTGACCAATCTAGTGTTTTAAAAAACACGGTTAGGACTCGGCTGGGCAGAGCTCTAGAAAAATGCCTCGAGACTCAAATGTGGGGCTTATTTCTGTAAGACTTATGTTCTAAGTGCCCGACTGTACACCCTAAGCATGCTTAACTTCCAACGGTCGAGGCTCGTTTAACGGACTTACACAATTTATGTGTTAAAATATTCACTTAACATTGTTGACCCTCATAATTCTTGAATAAGTGAATGGTACTTAATAATTTTTTAATCTATAGAGATACGAAGATTGAGAATAACTCAAATAACAAATTGTACTATCACATCTTTACTGTTTGGTAACTCTGTGAATGCGATTATATATTACGTAACATGTCTTGTAAAAATACATAGAAATTTTACTTTTCACTTATCATTGGTGTTCATGATTTTTCCGTATGTCTCAAAATTATCATATTTTATTCAACTATTTGAAAGTAATTTTATTGTTATTCATAATGGAGTGATATTTTTATCATAATACTAGTAAGTTTTATTAATTGTTTTCTTTTAAGGGTGGTAAATTTTTTAATATGATAAAAAATATTTTTTCGAAATAATGATTCTTTTATTAATAGGAAGTTAAGATATTAAATTATTTATATATGTATAATCATATTCAAAGTTTTATTTTATATGAGTTTCCTTAATGATGTTTTTAAGTTTTTCAAAGTATTGATGTTCTTTATAAATATAATTTTGTGTTATTATATCATTATATATATTGTAAATTTAAAATTTAATGATGCATAGGGCTTACACCCCACGTCTCTTGTCCTCTACTAAGTAAAACACTCTGTCTCACGCCCTCACCTTTTAAAATACTGCTCCTACCAATATAAATAAAATATGGATAAACTCATATCCTATCTATCCATTAATTATTCAAATCATATTTATCCATATATAATATGGACGGATCGGGTTATTACATTTTTTTTTATGTGCAAACCATTTTTAACTCATACAAATCCAACCAAATTCAACTATTTACCATCCCTAAATCGGTGATATCTTTTATTCAAATCGGATGGTAATCCAACAATATTGTTAAATTTACCATAATCTATACCCAATTCATTCAAATAATATGCAATTTTATACAAATTTCACACCAAAAGTAAGCACATCTAAACTAGTTAAGCTTTATACCATACATAAAAAATTCATCAACTAATCTTTTAATTGAGTAAATTATTTATACCCTTTTAATTTAACTCAACTTTCAAAATTGATGGATACATGTATCATTATGTATCTCAATTATTTATCTGATTAAGAAAATAAGTTATAACTAATTAATTTAAACAAATAAAATATATATCTCAATTTTTGTATTCAGCAATACATATGTTTTTCAAATTCAAACTCATATATCTAAGCACAAAATATGATAGAGAAACTAATAAAATTTTAATAATAAAAATTGAGATAAGTATCAAAAACACATCCACGCTATACATTTTTTTTGAGTTTCATTCCTAAACTATTGAAAGATTGAGTTTCATATTTAAACTATTACTTTTTAGTTTGACAAACACACATTTCTTTTATGTCACTCTCATCATGATATTTGTAATACACACTCTCTCTCTCTTTTATTTTTAAGAATTTCTACATCACACTCCACATGAACAAAATATTCAACCTTGACAAAAAATAAATAAATTATTAGTATTAGCTAAAATTAAAAATTAAAAAACTATTATAAAAATTAATATTTTCTTTATAAAATTAAATATAAAATATTTTTCTTACCCCACACCAATTTTCAAAGTTTTTATTTTGCTTAAATTTCTTTTATAAAAGTATTTCATTTTTTACTTCATCTCCTCCCCCATCTTCAAATTCTAGTTTAGATATTATTTTATTTTCTTAAAAATATAATTCTACCCATCCACTTAACCCTCTGCTTTCAATTTTTTTCCCAGTGTTTAGATATACATATCAAAAATATTTTTCACTTGCCGCCACAAGACTTTTTATATTTTTTAGTTGTTTATGTTATATTCGGTACACTAGTGAAATTTTTTTTCTAAAGATATATGTACGTGCATATCTAACACAAAATAAGAAAAACTTAAAAAAAATTAAAATTAGTAGCAGAAAATTAAATAAGATGGGGTAGATTTTTGAAAAATAAAATAATATCAATTTCTATCGGTGGAAGGGGGGGGAGGGGATGAAATATGAAATTCTTATAAATATTTTATTAAAAAAAAGATGGCGTTGTCGCGAGGGAGGGGGTACATGGAGGAGGTGGTGGAGTGAGATAAGAAAAATAATTTAATTTTTTATATGTATAATAATCTTTAATTTTTAATTAATATTAAATTTTATGATTTAATTTTTATCTAGATAAAATATTTTATTTATGTGGAGTGTCATGTGTCAAAGTTTTTTATATATAAAAGAGAGAGTGCACTACACATACCATGAGGTGTGTTTTTCAAAATCAAAAGTGATAGTTTAAGTATAAAATTAACACTTTCAATAATATAGATATGAAACTAAAAAAAAAATTGTTCAATTGTGTTTTTAACACTTATCTAATAAAAATTTAAATTAATGAGATTTATATAGTGTGAGAATTTGAAGCCGAGTAATGTCCTACTTCAGCTAAAAAGCCCCTAACCAATACATTGATTTTCTCCTCCCAATCCAAAGAATGTCAGTCAAAAAGGTACTCCAAAACCTAAGAACTCTGAAAAAATGGCAAATCCCAAATCCCCATCTTCATCATAGAGCAAAAATTGCAGACACCATAATCAATGCAGTGTTAAACCCCATAGTCATTGCACCCTCTACTCTTCTCTCCAACCTCACTCCCAATTTGATTCATCTTATTTTATCTGACCCACATATCAACACACCTAAATGCCTCCACTTCTTCAATTTCCTTTTGCTTAATCAATCTTTCATTACTTTCAAGATTGGTGTTGAAACCCACTTGACACTTGCTTGTAGGCTTGTCAAAGAAGGATACTTTGAATATGCTGAGACCCTTTTAGTTTTAGTCCCAAATATTGAAACTTTCAGGTACCCTTTTACTGTTAAAGCTAGTTTTTCTTTTTTGATTTGATAATCAATATTGTTTCGTTCCTTCTTTGATGCTTAAAGAATTGAAAATTTTTAGGTTCCCTTTTGCTGTTGTAGCTTCTTTCTTTGAGAAGCACAATGTTCAATCAAAGTTTGCTTCAAAAATATTCAATTTGCTTCTTAAAGCTTTATCTGATAACGCAAAATTCAACCAGGCTTTGGAGATTTTCATGTATATGAAACTAAATGCAATTGAGATTAATAAGAGAACATGTACTGTTCATTTGATTAATCTTTTGAAGTGTGATTAGATCGCGTTAGCGCTGGTATTCTTTTATCAAATGGTTGAATCAGGTATTCAGGTTTCAATATTTTCGTTGACGGTAGTGGTAGATGGATTGTGTAGGAGAGGGGAGATAAAGAAGGCTGGAGAATTGGTGGAGGAAATGTTATCTAAAGGGGTGAAGCCTAATATTATTACATGTAATACCTTGGTGGATGCTTGTGCTAGGAGATGGAATTTCGAAGAAATGAACTACACTTTGGCCTTGATGAAAAGGGAACGAGTTGACTTAAATGTTGAGACTTACAAATTTTTGGTGGATGGATTTTTAAGTAGTGGGAAGATTGATGATGCCGAGAGATTGATTTTGGAAATGTATGTCAAGGGTTTTAAAGTGGATATCCATTTGTATAATTTGATGATTAAGGGATATTGCAGGCTAGGGAATATGGAAAGGGCACTTTCATTGTTCAGGTAGATGATTGAGAAAGTCATCTGCCCTAATGGTGATACATATTCAGTTCTGGTAAAAGGTCTTTGTGATAAAGGACAGGTAAGTGCAGCGAAAGAGCTCGTAGATAAAATGTTGGGTCAGGGAGTTAAGTTGGATGGAAGTATGTTGGACATTTTAATTTACTTTTACTTCAAGGCTGGAATGATAGAGGAAGCTGTTAGCGTACTTAGATTGATGGAGAAGAGAGAATTGATTGCTGATACATCTATGTATGAGCTGATAATTGATGGATTACTCAAGTTAGATCGGACTGAAGAGGCAATATCTTGGTTAACACCTTTAATCAAAAGGGGTGTATCTAGGCAGAAGTTAGCTACTATTCCACTGGTCGATTATTTAAGAAATTCAGTTTCTGAAAAGTTGGTTCACAAACGCAAAGAAAATGAGAACAACTTTAAAACAACCTTTTACTCTGATACTATTAGTTTACGGCACGAGGATGCACATTCTGCTGAAATGACTAATGTTTCAGCAGTAATAAATGAGTATATAAAGTGAAATGCTGCTTACTTGTTTTTCTAATAAGATGGACACTGCATCCTAACTGAAAAGAACCCATGATGGTGTGGCACTGAAGGAATGTTTTGAAGACGTTTGTTGCCTTGTGAGTCAAGGGGTGCGGGTTTTGTCCTGATACTGCTAGATTTTTGGACGATAAAACAGGCTGGAAATGATGTGGGTTGTCAATTATCATCTTGGGAGTTATTTTCCTTCATCAACCATATACAGAGAAGCTTTCATTTCCTTGATGCAAGACTGAATAAATATTAGTTCTTCTTAAATGGAGATTTGGATGAGAAAAAACAGTCATATTTTTTTAACAAGACGACACAATACGAAGGGCTACAACACGGGATATACCATGCTCAAAATGTGTCAAAAATTCAGTTGTGTATGTTCCAATTTGTTTAGTGTATCTGACGGACTGCCAATGTGTTTTGAAAAAGACTGATTATACCTAGTTCAGATATGATGGATTCTTCGTTATCTATGGAAAAGTTTGTTTGGGAATCAAGGGAAGACAACGAAAAGTAAAACGGAGAGGAGGAAGTGAAGGATAAAGAACTCTACTTTTGTTCAGAGAAATGAGGAAACCATATGCTTGCCCGTTGTCTCTTCACATTCACTACTTGTGCATTGAAGGTAAATCAATTTTCCTCTTCATTCATTTTCCCCCATCTTCTACACGAGCCAAACAAAAAATTGCAAACTTTTATACTCTTTTGCCTATTTTCTCATCTCCCCCCTTTTGCCTTCCCCTAGTCAAATCAAAGCCTAAATTTCATATGACACGACTCATTAGTACTTTTTATCTATAATCTGTACCTAAACTTGGTGTCTATACTCTTGTCAATAATAATATTAAGAATACTATTGGCCAAATGCATAATCTGTACCTAAACTTGGTGTCTATACTCTTTTTACTCTTGCTTTATCGTCTTCTTTCTCAAATATGATCTTAGTTGTGGTTAGATTTTTTTATATTCTTTATCTTTTTATTCTTTTACTAATGATTGTGTAACCTATGCATTCAACATTCTTTTATAATTGATTAATTTTTAAGAATAATCTAAAACATGTTTAAGCGTATGTATAGTGCATATAGAGGGTAATATCTTTATCTTTTCTACTTAATTAGCATGCTTTGATTTGTTGCTTGCTTTTATCGGTGAACTAAAATTGTGAATAAATCATCTAAGTCAATTTCTATTAGGGTATGTTCGGTATGGAGGAAATATTTTTCACTTTTCTTATGTTTGGTTGGTCAAGATGTTTGAAAAATATTTTCTAAAAAGAAACTAATTCCTTTAAAATGAGGAAAATGACTTTTCTAACGAAAATAGGAAAAACAAGTTGCATAAGTGACATTTCAAGTTTATTATGTCCTCACCAACTATTCAATTATAATCACTCCCATTCCCCTATGTTTGGCTTTTATGTTTTTTATAAAACGTTTTCCTCCATACCAGTCACACACTAAAAGAAATTAAATGGATGATTTCACAATTTTAGTTCAATGATAAAAGCCAAGCAACAAACAAAAGCATGATACTTGAGTAAAAAAAGATAAAAGCATACACCATATATGCACTATACATTTCAAACATGCTTCTGATGATTTGTCAAAATTAATCAATTATAAAAATAAAAAAAAGGATAAGTAAGCTCGTGAGATGGTAATTATTTATCACCTAACTTCCCCCCCTTAAGCAGTGAAACGAGAACAAGAAGACGACAACGAATGAGTAAAAAGATAAGAACGGAAAATAATCTAACTACAAGTAACAACACGAAAAAGCAATAGTAGAAAGATAAGAACAAGGATAAATATAAGTACAAATAAGACCAACTACATTTGTTAAAATTTGTGAATTTGACTTTGACCACTTCAATTCATGTAATATGCTTTATTCAAAAATAAAACAAGACAACAAAAAACATAAAAATAAATCTAATTACAAGTAACACCAAATTCATCATTTAAATTTTATGAATTTGAGTTTGATCGTCTCAATTCATTTAATTTACTTTAAGATATATATTTGTGCTTTTAATAGAATCAGATTGAAAACTATTGCATTCACTTAAAATCATAGGAATAACTCTATTTCCTTTCCTTTATGTGTTAAACTACACTGATGTGTCTTGTATAAATATTCCACTCCTTTAGACAGAGTATTCAGAAAGAAACATAAAAAAAAATTATAACCTTGAAAGGACTTTACTCTCATTTGTTTTCATTAAGATTAAAATGTTTGAATCGAATATTAAGATGTGTGCATTAAGATTTATAATTTAGAATCTGAATGTACATCTGAATATTAAGATGTAGTTTCTAATTTTGAATATTGAATTATTAAGTTTATTTGTTTTCAATATTTAAATGAGCATGTTTTTTTTTCTAAAAAAAAAAATAGGAATCAAAGAATACCAATAAAAGTTATAATCCAAATCAAGATTGATAAATATATATGTATAGCTAAAAGGATAGTTTAGTCTTTTGTACGTATCTACATATTATGAATATCTCATATACTTGGTGAATGTATCTATTCAAGATAGTTATTCTTTCACGGTACTAGATACCCAGGTGCGCTCTAACTCTTTTTCTCCTATGTATCATCATGATTTCATCTTCCTCCCTCGGT
This sequence comes from Solanum lycopersicum, assembly GCF_036512215.1. NCBI lineage: Eukaryota > Viridiplantae > Streptophyta > Magnoliopsida > Solanales > Solanaceae > Solanum > Solanum lycopersicum. The sequence goes on from NC_090805.1 coordinate 5,771,338, forward strand.
ACTCAAACCTCTTCTACCACTTCCATGGCTACTATTTTTGTTGCACCTTCTATTCCAAATTTCGTTTTTTCTGTTTCCAACATCAAAAATTTGATTCTTACCACTCTTGATTATACAAAGTACATGCTTTGTAGAGAGTTATTTATCCCATGTTTAAAGGAGATAGTGTCTATGGATTTCATCGATGGAAGTCATCCATGTACAAACTCTTACCGTGGAGAACGAAACTTTTACTATTAATCATGTTTTTCATGTAGAGAGTTATTTCTTCCCATGTTTAAAGGACATAGTATCTATGGCTTTCATTGATGGAAGTCATCCATGTCCAGAACCTACTCTTACCATGGAGAACGAAACTTTGACTATTAATCATGTTTTTCAACAACAGGTCAAACTTGACTCTATTGTTTTGTCATGGATTCAAGCCACAATCTCTCAAGCGATACTTAAGGCTATTATTCGCTCTAACAACCGTCTTACTACTCGTGAGGCGTGACTACAAATTGAACGTTTGTTTCATGATCATGCCAATTTCGAGACTCTCCAACTTAAGGTTCAATTTCGTAGTCTTAACAAAAGTTCTCTTTCTATCTTTGATTATGTGCACCGCCTGAACTCCATTGTCGATGCCTTGATATCAATTGACAATCCTATCTCTGATTTAGATCTTGTTCTCCAAGATTTTTATGGCCTACCTTCTGAATATCTCTCTGTTAGCACTTCAATCTCCACCAGAATTCCACTTCCTTCGTTTCTTAAGACCAGAACTCTTTTAGTTCTTCATGAGACTCACTTAAGTGGTCTTTCCTCTACCGCATAAGATTCTTCTACTGCTTTACTAGCTAAACTGTCACAACTGGAGCTTACACTCAAGATAAGACCGACACTCGAGAACTATTCGATTCAACATCAAAGGCAGTTCGAAAAATTTCAGGTAGAAAGGAATAAATATTAAATTATGCAAGTTCCTTATCTTATATTATTTTTTGGTCCTTCGACATTCATGAATTTGAGAGGATCAAACATTTAAACAAAACAGTTAAAATTAAAGAATGGTCGCCATTAGTCCGCAAGTTAATTTCAAGTTCATCAACACTGAGGGATTTCAACCACTCCAAAGAAAAATGAAAAAGAACGTTGGAAGAAGCCTTATTAAGTTCCAAATATAGAATCAAGAATGGAATTATTAGATACTGCAGCCTCACGTAACGAGTCTAGCATTGAAAATATGTTAGATCTGCTAGAAACAACACAAGCATACCTACTCAATTAAAAGGAAGTGCCAACAAAAAGTAAATATCAAGAAGAAGACTCCACGTAACAAGTTATGCTATACAAATCAGAATCAAGTTTCAAGATCACTTTATGATTCAACATGGAATAATAGAAGCATATTATGATATTTAATATGTCAACAAATTAACAAACGTGTGGATCCCACAGAAATAAAAAGTCATGCCACAAAGTGACAAAATACCAAGCAACAAGGTACAAGATCAATTTTAAGCAAAAATATCTTCAAAGAAGATAGACATGCATCAAATTCAACAAAAAACCACATGTGCAAAGTTCCACCTATGTGGCATATATTCCCTGCCACGTATAGTTATCATCAGTTATAATGTAATGATTAGTCCAACACATGTAAAACGAATAGTGTGTATTATTGTATGCACACATAAGTTAGATTAGTCAACACTTTTGAGGCTTATTTAAGACTTTCAACTTGTATCAGTAGAGGACATTCAAAATCTTACGACTTTGAAACCTCTCTACATTTCTCTCCATTTCCCCCCACTTTTCCCATCCTTTTCCATCCATTTTCTCTTTCCCTAAATCAATAAAAAAAAATTATTGCAAGTATACCTTCTCTACTACTATTTTGTTTATTTGTTTTCATGTTGTAAAGTTTAAGTTTTACTGTTGTTTTCTTATTTTTTACCTTAAATGTTTTCTTTTAAGTGTCTACTTGTTCTTTCTCCCCTTTTGTTACGTTGGCAATTTTCCTTATGATTTCATCTTGGAACTCGATTCATCCCCTTTATTAGTATTAGAATCAAGTTGGTAGGAAAGGGTATGAGTAGGAGCGGCTAAGTCCCTATACTGTCCTTGGGCAGACATCGCCGAAACTTAAATTGTGATCGTGGCATGACTTTTTATTCCTACGGGGTCCACATGTTTGTTAATTTGTTGACATACACCATTTGCTTGTATTTTCCTATGTTGAATTATAAAGTTGTCTTGAAACTTGTTTGTATCACTGAATTGTATAGCATAACTTTTTATGTGGGATCTTCTTCTTGATATTGTCTTTTTTGTTGGCATTTGCTTTTAATTAAAGAGGTATGCTTGTTCTGTTTCTTGTAGATCTAACATATCTTCGTTGCTAGACTCGTCATGTGAGTCTAGCAGAGTCACATGTAATCTAATATCCTCAGCGGAGTCACCATTCTGTCGCGCCCCATTATTTGCGAAAAAAATGGGTTTTATGCACGACCTAATAACTCTTTTGGGATTTTGAGTTTGGAGTCGCCACCTAATGAATTAAGGCGCGTTAGGGCACCTATCTAACCTAACTAAGTCTATCTAAGGTCAACGAGCCAGATATCAGGGTAAGGTTCAAATTACCTCGAGGGGAAGGTGTTAGGCATCCCTCGAGATCCACAAATGAGAGTCCCGGCCGTATCTCATGCAATCTAGGTGGGGATTACAAGTAGTAAATAAGGTCACATCATTTATTAATTTATTTAACCTTGCTAAGTGATAACAAATATAAAACAATTAAAACTATTTTATTATTTTTATTAATTTAAACATGCAAGGCTAGGTAATAGCAATAAATAAACAGTCAAGTTTATTTTTGTTTATTTTAACATACCAGATTGTGTTAAACAATCGAACAAAGAGCTCGTATTATTATTTTAATTAATATTTAATTATGCGAGTCTAAGTGATAAAATATTAAAAAATTGAGAAAAATTTTATTCTTTTTTTATTTAATTATTTAAGCATGCAAAACTAAGTGATAACAATAAATAAACATTAATAAAAATTTAAAGATAAGCGAGGGGATAGATAAGAGGCAAATAAATAAGCAAACAATTTTATTGTTTTTATTTTAATTTACCCCAAATAAATTACTAAACAATTAAAATTACTTCAATTATTTATTATTTGAGCATACAATCTATGTGATAAACAAATATTGTATATATTAAGCAATTAATAAAGAGATAAACAAGAAGACATAATATGCACAAAAAATATAGAAAATAGCTCGATTTAATTTATTATGCTACACCAAACAAGAGTAATATGTGCCACAGTAAATTTTGAAAAATTGAGCAAGTTTTGAATAGAAATTTTTATTTTGAAAAATGTTTGTTTCTTTATAGAGGTGATGTCACGATATTGTTAATCGCGCTCCTCCACCATAGAAACAATTTTGATTTGAGGTCGGTCTTAGAAAAATAACAATAGTTTGTATTTTTGAAAATGATTTAAGAGATTCAGTTTGCATATAGGCACATATATATTTACATATAAATACACATAATTCCTTTTGAAAATCATGGGTAGGTGGTACTTCCGGGGACTCGTCGGTTTAATTTAAAAATTGGAACTAGACCTCGTAATTCCTTTGACTTTCCCACTAACGATAGGTTAGGAGATAGTGCTTATAATTTATTTTAAAAAAACAAATATCATAATCAACCCAAAGGTTTAAAGGAGGATTGAACAATGACTTTTTAAAAAAAACATGTTGCAAAACTTTGTAAAAAAAAAGGAAAAACTAGTAGAACATTAATGTAGTAAATTTATTAAATGCGAAGATTTTACTATGAAATATATTCAAAAGTCAAGTAATTTGTTAAATGCAACAAATGATTTTATTTTATTTTATTTTTATGGTTAGATCTAAAATTACTTTATCAAAAAAATGTCAAATAAATTACGAACATATAGGCATGCTTTCTAATACAAATAAGTTTGCAAATAAAAAAAATATGATTAACATACAACTTCCCCTCCCCTTAAGCAGTCCTCAAATATTTCGTATGCGAGAGCTTTTGAGTTATACAAATATTACAAAAATTCGAATAAATATAGATTCAAATATATGAATTAGATGAATTAATCTCTCTTCATATCTAATCTTCAACTTGAACTTCAAGTTTAATACTTGCCAAAGCAATCAAATGACTACACAAGTAATCACATTTATTTAGACAAGATTAGACACATATGCAATTGTTTAACAACAAGTTTTATATATAGGGGAATTGAACAATAAACTTTCGTAAATGTATGAATGCGAAAGGAATACTAACCGGTTGAGCAGAAAGGGTTGGTAGCGATGAGAACGAGTTGATCGAACTTCTATTTCAACAAAGCAAAGTAGCCAAGTAGTAGCAAAGAAGAACACCGAAATCTTAATTTTGTTTAAGAATAGTAATAGTATAAGTGGTAAGAGGATGTGAGCTCTTGTATTGGGAGAGAGAGTGAATGAGTTGATGATATAATGAAGGGAAGGGTCTTATATAGCAAAGAGGGGGAGAGCACATAAGGAAAATAAATATTTTTAAGGAATCAATTATGATACCATTTCCTTTGAAGGAAGTCAAATCAGCCAAATTATTTAAATATTTTTTACCAAATATAAGCAAGTGATAAAATAAGAAGAGTAATATATATTTGTTTAAATAAAGAGGAGGCAAAATCAGAAAAAATATTTAAAATGCTCATTACCAAAAATAAATAAGTAATAATAAAGTTAGGAAGACAATATCTTTTTATCTTAAATAAAGAAGCACCAAAATATATTAAATTATTATTATGCTGCAAAATATAAATAAAAAATAATAAATTAGGAAGAGTGATATATTTCTTGAATAAGGAAAGACAACATCAAATTTATTATTTTACCATATAAAATAAGTAAAAAAATAATTTATAAATAGGGAGAAATATTATTATTATTATTATTTAATAAAGAAGAGCTAAAATCAACTTTTAAATTATTATTATTATTTTATCAAATATATTAGTAACTAAATATGACAAGGAAATAGTTTAAAGTTGTCAAACACTTAACTAATAATAAATTACAATGAATACCTTGTACACAAACAATATAGGAAAAGGGGGTCAATTAATATTATTCTTATTTCAAGAGAGTCAAAGAGATTATTATATTTTTTTTTCTTTACCAAGAATGTAAAAGACATTAGAAAATTAGTTAAAATAAAGTCAAAGAGATCAATAACCATAGTAGCACAATATATGACAAGTAAAGAACATAATTTGAAATGGTAAATTGACATAATCAAACAAGGATATATATGATTAAATAAAAGAAGGGCAAATACGAGCAAATATTATAATCATAATTTCATGGGCATGTTCCACTAATTTAGTCAAATATATTCTATTTCAAATAATCATTCCAAGTTATCATGAATAAGAAAGTACCGAACTTCATTAACGGATATAAATTGACTTAGAGATAACTAAAAAAAATTCTCCAACTAAGCGTAATAAGGCACCTCCAAATTATATAAGGAAAAACATATCAATGAGAGACATAATGCAATACCCACAAATTCTACAGAGTTTGAAGATCAGACATGCTCAAAATAAGCCGACCTGAACATATAGAATTATCTGTTTGAAATGCAGGATCGAATGAAAATTAATACCAGCTTTTAACAACACATCACACGTGATGAATTAAAACAAAAGATAAAGAATGCAACTATTTCACCAAATGAGCAAGAGAAGAGTGGCTAATAGGGCATAATTTTGATCAAAAGCAATACCATAACATTATTAGATAAAAGCAATTTAAGTAAATATACTTGAATAGTGTCAATCATTTATCTTTTCACACTATATGAAATATTTGAATTTAAGATCCTCATAATCATTTATAGCATTGAGTGCTACATCATATATACCGTTGACCGTCATTTTGATTCGATTCCAATACGATATAACTTATTGATATCTCTTCATGATTCATCATTTTCAGGTACTTGAACCTTTGACAAGGTTTTATGAAGTGTTATGTCATAGTGCTCTTTCAAAGCACTAACCTCATTTATCAATGACCATTTTGATAATTTGCTCATCTTCTTTATCAAGAATATTTACACATGGAATCGATTGGTCTATCACGCTTTTGGCGAACCATAGACTCTGTCCTTCAAGGACTATTTATTGAAGCATTTGCAACTTAATGAAAATATTGGGTCAGCAAATACATCTGGCAAATTACTTTCAATATTTTTTGCAAATGAATCATCTTCATTTTTTTAACGAGGATCTAAATAATTCACTTAACACATAATTTTCAGCTGCTACACATATCTCCTCCTAATGTTAGGAAATCTAACAGTCACCCTCAACCTCGATTGGGGATCCATATTTGAGCATGGTGGAACAATAAAATCATATGTGCACATGTTAAATTTTTAGAATGAAATTATTTGGTTCCTAAGCCTGAAACAGTTGTGTTGGGAGAACCTTGTTGGCTTGATGCATACATGTTAAATAAACTCATCTCATACTAAATTTTATTTGAGAGATTTATTCTCATAATCAATGGTCTAGCAATAATTAGAGTTATACTATTTCTGCTAAACCAACCAGCATTATAACATGGCTTTACAGTTTTGAATTGTGCTCTAAATTTAATAACTCGAGCAAATAATCTTACAAAAACCAATTTATAAGTTGATAAAAATGCACATGTGACCATACCATAGATGCATCTATTAAATCATAATAGTAAATGGTTAACATGGTAGGTGAATGAGCCTATATTCACCTTTTTCTATGTTCCAAATAATTTCAGGGGATACAATCTCACCATTAGCTAGTACAATGATTATTTTATCACGAGAACAAACTACAAAAGATAATTCTTGAAGAATCTTTTATTTCTTCAACATATAACCACGTGAATTCTCAATTTCTTTTACATCACGTTTGAATCAGATGGCCAATCAATTGTTTCAATTGATGTTTATTCCAGTAAACTTTTAGTTTACTTTTGCATGTGACTCCATTAACATGCCCATGTTTGTATTCAACAAACAAGAGGGAAAAAATGGGTATCATATACATAAATATTTACAACCCACTTTTTTTTGTAGTAATTTGAAGATATTAAATCTTCACATAATTTATATTCTCAATACAATATTTCTCTTTTCAATTTTTCTAAAACTTAAAAATTTCTTTTGAGACCAACTACAATTTCATTATTATGAATAATTTTATCCCTCCAGATAGTAACAAATTAGTCATTTCAGAACTCTTAATTAATTGTGTACTACCACAATTTTCACAACTCCATCCTTATGGTGACCATCTCCTTCAAGGAGAAAATTATTATCACTGTCATGGTTAAAATTATTACATTCAAGACTTATTTTTTCATAACCAATGACAAAATTGTGTTGCCACACAACAACATTATTTTGGTCATGACCACAATCTTTACAGAAAAGATTTATTTATTTCTTTTTCCCTCCAATAGTTCATAGTAAAATATACCACAATATTTGTGTAGTACTCAAAGTATATATATGACCAAAATGATCATTTATGTCAAAATATTTTCTTTCAATCTCTAAAACCTCCCATAGAGGTGAGATGTGACATTCATTCAACAATGTATGAACATGTTCTTATCCATATGAACACAAGTCACATTTACTTCAAGAAATGAACTATAACCATTTGTACATAATCCATAAGTTTTTATTAGAAATTCATTGTCATGTTTTGACATTATGTGATTCACCTCAATATCACTTTAAGAGGTCAAATGTACCAAATGTCAAACTTCTCATACCACTTTGATGGATAACAATTACTTTTAACAATTACCTACATATTTGAAGGACCATCTTAAGAAACAATGTGTCCAATAACCTTTCATACAATTTTAATGGACAAAATTACCTTTACATTTGAAGGAACGTCTTAAGAATCAATAATGTTCTTCCTTTTAATTACTACAATGATGACCATTAAAATTTTATCATACACATATTCATACATTCAACCACTTGTCATTTTCCATACATATTAATACACTGCTACCACATTCACATAAGAGAATGAAGCAAATTAATTGGGTTAATTCCATGACTTTCAGTCAAATTATAAAACTTTATGTTTGTCATCATCATATCATCACTATAGTGCATTAGGACTTTAACCCAATGTCTTACCCATATAAAGACACCTTTGGCCATAAATCAATGAGACTTGAACCCAACTTCTTATTGTCATGGTGCATCAAGACTTCAACTCGATGTCTTACCCACTTGGTGCGGTGAAACCTGAATTCACCGTCTTACCCTCAACCAATGCCTTAATAAACCAAGTGTATTACTAAGAAAATAAATATCGAAAATCATAAATATAATCAGAACTTGACTTAATATACAAGAAAAATAAACAAAATCAATTAATTAGAACATGTTAGAATCATATAAAAGTACCAAGTTAAAATAAATTCAAATATTTTTTTAGTTTCTCTTAACATTGTTATGAAGATAATTATAATTTACTAACCATTTTAGAATAACTACAAAACAAGCTTTGTTAGTACAAATGATATATAGGATATAAAGTATATCATGCAACCGAAAAATTATGAAGTATACCTTGCATGAAGAATTATTAGGATAATTCATAAAAATAAAAATAAAAATACGTATCATTGATTCTTGATGGAGGATTAGCAATTCGTGCTGATAACGTGTTATAAAACTAAAGCAAAATAAGACAAGAAATATAGGAGACGAATACAATAGAAATAGGAAGACAAGAGATGAGAGCTTTTCTTATTATTCCAAGTCTTCAAGTGTATAGAATATGAACCTCTATGCCTCTATTTATAGTGTAACATATAGACATACAAAAGGTTAGTCATAAACATGACATTAACATTAATATAATGGGGGAGATTATGAAAGTGAAAGGTTACAAGAATAATGGTTATAAAGGTGAAAGTTATGAGGGTTATGATCATCTTCATAATGAGAAAATAATGGAGATAATGGGTGCGTAACTTCTTCATTTAGTGGACATCCACACTATAATATTTTATAACAAATTTAAAATTTGTTATCTTTTTTTTGGGGGGCTTATAAGCAAAACGTTATAAGTGCTCATTAAAATAAACTCTATCATTGTTTCAGTTTTATCACCAGATTTTCATCCACCCTAAAAACAAATTGACATTATTATAGCATGTCTCTGGATCATAGTATTCATTTAGTCATATGAAAATGAAATAACTAAAATATTGGACGTCATAAAGTAATTTCTATTTTTTAAAAAGAATCTTCCACCAAAAATTTTAAAACTACTTTACCAAATAAACAGATATTTTAAAGTGATTTTATATATTAAATTTAAATTTTCAATGTTGAATTTTTTTTTTATAAAAAAGTATTTAAGATATAAGAAGAAGTTTTAAATTCATGTTTTGTTATTTAGAAGGGAGAGACTTGTGTGTGCTAATGAATTAGGAAGAATGTTTTAGGTAGAGTATACTTGGAGATTATTTTGAAATTTGAATTTTTGAAAATAGTAAAAAGCTAAAGTAACAATAAAAATTTGTTAAACTGTAAAACTAAATACAAATAATAACTAACTATCTAGATATTTATCATATAATTATTACGTGTCACAAATAATGATTATTATTACAATTTTTCATATATTATTTTTTATATTAAATTTAAAATAAAATAATCTGAAAAATAATTTAAATTTGTGTGTTGATAAGTGTGAGTTGCCTAATTTTCAGTTATGGTAGGTATTTGTACAGAAAATTTTAAAAAAAATGATCTTAAATAATAGTATTTTTCAATAATGTTATTTTTCTGATGTTTTTGCTTTATGAATTTATAAATTTATATTTGTTATGAAACTATATAAAATTAGTCGAAGAAAGTAGAGAGAAGAGAAAAGATCTCTTATTCATAGTATATTCATAGATCTTTAACCAATCTTCTTTACAATGAAAGAAAACTCTTTATTTATAGGAAAAACCTTACTTGGTCCCCAAGTAGGACTCCTAACCATATTCTACAATGACTCCACATAATTAGACATTCACTATAATACAAATTGTTTATAACACTCCCCCTTGAATGTCGTTAGATTATATGCCTCGTTAAAACCTTAATAGATAAAACCCAGTGGAAAAAAAATCTAGTAAAGGAAAAAGAGTACACAAATCAAATAATACGCATTATGGATGCCTCATTAAAAACCTTAGAAGGAAAATCCAATGGGACAAAACCTTGTGAGGAAAAAAGAGTACATCACGTATTAACTCCCCCTCACGAAAACATCAAGAGACTTGGATTTTCGTTTTCCAATCTTGAGCATCATCTTCTTGAAAGTTGTAGTTGGTAGAGACTTGGTAGATAAATCAATTGTAGTATTACTTGAAAAAACATGTTGCATGTTTATATCACCATTCTTGAGAGCTCATGAGTGTAGAAAAAACTTGACGAAATATGTTTTCTTCTGTCTGTTTTTATGAATCTACCCTCAAGATTAAATATTTCTGCAAGTTCCTTACTTTAACTTCTTTACGCAAATAATTTATTGCCTTTTGAAAACTCTTCAAGAGTTCCAATTCTAGTCATCAACTTGCATAATAATACTTGTATATGCTCTATGCATTTTGAATATCTTTAATCCTTATGAGGACGATAAACAAGTTTTTCAAAAACTTGTATATGATTTAGATTTTGAACCCATTGGATATTTTCATATCAACTTTGTCAAGTAACAACATTCAATATTAGATGTATGACATCTTTTAGTGCCTAGATTGCAAGTCAAATAAGCTTTACACTTACCAAGATGCATCATTCCACTTTTCACTTGATAAATATTTCTACACAAGCATGCTTTAATAGATGTAAAATTCGTATCCTCATAATCTTTTACAATATTGCGCTCTATTGTATCAAAGATATCATCAACGATATACCATTTTGTATCGATTCACAATACGACTAAACTTATTGAGATCTCATAACTTTATTATTTTTAGGTAGATACCCTCTCATGAGGTTTCATAAAGTGTTATGACGTAGGCTCTCCAAGAGCACATTGTCTCCTTATTATGATCATTTTGATTCTTTGATCCTCTCCCTTTTTTCAAGGATTATTTTATTTAGAATTGATTAGTCTATCACGCTTCATGCATGTCATAGACTTTATCCTTAAGGGACATTCAATAGATATATTTACAACTCTTGTGTTGCTTCTAGTCTCCCCCTTATGTTAGACAAACTAACATATATCTCAATCTTTTTGAAATCTATCTTTGTGGATCATTGTATATTCGTTGATTATATACTACGTACCAAAATAATCAGATGAAAAATATTTGATCCCTGTCCATAAATCAACAGAAAGAAAATTTGATCATAATTTATTGGTTTGATGTATACAATTACTTTTGTATGCGGTATCATATTTCAGATCAACACATGGAGCTTTGCTTTCACAAGGAATGATTTCACTATCTCAGACATTTAATGTCAGAATATCTTGAATATTTATCAATATTATCAAGATAAATTATCTTGATTACATATTTTGAAATTGTGCTCTTAACTCAATTATTTTTGCACAAACAATTTTATGAATGTCAAAACTACATGTTGACGACAAACGCACATGTGATTATCTTTATAGATACATCTTTTTATCATATCACATGATAGGTAAACAAGCCCATATTCACCTTTTATACTTTTCAGAATTTAGAGATTTAATCTCAGCATTAGCTGATCCAATCAACTTGTCATGAGAACAAACAACAAAGGAATTCTTGAGGAATCTTCTAGTTTTTCAATGTATGCCATTACTCAGTATGCACATCTTTGGGATTACCAAATTATCCATGCCAACTAATAAAATTATTAGTGCTCGTAAACTCCAGTTTACTACGTCATGTGCCTTTTGCTTTAGTGAATTTCTGATTTACTATTGTATGAATAAGTTTCAATTTTATTAATCCAAGAGTAATTTTCAGATTTATTTCTTCTCAATTACTTCACCCTTTAGGTGAGTCATAATCCCATCATTGAATGAACTAATTTGAAGAAAATTGTGCATGTAACATATTATTTGTGTCCGACATTTTTGCAAACATCAAGTTGCGAGATAATAATAGGCAAACATGAGACCATATAAAAGAAACATTTATTAGGATCATTAAATATCTAAACAATCCACTAAGTAGATGACTAGGTCCACAAATATCTGTATACGTTCCTAGAACGCAGAGAATTCAATCTCAACTTTCGTTTATGATGGTCTCACAATTAACTTGCCTTGTTAAAAAGCAATACAAGAAAATTCATGTCTAGAATGGTGGCTTATCACCTCATTCACTCTAAAGAATGGATCTGTATTTTGTACCATTTATCAAAGACTCTAATTATTCATGAAAGGAACACAATCATCTAAGTACATCAAATTTTGATAACTTAGTACCTTATTCCATATTTATGTGCATCATTTAATCAATTGTCTTCTTTTAGACATTTATGCACTGCTTCATTCACTTTGGGGAATGGATCCGCTTCAACGAGATATATTTCATGTTTAATTTTATCAAAAACTCATTATTTCCTTTAGTCATCATAATATCATCAATATGGTGCATTGAGACTTAAACCCAATGTCTTATGCCATAAATCAATGAGGGACTTGAATCCAACATCTTTCATCACAAAGCATCAAGAATTCTAATGTTTTACCCTCTTGGAGCGATTGAACGTAAATTCATCATCTTATCCTTTTGGTGCGATATAACTTAAATTCATTGTCTTACCCACAATGAGGCTCAACTGCAAGCTTTTGAAAATAATTACAATTTTATCACTTTTGATGATCATTAATATGATTATATATTATAATTACACACAAAATTGAGACTAATGATTTCTTATAATCAACATTAGCAGTTAATAGATATAGTTTAATAGATAACATACCTCATATAAAGATTGAAAATATATCTTTCTCTAAATTGTGCTTATTTAATTATTAAAATAAATTAAGAAATTCTCTTCCCAGTCGGTTAAAATTAAACGTATAGAAAGTCGACAAGTCTGTTTAAATACTTACTTTAGATGGTACCTCCAGATCTGTTAAATAAATAATTATAACATAAAATAAATCATACCTTGAAGATATAAAAACTTTATTGCATAACTTATGCAAGATCTCTTTTGCACTTTTTTCGTCTTCTACATAATTCTTTAAGAATAGAACAATCGTGCTGATAACGTGTTATGAAACTATATAAATTTAGAAGAAGAAGAAATTAGGGAGAAGAGAAATGACTTCTTATTTCTCTTGAAGTATATTTAGAATTCATAGATCTTTCACCAATCTTCTTTACAATGAAAAAAAACTCTTTATTTATAGGGAAAACCTTACTTGGTCCCCAAGTAGAATTCCTAATCATATTCTACAAGGACTCCACATAATTGGACATTCACTATAATACAAATTGTTTATAACAATATTTAGTTTTACAGGAAAAATACAAATTTGATATCTTTAAATAGTAATAATAATAAAAATGACTTCAAGACGTGCATATTTTTAGGACTAACATGAAGAGTTAATGTGTAGTAGAATTTTTTGGCTTTTTTAATTTATGTGTAGTAGGGATAGATGAAGTTTGATTTTCAAATTTGTGATTTAGTTTTGTTAATGTGCATTAGAGATAGATAACGTTTAATTTTTTAATTTGTGATTTAAGTTTATTTTTATTAAAAAAACACAATAGATAATAATAAAGTTTTAGAGATCGGCACAAGACTTTTTTTTCTTTCGAAATTGTATAGAAGTGAAAAGTGTACTGAAAAGTTACAAAATATTATCATGTGATTGATAAATGAGTATTCAAGATTAATATTTGTTTTTACTTCAAACAATGATCTTTGGTAAATGAATTCAAATTAAGATTATACCATTTCTCTACCACATATTTCTAATTTGTTTATTTTATCACTTCCATTTTATTTATTTTATCACTTTTTTGTTAATCAATTTGTAGAGTTTGTACTCAGTAGAAATGCAAGGAAAGTTTTAAAACTAACTATTTAATTTAAATTGTATTTTATGCAAAGATCTTTATTTAAAAAAAAAGTATTCAAATTATAAAAGAAAGTTAAAAAAAATGTTAATAAAAAGTTGATAATGTATATGAGTTCTATCGCATGATGAGTTTTGACAACTTCAATTTAAACTCTTGTGAATCTGTTAAAAAGGATAGTCAACAATATGAAGCATAACGATTTATAATGTACATATTTTTCATCCAAAGTTAAAAGAGACCAATTACCATATGCTAATTCATCATATGATGCAATTCATGAAACCATAATCATCTCCAATTAAAATAATATGGCATAGCAATTTTTTTCTCTTAATATCAAACCAAGTTAAGCATTTATTAAAAATTTAACTAAGAATGTTGCTATCATAACTTTTTCACATTAATTGTCCGATAAGGGCAAAAAAAATGCATTTCAAACATGAAAATAATTGAACATATATATTTAAATCAGTATTTCAAAAATTTCATTGAACTCTCAAATAAAGAGAAAAACACAGAAAAAATGATTCTTCAATGATGCGCACATTTGAGCCTAATTTGATTTATTTTGCTTTTCTACCTTCCACAAATAAAGGAAAAGGTAGTAAGAAATTCTACAAAACACCACCAATTTTATTTTCGTGGTAAAATTTATTTTCCTATTTTCACTTATACCAATCCATACTTCATACATATTTGAGAGCCTCTCTTTACAAGCTATGAAAATTCTTCAACATATCTATCAAATAAAAGACGAATCATGAAACCCACTAATAGACAACTATAATTATTAGGCTGATAAATCTTTTGATTGATATTGACATTAAAACAATATACACTATAAAACATAGATAAATTTAAAAAACAAACAAATAAAAAAGAACTCAAAATAAAATTGTGTTTCTTCTCTTCACTTATACCAATCTATACTTGGCGCATCACACGGGACATAGTGATTCTTTAACAGATTTATCAAATAGAAGATGAATCATGCAATATTGGTTATAGATATCTATAATTATTAGGATGATAAATCATTTAGTCAACATTGACATACAAACCAAATACACTATAACACATTAATAAATTAAAAAAAATAAACAAATCCAAAAGAACTTAAAATATTGGATGCAGATGATTAGTAAACTTGATGGCATATGAAATAATATTGTTTTTGTTCTAGAAAATGGCGATCTAAATTGTGAAGTAATGGAGAGAAATTTGGACTCTTGAAGTTGTCTAAGCTATACACGTGTATATTTTTTTTTTTAAAAAAAACTGCTTTATTTTGGAAACTGATTTAAATTTCTGTTTTGTTTTTGAATTGTATTTTATTATTTAATATGATTATAAATAATTAATTTTAATTATAAAATTAAAAAATATTGGCATGGTGTCATGTAAGGCTGGCAAACGGACAGGATCGGATCAACAAGACCGGTTTTATCGGTAACCGGATCGGTATCGAATTTTTCTTACCGGATTTTCTTACCGGTACCGGATTTATCGGAAAAATGACCCTGTTCCGCCCGGTCCGTTAGTAACCGGTTTTGAACCGGGTCTTACCGATTCATCCGGTATTTTTTTTTATTTTAATTATTTTAATTATTATATAATATTATATATTTATAATAAAACTTCAATTGAAAACTTTAAAGTTAATATAATTTTGAAATTAAATTTATACTTTAATGTTTATATTAACTTTAAAGTTTTATATTGAGCTTAAGTTTGAAATTGAATTTAAAGTTTTTTAAACTTTATATTGAACTTAAAGTTTTAATATAAACTTTTATTAAAATAAATAAAAATTAGATTTATAAAATGACATGAATTAAATAGAAGAGACTATTATAAAAGAAAATCAAGGCGAATAGTCGTATATTTATTCAAATAAATAAATTATACAATACAAATATTAGAAAGAGAATAAGAGTACATAATTTAGGAGGAATTGAATAGTAATTATTATACTAACAATTGCATTTTTTTTAAATTTCTTTTTGTAAATTTTGTATCATTTGAAAAGAAAGATTTTTTGGAATTGGCATTTGTCGTTCTTCTTCCATTGCTTCCATGTCACCATCACTATTCTCACCAAATATTTCATCTATTTGGTCTTCTATATGGCTACTTAATAGTGGTAGTCCGGTGTTTCTTTTTTCGGCATTGACTCAATCTGAAAACAACACCGATATTTCCAAACTGTCCTTTGCTAATGAATATCGATGATATCCAATCATAAATCTCTCCACACTAAAGGCTTGCTTCGAAGCGACCGATGATGCTTGAATCGCTAGCACATCTCGAACAATCCTAGATTGGGTCGGAAATTAATTTTCACGATTCTTCCACCAATTTAATATTCGAGGTTGAAGTTCTCCTTCTTCACGCCTAATCTTTTCCCGTGCCTGGTTGAAATATAAATCAAAACCATTATTAGTTTCATCACTTTCAAGCTCAAGATATTCATCCATCATATCATCCGTATCATCACTTTTAGGCTTAGAAGATGAAGGTTCAACTATTGGAATATTTTTTTCCATAACTTTATATGCATTATATAAATCTCTAACTTTTGTATAAATGCTACTTTTACATTGTTCAACACTAGGAGTTTCATCATCTTTAATTTCTAAATTTTTATAAATCTTTTCAACCATTCTTTCAACACCTCTTAATTTATAATTTGGGTTGAAAGTAGTAGCAGTCAAATAGATTTGAGGAATAGGGAAAAAATATTTTTTGAATTTTTCAATCATAAAAGCAATTGAATCTTTAAAATGTTCTTTTCCTTTATATTTAGCAAATTCAATTGAAATAGCACAAATATTTACTAAAACAGAAGAAATAGTAGGATAATATTGACAAGAACATGCATTTGTTGCTTTATAAAAAACATTTAAAAAATCAATCAGTACTTTTGTATTTTGCCAATCTTCAAAGCCAATTCTTAAACTCGGATCCGCATTATGAGCATTAAAAACGAATTGTAGAGGTTCTTGATAAACATAAGCAACTTGAAGCATTTCAAATAAAGAATTCCATCTAGTGCATATTTCTTTTGGAATTTTTCTATATGCAAGTCCACATTCATTACAACGATTTTTAAATTCAGTAATTCTAGCTTTTACTTTAGCTTTAAAAATTCAATTACAAGCAAGTCTAATTTTTTCACAAGAAACTCCAAATTGAGAAATACCATCTTTTACTATTAAATTATAAACATGTGCGGCACACTTAATATGAAAACAACCATTATCAATTGGACAAAGTCTAATTTTTAAATAATCAACGGCTCTTAAATTATTAGAAGCATTATCTAAAGTGACACTCATTATTTTATCACATATTCCATTTTATTGTAAAATAAAGCCTACTTTTGATGCTATATAAGAACCGGTTTTAGTTTCTTCAACATATTTATACGCTAATATTCATTTTTGCATGTTCCATTCATGGTCAATCCAATGGACAGTAAGTGTAAAATAATCGTTACTATTAGGACTACGTCCCATATCAGAAGTAATAGATAATCTACCATCATAATAAACAAATAAACAACAAAGAAAATGAGAATATTCTTTTTGATATTTAAAAAGATTACTTTTAATTGTATTTATTGGAATATCTTCATAATCTGGGTTATATAATTCTCGAATATAATGAACAAAATCAGGATGAGAAGGAAATGAAAAAGGTAAACCACAAACAGCAACCATTTAAGCTAATTCTCTACGATCTTTTTCTTTACTATACGTGCGGAGTGTGCTTCGACTAGCCGGGTTAGACATATTTAATACACCTTGAACCATATTAGAACCTCCAACAGCCATAGAACTTTCGGTACGGGTGTTCCATTTCTATTAGCTCTTTCTATATCATCTAAGCGAGCAAATTCTTTATTACACTTTTGTAAATGTGTTCTTAGTCGTCCCGTTCCCCCTTGTGTACCCGTATTACATGTTTCATTACCAATTTACATTTAGTGCACGTAACAATATTTTTCTCCTCATTTTGTATCAAAAATTTCCATACAAACGATCTTTTAACACGTACGACGGCGACATTTGAAAAAGTAGGTAAAGAGGGGACTTCGGTAACCGGACTAGTCAGGGTAGGGGTCTCTTCATCTTCCTCACTTATTTCTACTTCTTCTTCTAATTCTTCTTCAAAATTAGTATAATATCTATTTAAAGACTCATGATCTACTTCATTTTCAGAATTAAATTCAATAGGTCTTGGTGACGTAAAAAAAGTTTCATTAACACAAGTATAATCATTAGTATTAACTAAATATCTAGGTGGCAAATTTTTAGAACAAGAACTACTTACTCCTCCCTTTTTTGTTTAATTCCGACATTGGTCTTTTACCACTATTTCTTTACGAATTCATGTTAAAATTTAAAACAATTAAATATTATGAGAAAAACAAGCAAAATAATATAATGAAAGAGATAAAACAACTAAATTATAAACAAATAACAATTAAAGTTGATAGTTGGAACGAATGTACCAAACGTCTACGTAAAAGTAGACGTATAACCAAAGTCGAATTTGATAGATGCCTACTGTAGCTTCCGAAATTCAAACTCCAACTCAATATCACAATATAATAATTAATAATTTATGAGAGATTTATAATTGAGACTTTGAGACATTGTATAAGTATTGAATTTGTGATTTAAAATGGAAAAAAATGGTATATTTATAGTGTAAATGGGTTAGAAGGGGGTAGGGGGTCATATTTGACCGTTTTGGCCCCCAGCCCAATGGCTAGAAGGGCCCAACGGTCATATAAAATGGTAACCTTAAAAAAAATTAAAAAACTGACTAAACCGGTTCTTACCGGATCGGACCGGTCCGAAATTGGTTCTTACCAAACCCGTTCAACCGGATAAAAACCGCCGGGAACCGGTCCTGTATACTAAAAGACCGGTTCCTTACCGGTTCAACCGGTACCGGACGGATCGGTACGGGAATCGGATCGAAACCGGACTGGACCGGCCAAAAACCGGTCCGTTTTCCAGCCTTAGTGACATGTGACACTTTTTATTTCTCTTATTATATATAAATATTATTTTTTTTATAAAAAGAAAACATATGTCTACTTTTTCAAAACTATACACGTGTAAAGTATTTTTTTAAAACTCCTTTATTTTGAAAACTGATTTAAATTTCTGTTTTGTTTTTTGAATTGTATTTTATTATTTAATATGATTATAAACAATTAATTTTAATTGTAAAAAATTGAAAAATATTGAGGTGCTAACACGTGACACTTTTTACTTCTCCTATTATATATAAATAGATTTCTAGCTCCGTTATGGAGTGAAAATGTCAATCATCTTTTGTCAATACGTCATCTCATTTTATTATCTTTGGGACAAAGGTGTTATTATTGTTATGATTTTCTTCCACGAGTATGATAACTCCTTTTTTCCTTACCATTTTAGCCTTAGGGGTTAAGATAGTTTTCATTAATTTATAATATATTCTATATATTATGGCTATTTTTTAGTATTAGCCTTACTATACATATTTTTAGTTTTGATAGTTAATGTTAATGTGTCAATTGAATTTTATCAATAATATCTATTGAATAATTAGAATAACAATTAAAGTATATCGGACCATTGTCTAGGTTACTTCGTACTACTGCTAATAATGAATCATTAAAATTTAATAACCTATTGTCTCTTAATAGAAGACATATGGGTACATCCAAACCCAATCTATAGAATCGATTTTCGAAAACGTCCAATATGAAGAGATTTATAATTTTTCTTATACCTATTAATATTTTTAGCTGCTAACAAGTTAATCGTCTCAATATTCTTATTAATGGCAATAGTAGACTCGGAAGTTTTAATATCCTAATTTTTAATAAAATCACGGTGTTCTATAAGCGATCTCATTTTAAATTGATGGAGAATCTAGCGGGGAGAAGAACACCATCCTTGGGCTTAATTGTCTAATTTAATGATTACTATCGAAATAATAATTTTTTTGTGTATTAATTGTTGTTACTTTTTTCACTAACCTTGTTTGATTTTATTCCTGTAGGCTTGGCGCAGGAGACCCTCTTCGGGTTCGGCTCTACGACACAGACTATCTGAGCTAATCAAATGGAAAAGTACAAAATTTCCAACGTCTAAATCGCGATTAAATGGTACCCAACTTTAAGGAATAAAACTAAGAGCATAAGTGGAAGAAGAAGAACAACTATCAAACTCCCAACTTATCATACCGACCGCAACCTAATTTTTGACGTTGCCCTTGGGGACTTAGTCGCTCCTACTCATACCCTTCTCGACCGATTTGAGTTTGATACCAATGCAGGGGATAAATAGAGTTTTGGGACGGATCAAGTTTCGAAACAAAATTATAGAGAAAATTGAACAGAGTAACGGAAGGGAGCAAGAACAAGTAAAAACTTTGTAAAATATAGAGATAATGGAAAAAATTCTATTCACGTATCATTCCAAGGATGAGGGTTATTTATATGTGTACAAGCAAGTCTATCTAAGGACACAAATCATAAATAAATCTATCTAAGGAAACAATGTCAGAAAATTCCTTAACAACTTCTGTCTATGATTGTGCTATGTTCACAATATGATAATATGTCTATGTACATTCAGTAAAACTCCCTCTCAAGTTGGAGCATAGATATTAATCATGCCAACTTGTAACAAAGATATTCCTTTAATTTTGAGTTCCATTTAAAGCCTTCATGAATATATCTCCCAATTTCTCTCCTGTCTTCCTATAACCGGTAGAAGTCATGTTCTCTTGAATCTTTTCACGAACAAAGTGACAGTCAACCTCAATATGCTTTGTCCGTTCATGATACACTAGATTTGAGTTATGTGTAGAGAAGCCTGATTATCACACAAAAGTTTTGTCGGAGACGAAGCTTCAACCCAACCTCAATTAAGAGGGGATATATCCGTAGTATTTCACATGTGGATTGAGCCATTTCTCTATACTCAGATACTGCACTAGATCGAGATACAATATTTTGTTTCTTACTCCTCTAAGATACAATATTTCCAGCAACAAAAATGAGTAGCCAACTATAGATCTTTTATCTATTCATGATCCAACCCGATTAGTATCTACAAAACACTCAATCTGAGTATGTAGATGATCACTATTATGCAATATGCCAAGACCAGGAGTGCCTTTCAAATAACATAAGATTTGCTCCAAGGCTGCCCAATATTTGATTGTCGGTGCAGACATGAATTAACTTACAATACTGACAACATAAGCTAAGCAGTGAGATAGTTTAGTTTCCGAACTAACCTTCTATATCATTCTGGATCATCAAAAGGGTCACCATCATCCTTAAAACTATGTTCACCAGGAACCACTGGTGTGCTGCACGACTTGTCTCCTAACTTTCCACTTTCTGCAAGTAGGTCAAGTACATACTTTCTTTGGGACAAGAAAATTCCTTTCTTACTTCTTGTTACGTCTACTCCTAGGAAGTATTTCAGCGGCCCCAAGTCTTTGGTATGAAACTTGGCATGTAAAAGCTTCTTGAGAGGAGAAATAGCTGCACAATCATCTCCTGAAATAACAATATCATCAACATAGATAACTAGAAGAATGATACCAACAGTTGATTGTCTATAAAAGACCAAGTGACCATACTTGATCATTTTGAATTCAAACTCTTGAATTACATCGCTGAACTTTCAAAACCAAGCATGAGGACTCTGTTTTAGACCATATAGAGACTTTCTCAGATGACAAACTTCCCCATACTCCCCTGAGCAACAAACCCAGATGATTGTTTCATATAGACCTCTTCTTGAAGATCATCATGAAGGAAAACATTCTTGATATCCAACTGATGTAAAGTCCAATTTTGAGAAGCAACCAAGAAAATAAACAAGCGAACAGAGGTGAGTTTGGCTACTAAAGAGAAGGTCTCAAAATAATCTACCCCATAAATTTGAGCATAGCCTTTAGCTACAAGTCTAGCCTTAAGTCTTTAAACAGAGCCATCTGGATTAACTTTGATTGCAAACACCCACTTGCACCTTACTATTCTTTCCTTGGGGTAAATCCACTAAATCCCAAATGTGATTTTCATCTAGAGCATGTATCTCCTCAAACATTGCATCTTGCCATCCAGGATTATTCAAGGGTTCTTTAACTATTTTAGGAATAAATTGAGTCTATAGAGGGAATTAACAACTAGATGAAGGATATAAACAGACATAATATACAAAATTGACAATGAAATATTTGGATGTGCATTGACGTGTACCTCTCCGAAGAGCTACAGGAAGGCCAAGGTTTTCAGAAAGCATCACGTGAAGGATGATTTGATGAAAAAGGAATTGATGTAGGACATGTGTCATTAGTTTCTTGTCTTCGTGTGTAAACTAGGAAAATTGGTGGGTTTGCTTGTACAAATAGAGCACGTAGGCATAATAGTTGATTTATGCTTAATAGAAGAACAAAGAGATGGAAGAACAATATCATCTGATTTATTTGTCATAACACGGGTAACTCGATAAACTAACCATTCATCTTCCTCCCCCTGATTTGTAGAAATGGGAGGTGCATAGAAAAATAGTGTAGTCTCTGAAAATACCACATCAGTAGACACCAGATTTTTGCCATGTTTAGTAGAACAACATCCATACCTTTTCTGAAAGCAAGAATAGCCCAAGAAAACACACTTCAATGACTTTGGATCCAACTTGGTAACTTATGGTCGAACATCTCGGACATAACATGTGCTACCAATATCTTAAATTCCACCGGGAATAATGGGCTATTTGGAAAAAGAACACTGTAAGGCACATTACCAATAACCATGGTTGATGTCATACGATTAATTAGAAAAAAAGTTGTACAGACCGCATCTTCCCAAAACTGTTTAGGAACCTTCATTTGGAACAAGCTCGGGTTGTCTTGAGTAGATGTATATTTTTCCTTTCAGAAACTCCATTTTGAGAGGGTGTATCAACATTTGAAGAATAATAGAGAATATTGTGTTGTCTTATGTAAGACAGGAACATATCTGACATGTATTCTTTAGCATTATATCTCCTTAGAATGCATACCGAAGCATTAATTTATTTTTTACTTCGGCATGGAAGGCACAAAAGTGGGTAAATACTTCGGAACGACTCTTCCTGAAATAAATCCAAGTCATTCAAGAAAAATCATTCACAAAAGTAACAAAATACTTATGCCCAATTTTGTAAATAACAGTACATGGTACCAAAACACCAGAATGAACTAACTTAAAAGCTGAATCAACTTGTTTATTAACCCATTGACTTAATCAAATGCGATGGTGTTTTTCAAAATGGCATGACTCACAATCCAAGAAAGGAATATTTTGAAATCAAGGACAAAGTTTCTTCACCAAAAGTAAAGAAGGATGACCCAATCAACAATGTGCTTCAAATGGAGACACAACACTAGAGCAGACAAAAAATTGATATTACCATTCATCAATGATGTAGAGATCATCAGATACATGTATTTACCAATAACTCGATTCTTTGTAAGCTCATGAAACAGACAATGACCGAGAAAGAAAGATATATCACTTAAGGTTCTTGTAAGTTTACAAACAGAATTCCAATTAAAGGCTAATTTTGGTAGACTTAATATAGATGATAGGGTAATAGATGAGGTTGGTTTTACAGTCCCTGATCCAAGACTATTACAAGTAGATCCATCAGCTATGGTAACCATAAAGGGTGTTTTGTGTGATCGAAAGCTAGAAAAGATATTGGAATAACCCGTCATGTGATTTATGGAACCTAAATCAATCAACCATTTATTTGAAAAGGTGATAAGACATGTCTTATTTGACTCAGCAAAGAGGTTAGTTGAAGCGGACTCCTTCTCTGGTTTATGATATTGACTGAATTTAGCAAACTTATCGGCTGAAACCCAAACTATTTTCGCAGATGATGGACTAGAACCATACATTTTGAAGTAGTATTTAGTCCAAAAGAATTTAAAAATAGATTATAGATGACTATAGGTAACAAGGGATGCAACAAAATTAACAAGACCTACGAATAAGTTATTTGTGAATAAAGATGTCCTTACAGACTAATAAAATATTTAGACACTACTGAGACCTAAACCTTATATGAAAATAAACTTGAACAAACCTAAGAGTAAACTTGAAACTTCACCTAATTCCTTGAAACAAATAGTCTCCTCACAGGATTTTTTAATATAGATAGAACCACCGAAAGGATTCAAATAGAATGTAGAATTGGAAATCCACAGATGCCAAAATCCAACGCTCAAAATGAATGGAGTTAAAAAAAAAGAGATCAGATTATTAATTACCAAATTATGTTGTGAATATCGAGATAATACCTTAGCAGTAAGATAAATCAAATCTACCACACCACGGGCTGGCGATTAAAAGACAACCCAGATATTTGAGACCTCCTCTCAGGATACCACGAAGACATGGAATTTCTAATCAATAATATTAAGCCCTAATGGCTCTGATACCATATAAAATATAGAGTTAATTGAACAATCTTTCTTCAAATATCATTCTAGTGATGAGGGTTATTTATATGTGTACAAGAAAGTCTATCTAAGGACACAAAATCAGAAGCACATCTATCCAAGGAAACAAAATAAAGAAATCCCTAGATATATTTTATCTATGATTGTGCTATGTATAAAATATGATAATATGTCTATGTATATTCAATAACTCTCCCCCTCAAGTTTGAGCATACATATTAATTATGCCCAACTTTTAACAAGGATATTTCACTCGAGTTCCATTTGAAGCCTTCGTGAATATATCTCCCAATTACTCTCCTGCTTAAAACAAAACTTTAAAGAAAGAGAATAACAAAAATCAATAGAAAGACTAACTTTGAACAAAACTTCAAACTATGAAATTAAAATTGTGACTACCCTAAAAATGAACTAGAAAGGTTTCCAATAGACACAAGTCTCAATCAAGGTGTTCAAATGAATTATGTGAACAACTTTAAGTATTTTTTAATGACTAAAGTCTTCAAAACATATTGGACCCAATGAGAAAGATTTACGACAGTGTTTGTTTTCGTTTGATTTTTAATAAAAAAGAGGGGGTGAATAAAAATATAATTTAAATTTTTTTTTTATGATTCATGTTCCAAGCCTATGGGAACAAAAGTTGAGCATTCAAAACTACTTAAAAGCTATCAAAAAATTACAGCAAAAAGCAACGTACTCCATTAGTCAAAATCGACGGAAAAGTGACACAGTCAATTTCGCGACTTTTTGGCCGACAATTTTTAAAAAGTGACGGACAATGTCGCCAAAAAGTGATGTATTGCATCACTTTTTTTCAAAAAAATAAATAAATTACTTTTTGGATAATGTGACTACGCTCGCTGCTTTCTTTTAATTTTTATTTATTTTTTAATTTACAAAAATCGACTTACTATGATAAGTTCAAAAATTTCATCTTGAAGCTATACTACATCGAGAATGGAGAATATTTCGTTATTCGTTTCAAGGTAGGATTGAACAAGGAGATCTCTTCTAAGATGTCTATTCACGAGTTTTCTAACTTGAATTATATCTTCGAAGCAGCCATTGAGGTAGAAAGGGAACTCAAAGAGGAGAAAATACCAAAGTGCAAGGGTATTTCGTCTTAAGGCATTCAATGTCACAAGTTTAGAGGAGGGGTTCATATGATGTGTGAATGTCGCAATCGGCTGAATGTTCCCATTTAACAAGGGGAATTGTATCTTGGTGAAGGGGTATATCACGAAGAGAGTTGTGAAGAATAAATCTAAGAAGAGGATGAATATTAAGGTTATGAAGATGTTTAACAAGACCGATGTAAGGGAAAAGATGTCGTTGTTCCTAATCGTTAGATGAGGAAGTCCCTAACTGAAGAAGCTTGGCCTCAAGAAAGAGAGCTTATTGTACCCATGTATGTGGTGAGGTGAGTGATGATTAGCAACTCCATAAATGATCCAAGTCAAATAAATAATATTTTCCACTCCAAGTGTCCCATTAAAGATAATATATGTTCCTTAGTCATTGATATTGGGAGTTGTGTTAATGTTGCTAGCACCGCTTTAGTGGATTTCCTAAAAATCCCTACCAGTAAGCATGTTATACCTTACATGCTTCAATGGTTGAGAGATTTTGTATAATTGAGGTTTCATAAACAAATGTTTATCAAGTTCAAAAATGGGAAGTACTAAGATGAGATTCTTTGTGATGTGGTCCCAATGCAAGCTTGTCATGTGTTACTAGGAAGACCTTGGCAATATGATTGTTCAACCAAACATAAGGGGAGAACCAACAAATATTCACTTGTGTTGGATGATCATAAATATGTCCTTTATCCTATGTCACCCTCTCAAGTCAATAAATTTTGATAAAACATGGGTGAGATAAGGGAGAAGAAACAATGAGGAGGAACACATAGAGTTCGAGGGCAATGCAGAGGACGAAAGGAGGAAGTAGAGGGGGAAAGCCGAGGTTGCTGACTAAGTACAAAGATGTAAAATAATGGAGTGGAGGCCGAAATTTCTTTAATCCTGATCACTCATAGGGGTCATGTATTGCAAACTAACCAATCTCATTCTTCTCTTTCCCGTTATATTTCCCTTATTTTGCACGACTATGACGATGTTTTACCAAAGGAACTCCTAAGTTGATTACCCTCACTTTAGGGAATTAAGCACCATATTTATTTTGTGTCGGGCTCACAATTTCCAAACCATTCCTCTTATCAAAGTAATCAGGAGAACGCCAAAGAGTTACAAAGGCTAGTTAAGGAACTCTTCAACAAGGTATATGTGAGAGAAAGTATAAGTTTGTGCGTCGTTCCGGTTCTCTAGGTTATAAAGAAAGGCAAAACATGGTGCATTTGTGTTGATTATAGACACATCAACAATATCAAGGTAAAGTATCATCATCCTATCCCTAGATTAGATGATATGTGATGAGTCCATAATTTGGACTAATTTAGGGCTATATTTTGATAGAAATAGTGTCCTCAAATGTTTGTTCTGGCTCAATTACTGATGAATAACCTTGATTTTCAGGCATTTTGATTTTAAGTCAAAGCATGGACACTAGTTCACGAAAAGGATGAAAAGACAAAGAAATGGAGGCCTCAGGATCGCCGAGTCAACTTGGTGACTCGTCGATGGGTTTGATGATCACCTTTTGTTCCAGTGTTCTGAGCATTGAAGGAAAACATCAAATCAGCGGTAGAAAAGAGCAGTTGGCACTTCTCCAAGAAGTTTTGTGAAGCAGTGCCTTTTCGCATTGAGATCCAGAACACAGAGATACTTGGACTACTTGCAAGATGGCGATGAAGTAATCAAAGTACAAATTGTCAATTTGTTTGGTTATTCTGACTAATGCTTCAAGCATCCAGCTATAAAACTAATGTTTGAAAAATATAAATATTTGTTGAGTAATTTAGCTTAGACAGAACGATTATTGTTAGAATGCATGATTACCATTTTTTCCAATTTTTATCTAAGATTTTGAGCTCTAAGTTGAGAGGGTTTTTTGAAGAAGAACTTGAAGACAAAAAGGGTTCAACTCTAAGGATTTGGACTTGGGTCTTTTGATTTCTTCATAATTGGCTTGTAACAAGACTTAAATCTTCATACTCATTTGAATTCATTTGGGTATTTCTATCTCTTGATTTGTGGCTAAAAACCACAATTCTTGGGTGTGATTTTGTGAATATGGGTTAAGATTTTTGTTGCTCTTGATTTCTGATAGATTAGTTATAGTTTAATTGTGATTTTGGTTAGTAGTTGTGGATGAATCTAATGAATTTGTAGTTGCAAATACAAGTTAGTTTATATGTTTTCAGCTTGTTCAAAAGAGAAGTCGTACAACTAAGACTACTAAATTGATGGCAGGTGGGAGTGGGTCGACGTGAGGCACAACTCAAGAGAGTAATCCCTAGTCTCATTTGCACACACTCGGCTCATGAGAGTGAGGGGTTAAGACATAGGCTAGTGTTCGTGTAGCAAGTGGGTATCCGAGAGGAACACATTTGAAATGAAGTAAGTTGCTCGGGAGAGATCTTACCCCCTTAATGCTTACCCTAGTCACAATTATTCTATAAATCTCCTATAGAAATCATGTAACCAACAATTTAGCTTGACCGATGTTCCTATCACATCCCAAGAATTCCCCCCTCTTGATTTAGTTCTCTTGTTAATTTCGTTGTTTTTACAATCACTGACAACCCCTCATTTATATTTGACGCTTGTGCCACCCCATCTTAGATTTATAATGTTTTTATTCGATAATGGCTTTAGCTACGACTAGTTAGAATGTAATTTTACTTTTCTCTAAATTCTCACTATACTCCCTTGGGAAAAGAACCCAACCCCTTGATTGGGTTACTATACTATTGCATGACCGTTGACACTCATACTGGAATTTGTGTTGTTGAATACGCAAAACATCAATATAACGCCACTATCGAGGAGTGAGTTACGTGAGAAGACGTAATAAGTAGAACTTTCATTCTTAATTAGTTCTACTTTACTTTTACTTTTTCTTTGTTGGGTTGTGCTCAGGAAACAAAGGGTAAGTAAGTTGAATAAGCACCCATAAGTTCATGAAACTCCCTCTATTAAAAGTCATGAGGTGTCAAGATCACATACTAACCTTCAACCAATTGGAGGGAAAAGAAATTTATAAATCATGGAAAAGGTTCAAAGAGTTGATAATTCAAGTTCCAAATCATGTCACCCCTGACATAATCCTTCTGTACTGTTTCTACAGGAGTCAGTCCCAAAAATAAAATGTTAATTGGTCAACTAATTACGGGAAGGATTGCAAAGCAACCCTACATGATAGAAGCCCAATTTCTTGACCACATGGTTGAAGCAAACAAATAAGTGGAGAAAGATTTCATGTTGGACACACTAATAAATCAGGTGGATGAGTTAGCCAAAATATTAACAGAGATGGAGGTCCAATGCAAGAAAAAGTAAAAGTACTTGCCTCATTATTAGCGGAGACGAACTAAGGATAACAAAAGCAAGCGTATCAAAGGAATGCTCTCAACCATTCTCCAAAAGGTCACTGAGAAGGATATAAGGCTGGAGGAAATAAAAGAGAGCACTAAAGTATTGAATCAAATGGTTGTCCCTCACTAAAGATCCATCTGTCTATTTGAGTGTTTCATGACGTATGAGCTACCTCATCTCCACCAGACTAAGCATACAGGGACGCCTAGTATTACTAAGGTCGACCAAAAAAATGAAGCTTGAATTAGAGGACTTGTGTCGTGCCACGATGTTAACTAAGGCGTTGTTTGAGAGTCAACCCAAAACCTTTTATTGTCTTTTATGCTTATTTTGATAAAATAATAGTGTGTTAGTTATACAGGATGAAGTGTGGCGAGTGTTAGGAAATACGGATTTTTACAAGCAAAAGTATCAATCAGTGGGTGTTCAAATATGTCGGCAACCCCGATCCAGTCCACCATTAAACTCAAAGCAATGCTAAGATAGAGTCTATAAAACTAGGAGATCCCAAGAATTATTGGCAAGTTGCCAACCGTTTTGGCAACCCTAACTCGTACCGCCATTTGGATTTCAAACTCTACGAGATAAGTGATGATTCGGTGAGTCTACAAATGGTTGGACAACCACAACTAATGTCACCGAATGGCAAAGAACTCGACGGTCTTTTAAATAAAAAATTTAAACTTCTTAAACTCCTCAATCTTCCCTCACTTTTCATTCTTCAAACTCACATTTACACCTCTATCTTTGATAAGTTTGCACCTATATTTTATTTTGGATTGATTACTTTGTGTTGGGATTTGGTTGTTGGTTTGTGTTGCCGCCTAGCATCTCGAGCACACCCTAATCAACACGAAAGGTTGGTTTCCGAATTCTAAGTCCCTTTTTGTTGAATTTTGTTCTAAAATGTAATAGCATATTCTTGTTGATGTGTGCTGGATCTCTTTGGTAGGCTAAGAATTATTGTTTACCTATTTTGGGTTTGATGATTTTAACAGTAATGATTAAAATGTTTGAATCCTGAAAATTATGCATTATAATAGATGAAAAGTGTGGCATTTGCATAAATATTATGGGTCTAGGCTTAATTTGAGTAGTGTGATTTCATTTTGCTTTTAATGGTTGTGGGGTTGAATGTGGGAAGTTAGGTTGGAAATGGGCACGTTGAAATGTTTAACGAGCTGGGTCGAGCCCGCCAAACCACTCGGCGGTTCACCTTATGTCTCTATCTTTCCCGTAGTTACATGATAAATGAATTTTAGGTCTTTTAGCTTTTGGCAAGAAGTCTGTCTTAGCCAAATGCATTAGGCAGTTTGCCAAAAGAACTCTTGTTTGCTCTTTATCTGCACCATTATACCCTCTTGGCACTACATTTTGCACAATGCCTAAGTCGTTGCGCAATTTGCCAATTTTTTTGATGTCACGGCCGGGGAGCACCCCCAGACGTAATCGGCTTCGTTGTCGTCAGACAGTACTAAGAATATCCTCTTAGAATTCGTCATTACATTTCATAGCTTAAATGAAAAAATTTAAAACCTTTATATATTGAGGTGTATATAGACCTCTCGCATACTACTTATTGAGTGTACTTAGACTCTTCGCATAGGAAGCTTACATAAGCTTCTCGTTTGGACAATATACATAACATATAAAAATATAGTCTAATATACTGTCTCACCTTAAAACCATCTAAAATGAAATCAAATTATTCGAGCATGGCCCTTAAACAAATCTATGATTTCCACTTAGGGCTTACAACAATATCATCAATAATAAGAGAGAAAAGATGTCTTTTAGACTATAGCAAATCCGACTAGATTAGATAGAAGGCATCATCCTCGAACATTGAGGACTCACCAATCAACTTAAGAAAGATGTTCAAGTCTTCTTGCATTTTGGCCTTGATACCTCAAAGACCCGAACCAATATTGTTTGGGAAAAGGGAAAGAAATGGATTAGTACATCCACTTGTACTAAGTATGGAAACATATGAACATATAATATTAAAATCATGCTTAAAGGGACATTTTGATCAATATCATTCTAAATCAATTTTAAAAGCTTTCATGCACAATTAGGAATATAAGTCATTGGGCACAACATCACTCAATACAAGTCCATATCCAAAATAAGACCAATATCATGATAAAGTCAAGTCAACATGAATTCTATCAAAATAAGGCCAAATCACATAAATAGTATCATATCAGGATCATATAACCAAAGGAATTCCAACATCACAATAAAGCATGTACAAGATTTCATCTCATCACATCATACAAGACTCTTACAAACAAACCCTTCCCAAGCCTACAATTGCAGTGCCTATATGAAGTCCCATAACCCCACATAGTCCAGCAAACAAGGAAAGAGGTCATAAATAATGCTTAACTTCATTTAACATAGCATAATGAGTAATCATCATCATATATAGCAATATATACCAATAACATGCTCATAAGTGAAACTAACATCATATAGGGTTATCAACATGTAAATCAACATTTGCATATCATTAAAATAATAAGAGCATAAGTAAAGTCTCATACCCCTACCTATACTAAGAAGAACCCCTTAAGTCACCATAGTTAGAGTTCCTTTTATTACTTTAATTTTACTTTCAGGAACAATTGCCTGAACCGACATAAACCATGTAAGTTAAACATGAATCCAGTGTCATGAAACCCTACACTGAAAGAAGGTGGTCTACTTGCCAAGGTAGTACAAAAAATATAAATATAGCATTCTAGGTGGATCCACTAGCTAGTATTCCTATGGGGGCAACACAGTTTAAGAACTAGGAGACATACTTGAGACCCTTTTTATGCACAATGGCATTGGAATCTCTATGTCAAGAGAACCATTGTGAACCTACCTTCCTACATTGGGAAGGGACACCTCTCATAACTAGTTTACTCAATGCTAAGCTAAAGTCCCTTTGTCAAATGTCTTTAAGTAATTCTTAATAATCATAGCTTAATATAGGTCATAGGAGACTAACCCCTTCTATATTCATAGTTATTAGCTCATTAGGTAATGTATGAGAATTCCCTTTCATTACAAACCTTCAATTGTAAGATTAGCACACCAACATCATCATATCATAGTAAGTAACATAAGTGATCCACAATCAACCTTATATAATCATACCTTAATCATTATCAACAACTCATATATTCAAGAAATTTCAATTACATTCATCATTTCATCACCTACTTGATATATTCACATGTAATACTTCAATTGAACATCATCATCAAGTATAAGCCATCATAATTTAAGTAGGGATTCAAGATCACATGGCCTTAATAATTAACCTTCAAAGCCTTCCTCAAGGTCTTAACATCAACCCAACCACATTCATCCATAAATATACTTAATGACATCATATTATAATAATCAACAGAAGAACTAAGTCAATTGAATCATCATAACCAATTCAATATCAATCCATCACCTAGGGTTAGGGAATGGGGTTCATCATGAATTTTTCAAGAACTACATTCAATCGCATTAATGTATAACCCTAAGCAGTCCATGAATGAATTATATAGTTGAAACAAAACTAACTATCAAAACCTACCTCAATTCCCACCAATTCATATGTAAGATCCAAGGTGTGTGGAAATTAGGAAAAATATATGAATCACATAAAATTCCAATTAATCAAAAATATACACTTAGTAAGCCTTATATAACCATAGTTTTAAATAATCAATCATCAATTTCGAATTTAGAAGAAAACCTGTTTGTAGATAAAAACCCTTGAAATTTGGGTTATTTAGAAATCAACTTTGTATTGACCTGTTGGGGAAAGGAACCCCAAAACTAAAATAATACATACCTTAAGAAGATTTATACACAAAATTTGATTAAGAACCTTGGAGATTGTCTTCTTATTCAAGCTTTTTGGATTCTTCAATGAAGGATGAGATAGAGAGAGAATGTAGAGACTAGTGGGAGAAATTGGGTTTCAATTTGTGTTTGAGTTTAAAAGTGGGAAATAGATGTTAATTGAACTAAAATCAATATATAGTCCATCCCAAAAATACCCAAACTACCCCTCATTAATTTGGACTTCCAAAAGTGAAGTCCAACTTAACATTAACTATGAAGCCCCGCTCACCTTCACTCCCCACTTCACGGTCCGTGAAGTGATTGATGGACCATGGTGGTGGTCGTGGAAGGTGAGTTAGTATCTCCCCAAAAGATCCACCTTCATTTTTCACTAAGGAATCTTTATGACCCCTTGCTCCCTTCCGTGATCATTCACCACATCCCGTTAAGTGGCTCGTGGTGCTCCTAGGAAGTAGCTCACTAACGCCTCACCCATTTTCCCCCAAATGGATAAGGCATTTTCTCTCCTAACCCCTTCCTTCTGTCAAGTTCACCACGAGTCGTGAAGTGGCTTGTGGTGTCTTAAACAGTAGCTAGCCCTCCATGTCACCTTCCCCTTTTGGCTTTGGCTTGCCCTTGAAGGTTGGCACTCCTAACTTGGTCTTCCTTCCTTAAACCACTTCTTAGGCACCTATAGTTACCCCATTACTTTTCCATGAAAAAACCTTTTGACACCTTCTTGAAACCATGTTAGCACCACTAGTTCAAGTTACCAACTCATCGGGTGTCATGGTCGTTTCTTGAGGTTTTCATTCAAACACTTCTTAACTAGTTTCAATACTTTGTTTTAGACTTAGGAAGAGTTTTCCAAGTACTAGTTCATCATGTGAGGCTCTATATTAGGTATTGGACTTCCAGAATGTTACATCGACGAAATTTCCATATTTTTGTTCTAACTCTTTTTTCAAGTTCATTGCAGATATCGCCAAACCCAAAGTAGCTAAAAGAATTATTTCATCCCGAAAAATCATAGCGAAGAATTTCAGGAGGAGTCAAAAAGCAAAAAATTCTCCCAAAAATATATAACAAGGGATAAAATCCCAGTTCGAGCAAGAGGATAAATCCACAGGATCCTGCTATTCCCTCATGAAGATGTGGATTCTTCATATCAATAGACTCCTTCTTGGCAGATCATGGAATGGATAATTCCAGCAAAGAAGTTGCCTCTGAATCTGGTGAAATGGCTCCATAAGCTATTGTTCTATACCAGACTGACACATTGGCAATGGAGCTCAAATAGATGAAGCTACTGAGTAGACAAGATCCCTCTCTACATTTTTCTATATTTTTCTCTAATATCTAATTGTGGATGCTTTCAACTACATTTGAGGATAAATGTTTAAATATGGTAGGTGAGGACCACAACCTTGTATTTGAAAGTATTATGTTTACGTGTATTTTGTTTATATTTTATGGGTTGTTATTTTTAAATTGTGTTTTATCTGCTTTTTTGAATGATTGGGCTTATATCTCCCTTTTGGATATAATTTCAAATTAATTTTGACCCTTTCGAAAAATTTTAATTTTTTCAAAAATATTCACCACCTCTTGTATATATTTGAAAATGTGGTTTTTCTTAGGCAAATTTAAGTCTTGGTTTAGATCAATACTCATGACTTGAATAGGGCTTGTAATAGAACAAACATGAAAGTATGGCTACAATGAGGCCAGATAAAATTGCATATACAATATGTGAACTCTTTGCATCTCATTGTGATTAGACAATTGTCAAATTAATTCTCTTGTAATGTTTGTTTCACACTAGCAAAAGTGTGGAGTCTTGTTTGACTTTAATTTTGGTGTCTTGTGTGATAAGCTTACCTTGAACCATGCATGACAACACCTAGAATTTTCCGCATTGGTTTTATTGATTAAGTAAAGCTTTCTCTTAAAGAGTGAAAACCAATTTGAGTGTGTGAAACTCTCTTGAACACTCCTTAAGCCTAACCTTTCTTTGGAAGAAACTTGACAACAACATGACCTCTCTTAACCTTTTACCCATAACCCTCTAGATTTGTGCTTAATAGCATAGATAACTTACGCCAAAAGCCTATGTTAGGGGTGTGGTGAAAAGAGAAAGCAAGTCGAGAAAGTGCAATAAAGATCGCGTCTACCCATTATGTTGAGAAAAATGGAACCCCTCCATATAAAAAGAGAGAATAGAAATAAAGAAAAAAATGAAAAAGAAAGTAGTGAAATTTACTTGAAAATTACAAAAACAAAAAAGGGGTTCCCAACACATTATGCGAAAGTGAATAAAGGGATAGGTCGTAAGCACTAATGAATTTGTTTGAGAGAAAAGGAAAGGAAGTGTTGTAGGAACCACATCTTATGAAAAGCATAATCACTAAGCCTAAATGACCATACATGTGCACTCAGCCCAATTGCAAGACTTAAAAGGGACTTTTTTATCTTAAGAAAGCTTAAACAAATGTTGATGGGATAATACGGGCAAATCTATGGGTGAAAGCATGCATTTTGTTCCTCTTTTTGAGAGTGAGAGTTGTATATGATTCCCAAACCTTAAATGATTAACATCATGTGTGTGAGAATGGAATTTTCAGTTGTATCAGGGCATTCAAAGAATTTTGTTGAGCTTGAACTTGCATTTGAAGCAAGTAATGCGAGCTTGAAAAAATTTGGAATGGTGTGTCACAACTTGAATCTATGGGTACACAATTGATCCTTGCATAAGTAAATTGAGTCTTGTTGTATACATTCATGATTGTATCTTCTGTAGCACTATTTAAGACATTCTTTTTAAACTGTTGAACTTTAGTTTTACTTCAGGACAATCAAAAATTTAAGTTGGGGGCGTTGATGAGTCCATAAATTGGACTCATTTAGGGCTATATTTTGATAAAAATAGCATCTTTAAATGTTTTTGTCTCAGTTACTGATGAATAACCTTGAGTTTCAGGTATTTTGAGTTTGAGGAAAAGCATGAACGCTACTTATCAAAAAGGAACAAAGAGGATGATAAGAGCAAAGAAATGGAGGCTTGAGGATCACCGAGCCAACTTGGCAACTCCCCGATAGGTTTGAAGATCACCTTTTCTTAAAGTGTGTTGAGCTTTGAAGGAAAGGATCAAATCATCGGTAAAAAGAAGCAGTTGGCGCACCACCAAGAAGTTTTGTGAAACAGTGTCGTATCCCCTAGAGATCAAGAACACAAAGATGCTTAGACTACGGATAAGATACTGATGAAGTAATTAAAAGGCGGATCGCCGATTTATTCAGCAATTCCGACTAATGTCGTTATTCATCCCGTTGCAGCACTAATCTTTCAAAACTATAAATACTTGTTGAGTGTTTTAGTTTAGAGAGAACCATTATTGTTAGAATACATAATTATCATTTTTTCCAGTTTTTATCTAAGTTTTTGAGCTCTAAGTTGAGAAAGTTTTTGGGAGAAGAACTTGAAGACAAAAGGGTTCAACTCTAAGGATTTGGACTTGGGTTTTTTAATTATTTTATTCTTGGACTGTAACAAGAATTGAATCTTCATACCCATTGAATGCAAGCTCATTCAGGTAAAAATTTCTATCTCTTGATGTGTGGCTAGAAACCTCAATTCTTGGGGTGTGATTTTGTGAATATAGGTTAAGATTGTTGTTGGGTCTTTCTTGTTGATAGATTAAGTGTAGTTTAATCATGACTTAATTTAGTAGTTGTGGATAAATCTAATGAATTTATAGTTGCAAATACAAGTTTATTTATTTGCTTTCGGCTTGCTCAAGAGAAAAGTCGTGATACTAAGACTACTAAATTTATGGTCGGGGGAGTGGGTTTACATGGGCTCAGCTCGAGAGAGTAAGCCCTAGTCTCATTCCCACACACTCATATCAAGAGAGTGAGTGGGTTAAGGCGTAGGTTGGTCTTCATACGTCAAGTGAGTGTCCGAGAGGAAAATATTTGAATCGGGGTAAGTTACTCTAGAGAGAGTTTATCCCCCTTAAAGCTTAGCCTAGTCTTAGTTATTATTTAAGTCTCCTATCGAAAGCATGTTCCAAACAATTTATCTTAATCGGTATTCCTATAACATCCGAAGAATTCTCTCTCTCTTGATTTAGTTCTCTTGTTAATTTTGTTTTTTTACTACAAGTGACAAAACCCCTCATTGATATTTGATGCTTGCATCATCCCATCTTAGATTTATAATGTTTTTATTCGATAATGTCTTTAGCTATGACTAGTTAGAATGTAATTTTACTATTCTATAAATTATCACTACCACTCCCTTATGACATGACCCCAACCCTTGGTTGGGTTACTATACTATTGCACAATCGTAGAAACTCATACTGAAAGTTATGTCGTTGATTATGTAAAACATCAATACACGTAATGATCTCAATGGTTGTTGTGTGTTTTCAAAGATTGATCTTAGAAGTGGTTATCATCAAATCTGGATAAACCCCGATAATGAATGGAGTACCATATTGAAGGTCAAGTTTTGTTTATATGAATGGTTGATGATGCATTTTGGTCTCACTAATGCTCCTAATACCTCTATGGGTCTCGTGAATCATGTGATGAAACCATTCAAAGGGAAGTTTGAGGTTGTCTATTTTGATGATATCTTGATTTATGGTAAAACCATGCATGAGCATATAGATCATTTGAGATGTGTGTTTGATGTTCTTAGAAAGGAGAAACTTTATGCTAATCTTGAAAGTGTTCATTTTATGTTGATGAAGTTGTTTTCTTGGGCTTTGTTGTGAGTTCAAAAGGTGTTGAGGTTGATGAGTCTAAGATAGACATTATTAAGAATTGGCATATCCCGAAGTCCATAAGTGATGTTAGAAGCTTTCAAGAGTTGGCCAGTTTTTATTGGTAATTTTCAAAGGATTTAGTACCGTAGCTGCTCTCTTGACCGAGGTAATACGAAAGGATAAGCCTTTTAAGTGGTGGGGAGAATAGAAAACCAAAGATTATAAGGCTTTAAAATCAATGCTTAGCTCCACTACTTTGTTGCAATTACCCGATTTTGAAAAATGTTTGAAGTTGAATGTCATGCTAGTAAAGTAGGCATTGGAGCCGTCTTAATTCAAGACCAAAAGCACATTGCTTATTGTAGTGAAAATCTCAAAGGTTCAACTTTCTTATGATGTTGAATCATATGCTTTAATTAGAATATTGGGTAATTGGAAACACTTCTTGTGTCCCAAAAAAATTGTCATTCGGACCGACCATGAGTCCTTAAAGCATATTCGAGCCCAAAGAAAAGTTGAACAAAAGGCACGCCAAATGGATTGAATTCCTTGAATCTTTCTTTTATGTTATTCAATACAAAGGGGAAGTAAAATGTGGTGGTCAATGCCTTGTCTAGGAAACATATGTTGATAAATACATTGTCTTTTAAATTGTTTGGCTTTGAATGTTTGAAGACAATGTATCCCAAGGATCCCATGTTTTCTCAAATCTTCCAAGATGTGAGGAATGGGAGAGGGAAATATGACTTAGGGGTAAATCTCCTACTCTCTGTTCTAAATTTGATGGTTTGTTTTTCAAAGAGAAGAGAGTATATGTTCCTATGAGCTCTTAGAGAGAACTATGTGTAAGGAAGGCATACAATGAGGATTAATGGGTCATTTTAGTGTTGATAAAACAATGGGAATTCTCGAGGAACAATTTTATTGACCTAAGATGCAGAAAGATGTTGCTCAAATTTATGGACAATGTATTGAACACCGGAGTTCCAAGTCATGCCTCCTTCCCCATTGTTTATACATTCCACTCTCCATCCCTCAAAGGCCTTGGCTTGATATTTCAATGGATTTTTCTTTGGGTTTAGACAAAAACAGGTAGAGATAGCATTTTTGTTGTTGTTGATCTTTTTTCAAAGAAGGCTCATTTCATTCCATGTCATACATGTGATGGTGCTTCTAATGTGTCTTCTTTGTTTTTTGAAAATGTTGTTAAATTGTAGAATTCGTCAAACCATCATAAGTGATAGGTACCCAAAATTCCTTAGACACTTTTGGAAAGATTTGTGGGTAGACTTGGTACTAAGTTGTTGTTCTGAACTACGTATACTTGTCATTCACAAATTGACACCCAAATTGAAGTTGTGAATAGGACGTTGGGTTCTATTCTTCATGTCCTGATACATGGGAAGTTGGCCTCATGGGAGGAACATTTGCCTTTGGTTTAGTTTGCTTATAATCAAGTTATTCATTACCAGTTTGGTGAGGCAAGTAGGAACGAGGCGAGTCCTAATGTTGGTTTACGTAAAAATATTTTCAAACGAAAGAATTAGTAATACATGCATAAACACTATTCAAGAATTACTTAATTATTATTCATAAGTTGTTAATTGCTCATGGTTCTAAAATCCTAGTTGTGTATTTAGTTATTCATGTTTGAGAGTTCACAATGCATATAAGGTTAACTAAAGAAATCATGAACTTACGATTAGAATAGAAGAATACCAAAATCTTGAATCGAAATTCGAAGTGCAAATTGCATAAAATTAGCTTCTAGAATTGAAGTGCCGAAGGTTTGCAAAATAATTCCAAAAAACAAAAACAATACCAAAAAATCGAGTCTAACTCTCAAAAACGAAAAAAAACTTGTTTTTAAAGTATAAAAATCCTAAACAAAATAGGTAAAGGAAATAAGAAAATTTGGTTTAGACGCGGTTTAGATCGATGACATGACCTACGGACCGTGATCAGCCTACGGTATATAGTTTACCTCTGTGGTTTAGTACTTTGTAAATATTTCTGGGTCTTCAAATGAAGATTGCCACCTAAGGTCAGTGGATTGCACTACAGTCCGTCATGTTCCTCCGTGGTTCAATTACTTCAAGGCAACTTTCTTGTCAAAAACGACGATCGTGTAGAAATGTCAGTCATTCACTCTACGGGGCATCATTTCCCTCTGTGATTCCATTGTTAATCAGACATTTTGAACTCAAATCTATGATTCTATACCTATGACCCGTCACTGGAACGAGGTTTGTGGTTGGCCTCATCAATTGCTACTACTATCACTTCAATTATTTTTCTCTCTGATTCTGCAAAATAAGACCAAATACTATCACATCTAATAACAGATATCCCAATACTCACATAAAATCCAAGTTAAATGCATCAAAATACATTAAACTCACGGTACATTATAGCGGTATGACTTTATTTGAAATAGTGTAGGGTTTTAATCCCCTAACCCCTTTAGATCTCACTCTTATTTCTCTAGAGGTTGTCTTAAGCTTAGATGGGAGAAAAATATTGGAAGTGATGAAGAAACTTTATGAGAAGGTGAGACTTTACCTAGAAAAGAAGAATCAAGAGGTATCCAAAAAGGTAAACAAGGGTCGCAAGAGGATTGTGCTAGAACCAGGTTAGTGGGTGTGGTTGCATTTTCGCGAGGAGCGATTTACCACTAATCAAAATACAAAGTTGATGCCAAGAGGTGATGTTCCATTTCAAGTGCTTGAAAGACTCAATAGCAATGTATACAAAATTAACCTTCCCCCTGAGTATCAAGTTCACAACACCTTCAATGTATGGGACCATTCTCTATTTTCAACTCTTCATGATGATGATCCATCAAATTTGAGGATAAATTATTCAGAAAAAAAGGAGAGAATGATGCAATTCGAATTGCACCAATGTCGTCTACTCAAAGTCAAGATCGAGACCTTCAGAGAATTCACGGTTTGTTTATGAAGTTAGAGGTCCTTTATCTTTTTTGGGCCACTTTTGGGCCTCTTATATAGTAATTGCCTAAAACTATAAATAGGAAATTTGGGTCGTAAAGTATTTTGAATATTGATATTTTGAAACTCTTTTATGAATGTTGAGAGTTTGGTACAAGCTTGGGTTGATTATTGCTTAGAAATGTTGGTTGCAAGTTTAATTCATTTCTATTGTGGTCTTTGTAACAGATTCGGTCCTTGATTCAAATTAATCGATCAAGGTCTTTAGGTCTAATATACTTGTAGGTTGCTTTTGATTTTTTTTCTTGTGTCAATATATCTATCTTTATTTCTTGTCTTTAATTTCCTCACCCATAATTCATAGCGAGAATTAATTCAGGTAAGATAGGGGATTGTTTTTTAAAAAAAAACATAATATTTTTAATTAATTTTTTGAGAAGAAAAAATTAAGAGGTAGGTGGGTGGAAAGTGGGGGCAAGGATGGTTCCTTAGAGGAGGAAGTAATTTTCTTCTTTGAAAAACATAGAAGAAAGCTAATCTTTTTTATGGAAAAACATAAAAATAAAATAAAATTGGGGGTGACTGGCTGGAAGGTGGAGCGGGGTGATGGATGTTGGGTGTGGGGGGGACAGGGTAGGAGTGGGTGTAGAAGGTAAAACTTTTTATTTTTCTTATGAAAAACATAAAAAAAATTGGGAAGGGTGTGGTGGAGTGGGTTGGGGTAGAATTATTTTTTAAAAAAAAAACATAAAAGCAATTAAGGGTGGATGG
Source organism: Solanum lycopersicum (assembly GCF_036512215.1). NCBI lineage: Eukaryota > Viridiplantae > Streptophyta > Magnoliopsida > Solanales > Solanaceae > Solanum > Solanum lycopersicum. Next base: position 5,812,874 of record NC_090805.1, read on the forward strand.
GTTGAGGTGGAGTGGCAGGGGGATGAGGGCGAGGGGAGGGTGGAGGGGCGAAGATTGTGAGGTGGGATTAGGAAAAATAAAATTAGGGAGTGGGTGAGTTGGAGGTAGGGGTGGGAGTGGGTAGGATAAAAAATTACTTTATAAATTTTAATCATATTAAAAAAAAATAAACTTGACAGCACAACTTACTTTAGTTCTTAAACTATACCGGTGTTTATATATCCTGTAACATCTTTCAAGTGATTAAAATACCCATAAGGAAGATGTGGCAGAGAAACTGAGTGCACTCTCCTGAAAGTGCGAGAAAAAAAAAGAGAAAAGAAACTGAATTTTTAAAGCCCTACACATGGCCTTTTTTTATTGGTAAATATTAAAAAAATTATTTAAATAGTGTATTTTATATATTAAATCTTTAAAATATGTGATGTGTTTTTTTTTTAAAAAAAAAAGATGTAAATGAAATTAGTGGATCCCCTTTTTAATTTCTTCAATTTTCAATTTTTTTTTCATTTTGTTATATTCCTCAATACACATCTTACTCCATTTAAACATCTCCTCCTCCATCTTCATCCCCTCCTCTATTCACTATTTTCATTTCACTAGTCTTTTACTAGTCCGTAAAATTTAATACCAATGTCTTTTTATTGACATCGGTCTCACTCTATAATATTGACATTGATTTGACAAATGTAAACTTTCTTAAACTTTGAGTGACCCATTTTGATTTTTAGATCCATTCAAACATTTCTCATAAAATTTATATTTTTTGGGAAACTTTCTTATGCAATCTTCATTTCTTATTGAGTTGTCAAGAAAAAATTAGCTTTCAAAAAAATCCACTCCGAGAGGGTAAATTCGCTGGGAGGGTTCTAAGAAGATAATGTGAATATTATAGTGAATTTTCTTCTTTTAAGTAACTTAAAAAATTGTTGAAGGTGAAAAAGAAGAAAAGTAAGTATTGAGGGTTTGAATAATAATGAACAACAAGAAAGAAGAAAGAGAGGGGGTTGGGGTATGCATTTATAAATTAATCAATTAATATAGTTAATTTTGAAAAGTTTTTTTTAAAAAATAGTGAATCAGTAAAAAGAAATAAAAATTAATGATATGGTGCTTACATGGTTATTATGTGGCGCTTATGTGGCTATGATGTAGTGGTGAGAGTGTTTTTTATCGTCTCAGGATGAAAAAAAATCGATTCAAATATGTTGAGGGGGGTATTTAAATGCCCATATAGTTTAAGTACAAAAGTAAGTTATTCGACCAAGTTTATGATTTTTTTAAATGTATTTTCTCTTCATGATTTTAAGTGACCAATCTAGTGTTTTAAAAAACACGGTTAGGACTCGGCTGGGGCAGAGCTCTAGAAAAATGCCTCGAGACTCAAATGTGGGGCTTATTTCTGTAAGACTTGTTCTAAGTGCCCGATTATACACCCTAAGCATGCTTAACGTCCAACGGTCGAGGCTCGTTTAACGGACTTACACAATTTATGTGTTAAAATATTCACTTAACATTGTTGACCCTCATAATTCTTGAATAAGTGAATGGTACTTAATAATTTTTTAATCTATAGAGATACGAAGATTGAGACTAACTCAAATAACAAATTGTACTATCACATCTTTACTGTTTGGTAACTCTGTGAATGCGATTATATATTACGTAACATGTCTTGTAAAAATACATAGAAATTTTACTTTTCACTTATCATTGGTGTTCATGATTTTGTCGTATGTCTCAAAATTATCATATTTTATTCAACTATTTGAAAGTAATTTTATTGTTATTCATAATGGAGTGATATTTTTATCTTAATACTAGTAAGTTTTATTAATTGTTTTCTTTAAGGGTGGTAAATTTTTTAATATGATAAAAAATATTTTTTCGAAATAATGATTCTTTTATTAATAGGAAGTTAAGATATTAAATTATTTATATATGTATAATCATATTAAAAGTTTTATTTTATATGAGTTTCCTTAATGATGTTTTTAAGTTTTTCAAAGTATTGATGTTCTTTATAAATATAATTTTGTGTTATTATATCATTATATATATTGTAAATTAAAAATTTAATGATGCATAGGGCTTACACCCCACGTCTCTTGTCCTCTACTAAGTAAAACACTCTGTCTCACGCCCTCACCTTTTAAAATACTGCTCCTACCAATATAAATAAAATATGGATAAACTCATATCCTATCTATCCATTAATTATTCAAATCATATTTATCCATAAATAATATGGACGGATCGGGTTATTACATTTTTTTTATGTGCAAACCTTTTTTAACTCATACAAATCCAACCAAATTCAACTATTTACCATCCCTAAATCGGTGATATATTTTATTCAAATCGGATGGTAATCCAACAATATTGTTAAATTTACCATAATCTATACCCAATTCATTCAAATAATATGCAATATTTTACAAATTTCACACCAAAAGTAAGCACATCTAAACTAGTTAAGCATTATACCATACATAAAAAATTCATCAACTAATCTTTTAATTGAGTAAATTATTTATACCCTTTTAATTTAACTCAACTTTCAAAATTGATGGATACATGTATCATTATGTATCTCAATTATTTATCTGATTAAGAAAATAAGTTATAACCAATTAATTTAAACAAATAAAATATATATCTCAATTTTTGTATTCAGCAATACATATGTTTTACAAATTCAAACTCATATATCTAAGCACAAAATATGATAGAGAAACTAATAAAATTTTAATAATAAAAATTGAGATAAGTATCAAAAACACATCCACGCTATACATTTTTTTTTGAGTTTCATTCCTAAACTATTGAAAGATTGAGTTTCATATTTAAACTATTACTTTTTAGTTTGACAAACACACATCTCTTTTATGTCACTCTCATCATGATATTTGTAATACACACTCTCTGTAACGACCTGTTTAGTCGTTTTGAGCAGCAGATTTTATTCTGGAAAAACAGGCTGAGGCGACGGACCCAACGACGGACCGTCATGGGCACGACGGACCGTCGCAGGGTCTCATTTCAAAACACTTAGAAAATCTGAAATTGGGTACTGAAAATCGACTATCTGAACTTCGTAACGGAGTGGCAGGACGGACCGTCACAGGCCATTCACCCAAAATCAAGTTTCTGAACTATGCGACGGACAGCAGGACGGGCCGTCGCATGCGCGACGGCCCGTCACAGCTTGCGTAATCCCAGTTGGAGTCGGATTTCTGGTTAAGTTTTAAAGGGGCGTTTTGGACTATTCCTGCTATAATTATATATTTCGTAGGTTTATATTAATAACTCAAATTCTTGGGGGTTAAAAGAGGTAACCTTAAGTTAATTAGTGGGGTATTATTGCCATCTTTTATTCTTAATTATATACTAATTAGGGTAAAAGAAAGAGGGTTTGAATAAGAAAACAGAAAGAACGAGTAGAGAGAGATAGAGACGAAGAGGATAGCAAGGATTTTGAGAAGATAGCTTGTTGATCGCAATTCTTTGGTGGAGGTAGGTTATGGTTTTCATGCTTTCATAGCAAACTCTTAATAGAGAATGATATGTATTGGTAGTATTGTAAAACCCTGCTATGTGCTTAATTGTATGCATGCATGAACGTGATTATATAATTGTGATTATATTAAGCATGATGAAGCTATTGAATCCCAAATCTTGATGAAAACCTAATCTCTTGTTAATGATGATGCCTTGATATAAAAGAAGGCTTGATGAACTAAAGTAATGAGATTGATGATGCCTTGGTGAGAAAGAAGGCTTGATGAATTGATAGAAAGAGATTAGGGGATCGGGTGTCACGAACCGACACGTAGATTTAGGGGATCGGGTGTCACGGAGATGATAAATCAAGTGCTCTCTTATCTTAGTGGGTTGTCCGATCAAGGTGAGGCACCTCCAGGGTTTTCTGCACCAACACCTCCGGTTTCAGAGGTACAACATGCAGCCACTATGGCTCCTCGTATGGATGCCTCATTAGATATAGGCACGTTTCCACGTCTGACTACTGGGCCTATAATGACAAATGATCAGCATGAACTTTTCAGTAAGTTCTTGAAATTGAAACCTCCAGTCTTCAAGGGTACTGAATCTGAGGATGCTTATGATTTTCTGGTTGACTGTCACGAGCTACTACACAAGATGGGTATAGTAGAACGGTTTGGTGTGGAGTTTGTGACTTATCAGTTTCAAGGGAACGCCAAAATGTGGTGGTGGTCACATATTGAGTGTCAACTAACAGAGGCACCACCTATGACTTGGGCCTCATTCTCTAGCTTGTTTATGGAGAAGTATATCCCCCGAACTTTGAGGGATAGGAAAAGGGATGAGTTCTTGAGCCTAGAGCAAGGTAGGATGTCGGTCAATGCATATGAGGCTAAGTTTCGTGCATTATCCAGGTATGCCACCCAACTGTGTTTCAGTCCACAAGAGCGAATTCGCCGGTTTGTGAAGGGGTTGAGGTCAGAATTGCGAATTTCGGCCTTACAGATAGCGGCAACGGCAAAATCCTTCCAAGAGGTGGTAGACTTTGTGATAGAAGTGGAAGGAGTGAATCCAGACGACTTCACTATGACATCGACATCAAAAAGGTTTTGAAAGGGAGGTGAGTTTAATGGTGCTTACACTAGAGGACAGGGTTCGGGAAGTTACTCAGTCCGACCAATTCAGTCTTCACTACAGACTGTAGTTGGGGGACCACCTCAGACCGGTCAACACTTCTCCGAGAGACCTATGCTTGACTCCAGAGAGTGTTACGGATGTGGGGAGACTGGACATATTAGGAGAAATTGTCCAAAACAGAGTCACAGACCCCCAATAGCTAGAGGTAGAGGTGGTCATGGTAGAGGCCGTTTTTCTGGAGGGCGTGGTGGTCGAGGAAATGGTGGTCACCAAAACGGCCGAGGTGATGGGCAAACTGGAGCCACTACATCACAACATGGTAGGGGCAACGGACAGACGAACGATAGGGCCCATTGTTACGCTTTCCCTGGGCGATCTGAAGCGGAGGCATCTGATGCTGTCATCACAGGTAATCTTCTGGTTTGTGATTGCATGGCTTCTGTGTTGTTTGATCCTGGATCCACGTTTTCTTATGTATCTTCCTCATTTGCTAATGGTCTAAATTTACATTGTGAATTACTTGATATGCCTATTCGTGTTTCTACTCCGGTGGGTGAGTCTGTGGTAGTTTAAAAGGTATATAGGTCTTGTTTGGTGAACTTTGTGGGGAGCAACACTTATGTAGATTTGGTTATCTTAGAAATGGATGATTTTGATGTAATTCTGGGTATGACTTGGCATTCTCCGCAATTTGCGATCTTGGATTGTAATGCTAAAACGGTGACGTTAGCCAAGCCTGGGACAGATTCGTTAGTGTGGGAGGGTGACTACACTTCCAATCCGGTGCGTATCATCTCCTTTCTTCGTGCTAAAAAAATGGTTAGTAAAGGGTGTTTAGCTTTCTTGGCACATCTCAAGGATGACACTACCCAAGTACCTTCGATTGAGTCGGTTTCGGTAGTCCGCGAGTTTTTGGATGTGTTCCCTGCAGATCTTCCTGGTATGCCACCAGATAGAGATATTGACTTCTGTATCGATCTTGAACCGGGTACTCGCCCCATTTCGATACCCCCTTATAGAATGGCTCCCGCGGAGTTAAGAGAGTTAAAAGCCCAACTTCAAGAGTTGTTAAACAAAGGCTTTATTAGACCAAGTGCATCTCCTTGGGGTGCTCCGGTTTTGTTTGTAAAGAAGAAGGATGGGAGTTTTCGAATGTGTATAGACTACAGACAACTAAACAAAGTAACCATAAAGAACAAGTATCCTCTTCCCCGCATCGATGACTTGTTCGATCAGTTACAAGGTGCTTGTGTCTTCTCTAAGATTGACTTGAGATCCAGTTATCATCAATTGAAAATACGGGCAACGGATGTGCCAAAGACTGCTTTTCGAACGAGGTATGGGCATTACGAATTTGTAGTGATGTCTTTTGGTCTTACGAATGCCCCTACTGCGTTCATGAGCTTGATGAACGGGATTTTTAAGCCATATTTGGATCTCTTCGTGATCGTATTTATTGATGATATATTGGTATACTCAAAGAGCAAGAAGGAACATGAAGAGCATTTGAGAATGGTATTGGAAATGTAAAGGGAGAAAAAACTTTATGCCAAGTTCTCTAAGTGTGAGTTTTGGCTAGATGCAGTGTCCTTCTTGAGGCACGTGGTTTCTAAGGATGGAGTGATGGTGGATCCTTCTAAGATTGAGACAGTGAAGAATTGGGTAAGACCTACTAATGTGTCAGAAATAAGGAGCTTTGTTGGGTTAGCTAGCTACTACCGTCGATTTGTCAAGGGATTCTCTTCTATTGCTTCCCAATTGACGAACTTGACTAAGCAGAATGTTCCATTTGTATGGTCGGACGAATGTGAGGAAAGCTTTCAGAAGCTCAAGACTTTGTTGACTACCGCACCTATCCTTACCTTGCCAGTAGAGGGTAAGAACTTCATTGTTTATTGTGATGCATCCTATTCGGGTTTGGGTGCAGTGCTAATGCAAGAGAAGAATGTGATTGCTTATGCTTCAAGACAATTAAAAGTGCATGAACGTAACTATCCAACTCATGATTTGGAATTGGCTGCGGTAGTGTTTGCATTAAAGCAATGGAGACACTATTTATATGGGGTTAAGTGTGAGTACACGGATCATCGTAGCCTTCAGTATGTCTTTACTCAGAAAGATTTGAACTTGAGGCAGAGGAGATGGATGGAACTACTGAAGGACTACGACATCACTATTTTGTATCATCCGGGGAAGGCGAATGTTGTAGCGGATGCTCTAAGTAGAAAGGCGGGAAGCATGGGAAGTCTAGCTCACTTGCAAGCTTCTAGACGCCCACTGGCTAGAGAGGTTCAGACTCTAGCTAATGACTTGATGAGATTAGAAGTAAATGAGAAGGGAGGATTGTTGGCTTCTGTGGAGGCAAGATCTTCCTTTCTTGACAAGATTAAGGGAAGACAGTCTGATGATGAGAAACTGCGCAGAATTCAAGATAAGGTATTGCGAGGAGAGGCTAAGGAAGCACAAATTGATGAGGAAGGTGTTTTGAGGATCAAGGGAAGGGTATGCGTACCACGCGTCTATGATTTGATCAACACTATTCTGACAGAGGCTCATAGTTCAAGGTATTCTATACATCCGGGTGCAACCAAGATGTATCGTTACCTAAAGCAACACTTTTGGTGGAGTAAAATGAAGCGTGATATTGTTGACTTTATTGCCAAGTGTCCAAACTGTCAACAAGTAAAGTATGAACACCAGAGGCCCGGAGGAACACTTCAGAGAATGCCCATTCCTGAATGGAAGTGCGAGAGAATTGCAATTGACTTTGTGGTTGGTCTTCCCAAGACATTGGGAAAGTTTGATTCTATTAAGGTAATTGTTGATAGGTTAACTAAGTCTGCTCATTTTATTCCGGTTAAGGTGACTTACAATGCCGAGAAGTTAGCCAAGATCTATATCTCAGAAATTGTTCGATTGCATGGGGTTCCACTATCCATCATATCAGATAGAGGTACGCAGTTTACTTCTAAGTTTTGGAAAACATTGCATGCGGAATTGGGTACTAGGTTGGACCTTAGTACTACGTTCCATCCTCAGACCGATGGTCAGTCTGAGCGAACGATTCAAGTGTTGGAGGATATGCTTCGTGCGTGCGTGATAGAATTTGGTGGCCATTGGGATAGCTTCTTACCTTAGCTGAATTTTCATACAATAATAGCTATCACTCGAGCATTGATATGGCTCCATTTGAAGCATTGTATGGTAGGAGATGTAGGTCTCCCATTGGTTGGTTTGATGCATTTGAGGTTAGGCCTTGGGGTACTGACCTTTTGAGGGATTCGATAGAGAAAGTGAAGTCTATTCAAGAAAAGCTTCTAGCGGCGCAAAGTAGACAAAAAGAATATGCAGATCGAAAGGTTAGAGACTTAGAGTTCATAGAGGGTGAACAAGTCTTGTTGAAAGTTTCACCAATGAAAGGGGTGATGCGGTTTGGTAAAAGGGGTAAACTAAGTCCAAGGTACATTGGACCATTTGAAGTACTTAAGCGAGTAGGAGAGGTGGCTTATGAGTTAGCCTTGCCTCCAAGGCTGTCCGGAGTACATCCGGTATTTCATGTGTCGATGTTGAAAAGATACCATGGGGATGGAAACTACATTATCCGTTGGGATTCAGTTTTGCTTGATGAGAACTTGTCTTATGAGGAGGAGCCTGTTGCTATTTTAGATAGAGAAGTTCGCAAGTTGAGGTCAAGAGATATTGCATCCATCAAGGTGCAATGGAAGAATCGACCCGTTGAAGAAGCCACTTGGGAGAAGGAGGCGGATATGCGAGAAAAATACCCCCATCTGTTTACAGATTCAGGTACTCCTTTTCGCCCTTGTTTTCCTTCTTTTGATCGTTCGGGGACGAACGATGGGTAAATTGGTATCTATTGTAACGACCTGTTTAGTCGTTTTGAGCAGCAGATTTTATTCTGGAAAAACAGGCTGAGGCGACTGACCCAACGACGGACCGTCATGGGCACGACGGACCGTCGCAGGGTCTCGTTTCAAAACACTTAGAAAATCTGAAATTGGGTACTGAAAATCGAGTCTCTGAACTTCGTAACGGAGTGGCAGGACGGACCGTCACAGGTGTGATGGACCGTCACAGGCCATTCACCCAAAATCAAGTTTCTGAACTATGCGACGGACAGCAGGACGGACCATCGCAGGCGCGACGGCCCGTCACAGCTTGTGTAATCCCAGTTGGAGTCGGATTTCTGGTTAAGTTTTAAAGGGGCGTTTTGGACTATTCCTGCTATAATTATATATTTCGTGGGTTTATATTAATAACTCAAATTCTTGGGGGTTAAAAGAGGTAACCTTAAGTTAATTAGTGGGGTATTATTGCCATCTTTTATTCTTAATTATATACTAATTAGGGTAAAAGAAAGAGGGTTTGAATAAGAAAACAGAAAGAACGAGTAGAGAGAGAGAGACGAAGAGGATAGCAAGGATTTTGAGAAGATAGCTTTTTGATCGCAATTCTTCGGTGGAGGTAGGTTATGGTTTTCATGCTTTCATAGCAAACTCTTAATAGAGAATGATATGTATTGGTAGTATTGTAAAACCCTGCTATGTGCTTAATTGTATGTATGCATGAACGTGATTATATAATTGTGATTATATTAAGCATGATGAAGCTATTGAATCCCAAATCTTGATGAAAACCTAATCTCTTGTTAATGATGATGCCTTGATATAAAAGAAGGCTTGATGAACTAAAGTAATGAGATTGATGATGCCTTGGTGAGAAAGAAGGCTTGATGAATTGATAGAAAAAGATTAGGGGATCGGGTGTCACGAACCGACACGTAGATTTAGGGGATCGGGTGTCACGAACCGACACGTAGAATTAGGGGATCGGGTGTCACGAACCGACACGTAGATTTAGGGGATCGGGTGTCACGAACCGATACGTAGAATTAGGAGATCGGGTGTCACGAACTGACACGTAGACTTAGGGGATCGGGTGTCACGAACCGACATGTAGATTTAGGGGATCGGGTGTCACGAACCGACACGTAGAATTAGGGGATCGGGTGTCACGAACTGACACGTAGATTTAGGGGATCGGAGTGTCACGTACCGACACAAGAGGATTAATGAATATGAGGGAGCGGAGTGTCACGTGCCGACACAAGAGAAATAAAGAACATAATTCCCAAATGAGTATGGTATCGAGGCTTGAGTCCTCATGTGTGAACTTGACGGTAATTGTTAATGATATAGTATTTTTTGTTGCTACATGTTGAGTATCATAGTTGATTTTATGATATTACTCGGTATATATTGATTTCTATTTTGAGTTGGCCGATGATATCTACTCAGTACCCGTGTTTTGTACTGACCCCTACTTTTATGTTTTTCTTCTTGTTATTTGTGGAGTGCAGCAAATGTGCCGTCGTCTTCAACTCAACAGTAATTCTAGCCAGTCTTCGTCACACCGGATCTTCACGGTGAGCTAACGCTTCTAGCTTGGACTGGATCTTCTCCTTCATGTCTTGATGCCTTGAACTTCTGGCATGGACTAGTTTCTTATGTATTTTTAGCTTCTTAGAAACTCTTAGAATTAGTAGTTTAAAGTAGATGTTCTTGTGGTGATGACTTCCAGATTTTGGGAAACAATAGTTATTGAATTGGTTTTTATTAATGAGTTTAAGTCTTCCGCATTACTTTCTGTTGATATTATATTGAAATGTTAAGGTTTAGATCGGTTGGTTCGCTCACATAGGAGGGTAAGTGTGGGTGCCAGTCGCGGCCCGGATTTGGGTCGTGACACTCTCTCTCTCTTTTATTTTTAAGAATTTCTACATCACACTCCACATGAACGAAATATTCAACCTTGACAAAAAATAAATAAATTATTAGTATTAGCTAAAATTAAAAATTAAAAAACTATTATAAAAATTAATATTTTCTTTATAAAATTAAATATAAAATATTTTTCTTACCCCACACCAATTTTCAAAGTTTTTATTTTGCTTAAATTTCTTTTATAAAAGTGTTTCATTTTTTACTTCATCTCCTCCCCCTCATCAAATTCTAGTTTAGATATTATTTTATTTTCTTAAAAATATAATTCTACCCATCCACTTAACCCTCTGCTTTCAATTTTTTTCCCAGTGTTTAGATATACATATCAAAAATATTTTTTACTTGCCGCCACAAGACTTTTTATATTTTTTAGTTGTTTATGTTATATTCGGTACACTAGTGAAATTTTTTTTCTAAAGATATATGTACGTGCATATCTAACACAAAATAAGAAAAACTTTAAAAAAATTAAAATTAGTAGCAGAAAATTAAATAGGATGGGGTAGATTTTTGAAAAATAAAATAATATCAATTTCTATCGGTGGAAGGGGGAGGGGGGGGGGATGAAATATGAAATTCTTATAAATATTTTATTAAAAAAAAGATGGCGTTGTTGCGAGGGAGGGGGTACATGGAGGAGGTGGTGGAGTGAGATAAGAAAAATAATTTAATTTTTTATATGTATAATAATCTTTAATTTTTAATTAATATTAAATTTTATGATTTAATTTTTATCTAGATAAAATATTTTATTTATGTGGAGTGTCATGTGTCAAAGTTTTTTATATATAAAAGAGAGAGTGCACTACACATACCATGAGGTGTGTTTTTCAAAATCAAAAGTGATAGTTTAAGTATAAAATTAACACTTTCAATAATTTAGATATGAAACTAAAAAAAAATTGTTCAATTTGTGTTTTTAACACTTATCTAATAAAAATTTAAATTAATGAGATTTATATATTGTGAGAATTTGAAGCCGAGTAATGTCCTACTTCAGCTAAAAAGCCCCTAACCAATACATTGATTTTCTCCTCCCAATCCAAAGAATGTCAGTCCAAAAGGTACTCCAAAACCTAAGAACTCTGAAAAAAAGGCAAATCCCAAATACCCATCTTCATCATAGAGCAAAAATTGCAGACACCATTATCAATGCAGTGTTAAACCCCATAGTCATTGCACCCTCTACTCTTCTCTCCAACCTCACTCCCAATTTGATTTATCTTATTTTATCTGACCCACATATCAACACACCTAAATGCCTCCACTTCTTCAATTTCCTTTTGCTTAATCAATCTTTCATTACTTTCAAGATTGGTGTTGAAACCCACTTGACACTTGCTTGTAGGCTTGTCAAAGAAGGATACTTTGAATATGCTGAGACCCTTTTATTTTTAGTCCCAAATATTGAAACTTTCAGGTACCCTTTTACTGTTAAAGCTAGTTTTTCTTTTTTGATTTGATAATCAATATTGTTTCGTTCCTTCTTTGATGCTTAAAGAATTGAAAATTTTTAGGTGCCCTTTTGCTGTTGTAGCTTCTTTCTTTGAGAAGCACAATGTTCAATCAAAGTTTGCTTCAAAAATATTCAATTTGCTTCTTAAAGCTTTATCTGATAACGCAAAATTCAACCAGGCTTTGGAGATTTTCATGTATATGAAACTAAATGCAATTGAGATTAATGAGAGAACATGTACTGTTCATTTGATTAATCTTTTGAAGTGTGATCAGATCGCGTTAGCACTGGTATTCTTTTATCAAATGGTTGAATCAGGTATTCAGGTTTCAGTATTTTCGTTGACGGTAGTGGTAGATGGATTGTGTAGGAGAGGGGAGATAAAGAAGGCTGGAGAATTGGTGGAAGAAATGTTATCTAAAGGGGTGAAGCCTAATATTATGACATGTAATACCTTGGTGGATGCTTGTGCTAGGAGATGGAATTTCGAAGAAATGAACTACACTTTGGCCTTGATGAAAAGGGAACGAGTTGACTTAAATGTTGAGACTTACAAATTTTTGGTGGATGGATTTTTAAGTAGTGGGAAGATTGATGATGCCGAGAGATTGATTTTGGAAATGTATGTCAAGGGTTTTAAAGTGGATATCCATTTGTATAATTTGATGATTAAGGGATATTGCAGGCTAGGGAATATGGAAAGGGCACTTTCATTGTTCAGGTAGATGATTGAGAAAGTCATCTGCCCTAATGGTGATACATATTCAGTTTTGGTAAAAGGTCTTTGTGATAAAGGACAGGTAAGTGCAGCGAAAGAGCTCGTAGATAAAATGTTGGGTCAGGGAGTTGAGTTGGATGGAAGTATGTTGGACATCTTAATTTACTTTTACTTCAAGGCTGGAATGATAGAGGATGCACATTCTGCTGAAATGACTAATGTTTCAGCAGTAATAAATGAGTATATAAAGTGAAATGTTGCTTACTTGTTTTTCTAATAAGATGGACACTGCATCCTAACTGAAAAGAACCCATGATGGTGTGGCACTGAAGGAATGTTTTGAAGACGTTTGTTGTCTTGTGAGTCAAGGGGTGCGGGTTTTGTCCTGATAGTGCTAGATTTTTGGACGATAAAACAGGCTGGAAATGATGTGGGTTGTCAATTATCACCTTGGGAGTTATTTTCCTTCATCAACCATATACAGAGAAGCTTTCATTTCCTTGATGCAAGACTGAATAAATATTAGTTCTTCTTAAATGGAGATTTGGATGGGAAAAAACAGTCATATTTTTTTAACAAGACGACACAATACGAAGGGCTACAACGCGGGATATACCATGCTCAAAATGTGTCAAAAATTCAGTTGTGTATGTTCCAATTTGTTTAGTGTATCTGACGGACTGCCAATGTGTTTTGAAAAAGACTGATTATACCTAGTTCAGATATGATGGATTCTTCGTTATCTATGGAAAAGTTTGTTTGGGAATCAAGGGAAGACAACGAAAAGTAAAACGGAGAGGAGGAAGTGAAGGATAAAGAACTCTACTTTTGTTCAGAGAAATGAGGAAACCATATGCTTGCCCGTTGTCTCTTCACATTCACTACTTGTGCATTGAAGGTAAATCAATTTTCCTCTTCATTCATTTTCCCCCATCTTCTATACGAGCCAAACAAAAAATTGCAAACTTTTATACTCTTTTGCCTATTTTCTCATCTCCCCCCTTTTGCCTTCCCCTAGTCAAATCAAAGCCTAAATTTCATATGACACGACTCATTAGTACTTTTTATCTATAATCTGTACCTAAACTTGGTGTCTATACTCTTGTCAATAATAATATTAAGAATACTATTGGCCAAATGCATAATCTGTACCTAAACTTGGTGTCTATACTCTTTTTACTCTTGCTTTGTCGTCTTCTTTCTCAAATATGATCTTAGTTGTGGTTAGATTTTTTTATATTCTTTATGTTTTTATTCTTTTACTAATGATTGTGTAACCTATGCATTCAACTTTCTTTTATAATTGATTAATTTTTAAGAATAATCTAAAACATGTTTAAGTGTATGTATAGTGCATATAGAGGGTAATATCTTTATCTTTTCTACTTAATTAGCATGCTTTGATTTGTTGCTTGCTTTTATCGGTGAACTAAAATTGTGAATAAATCATCTAAGTCAATTTCTATTAGGGTATGTTCGGTATGGAGGAAATATTTTTCACTTTTCTTATGTTTGGTTGGTCAAGATGTTTGAAAAATATTTTCTAAAAAGAAACTAATTCCTTTAAAAATGAGGAAAATGACTTTTCTAACGAAAATAGAAAAAACAAGTTGCATAAGTGACATTTCAAGTTTATTATCTCCTCACCAACTATTCAATTATAATCACTCCCATTCCCCTATGTTTGGCTTTTATGTTTTTTATTAAACGTTTTCCTCCATACCAGTCACACCCTAATAGAAATTAAATGGATGATTTCACAATTTTAGTTCAATGATAAAAGCCAAGCAACAAACAAAAGCATGATACTTGAGTAAAAAAAGATAAAAGCATACACCATATATGCACTATACATTTCAAACATGCTTTTGATGATTTGTCAAAATTAATCAATTATAAAAATAAAAAAAAGGATAAGTAAACTCGTGAGATGGTAATTATTTATCACCTAACTTCCCCCCCCCCCTTAAGCAGTGAAACGAGAACAAGAAGACGACAACGAATGAGTAAAAAGATAAGAACGGAAAATAATCTAACTACAAGTAACAACACGAAAAAGCAATAGTAGAAAGATAAGAACAAGGATAAATCTAAGTACAAATAAGACCAACTACATTTGTTAAAATTTGTGAATTTGACTTTGACCACTTCAATTCATGTAATATGCTTTATTCAAAAATAAAACAAGACAACAAAAAACATAAAAATAAATCTAATTACAAGTAACACCAAATTCATCATTTAAATTTTATGAATTTGAGTTTGATCGTCTCAATTCATTTAATTTACTTTAAGATATATATTTGTGCTTTTAATAGAATCAGATTGAAAACTATTGCATTCACTTAAAATCATAGGAATAACTCTATTTCCTTTCCTTTATGTGTTAAACTACACTGATGTGTCTTGCATAAATATTCCACTCCTTTAGACAGAGTATTCAGAAAGAAACATAAAAAAAAATTATAACCTTGAAAGGACTTTACTCTCATTTGTTTTCATTAAGATTAAAATGTTTGAATTTGAACACGCATATTCGAATATTAAGATGTGTGCATTAAGATTTATAATTTAGAATCTGAATGTACATCTGAATATTAAGATGTAGTTTCTAATTTTGAATATTGAATTATTAAGTTTATTTGTTTTCAATATTTAAATGAGCATGTTTTTTTTTCTAAAAAAAAATAGGAATCAAAGAATACCAATAAAAGTTATAATCCAAATCAAGATTGATAAATATATATGTATAGCTAAAAGGATAGTTTAGTCTTTTGTACGTATCTACATATTATGAATATCTCATATACTTGGTGAATGTATCTATTCAAGATAGTTATTCTTTCACGGTACTAGATACCCAGGTGCGCTCTAACTCTTTTTCTCCTATGTATCATCATTATTACATCTTCCTCCCTCGGTACTCAGACCTCTTCTACCACTTCCATGGCTACTATTTTTGTTGCACCTTCTATTCCAAATTTCGTTTTTTCTGTTTCCAACATCAAAAATTTGATTCTTACCACTCTTGATTATACAAAGTACATGCTTTGTAGAGAGTTATTTATCCCATGTTTAAAGGAGATAGTGTCTATGGATTTCATCGATGGAAGTCATCCATGTACAAACTCTTACCGTGGAGAACGAAACTTTTACTATTAATCATGTTTTTCATGTAGAGAGTTATTTCTTCCCATGTTTAAAGGACATAGTATCTATGGCTTTCATCGATGGAAGTCATCCATGTCCAGAACCTACTCTTACCATGGAGAACGAAACTTTGACTATTAACCATGTTTTTCAACAACAGGTCAAACTTGACTCCATTGTTTTGTCATGGATTCAAGCCACAATCTCTCAAGCGATACTTAAGGCTATTATTCGCTCTAACAACCGTCTTACTACTCGTGAGGCGTGACTACAAATTGAACGTTTGTTTCATGATCATGCCAATTTCGAGACTCTCCAACTTAAGGTTCAATTTCGTAGTCTTAACAAAAGTTCTCTTTCTATCTTTGATTATGTGCACCGCCTGAACTCCATTGTCGATGCCTTGATATCAATTGACAATCCTATCTCTGATTTAGATCTTGTTCTCCAAGATTTTTATGGCCTACCTTCTGAATATCTCTCTGTTAGCACTTCAATCTCCACCAGAATTCCACTTCCTTCGTTTCTTGAGACCAGATCTCTTTTAGTTCTTCATGAGACTCAATTAAGTGGTCTTTCCTCTACCGCATAAGATTCTTCTACTGCTTTACTAGCTAAACTGTCACAAATGGAGCTTACACTCAAGATATGACCGACACTCGAGAACTATTCAATTCAACATCAAAGGCAGTTCGAAAAATTTCAGGTAGAAAAAAATAAATATTAAATTATGCAAGTTCCTTATCTTATATTATTTTTTGGTCCTTCGACATTCATGAATTTGAGAGGATCAAACATTTAAACAAAACAGTTAAAATTAAAGAATGGTCGCCATTAGTCCGCAAGTTAATTTCAAGTTCATCAACACTGAGGGATTTCAACCACTCCAAAGAAAAATGAAAAAGAACGTTGAAAGAAGCCTTATTAAGTTCCAATTATAGAATCAAGAATGGAATTATTAGATACTGCAGCCTCACGTAACGAGTCTAGCATTGAAAATATGTTAGATCTGCTAGAAACAACACAAGCATACCTACTCAATTAAAAGGAAGTGCCAACAAAAAGTAAATATCAAGAAGAAGACTCCACGTAACAAGTTATGCTATACAAATCACAATCAAGTTTCAAGATCACTTTATGATTCAACATGGAATAATAGAAGCATATTATGATATTTAATATGTCAACAAATTAACAAATGTGTGGATCCCGCAGAAATAAAAAGTCATGCCACAAAGTGACAAAATACCAAGAAACAAGGTACAAGATCAATTTTAAGCAAAAATATCTTCAAAGAAGATAGACATGCATCAAATTCAACAAAAAACCACATGTGCAAAGTTCCACCTATGTGGCATATATTCCCTGCCACGTGTAGTTATCATCAGTTATAATGTAATGATTAGTAAACACATGTAAAACGAATAGTGTGTATTATTGTATGCACACATAAGTTAGATTAGTCAACACTTTTGAGGCTTATTTAAGACTTTCAACTTGTATCATTAGAGGACATTCAAAATCTTACGACTTTGAAACCTCTCTACATTTCTCTCCATTTCCCCCCACTTTTCCCATCCTTTTCCATCCATTTTCTCTTTCCCTAAATAAATAAAAAAAAATTATTGCAAGTATACCTTCTCTACTACTATTTTGTTTATTTGTTTTCATGTTGTAAAGTTTAAGTTTTACTGTTGTTTTCTTATTTTTTACCTTAAATGTTTTCTTTTAAGTGTCTACTTGTTCTTTCTCCCCTTTTGTTACGTTGGCAATTTTCCTTATGATTTCATCTTGGAACTCGATTCATCCCCTTTATTAGTATTAGAATCAAGTTGGTAGGAAAGGGTATGAGTAGGAGCGGCTAAGTCCCTATACTGTCCTTGGGCAGACATCGCCGAAACTTAAATTGTGATCGTGGCATGACTTTTTATTCCTACGGGGTCCACATGTTTGTTAATTTGTTGACATACAACATTTTCTTGTATTTTCCTATGTTGAATTATAAAGTTGTCTTGAAACTTGTTTGTATCACTGAATTGTATAGCATAACTTTTTCTGTGGGATCTTCTTCTTGATATTGTCTTTTTTGTTGGCATTTGCTTTTAATTAAAGAGGTATGCTTGTTCTGTTTCTTGTAGATCTAACATATCTTCGTTGCTAGACTCGTCATGTGAGTCTAGCAGAGTCACATGTAATCTAATATCCTCAGCGGAGTCACCATTCTGTCGCGCCCCATTTTTTGCAAAAAAAAATGGGTTTTATGCACGACCTAATAACTCTTTTGGGATTTTGAGTTTGGAGTCGCCACCTAATGAATTAAGGCGCGTTAGGGCACCTATCTAACCTAACTAAGTCTATCTAAGGTCAACGAGCCAGATATCAGGGTAAGGTTCAAATTACCTCGAGGGGAAGGTGTTAGGCATCCCTCGAGATCCAAAAATGAGGGTCTCGGCCGTATCTCATGCAATCTAGGTGGGGATTACAAGTAGTAAATAAGGTCACATCATTTATTAATTTATTTAAGCTTGCTAAGTGATCACAAATATAAAACAATTAAGACTATTTTATTATTTTTATTAATTTAAACATGCAAGGCTAGGTAATAGCAATAAATAAACAGTCAAGTTTATTTTTGTTTATTTTAACATACCAGATTGTGTTAAACAATCGAACAAAGAGCTCGTATTATTATTTTAATTAATATTTAATTATGCGAGTCTAAGTGATAAAATATTAAAAAATTGAGAAAAATTTTATTCTTTTTTTATTTAATTATTTAAGCATGCAAAACTAAGTGATAACAATAAATAAACATTAATAAAAATTTAAAGATAAGCGAGGGGATAGATAAGAGGCAAATAAATAAGCAAACAATTTTATTGTTTTTAGTTTAATTTACCCCAAATAAATTACTAAACAATTAAAATTACTTCAATTATTTATTATTTGAGCATACGATCTATGTGATAAACAAATATTGTATATATTAAGCAATTAATAAAGAGATAAACAAGAAGACATAATATGCACAAAAGATATAGAAAATAGCTCGATTTAATTTATTATGCTACACCAAACAAGAGTAATATGTGCCAAAGTAAAGTTTTGAAAAATTGAGCAAGTTTTGAATAGAAATTTTTATTTTGAAAAATGTTTGTTTCTTTATAGAGGTGATGTCACGATATTGTTAATCGCGCTCCTCCACCATAGAAACAATTTTGATTTGAGGTCGGTCTTAGAAAAATAACAATAGTTTGTACTTTTGAAAATGATTTAAGAGATTCAGTTTGCATATAGGCACATATATATTTACATATAAATACACATAATTCCTTTTGAAAATCATGGGTAGGTGGTACTTCCGGGGACTCGTCGGTTTAATTTAAAAATTGGAACTAGACCTCGTAATTCCTTTGACTTTCCCACTAACGATAGGTTAGGAGATAGTTCTTATAATTTATTTTTAAAAAACAAATGTCATAATCAATCCAAAGGTTTAAAGGAGGATTGAACAATGACTTTTTTTAAAAAAAACATGTTGCAAAACTTTGTAAAAAAAAAAGGAAAAACTACTAGAACATTAATGTAGTAAATTTATTAAATGCGAAGATTTTACTATGAAATATATTCAAAAGTCAAGTAATTTGTTAAATGCAACAAATGATTTTATTTTATTTTATTTTTATGGTTAGATCTAAAATTACTTTATCAAAAAAATGTCAAATAAATTACGAACATATAGGCATGCTTTCTAATACAAATAAGTTTGCAAATAAAAAAAATATGATTAACATACAACTTCCCCTCCCCTTAAGCAGTCCTCAAATATTTCGTATGCGAGAGCTTTTGAGTTATACAAATATTACAAAAATTCGAATAAATATAGATTCAAATATATGAATTAGATGAATTAATCTCTCTTCATATCTAATCTTCAACTTGAACTTCAAGTTTAATACTTGCCAAAGCAATCAAATGACTACACAAGTAATCACATTTATTTAGACAAGATTAGACACATATGCAATTGTTTAACAACAAGTTTTATATATAGGGGAATTGAACAATAAACTTTCGTAAATGTATGAATGCGAAAGGAATACTAACCGGTTGAGCAGAAAGGGTTGGTAGCGATGAGAACGAGTTGATCAAACTTCTATTTCAACAAAGCAAAGTAGCCAAGTAGTAGCAAAGAAGAACACCGAAATCTTAATTTTGTTTAAGAATAGTAATAGTATAAGTGGTAAGAGGATGTGAGCTCTTGTATTGAGAGAGAGAGTGAATGAGTTGATGATATAATGAAGGGAGGGGTCTTATATAGCAAAGAGGGGGAGATCACATAAGGAAAATAAATATTTTTAAGGAATCAATTATGATACCATTTCCTTATTTTGAAGGAAGTCAAATCAGCCAAATTATTTAAATATTTTTTACCGAATATAAGCAAGTAATAAAATAAGAAGAGTAATATATATTTGTTTAAATAAAGAGGAGGCAAAATCAGAAAAAATATTTAAAATGCTCATTACCAAAAATAAATAAGTAATAATAAAGTTAGGAAGACAATATCTTTTTATCTTAAATAAAGAAGCACCAAAATATATTAAATTATTATTATGCTGCAAAATATAAATAAAAAATAATAAATTAGGAAGAGTAATATATTTCTTGAATAAGGAAAGACCACATCAAATTTATTATTTTACCATATAAAATAAGTAAAAAAATAATTTATAAATAGGGAGAAATATTATTATTATTATTATTATTTAATAAAGAAGAGCTAAAATCAACTTTTAAATTATTATTATTATTTTATCAAATATATTAGTAACTAAATATGACAAGGAAATAGTTTAAAGTTGTCAAACACTTAACTAATAATAAATTGCCATGAATACCTTGTACACAAACAATATAGGAAAAGGGGGTCAATTAATATTATTCTTATTTCAAGAGAGTCAAAGAGATTATTATATATATTTTTTTCTTTACCAAGAATGTAAAAGACATTAGAAAATTAGTTAAAATAAAGTCAAAGAGATCAATAACCATAGTAGCACAATATATGACAAGTAAAGAACATAATTTGAAATGGTAAATTGACATAATCAAACAAGGATATATATGATTAAATAAAAGAAGGGCAAATACGAGCAAATATTATAATCATAATTACATGGGCATGTTCCACTAATTTAGTCAAATATATTCTATTTCAAATAATCATTCCAAGTTATCATGAATAAGAGAGTACCGAACTTCATTAACGGATATAAATTGACTTAGAGATAACTAAAAAAAAATTCTCCAACTAAGCGTAATAAGGCACCTCCAAATTATATAAGGAAAAACATATCAATGAGAGACATAATGCAATACCCACAAATTCTACAGAGTTTGAAGATCAGACATGCTCAAAATCAGCCGACCTGAACATATAGAATTATCTGTTTGAAATGCAGGATCGAATGAAAATTAATACCAGCTTTTAACAACACATCACACGTGAATGAATTAAAACAAAAGATAAAGAATGCAACTATTTCACCAAATGAGCAAGAGAAGAGTGGCTAATAGGGCATAATTTTGATCAAAAGCAATACCATAACAATATTAGATAAAAGCAATTTAAGTAAATATACTTGAATAGTGTCAATCATTTATCTTTTCACACTATATGAAATATTTGAATTTAAGATCTTCATAATCATTTATAGCATTGAGTGCTACATCATATATACCGTTGACCGTCATTTTGATTCGATTCCAATACGATATAACTTATTGATATCTCTTCATGATTCATCATTTTCAGGTACCTGAACCTTTGACAAGGTTTTATGAAGTGTTATGTCATAGTGCTCTTTCAAAGCACTAACCTCATTTATCAATGAGCATTTTGATAATTTGCTCATCTTCTTTATCAAGAATATTTACACATGGAATCAATTGGTCTATCACGCTTTTGGCGAACCATAGACTCTGTCCTTCAAGAACTATTTACTGAAGCATTTGCAACTTAATGAAAATATTGGGTCAGCAAATACATCTGGCAAATTACTTTCAATATTTTTTGCAAATGAATCATCTTCATTTTTTTAACGAGGATCTAAATAATTCACTTAACACATAATTTTCAGCTGCTACACATATCTCCTCCTAATGTTAGGAAATCTAACAGTCACCCTCAACCTCGATTGGGGATCCATATTTGAGCATGGTGGAACAATAAAATCATATGTGCACATGTTAAGTTTTTAGAATGAAATTATAAACAATTGTGTTGGGAGAACCTTGTTGGCTTGATGCATACATGTTAAATAAACTCATCTCATACTAAATTTTATTTGAGAGATTTGTTCTCATAATCAATGGTCTAGCAATAATTAGAGTTATACTATTTCTGCTAAACCAACCAGCATTATTAACATGGCTTTACAGTTTTGAATTGTGCTCTAAATTTAATAACTCGAGCAAATAATCTTACAAAAACCAATTTATAAGTTGATAAAAATGCACATGTGACAATACCATAGATGCATCTATTAAATCATAATAGTAAATGGTTAACATGGCAGGTGAATGAGCCTAAATTCACCTTTTTCTATGTTCCAAATAATTTCAGGGGATACAATCTCACCATTAGCTGGTACAATGATTATTTTATCACGAGAACAAACTACAAAAGATAATTCTTTAAGAATCTTTTATTTCTTCAACATATAACCACGTGAATTCTCAATTTCTTTTACATCACGTTTGAATCAGATGGCCAATCAATTGTTTCAATTGATGTTTATTCTTGTAAACTTTTAGTTTACTTTTGCATGTGACTCCATTAACATGCCCATGTTTGTATTCAACAAACAAGAGGGAAAAAATGGGTATCATATACATAAATATTTACAACCCACTTTTTTTTGTAGTAATTTGAAGATATTAAATCTTCACATAATTTATATTCTCAATATAATATTTCTCTTTTCAATTTTTCTTAAACTTAAAAATTTCTTTTGAGACCAACTACAATTTCATTATTATGAATAATTTTATCCCTCCAGATAGTAACAAATTAGTCATTTCAGAACTCTTAATTAATTGTGTACTACCACAATTTAGAAGAAGAAATTATATAAATTTAGAAGAAGAAGAAATTAGGGAGAAGAGAAATGACTTCTTATTTCTCTTGAAGTATATTTAGAATTCATAGATCTTTCACCAATCTTCTTTACAATGAAAAAAAACTCTTTATTTATAGGGAAAACCTTACTTGATCCCCAAGTAGAATTCCTAATCATATTCTACAAGGACTCCACATAATTAGACATTCACTATAATACAAATTGTTTATAACAATATTTAGTTTTACAGGAAAAATACAAATTTGATATCTTTAAATAGTAATAATAATAAAAATGACTTCAAGAGGTGCATATTTTTAGGACTAACATGAAGAGTTAATGTGTAGTAGAATTTTTTGGCTTTTTTAATTTATGTGCAGTAGGGATAGATGAAGTTTGATTTTCAAATTTGTGATTTAGTTTTGTTAATGTGCATTAGAGATAGATAACGTTTAATTTTTTAATTTGTGATTTAAGTTTATTTTTATTAAAAAAACACAATAGATAATAGTAAAGTTTTAGAGATCGGCACAAGACTTTTTTTCTTTCGAAATTGTATAGAAGTGAAAAGTGTACTGAAAAGTTACAAAATATTATCATGTGATTGATAAATGAGTATTCAAGATTAATATTTGTTTTTACTTCAAACAATGATCTTTGGTAAAAAAATTCAAATTAAGATTATACCATTTCCCTACCACATATTTCTAATTTGTTTATTTTATCACTTCCATTTTATTTATTTTATCACTTTTTTGTTAATCAATTTGTAGAGTTTGTACTTAGTAGAAATGCAAGGAAAGTTTTAAAACTAACTATTTAATTTAGATTGTATTTTATGCAAAGATCTTTATTTTTAAAAAAAAAATATTCAAATTATAAAAGAAAGTTAAAAAATATGTTAATAAAAAGTTGATAATGTATATGAGTTCTATCGCATGATGAGTTTTGACAACTTCAATTCAAACTCTTGTGAATCTGATAAAAAAGATAGTCAACAATATGAAGCATAACGATTTATAATGTACATACTTTTCATCCAAGTTAAAAGAGACCAATTACCATATGCTAATTCATCATATGATGCAATTCATGAAACCATAATCATCTCCAATTAAAATAATATGGCATAGCAATTTTTTTCTCTTAATATCAGACCAAAGTTAAGCATGTATTAAAAATTTAACTAAGAATGTTGTTATCATAACTTTTTCACATCAATTGTCCGATAAGGGCAAAAAAAATGCATTTCAAACATGAAAATAATTGAACATATATATTTAAATCAGTATTTCAAAATTTTCATTGAACTCTCAAATAAAGAGAAAAACACAGGAAAAATGATTCTTCAATGATGCGCACATTTGAGCCTAATTTGATTTATTTTGCTTTTCTACCTTCCACAAATAAAGGAAAAGGTAGTAAGAAATTCTACAAAACACCACCAATTTTATTTTCGTGGTAAAATTTATTTTCCTATTTTCACTTATACCAATCCATACTTCATACATATTTGAGAGCCTCTCTTTACAAGCTATGAAAATTCTTCAACATATCTATCAAATAAAAGACGAATCATCAAACCCACTAATAGACAACTATAATTATTAGGCTGATAAATCTTTTGATTGATATTGACATTAAAACAATATACACTATAAAACATAGATAAATTTAAAAAACAAACAAATAAAAAAGAACTCAAAATAAAATTGTGTTTCTTCTCTTCACTTATACCAATCTATACTTGGCGCATCACACGGGCCATAGTGATTCTTTAACAGATTTATCAAATAGAAGATGAATCATGCAATATTGGTTATAGATATCTATAATTATTAGGATGATAAATCATTTAGTCAACATTGACATACAAACCAAATACACTATAACACATTAATAAATTAAAAAAAATAAACAAATCCAAAAGAACTTAAAATATTGGATGCAGATGATTAGTAAACTTGATGGCATATGAAATAATATTGTTTTTGTTCTAGAAAATGGCGATCTAAATTGTGAAGTAATGGAGAGAAATTTGGACTCTTGAAGTTGTCTAAGCTATACACGTGTATATTTTTTTAAAAAAAAAAACTGCTTTATTTTGGAAACTGATTTAAATTTCTGTTTTGTTTTTGAATTGTATTTTATTATTTAATATGATTATAAATAATGAATTTTAATTATAAAATTAAAAAATATTGGCATGGTGTCATGTAAGGCTGGCAAACGGACAGGATCGGATCAACAGGACCGGTTTTATCGGTAACCGGATCGGTACCGAATTTTTCTTACCGGATTTTCTTACCGGTATCGGATTTATCGGAAAAATCACCCTGTTCCGCCCGGTCCATTAGTAACCGGTTTGGAACCGGGTCTTACCGATTCATCCGATATTTTTTTTTAATTTTAATTATTTTATTTATTATATAATATTATATATTTATAATAAAACTTCAATTGAAAACTTTAAAGTTTATATAAGTTTGAAATTAAATTTATTCTTTAATGTTTATATTGACTTTAATGTTTTATATTGAGCTTTAAGTTTGAAATTGAATTTAAAGTTTTTGAAACTTTATATTGAACTTAAAGTTTTAATATAAACTTTTATTAAAATAAATAAAAATTAGATTTATAAAATGACATGAATTAAATAGAAGAGACTATTATAAAAGAAAATCAAGGCGAATAGTCCTATATTTATTCAAATAAATAAATTATACAATACAAATATTAGAAAGAGAATAAGAGTACATAATTTAGGAGGAATTGAATAGTAATTATTATACTAACAACTGCATTTTTTTTAAATTTCTTTTTGTAAATTTTGTATCATTTGAAAAGAAAGATTTTTTGGAATTGGCATTTGTCGTTCTTCTTCCATTGCTTCCATGTCACCATCACTATTCTCACCAAATATTTCATCTATTTGGTCTTCTATATGGCTACTTAATAGTGGTAATCCGGTGTTTCTTTTTTCGGCATTGACTCAATCTCAAAACAACACCGATATTTCCAAACTGTCCTTTGCTAATGAATATCGATGATCTCCAATCATAAATCTCGCCGCACTAAAGGCTTGCTCCGACCGATGATGCTTGAATCGCTAGCACATCTCGAACAATCCTAGATTGGGTCGGAAATTAATTTTCACGATTCTTCCACCAATTTAATATTCGAGGTTGAAGTTCTCCTTCTTCACGCCTAATCTTTTCCCGTGCCTGGTTGAAATATAAATCAAAAGCATTATTAGTTTCATCACTTTCAAGCTCAAGATATTCATCCATCATATCATCCGTATCATCACTTTTAGGCTTAGAAGATGAGGGTTCAACTATTGAAATATTTTTCCATAACTTTATATGCATTATATAAATCTCTAACTTTTGTATAAATGCTACTTTTACATTGTTCAACACTAGGAGTTTCATCATCTTTAATTTCTAAATTTTTATAAATCTTTTCAACCATTCTTTCAACACCTCTTAATTTATAATTTGGGTTGAAAGTAGTAGCAGTCAAATAGATTTGAGAAATAGGGAAAAAATATTTTTTGAATTTTTCAATCATAAAAGCAATTGAATCTTTAAAATGTTCTTTTCCTTTATATTTAGCAAATTCAATTGAAATAGCACAAATATTTACTAAAACAGAAGAAATAGTAGGATAATATTGACAAGAACATGCATTTGTTGCTTTATAAAAAACATTTAAAAAATCAATCAGTTCTTTTGTATTTTGCCAATCTTCAAAGCCAATTCTTAAACTCGGATCCGCATTATGAGCATTAAAAACGAATTGTAGCGGTTCTTGATAAACATAAGCAACTTGAAGCATTTCAAATAAAGAATTCCATCTAGTGCATATTTCTTTTGGAATTTTTCTATATGCAAGTCCACATTCATTACAACGATTTTTAAATTCAGTAATTCTAGCTTTTACTTTAGCTTTAAAAATTCAATTACAAGCAAGTCTAATTTTTTCACAAGAAACTCCAAATTGAGAAATACCATCTTTTACTATTAAATTATAAACATGTGCGGCACACTTAATATGAAAACAACCATTATCAATTGGACAAAGTCTAATTTTTAAATAATCAACGGCTCTTAAATTATTAGAAGCATTATCTAAAGTGACACTCATTATTTTATCACATATTCCATTTTATTGTAAAATAAAGCCTACTTTTGATGCTATATAAGAACCGGTTTTAGTTTCTTCAACATATTTATACGCTAATATTCATTTTTGCATGTTCCATTCATGGTCAATCCAATGGACAGTAAGTGTAAAATAATCGTTACTATTAGGACTACGTCCCATATCAGAAGTAATAGATAATCTACCATCATAATAAATAAATAAACAACAAAGAAAATGAGAATATTCTTTTTGATATTTAAAAAGATCACTTTTAATTGTATTTATTGGAATACCTTCATAATCTGGGTTATATAATTCTCGAATATAATGAACAAAATCAGGATGAGAAGGAAATGAAAAAGGTAAACCACAAACAGCAACCATTTAAGCTAATTCTCTACGATCTTTTTCTTTACTATACGTTCGGAGTGTGCTTCGACTAGCCGGGTTAGACATATTTAATACACCTTGAACCATATTAGAACCTCCAACACCCATAGAACTTTCGGTATGGGTGTTCCATTTCTATTAGCTCTTTCTATATCATCTAGGCGAGAAAATTCTTTATTACACTTTCGTAAATGTGTTCTTAGTCGTCCCGTTCCCCCTTGTGTACCCGTATTACATGTTTCATTACCAATTTACATTTAGTGGACGTAACAATATTTTTATCCTCATTTTGTATCAAAAATTTCCATACAAACGATCTTTTAATACGTACGCCGGCGACATTTGAAAAAGTAGGTAAAGAGGGGACTTCGGTAACCGGACTAGTCAGGGTAGGGGTCTCTTCATCTTCCTCACTTATTTCTACTTCTTCTTCTAATTCTTCTTCAAAATTAGTATAATATCTATTTAAAGACTCATGATCAACTTCATTTTCAGAATTAAATTCAATAGGTCTTGGTGACGTAAAAAAAGTTTCATTATCACAAGTATAATCATTAGTATTAACTAAATATCTAGGTGGCAAATTTTTAGAACAAGAACTACTTACTCCTCCCTTTTTTGTTTAATTCCGACATTGGTCTTTTACCACTATTTCTTTACGAATTCATGTTAAAATTTAAAACAATTAAATATTATGAGAAAAACAAGCAAAATAATATAATGAAAGAGATAAAACAACTAAATTATAAACAAATAGCAATTAAAGTTGATAGTTGGAACGAATGTACCAAACGTCTATGTAAAAGTAGACGTATAACCAAAGTCGAATTTGATAGATGCCTATTGTAGCTTCCGAAATTCAAACGCCAACTCAATATCACAATATAATAATTAATAATTTATGAGAGATTTATAATTGAGACTTTGAGAGATTGTATAAGTATTGAATTTGTGATTTAAAATGGAAAAAAATGGTATATTTATAGTGTAAATGGGTTAGAAGGGGGTAGGGGGTCAATCATCTTTTGTCAATACGTCATCTCATTTTATTATCTTTGGGACAAAGGTGTTATTATTGTTATGATTTGCTTCCACGAGTATGATAACTCCTTTTTTCCTTACCATTTTAGCCTTAGGGGTTAAGATAGTTTTCATTAATTTATAATATATTCTATATATTATGGCTATTTTTTAGTATTAGCCTTACTAAACATATTTTTAGTTTTGATAGTTAATGTTAATGTGTCAATTGCATTTTATCAATAATATCTATTGAATAATTAGAATAACAATTAAAGTATATCGGACCATTGTCTAGGTTACTTCGTACTACTGCTAATAATGAATCATTAAAATTTAATAACCTATTGTCTCTTAATAGAAGACATATGGGTACATCCAAACCCAATCTATAGAATCGATTTTTGAAAACCTCCAATATGAAGAGATTTATAATTTTTCTTATACCTATTAATATATTTAGCTGCTAACAAGTTAATCGTCTCAATATTCTTATTAATGGCAATAGTAGACTCGGAAGTTTTAATATCCTAATTTTTAATAAAATCACGGTGTCCTATAAGTGATCTCATTTTAAATTGATGGAGAATCTAGCGGGGAGAAGAACACCATCCTCGGGCTTAATTGTCTAATTTAATGATTACTATCGAAATAATAATTTTTTTGTGTATTAATTGTTGTTACTTTTTTCATTAACCTTGTTTGATTTTATTCCTGTAGGCTTGGCGCAGGAGACCCTCTTCGGGTTCGGCTCTACGACACAGACTATCTGAGCTAATCAAATGGAAAAGTACAAAATTTCCAACGTCTAAATCGCGATTAAATGGTTACCCAACTTTAAGGAATAAAACTAAGAGCATAAGTGGAAGAAGAAGAACAACTATCAAACTCCCAACTTATCATACCGACCGCAACCTAATTTTTGATGTTGCCCTTGGGGACTTAGTCGCTCCTACTCATACCCTTCTCGACCAATTTGAGTTTGATACCAATGCAGGGGATAAATAGAGTTTTGGGACGGATCAAGTTTCGAAATAAAATTATAGAGAAAATTGAACAGAGTAACGGAAGGGAGCAAGAACAAGTAAAAACTTTGTAAAATATAGAGATAATGGAAAAAATTCTATTCACGTATCATTCCAAGGATGAGGGTTATTTATATGTGTACAAGCAAGTCTATCTAAGGACACAAATCATAAATAAATCTATCTAAGGAAACAATTTCAAAAAATTCCTTAACAACTTCTGTCTATGATTGTGCTATGTTCACAATATGATAATATGTCTATGTACATTCAGTAAAAATCCCTCTCAAGTTGAGCATAGATATTAATCATGCCCAACTTGTAACAAAGATATTCCTTTAATTTTTAGTTCCATTTAAAGCCTTCATGAATATATCTCCCAATTTCTCTCCTGTCTTCCCATAACCGGTAGAAATCATGTTCTCTTGAATCTTTTCACGAATAAAGTGACAGTCAACCTCAATATGCTTTGTCCGTTCATGATACACTAGATTTGAGTTTATGTGTAGAGAAGCCTGATTATCACACAAAAGTTTTGTCGGAGACGAAGCTTCAACCCAACCTCAATTAAGAGGGGATATATCCGTAGTATTTCACATGTGGATTGAGCCATTTCTCTATACTCAGATACTGCACTAGATCGAGATACAATATTTTGTTTCTTACTCCTCTAAGATAAAATATTTCCATCAACAAAAATGAGTAGCCAACTATAGATCTTTTATCTATTCATGATCCAACCCGATTAGTATCTACAAAACACTCAATCTGAGTATGTAGATGATCACTATTATGCAATATGCCAAGACCAGGAGTGCCTTTCAAATAACATAAGATTTGCTCCAAGGCTGCCCAATATTTGATTGTCGGTGCAGACATGAATTAACTTACAATACTGACAACATAATCTAAGCAGTGAGATAGTTTAGTTTCCGAACTAACCTTCTATATCATTCTGGATCATCAAAAGGGTCACCATCATCCTTAAAACTATGTTCACCAGGAACCACTGGTGTGCTGCACGACTTGTCTCCTAACTTTCGACTTTCTGCAAGTAGGTCAAGTACATACTTTCTTTGGGACAAGAAAATTCCTTTCTTACTTCTTGTTACGTCTACTCCTAGGAAGTATTTCAGCGGCCCCAAGTCTTTGGTATGAAACTTGGCATGTAAAAGCTTCTTGAGAGGAGAAATAGCTGCACAATCATCTCCTGAAATAACAATATCATTAACATAGATAACTAGAAGAATGATACCAACAGTTGATTGTCTATAAAAGACCAAGTGACCATACTTGATCATTTTCAATTCAAACTCTTGAATTACATCGCTGAACTTTCCAAACCAAGCATGAGGACTCTGTTTTAGACCATATAGAGACTTTCTCAGATGACAAACTTCCCCATACTCCCCTGAGCAACAAACCCAGGTGATTGTTTCATATAGACCTCTTCTTTAAGATCATCATGAAGGAAAACATTCTTGATATCCAACTGATGTAAAGTCCAATTTTGAGAAGCAACCAAGAAAATAAACAAGCGAACAGAGGTGAGTTTGGCTACTAAAGAGAAGGTCTCAAAATAATCTACCCCATAAATTTGAGCATAGCCGTTAGCTACAAGTCTAGCCTTAAGTCTTTAAACAGAGCCATCTAGATTAACTTTGATTGCAAACACCCACTTGCACCTTACTATTCTTTCCTTGGGGTAAATCCACTGAATCCCAAATGTGATTTTCATCTAGAGCATGTATCTCCTCAAACATTGCGTCTTGCCATCCAGGATTATTCAAGGGTTCTTTAACTATTTTAGGAATAAATAGAGTCTATAGAGGGAATTAACAACTAGATGAAGGATATAAACAGACATAATATACAAAATTGACAATGGAATATTTGGATGTGCATTGACGTGTACCTCTCCGAAGAGCTACAGGAAGGCAAAGGTTTTCAGAAAGCATCACGTGAAGGATGATTTGATGAAAAAGGAATTGATGTAGGACATGTGTCATTAGTTTCTTGTCTTCGTGTGTAAACTAGGAAAATTGGTGGGTTTGCTTGTACAAATAGAGCACGTAGGCATAATACTTGATTTATGCTTAATAGAAGAACAGGGAGATGGAAGAACAATATCATCTGATTTATTTGTCATAATACGGGTAACTCGATAAACTAACCATTCATCTTCCTCCCCCTGATTTGTAGAAATGGGAGGTGCATAGAAAAATAGTGTAGTCTCTGAAAATACCATATCAGTAGACACCAGATTTTTGCCATGTTTAGTAGAACAACATCCATACCTTTTCTGAAAGCAAGAATAGCCCAAGAAAACACACTTCAATGACTTTGGATCCAACTTGGTAACATATGGTCGAACATCTCAGACATAACATGTGCTACCAATACCTTAAATTCCACCGGGAATAATGGCTTATTTGGAAAAAGAACACCGTAAGGCACATTACCAATAACCATGGTTGATGTCATACGATTAATTAGAAAAAAAGTTGTACAGACCGTATCTTCCCAAAACTGTTTAGGAACCTTCATTTGGAACAAGCTCGGGTTGTCTTGAGTAGATGTATATTCTTCCTTTCAGAAACTCCATTTTGAGAGGGTGTACCAACATTTGAAGAATAATAGAGAATATTGTGTTGTCTTATGTAAGACAGGAACATATCTGACATGTATTCTTTAGCATTATACCTCCTTAGAATGCATACCGAAGCATTAATTTATTTTTTACTTCGGCATGGAAGTCACAAAAGTGGGTAAATACTTCGGAACGACTCTTCCTAAAATAAATCCAAGTCATTCAAGAAAAATCATTCACAAAAGTAACAAAATACTTATGCCCAATTTTGTAAATAACAGTACATGGTACCAAAACACCAGAATGAACTAACTTAAAAGCTGAATCAACTTGTTTATTAACCCATTGACTTAATCAAATGCGATGGTGTTTTTCAAAATGGCATGACTCACAATCCAATAAAGGAATATTTTGAAATCAAGGACAAAGTTTCTTCAACAAAAGTAAAGAAGGATGATCCAATCAACAATGTGCTTCAAATGGAGACACAACACTAGAGCAGACAAAAAATTGATATTACCATTCATCAATGATGTAGAGATCATCAGATACATGTATTTACCAATAACTCGATTCTTTGTAAGATCATGAAACAGACAATGACCGAGAAAGAAAGATATATCACTTAAGGTTCTTGTAAGTTTACAAACAGAATTCCAATTAAAGGCTAATTTTGGTAGACTTAATATAGATGATAGGGTAATAGATGAGGTTGGTTTTACAGTCCCTGATCCAAGACTATTACAAGTAGATCCATCAGCTATGGTAACCATAAAGGGTGTTTTGTGTGATCGAAAGCTAGAAAAGATATTGGAATAACCCGTCATGTGATTTATGGAACCTAAATCAATCAACCATTTATTTGAAAAGGTGATAAGACATGTCTTATTTGACTCAGCAAAGAGGTTAGTTGAAGCGGACTCCTTCTCTGGTTTATGATATTGACTGAATTTAGCAAACTCATCGGCTGAAACCCAAACTATTTTCGCAGATGATGGACTAGAACCATACATTTTGAAGTAGTATTTAGTCCAAAAGAATTTAAAAATAGATTATAGATGACTATAGGTAACAAGGGATGCAACAAAATTAACAAGACCTACGAATAAGTTATTTGTGAATAAAGATGTCCTTACAGACTAATAAAATATTTAGACACTACTGAGACCTAAACCTTATATGAAAATAAACTTGAACAAACCTAAGAGTAAACTTGAAACTTCACCTAATTCCTTGAAACAAATAGTCTCCTCACAGGATTTTTGAATATAGATAGAACCACCGAAAGGATTCAAATAGAATGTAGAATTGGAAATCCACAGATGCCAAAATTCAACGCTCAAAATGAATGGAGTTAAAAAAAAGAGATCAGATTATTAATTACCAAATTATGTTGTGAATATCGAGATAATACCTTAGCAGTAAGATAAATCAAATCTACCACACCATGGGCTGGCGATTAAAAGACAACCCAGATATTTGAGACCTCCTCTCAGGATACCACGAAGACATGGAATTTCTAATCAATAATATTAAGCCCTAATGGCTCTGATACCATATAAAATATAGAGTTAATTGAACAATCTTTCTTCAAATATCATTCTAGTGATGAGGGTTATTTATATGTGTACAAGAAAGTCTATCTAAGGACACAAAATCAGAATCACATCTATCCAAGGAAACAAAATAAAGAAATACCTACATATATTTTATCTATGATTGTGCTATGTATAAAATATGATAATATGTCTATGTATATTCAATAACTCTCCCCCTCAAGTTGGAGCATACATATTAATTATGCCCAACTTTTAACAAGGATATTTCACTCGAGTTCCATTTGAAGCCTTCGTGAATATATCGCCCAATTACTCTCCTGCTTAAAACAAAACTTTAAAGAAAGAGAATAACAAAAAATCAATAGAAAGTCTAACTTTGAACAAAACTTCAAACTATGAAATTAAAATTGTGACTACCCTAAAAATGAACTAGGCTTACTAGAGGTTCACTAGTGTTCTAAAGGTTGCGAACTAGCTTAATTAATGTGTTATGAGTTTTGAGTCAGTACGATTGAGTTTGAAGTCAAACATCAAGGAACGACCAAGACGTTTGACGACTAGTATTTATGTGCTTGCATGTGTTCTAGTGTGCCTTTGCATGTTTCATGACTTGTTTGGTGTCTAAATTGATAGGTTAGGTTCCTAAGACCTAGATGAGCATGTTTAGGGATTTAACGTTTGGTCAAAACCCCACCTAGGGACCATAAGAGTCCCTAGAGGAGGACCCCAACTCACAAGGCAAAAACTTCCAGGCAGTGTCAAACGACGGCCCCAAGGGACGACCAGTCGATCAAACGACGGCCCGTCGACCTTGGGCGTCGATTGACACTTTAGGGTCTCCAAGACCTAAATGTTGTGAAGTTGAATACCGAAATGACGGTCCCCTTTGATGGGGCGTCTCTCAAACGATGGTCCGTCGTTACAGGTATCGATGTGGCCCCCCAGCAAAAGCTCTCTTCACTCGGCCAAGCTTGGGGTATTTTGGGAAATTCACCCAAAGTCTTTTAAATTGTATGGACGCTTGTTTTAGGTGTATTTGGTATTTTAAGAGTATTAACGTGATTTAACTCTCATCTAAACTCTAACACCTAAATCAAAACCCTTTCCCTCCCAAGTTTTCTCCAAACCTCCATGAGAGCTCAAGGTGAAGATGGAGATAGGATGATGGATTTCACTGGAGTTTCTTCTTAAATTATCCTTGGATTATTCTAATAAGGAATGTGAGTTCTTTATCTAAGGATTTCTATCACCTTAATGTCAATTTCAAAATGATTTCAAAGTTAATGAAAATGTCCAATTTCTACTCTAAGTCATGGGTTCTTGCATGAAACATTTTAAAACAATGAGATATGATGTTTTTGATGTATAATTGATGTTTTCCAATGAAAATATCCATGAAACCTTGAACTTCTCTAATCTCTAAATTTGTCTATAATATGGTTAATTTGATCATGGCTTCATACTAGTGAATTCATTTGTAGATTGCATTGGGCTATTGAATTGTATATAGGATGCCTTAATTTGATGATAATCATATTGTGTATTGTTTAATCGTTGCTATGATTGGATAGTTGGGTCAGAATTGTGGTTATGGCTATTGGTAAGAGCCTTTGTGAATTGAATTGATTGAAATGGCTAGGGAATGTTGACGATGATGATGGAAAAGTGCTAAGTTGACTTGATCTCTATATATTATGTAGAATTGATAGAGAATTGTTATTGATTGGTATGATACACTTATGGTGGTGGTGCTTATGTGTTGAGTATGTGATGAACATGGACTTTTCAGCATTATTTATATAAATTATAGTAGTATCATGCTAGGGCTTATATGAAGGTGTAACGTGTAGATGTTTATGTGAAGTAATGTGATTATGTAGAAGATGTTATCGCTTGTATGACTATGTAAAGTGGAGTATGATGTGACATATATGTTAGGTTGTAGAAAGCTGAAGGTATGAAGTGAAGTACTTTTGTAATTCTTATGTGATCTTTTATGAATGCTAATGTCATGATTCTTATTTAAGTGATGGTATATGATGATAAAAGTTCTAGAAGTTTCTTTTGTGATGATTTTGTATATGTATGTGTGAGGTCAATTCATGTTGTCCTTTAAATGATGTGTTTCTATATGTGTTAATAGGTATCTTGTGTGGTAGACTTAGTGTCCCTACTTGGTACTTGAATGATATTGTATAAATGATATGAGGAATGTTGTGTCTTAGTTTGGTAGACCTAAGTCCCTCTTCTTGATGAATAAAAGATAAGTGAATATTTGATCCTTAACTTCGTAGGCTAAAACGCCCTTGTCATGTATGTGTATGAGTGAATGATGAATGAAAGTCTAGGATCGATAGACCTAAGATGTGCCCTTCTAAGGATGACTATATAGGACCTTGAATATGTAAAAAAGGTCAATGTCTTGGAACCTTCAATTAGAAAGAAGGTTATGATATCCTTGAAGTTGAAAGTCATAATGGTATCCTTCTCGTGTGAATGATGGACTTCGGGATAGGTTGGCTGGACGACATGAAACCATCTCTAAGGAAGTCATAGGATCTATCCTTATTGACCTTGAGTGGAAGACCTAGTGGATCCATCTTTGGTAGAGGTACTATGATTTGGTAAGACTAAGAAATGGTACCTTTTCATATGCCTTTATGTGATTGAACTTACTCTATGAGAACATGGCTAGCACCGATAGAATATTTTTGTGGTAGTGTCTCTACTTGAGTAGGAGACTAGAGTACAAAGAATCCCTTGATATTCCTTAATCATGTGGCTAAATGGGATGTGTCCTAGTTCTAACCTTGGCAAGTAGAACACCCTCCATCGGAGTATGGTAGACCCCGGATTCCATGCCTAGCTAGTATTGTCTATATCGGTTAATGCTTATTCTCATCATGTGGGATGCATTCTAGCATTGGATAAGTTCTACAACATTTAGGTAGTTGAATGGGACGCTATCTAGACATGGCACGAGTAGGCTTTGAAGATGCTAGGATGTGGTTTCCCTATGTCTTTTCCAAGACCATTATTTGAAGTCCTCTACTTGAATGATTGTCCGTCAAAATGGTTTTAATGAAAATATGGTTTTCTTAATAAAGTATTTTTATAAAAAGGTACTTATCTAGGGTAGCTTTGATGATTGCTTAGGTAGGCTTAAAGAGGGTGTATGTGTGGTCTCTTCGCGTTTTACTTAGGTGAGTCTTATAGTAGACATAGGTAGGGATTCATTGATGTAAAGGTTTTATATTATTGAATATGGAACTATGTGATATGTGATGAAATGGAATAACTTTCTTTAGGTAGTCTTGAGGATCATCTAGGTGTGTGTGAAGGGGTTGTATGGGCGGTCGCTTCATAACATACTTAGGTGGGTCTTAGGATAACCTTTTGTAGGGGGTCTATGTGAATATGGTTATGTGATTGATGTTACTTGATAA
Source organism: Solanum lycopersicum (assembly GCF_036512215.1). Classification (NCBI taxonomy): domain Eukaryota; kingdom Viridiplantae; phylum Streptophyta; class Magnoliopsida; order Solanales; family Solanaceae; genus Solanum; species Solanum lycopersicum. The sequence goes on from NC_090805.1 coordinate 5,849,943, forward strand.
TGTTATATATGTGATTGTTGACATGGATTATGTCTCTTAAACTCTTCTATGAAGGTTTTTATCAAATTGTCATGAAAGCATGTTCATCTACTAAATGTCCCTTTTTCATGGCTTTTGCATGGCTTCGATATATAGTGCATTCAATGTGTCAACCCCTTCTTTTCCCTTTTTGACTAAAGTGTATGGAATTGGAAATCTTTATATGCCACTGATGATGGATAAGTTTCTAAGGGTTGAAGATGCAGTATTGGCGAGTCCTCATTGATTCGAGGATAAGACCCACATGTTCCTTTTATGTCTTTAATTATTGTTTTTAAGTCTTGTATGGCTTAGTCCCAATGTTGTACATTCAAAGTATTAGATGGTTTAAAAAGACATTGTAAAAGTAGATTGGTTTAAAGAAGTCTTCCGCTTATGTATTAATGAAAGTATTCTTCGTGTGTGAAGAAAATTTTAAATTGTTGCTCATGTTTAGAGTATATTATGCAATGATTAATACGAGAGACTTGTGCGTGACTTCTCGGTGTCCCATTTGCCGATAACTTCCAAGGAGTAGCTTTGGGTCGTTACAAAAATTAATACACAATTTTTTTACACGTATCTACTAACTATTACACATAACTGATAATATTTATATGTGGCAGGGAATATGTGACATGTCACTGAAACTTTGGACATATCGCTCTTGTTGAACTTGATGTCTATATTTTTGAAGATATTTTTGTTAAAAATCAACGTTGTAGCTTGTTGCTTGGTATTTTGTCATATTAAGGATAAATCAAGCTCTTATTATGAGGGTAAAAATATGAATTTTGAAATTCACCCAATATTTAAATTATCTGAACTTCCGTTGTGAGTATCCTTTGTTGGAATTGAAATATTTTTATTGATCGAGGAGGATGAATCTTCTTAAAAAACTAAATTAAGTGATTGTAGCTTGGTTGAGCTAGTTATAAGGACTTTTAATGGTGAATGTATAGTATATTTTGGTAGAATGAAATACATGTATAAATCTTCTGATTTTGTTAGATCTTCATAAAATGATCTTTTCATGTTTTTTTTTGTTCGGACGTTGGGAATGGGGGCCTCAAAGGTCTTATTCTTGGTCTCATTATTTCCCTGAAAAAATCTTTTATTAAAATTTTTGAGAAATTTCTTCCCTTTATTTGTAAAGCAAAGCAAGATAATAAAATTTTTCATCTTGAAAATATATAATTTTTATAAAAAATATATTGAGCTGTGTTGCAATCATTATTGTTTTGAAATTGAGTAACTCCTAGAGCTATAAAGAAGGCTAAGCAAAATCTACCACGAGGGGAAGATTTAATAATTTTTATCGTCTAATTTTTTGGTGTTAAAGTAAATTTATTTTCATCACAAGCCAGGCTATCGGGCCGTGCGGGTATCCACTCTAACCCCTAAGTAGGAGAACCCTCACACCCCAAAGTTTAAACATGCGAAAAATTAACAAAATATAGATATAATAGAGATAAATATCTTTATACACATACTATCTTCAACGAACTAGTTACTACTTGTAAAGTAATTAACAAACCCAAAAATCAAGTCTAACAGGTATAAGAGCTACTAAGGATAAATACTGAACAAAATAACAAAAGACACAGCTCCTACGGGGAAAGGAAAGATAAAAACTGTTGGAAAATTTCTTCGTCTTCACCTATTGAAACATCACCAATCCTGCATCCATACTATGTCGAAGAATAGCAAGAGTAGTATCGGTACAACCACACATACTGGTAGGCATCACCAGTCAATCCGATTCCCACTTCATACTATAAGAAATAAATAATATGATCATACACTAAATCACTCGCTTTCCACCTTTATCTTCTCTTAGAACACCAACGATTTTCACCCATACTCTGAATACTAATCACTTTACTAACAACTGACACATTTTCGGGTTTATTATATCATAGCCTAATCATGCTAATCCCATTAAGTATTTTCAAATACTATCACATTCCTTTCCTACCAGTTGATCGTGTAATATCCTTAATTCTTATCACCTTGCCTAGCCAAGACCACATAATTCTGTTACCCCAACTCTAAAAATAGTCCACTCTCTTTTGGTACTTATCCCAACGAGCACTCTCGTTATCTATCACTCACCCCTGGACCTAGACCTTTCCTTATTGCCCAACAACTATACATTATAGCACACATCCACATCACCTCATGTTTTCATGCACACACCTAATCCACCTACAATCGAACCTCAAGGCTTTCATACACGCAAAATATTGAATATAACATGCTCCACAACACATATTTACCATAAGTAGTTGGTTCTCTCACGAAATTCGAACCCAAACAGTTAACTTTCCCATAATGTGGCAATCTGCTCCCATGTTTTGGTGAAACATGGAAAGTTGATTCAAACTTATTCCAGAACATGACAACCGATGCCAGTTAGCTTGCCGGAACGTGACAATTTAATCCCCATTCATACACCACAATCACAATCACAAATATATCATCAAGATCATAGATTCACAAGATGATTTCATGAATACATCATTACAATATTTATACACATACAAGTATCACAATAAAGAAAGAACATGGATACATTACATAATCATGAAATCACAACCATCACCTACGAATTACTCCTCGGTTCCTAATATGAATTAGATCAAGCTCAACCGCAGCTCTTCCTTAGTGTGTGTTCTTAGGGTTTAATCCTAATTCACCAACTCATCAATGCCATCGCTTCACTAGGTCGAATATAGCGTACATTCATAGTCTTGTTCCACCTGACGGAATACCATTATTTTGGAAGAAATGTAACAAAGAACTATTCCGAAAAACCCTGACATGCCATCAAAATTTCTACTTAAAGACTAAACCGATTATGTTGAACTATAACGATTTTTCATGAAATTCACTCGGTGCACGAAGGTCTACACATAATTCATACTATTTATTTCATACATTACATGGTAAGCACGAATTTACAACTACTCTGTTTTGCTCGAAATTAAAATAAAAGAACAATGATAAATTTCAAAAAATCAATTAGTCTTTTAATTTAAGAGAAAATAATTTTCTAATTTAACAAAGTCGTCATTTCTATTTTATTTATGAAAAAATATTTATAAGTTTTAGACTTGGTTTAGAGTCGCCACATAATTTTTCAGAAAAATTAAGAAAACTATTCTTCCAATTGACTAAAACAGGAAATCAAATTGAAAGAGTTTTAAAGGGGGTTCGGAGGTTCTTATTGACATCTTAGGAAAGTTTTGAAAGCTCATACAACGTTCGCTTACCTGCAATAATTCGGCAACTAATTTGATTGGAAAAAGCTAATTTAATCTTTAATTGGAAATTTATTTTTAAAATCCTCTGAAAAGAAGCAATATATCAACCTGTTATTTAAGTGAGGTTTTTACCTTGCAAAATTCATCTTATTAAATTCATTTAGACTTGATTGATTTAATTAAGTTAAAACAAAATGGCGTCTTGCGGGGAATTTTGAATTTTTTAACCCTAAGACTAACGATAAGTAAGCGGTAGAGTAAGAGATAGGGAGAGAGTTTGGTTTGGGCCCAAATCAAGTTTCTGTTCACCTGGACCGGTATTTGGACCTATTTCATTTTTGGATCTTTGGCCCATTTCAATGGTACATGTCCTAAACTAACAAGATAATAAAAATGCAAAATGATAAAGGCTAGGCCCAAAAATAACAAAATGCAACATTTTGAAATTAAATTTGGACCCTTGGGCTCAATCTCTCCAGCTTCTCGGCCTGTACGTCGATTTTTTTTGGCTGATTTGAGAGAAAGAATTTCGTGCCTTCGCAGCCCCAATTCGAAATGCAAGGAGAGGGAGCCTCCAAAGACTCGGAAGAGGTCAGTTCGCGCATAGAAAAGAAAAAAAACAAAGATGGAAATTAGAGATGAAATGTACTTCAAAGCTCTATGACATAACTAAGACTTATAAAATAGAAATAAAGCAACAAAAAAAACATATACGGTTAATTGACTATGTCAACATAATATAGAGATGACTACAGTACTGCCTACAACACTTAGAGAGTACTCATTTAAGATGAAACAAACTCGCATGATAAAATGAAATGCTACAAGATGATGAAAAATACACAAACGAACTAACAGTGATCTTTTGGAAAGGATTTAGACGCAGTTACTCATATCATATGATAACAAGGAAGCCATTGTCAAATAAAAAAAAAAGAAGAAAAAAGAAACGGAGCTGACCACTATAGTTGACTCCATTAAATGCAATATGACATTTGGGAGAGGAAATAATGAATTCAAGTATTAATAAGATGAATTTGAGTATTTTGGAACATGCGCAAAGTAGTAAACAAAGTAAACAGTATGTGCCACTTTTTTGCAGAAATATTGAACATTTTTCTCAACTTCGAGTGAAAAGGGAAACAGGCTCGAGTAGCGAAACACTACGGTTAAATCGATTTAAACCTTTAGACAAAATATGCGAGTACAACGCTTCAGAAGAAGGAAATTAAGAAGGATTAAATATCCTCCTTGACTGGTTCATATCAGAATTCTACCTATAACAGATATTATGTCTAGCATATATATAGATCTGTCAAATCTATATTTTGTATGGCATAATTGTTGTTGCAGGTAGATTGGAATCAGAAGTAGTAAGGAAACAAGCAAAGTAGTATCTATACAGAGATTACTACATCAGAGACAACAAAAGAAGGAGAAAATACAGCAAAGTTGAGGAAAAGCTAAGCTGATTAAGGATTAGCATAGTTGCTTCACTTTTATTCTCAAATAGTTTTTCTCTTTTCAATTTCAATTCCCTTATTTATGTTTTCTTAGAAAATGTGTATTAGGAGAGGAGTCCTCTCTAGATCTATTGTATTTCTATAGATTGCATCTCAATGTATGAGGTTGAGTTGACTAACCTTAGTAGGTAAGTCAACTCTATACCTACCAAATGATAGAAGGTAAGGTTTATGTCCCCCTTCTTGTAATCTTTTGTTTCTATTAATGATAAGGTCTGGGGGTGTTGCTCAGCCCCTGACCCACCTCAAGGATCGTTTTGTTAAAATAAATAAATAATAATATGTCTATTGATGAGACACGAAACAATTTTATCTGGGTATTTTAACAGATTCGATATTGAAGCTTAACATTAACCAAACTTATTTGATCATAAACAATAATCAAGATAAGAACCATGAAACTAATGGAGAGAACTCACTTCAACAAAAGGATAACAACTTATGCTGCAAGACTCGGCTCTATGGCGACTAATAAAACATAATATGACAAAACATGCATTTCCATAAGTAATTATCAGGCAATTGAGAAGTGACATAAACAGTCTAACAATATAGTTTTCAGAAGAGACATATTGTAGTGTAAACGACGAGCAACATACCAATTAAGTGCTGGCAACAAAAACCTATCTCACCAAATCAAACACGGAACTACAGATAGTGAGTTAAAGAAATAGGGTCTATGAGGATTCAGACAGATTTTTTCACTCATTCGAGCCCGACTTTTGAGAGATGCTAAAGAACAGTCTCAAGATAAACTATTTCCCATTGAAACATGCCCTCTGCTGGAAGAAATAAAGCACACGGAAGCTGTATATCATGTACTAAGATGAGATTAAAGTGAGTGAGTCCAAGAGAGAAGAGAAAGTTGAAAGAACGGATGATATAAGTAAATAAATATCCCCTGTCTCTATTGTATTGCATATTAATTGATGTATTTATTTGCAGTTATGCGCTGCCTTAATGGAAATACTGATGAGTCTTTATAGGCTGGGAAGTAAAGGGAATTGGGTCGGTGTTGGTACTAAGAAGTGCCCCAAAATGACTCTTAAATTGGGTTTAAAGGGAGGTAAAAGAGATGTTAGATTGAGATTGCAGAGTGGACCCATTTGATTACAATTTTAGCCAACTGAATTTTAAAAGATGGTCAAATCAAATTAATACTTACTAAAATTAATTTCTCTTTTGAAATGATTTTCAAAATTCTTGTAAAATATACTAATTATACACAAAATTATATAAGCCAAATTTATTATTTTTAAAAAGATAAATATAAAATGGCCAAACTACTTTAAAATAAACTTGAAAAATATTTGGACTTTTATAAAATTAGAAATTCTAAATCGTTTGAAAATTAAGAAGCTTGAAAATTAATTATTATCGGGGAGGGTTAAAATTGAGTGTCAACATACTCAATGCATAAAACCTAACCTACCTGGGAGCCAAGCAGTTGCACATGATTTTTGATTTCGTTTCCCGCTTTTTCGGAATCGCCACGTTAAAATTTGCCAAGAATTTGCAAGGTTTCGCCATCCTTATGCTAGAAAGCTCTTTCTCCTTTTTTCCCAAGCTTAGAATGGTTTTTCTTAGTTTTATAGGGTAATTTAGACTTTTCTAGGTATTCCAAGAAGATGGTGAAAATAGTATTTCTCGTAATAACGTTCTGCCTTGCCTATCTCGTTCTAGCGGCGACTTGCCCCGCTGCAGTGCCGCCGCGTCAGCGGCATCCAGTCTTCTGTAGTGGGAAAGGCTTTAAATTTTTCGTGAATTCTTTTCCTTGCTAAATAACGTTGGTTCAGGTATTACAATTTTAAAGATGTTTTTCTCTTTTACGAAATTATTCTTACCTTTTGACATATAGTTTAGATAGGGGAATTTAAGGTTTTTTTCCTAGCACACTGGCTTAGATGTCATCTAATTGGGCAGTATCAGATTTTATTTTTGGGTGATGAAAAGAATACTTCATATTATTTCTTCATTTATGTCTTTTGTTATCATGGAATCATTCATGAAACTTATTCCATCATTGCATATGTGTGCTCTTCGGTGTTTATAATTTATTTTGATCTTTTTTTCGATTGCTGAAAATAATCGGATAGTGCCTTTATCTAGATACTTATTAAGAATTAATCCCTTACTAATGCAATTTTGACCCGCGCCTTTATCAAATAATGCAATTTTATGAATGACGTAATTTTTAGTTATGATTAATGTGATAGGTATGTGGTACCTCTGCAGTCTAATGATCGTAATTGTATTAATTCATAATTTAGATAGAGATTCTTTGAGAAACTCTAGTTCTTTTGATGTTTCTCCAGGTTCTAATTTATAATTTTTCTGGTTCTTGATTAGCTAGGAAAATTATGTAATATTTTATTAGTAATTATATCAAATTCTAGAGTGTAGAGTCTCTACATAATTTCATTTATTTCATCTTTCAATTGTAAAAATTCTGTCTGAATACTTTGTAAGGTTATTTCGAATTTAATTGGTTGTTTAAATTTACTGAAGAACACTTGTTACATCAAAGGGTTTAATAGTTTTACTATCAAATTGTTTATCCACAACTAAATCTCTTAAGAGAATAAGTATTTTTTCTTAAAATTAGAATATTCAATTTAATCTATCATAAAGAATTTTTTAGATGCTTTGAATACACACTAAAATTATACGAACAAAACGAGTGGTTAAATATGCTTGTTAATAAATGATATACAACAAATAATAAAGTAGTTGAGTATACAATTCTCCATTAGAATAAATTGTTTGCCAATTGAGTGTAAAATGATTAATATCTCACCCTTTAAAATGGATATATTAGACACCAAAGGTAATCCCATAAATAAGGATATAAATAAAAAATTTCAATAAAACAATTATACAAATCAATTACTTTACGTGGTCTCTAATTTTATTATTCTGATAGTAACCTTTAAAGTAGACATTTAAGATCAAGGATGATGTTCTTCTCCCCGCTAAATTTTCTATCAGTTAAAAATGAATTAAATAGTATTAACATCTCTGCCACTCTAATAAAATTTCAAAAATTGAAAGTAATCTACAAAATTGAAATATTCCTAAAGAACACTTTAAAAAGTTTTATAAAAAAGGGTTAGTTTGATTTTATTAAAAATAATAAAATCAAAGAAGGTTAGTGAAAAATATAACAACAATTACTATCCAAAGAATTTATTTTTAGATAATAATCTTTACAGTAGTCAATGATCCAAGGATGGTGTTGATCTCCCCACTAGATTCTCAATGAATTTAAAATGAGATCACCTATATGACACCATGATTTTATTTAAAAAGTATGGTATTAGAACTTTTGAATCTATTATTGCCATTAATAAAAATATTGAGACTATTAAATTGTTACCAGCTAACGACATTAATAGGTATAAGAAAAATTAAAACTTTCTTCATATAGTACTTATCCAAATTGCAATCAACCCACTATATAGATTGAGTTTAGATGTACTCATATGTCTTCTCTTTAGAGCCAATAGACTATTAAATTTTGATGATTCATTATTAGCAGTAGTACAAAGTAATCTTGTCAACGGTCCGGTATACTTTAATTCTTATTCTAATTATTCAATAGATATTAATGATCAAACGTAATTGATACATTAACATTAACTATTAAAATTATGAATATGAATAGTAAGGCAAATACTAGAAAAAAACCATAATATATAGAATATCTAATAAATTAATGAAACTACCTTGATTTCTAATTCTAATAAATTAATGAAACTACCTTGATTTCTAAGGCTAAAATGGTAAGTAATACCATACTCATGAAAACAAATCATAACCGTAATTACACTTTTGTCCAAAACATAAAAAAATGGGATGACGTATATTGACAAAAGATGATTGACATTTTGACTCCATAACAAAACCATAAATTGAATAAGAAAATTCAAATATTGACCAAATAATTCAATTTTCACATGGATCAATAGATTTAAAATTTAGAAGATCTCAATCTTGTAATCAAGCCTCCTCAAGTAGAAGAATATCATTTTTCATAACAAAGGAGGAAGATAAAACATCCTTAAAGAAATATGGAAAATTAAAGGGGATAGATTTCCCATAAACAATTCCCAAAGTAGAATAAAACTTAAGAATTCTAAACCCATAAAATCTACAAGTCCGACTACAAGTAAAATTCAAGAAATAAAATATTTTTATTCATGATTAGATTAGACGAACTTTTGAACCAGACATTGAATATTTAGATAAACTTTGGACTAGTGAAGAAAAGTACATTAAAAATAATGGTATATACAAAAGTGATTCTTTATCAGAAAGAATAACCTTTAGAAATAAATAATTTAGTGATATGAGATTAAAATGTAACATAGAGTTTTTTCAATGGTTTGAATATACAGGAAAATTAGATGACCAAAAAGAGTCGTTAAAGATGCTTGTTAATAAATGGTATTGATATACCATGGTTTCACGGTATTATTAATACTTTTTCCTTAAGTTTAGTGTGTCCAAAAGCCTTTTTGTGCTAATTTTTATATAAGTTTCTCCTTATTTGCGGGAAATCTGTCCAAAGATGAATGCGGAGGTTTTTGAGCAAAGAAATGCAGAAGAGACCACCTACGGAGCTTGTGACGGTCCGTCATGCTCGTGACAGTCCGTAGGTGGCAGCGTAGTGCAGCTGCTGAAGGAAGATGTGGAAGTCTGACCAAGTGTGGGGTTACAGAAAGCGTGACGGACCGTCATGTCCATGACGGTCCGTCCTGCAGGTTCGTCATGAAGTTCAGAAAAGTAGTCCAGTACCCATATTCCAAGAGTTCAAGTGTTTTGGAACGGAGACCCTCGACGGACCGTTGTGCCTGTGACGATCCGTCATACCTTCCGTCGAGGGTAATGAAGAGAGTATCAAAAGAAATTGCATCAAGTATGGGACGACGGAGTCCATGACGGTCCGTCGTGACCACGACGATTCGTCGTGATGTCCGTCGATCCAGCCGCGTTTTGACATATATCCAGCAAATAGAGTCCTTGTTTAATTAAGTTTTTATTTTCTATAAATAGTTCAAAAAACCTCGTTTTTGAGGTTAGACTCTGGATTATTTGGTTAGGCCCTTGATTATTGTTAGATTCTTGATTATTTTGAGATTCTTTGAATTGATTGTTGGTGATTTTTGTTGATCAATCAAGCGAATTTTAAGATTTTACTCTTTGTCATTGAAGTAAGTACATGAATTCTTATACCATATATTTGAATATTGTGATTATGACTATGGGTAACTAAACTCCATAACTAGGGTTGTGGGAAACATAGGCAAATAATGAGGTAAAACCTAACTAAAATAACAATTCTAGAATAGTGTCTTGCATGTATTGATAATTCTTTCGCATAGAAGTCTTTTTAACGGATGACTAACGTTAGAACTCGCCTTAATGCTACTTGCCGGACCAAGGAGGTAGATAATAGGAAAAGAATTATCAACATAGATTTAGTGTATACTATCTAATAGGCTAGTATGTTTGGTACGAGGTAATAACTTAGTCAAATATCGAATACAATGCTTAATATGAGGTAAAGATAAGGGTTAGGATAGCAACACACGTAGCCGGACCAAGGTGCGGAGTCAAATTTTCTAGATGTCGGACCAAGGATTTAGAAATACATAACTTATCACTTTGCATGCAAGATACTAGGAAAGAATTGTTATAGTTAGACTTATCAAGTTATGAACCTGTGGAGAACACGTAAACCCTAGTTACTTTGATTAATTGATTAAACTCCAACATTCGAAGCTGTTAGTTGTCTCCTTTTATTTCGCTAGTTATTTTCATTTATTTAGGAATAGAAACCCCTCCCCCTTTTTTTTTAATCATTTTTGCTTTCCAAGGAAGTAATTGACTGAACAATAGTAAGAATAGATTGAAGTTAAGTCTAAACTATTTTCCTCGTGGGAACGATCCCAACCTCACTAGCTGGGTTATTTACTTGACTCGATCGCTTTACTTCTTATTTGAGAAGTAAGTTTGAGCGTATCAGGTATACAACAAACAATAAAGTAGTCGAGTCTATGATTCCCCCATCAGAAGAGATTGTTTTGCCAATAGAGGGTAAAGTGATTACTCTCTCACCCTTTAAAATTGATATAATAGACACCAAAGGTGATCCCACAAATAAGGATATAAATAACATACAATAACAAAATAATCATACAAATCAACTACTTTAAGTGATTTTTAATCAAATCTTAAGAGCTGATAATAAATCAGATATTAAGAATAAACCAAGCTCTTCTTACAATGGTAAAAATAAGGATTTAGAAATTCACCCAATATTTAAATTACCTTAACTTTCCAAAGATAAATTTCCTAACTTTCAAGAGAAAATTGAAATAATTGATGAACTTATTGGAATAATGATGAAAAGTTAAAATCCAACGCCATACATACTTTGTCCAAAGATAATGATAATGAAATTGATGGATTAGGTTTTAATTATTCCACAAAAAAGAATTATTACCAGAGACCTTCCTTTCTAGATATACAGTATGAAGGAAATGATTTTTTCTCTCATACTTTATACTCTGGAAATGAAATTGCAGAACGGAATGTTGATAGATTTGCAGAATATCAAATATATAGTAAATACATGAAATGAGTATGGTCATTACAACATATAAGATGAAACATTTATCTAATAAACAAGAAGCTACTTTAATTACAGTCGGATTTACTGGCACATTAAAAAATTGGCGGAACAACTACCTTATCGAAGATAATAGGGAAAAAGTAGTAAATGTCACTACTACGATTCCTATAATTAAAACGGCGTCTGAAGGACAAACTATAGAAAATCATATTTTAGAAGATGTCATAGCCAACTTAATTTATAGTATAGCCAAACACTTTATAGGTGAACCTCAATTCTTTCAAGATAGAAGTTTAGAAATATAATCTAATCTATCTTGTCCAAAGTTAGATGATTTTAGGTGGTATAAAGATATTTTCATGAACAAAGTTATGATTCGCAAAGACTGCAATCATGACTATTGAAAAGAAAAATTTATTAGTGATTTATAAATACTATTTGCTGAAAATGTTAGGATAAAATTAAAAGATAGGTTTGAAGGGAAAATCCTTTATAATCAATTAAACTATGGTGACCTCATAAGTTTTATAAGTATTACTGGATTAGAATTATGTATAGATATGAAACTTACAAATAAACCAAAAAAAGATAGTATAATATCACAGAAAAAATTAGAAAATTTTTTGTCAAAACTTTTGATATATTAAACTATCGGACCCATCAAAAGAGGCTTCTAAAATAATCAAAAGGAGTCATAAGTATGACCAAAAATCAGACAAATCCCGTCATTACAAAAAGAGGTTTAAAAAATCTAACTATGATTCTAGTAAAGATAGATTCAAAACAAACAACACCGACAGGTAATGGGGATGCCAAAAAATGGGACATCTAATCAAAGACTGTCCTCCACTAATAAGAAGAAAGGCAAAAATTAATATGGTAGAATTAGAAGAAGAAGTTAAGAATAAGTTATATTCTATTTTAAAAGAAAATGAAAACAACTTCTCCTCCGATGAAAATCTTAGCGATGACTCAATATAGCCTATAATTTTGATGATAATAAGTCATCAGACCCTTGTGAATGCTGCAGTGTAATTTGAACCTGCAAGAATCATTTCATAAATGTTAACACTAATAGTAGTAAAAAAACATTCTTTGATATGGTAGATCATATTGATGATCCTGATTTTAAGAAAAAAAAGTTGATTGCCTTAAGAGATTTAGTTCTTGATAAACAATTTGATAATAGAACTATTAATCCCTTTTATATGACAAGTGTTTTAAATAAGTTTAAATAACCAATTAAATCAGAAACAACTACACAAAGTATTCAGGCAAAAATCTTACAAATAAGATATGAAATAAATCAAATTAAGCAGAACTCAACACTCTAGAACTTCAATCAATTACTCAAAAAATATTAAATAATCAACCATATAGTCAAGAATCGAAAAATATAAATTTGAACTGGGAGAAACATCAAATGAAGTAGAGTCTGTCGAAGAACCTCTATCTAAATTAGGAATTATTGCAGCTACAGTCGTAAGACCACAAAGATATCACATACTTATTAGTTATAAATAAAAATTATGTCACTCATAAACTTAATTATTTGATATAAGAGAAAATCAAAAATGTATTATTGAGGAATTATAAACTCCGAAATGCTTACATATGCAATGATGAAATTGATTTAATGAATGATTTCATGATAACTAAAGACATATATGAAGAAATTATATTAGGTATTATATCATCACTCAAATAAATTCTTATACCTCCCAAATAGATGACATCCATACCAGAGCGCTAGGAAAGAGTCTTATATTCCTCACCTATATACTATGTCAAAAGGTGAGAGTAATTTCATGTAACACCTCTAAAACGACTTAGGTGAAGCTTGAGCCTAAAACGTGTGTCATGAGGTTATAAAGTCCTAAAATGGTTAATAATAGTGTTAGAATCAATTTGAGGAGTTTGAAGAGTTTGGAAGTGAAACGTCCAAGATGTTCGCAAATTAGTCGAAGTTGAACTAGTGTATCATAGTGTTTTGTGGTGGGTTTTTGGGGTATTCTTCGGGGGTGAAATTGAGTATATATGTTTGATATGCATAGCCCGTCATGTAAAGGGTCGAAACGTCTGAGAACGACGCTCCGGTGACCAACCAAAGGGTCCCAAGGAGGACCCAAACATGGTCCAAGCAAGCTGCCGCGCCAGCCAAGAATCGGCAGTGGCTGCGCATCGTTCAACCTGCATCGAGAAGGGAAAAATTTTCCCTGAGATGTGAGGACACAGCAGACCATTCTGTCTCAGAAAATACCAGTACCAAGAATTGAAAGTGTCTGCGCAACGCATAGTGACCTCCCAATATTGGTAGCGTCGTTTTTAAGTCAAATTTGAACTTTTAAATATATACATTAAGTGCAGGGGTATTTTGGGTAATTTGGGGATAAATTATTGATGGTTATTGAGTCTTTTTAATCCCCCCACAATCACCAATCAAAGTTTAACCTTCAACTCAAAATAAAACCTCTCTATTCCTTCTCTCCATAGACCCTCCAAGTTTTTCTCCATCAATTTCGTGGGCTTTGCTTCAAATAAGGTATGGTATTTCATAATTGGATTCCCTTCCATTAAAGGAGTCAATTTAAATTATTTTCAAAGGTGATCAAAAACATAAATTCTCCTATTTTGTTATCTAGCCATAAGTTCTTGCATAAAATGTTTTAAATTAATGAATTATGATTGAATTGATGTTAATTGGATGATTTTATACTAAAAAGTCCATAAAACCATGCAATCCTAGTTTTGACCATTTTATGGGTGGTGTGATCATGTCTCTATTCTATTGAATTCTTGTGTAGTTTGATTAGGGCTATTGAATTATGAAAGAATTATGTTAGAATTGTATGTAGGTTGTCCTAAATTGATGAATTCATATTGTATTATCTTGGATGATTGGATATAATAAAAATTGGGTTGAATTGGTGAGTATGACTATCGGTAAGAGCCTTTATGGATTGAATTGGGTGAATTGGTTATGGATTGAAGTTGTGAGACTGGATTGGTGGTATGTTGACCTAACCTTCTCTATATTGTGTAGTATAGGTCTTGAATTAGAATGATGATTGGTATGGTCCACTTATGGTGGAGGTGCTTATGTGCTATACTTGTGAATAATGTGGCCTCGTCGGTATTACTTTACGAATTATGATATTGTCATGATATAACATGGATATGTGATCATTGTGAAGGTCTATATGACTTATGTTTGCATGTGAAGTCAAATTATGTGATCATGATAGACTGTAGTGATGCCTTTATATGTGTATACTTGATATTAAGTATGAATCTTCATAATTGACTATGTGAATATTATGATGAGTTATATTGATGATTCTATAGAAGTGTGTACGGTTACTTGTAGTATGCTTAAGTTGTCCCTATATGCTACTTGACTGATATTGTACATGTGATAAAATGATAATGAAGTGTGTTTTTTTTAGGTTGACCTATGTCCCTTACTTGATATATTAACAATGTGAATATGAATCCTTGACTTAGTAGGCTAAAACACCTTTGTCATGAATGTATGTGTATGAATGAAGTATGATCTTGAATATAGTAAAGAAAGTCATTTATGTGGAACCTTTTAGAAAGAAGGTTATGATATCCTTAAAGTTGAAAGTTGTAATGGTTTCCTTCATGTGTGAATGGTGGACTTACAGTTGGTTGGCTGGAAAGGCATGAAATCATCCTTAGGAATGTCATTGAGCTATCTTAATAACCATTATAGGCAGCCCTAGTGGGCCCTCCTTGGTAAGGTGTAGTATGATTTGGATATGAACAAAATATGGTACCACTTCATGTGCTCCTTTATTGAATTACTCTATGAAAACAAAGTCTAGCACCGAGTGAGTTTGTTTGGGGAGTGGCTTAAGTTGTAGGATGAGACTAGAGTAAAAAAACCCTTGATATTCCTTAACTGTGTGCCTACATGATATGTGTCCTAGTTCTACCATTGGCAAGTAAAATACCATCCATAGAAATAGGGTAGACTCCATATTCCATGCCTAGCTAGTATGGTCTATGTCTATTATTGTCTATTCTCATCATGTGAGATATATGATAGTGTTGGATAAGTTCTATGAAGTTTAGGTAGTGGAATGAGATGCTATCTAGACATTGCATGAGTAGGCTTTGAAGATGTTGGTATTTAGGTTCCCTAGGTCTTCTCCAAGACCATTATGTGAAAGTCCTTAATTGGTGAATGTATCTTAAATAGATTAATGAACTTAATGACTTAAGTTAAGTGAATGTAAATGAAAATGTACTTATATAGATTATCTTTAAGGATTGCTTAGGTAGACTTGGAGAGGGTGTATGGGTGTTCTCTTCATGTCTTATTTAGGTGAGTCTTGGAGTAATACTAGGTAGGGAGTTGAATGTATGAAATGGGAATAATCTTATTTTAGGTAGTCTAAAGGATCACTTTGGTGTGTGGGAAGGGGTTGTATGAGCGGTCGCTTCACAACTCACTCAAGTGAGCTTTAGAATCACCTTTGGTAAGAGGGTCTCATGTTTCTGTATTTTCAAGTGATCTTGATGCTATATTGTGTAAAGTGAATATATGTGCTTATGTTGACTTGTAAGTGACTCTTACACTTGTCTTATGAAGTTTCACTCAAAAAAGCATGTTTTATATAAATGTCCTTTTATCATGGTTTTAATTGCATGTCACCATACTTAGTACATTATATTGTACTAATTTCATATATTTTGTATATCTCTAAATGTGTAGGTGACACTTGAGAGGATTCTTGAAGTGGATGCTTGGATTAGTGGTCATTCAAGCAAGATTTGGTATGTCCTCAAGCTTCAAGGACATCATGATGTTTAGATTTCCTTATTGAAAGTATTGTAATAGACTTAGCTACTTACTAGATGTTGAAGTATGGGTCATGTCCCAATATATTCGTATGTCTAAGATGCCGATTTTGAGACTTAGTCTTTCATTATATTTTTTTCTATAAAGAGATATTATGAACTATTACTGTTTCATGTGAAAATTTTTAATTCCGCACTACTTTTCATACATGTATGCAATGAATGATGTCAAAAGGCTTGTACAAGCCTCCGAAAGGTCAAGTATGCCCTGTTGCGAGTCAAGAACACCATATCTCCTACGGTGTACTCTCGGTTCATGACATTTCATAAAGGACCAAAATATCTTTAAAACAAATTTACTTTCACACCAAGAAAAAATACAATAAAGATTATTAAACCTTCTCCTACTCTTATAATTTTCTTATATCACCAAGACCCAATTTCAAAATAATTTAAACAATGAATGCAAAATAACTATATATTTTCCAAAAAAATTATATATATTTTTTAGATGAACTTTTTTATCCATTTATTGATTTTCAAATCAAGGAAATAAATCTCCCAAAAAAATTTTAACAAAAGAATTTTCTAGGGAAATACGAGACTGTGAATAAGACCTTTAAGGCCCCCATTTCCCGACGTTCAAACCAGAAGAAAAAATGAAAAGAACTTTTTATGAAAAATATGAAACAAAATTACAAGATATATACATGTATTTACTTCTACCAAACAAACTATACCTTCGTCATTAAAAGACCTGCTACACCATACCAAAATAGGTGGAGACGGAGGATCCCCGCAAGACCCGGAGGTATTATGAATTTATCTTAACGAATATCGATTTTGAAGGTCGTCTACATTACCCCTATTAACTTATCAAAAGCTCATAACCTCGTACATATAATTGGTATGATTATAAAGCACCCTCGTATAACTTTATTTTTTTCAGCCCAACACCCACACTTGGTTTATAAAATATTCAGAAGAAAGGAAGAACAAAGTATTTCCTGATGGTTTTACGAATGGTGGAGTCAGTTCGGAAGAAATGAACAAGTATTATCAACTCAACATCAAACACAGTTTTAAAAAATTCAGGTAGAAAGGAATAAATTTACCTTATTAGAAAATATTGAATTATGCAAGTTCTTTAGTACCAAGAGGATATCTTATATTCTTAGTTGGTCCTTCGACATTAATGATTTTGAAAGGATCAAATATATAAGCAAAACAGTTTAAATTAAAGGATGGTGCCACAATAATAAGTTAAAGTTCATCAACACAGAGGGATTCCAAACATTCCAAAAAAAATTAAAAAGAAGGTTCGAAGAAGCCTTATTAAATTTTGAAACTAATACAAAATCAAAAATAGAATTATTAGATACTACAACCTCACATGACGAGTCTAGAAACAGAGATATGCTAGATCGACAAGGAATAACAGAAGTATACCTCCTTAATTAAAAGGAAGTGCCAGCAAAAAGGAAATATCAAGAAGAAGACCCACATTAAAAGTTATGATATACAAATCAATGATACAAACATGTTTTTAAAATAACTTTATGATTATGTAATATCTAAGAAAATTTTTCAAACTAAGACTCGAACCTTCATCGTAAAGAGTGAGATCTTACCAAGGAATTTAAAATTTCTTAACTATGAAGGTCTGTTCTCTAGATTTAGCACTAAGAGTTCAAAAAAGAATTAAATTGGGAATCACTAAAATATGAAATTTTAGAGTTAAGCTAAGTATGAGTTTTCGGTCAACTTCAAATGACTATAACTCTCAGTACAAGATGAGTTATATGTTCTACAAGATACCATTGGAAATATCTTTGATATCTTTTCAAATCCACCGAGTTTGCTAAATTTTGAGTTCGGATAAGTGAGATACGACCTTTTGAAGTTAGACTGTCCAGTTAAGGAAGGTTAACCGAAAATAATGAGGAGTATTTTGGTTCTTTCCTTACCCAATTAGATTTAAATCTTTTTAAGTCATATTTTAGGGGTCTAATCATTTTAGTTTCAGTTTTATAATCATAATAAACACCTAGGGTTTTAGTTGAGAGTTCAAGAAGAGGCAAGAAAAGAAAAGAGGAGAAAAAAGGCAAGTATGAAGGTGTGCGTCGACGTTCTTGAGTCTAGTTGTAGATTTTCTCCATGGGTCTAATCCCTAAGAGGTATGTAAGCTTCCATAGTTATGGTTTAAAGATTAAAGATTAAAGATTTAAAGTTAAAAGATTAAAGTTCTTGATGAGTTCTTGAAAGGTGTTCTTGAAGTTCATTCTAAATCTTGTTGTATTGGAGTTTTGATGATTTCTTGAGATCAAATTGAGTGATTTTAGTGTTGTTTACTGTATATTAGAATGTAATTAAGTTAAGTAATCGAACCCAAGTGATTAGGGAAGAACCTGTTCGAATTTAGGCTATTTAGGGTGAGAAAATGAGCAAAAGTGCTCGGCAGAATGAGCCTGGCGCGGCGCACCTACCAGAGAGCCCCAAACCCAACTCTGTCCGTCAGGGGTTAGCTCTTGACACCACCCATAGCCCCAGGGTCATCTGTCCAGTCCAGTTTACCTTCGGTAGCTCTGTTTGAGTTTGTTTAAAGTGCACGTTCACTCTTTTTCGATTCTACCTAATCTAAGATACTTCTAAACACTAAAAATGAGTCCTACCATGATCATGAGTTTGAATTCATAATTCACATTCAAGGTAGAGTTCAGAGTTAGGTCTTGAGAATTTTTTCAAATGTTCTAAGAAAGTACTTTTGAGTCCATGCATGAGTCTTCTACAACTTCTAGTTACTTGTTTTAAGACTCAAGCAAGTGAGTATAAGAGTGAAGATTATGTATTAATGAGTCTACAATATTACCTAGATCCTTCATATCATGAATCATAACTCTTAAATTCATAATTCACATTCAAAAGAGAGCTAAGAGTAGAGTACAAGAAAGGCTTTAAGTTAAATCGTGAATTCTTTGAGATAAGATTTTAGGAATTTAGTAAGAGAATGAGAAGATTTGTATACATGAGTTCCATCTAATTAATTAGACCTTCGAGTCAAGTCCAATTGTTCATGCCCATAGTTCCGCATGAACCCAATAAGTCGAAAAGTCTTGAGTTACGAAGTACCTTTTAGTTCTCGAGTTAAGTAGTTCATGCTCATGATTCCGCATGAAACCTTCAAGTTGAAAAAAATCATGAAATCCTCCACATGATATCATGAACCTTGAATCCGTACTTCAATTCAAGGAAGATTAAGAGTGAGGTCTAGAAGATAAGAGCAAGTCAAAGTAAAGTTTTCTAAAGTCTTTCATAAACGTTTTCACTTTGTTTTAAAGACTTAAAGTTAAGTAAAGAAAGAGTAAAGAGTTGAGTCAAATTCTCAAAAGCTGTAAGGGAGCTAAATATTCCCTAAGAGTTAAGTTTCAAGTTAAATAAAGGGCAAGAGTTGAGTTCATTTCTCAAAAGCTATAAGGGAGCTAAGTATTCTTTAAAGGTTTATAAATGTTTCACATTTAAGTTAAAAGGAAACTTAAGAGTTCCAAAAGAGTTTTGAATTAAAAGGGGAACATTGATTCCAAAAAGGAGCTTTTCAAAAGCTAAAGGGTTCAGTAAATTATCTCAATCCAAAGAAAGGAAGTTTTATTAAAATTATGAGCTTAAGTATGTTTTGGGAGTAGTATTGAGGACTGATGTGGGGATGAGAGTTCATATTAACTCAAGTCCCCATATAAACCATGAAGTCGTCATCGAAATTTATGGGTCATACTTTTTAGATGATCACGTAAGATAATTTAGTGGATCCTCTGTTGAGTAAGGTCCTATGCCGATGGCAAGGTATAGGATTATCCTTGGGTAACGTGAGGTAAAATGTTGTATCATCAATTAGGCTCAAATCATGGTTGTCGGTTAGAAAAACTTTCACAGTATTGGTTACATGGTTCCTCAAGGGTTTTTACTTAATATGAATGGGGGTATGAGACTTCATTCATGCATTGCACAAGTAGACTTTGAAAGGGCGTATGATATGCATTTTATGATATTATTATCTTCAGCTACCACCATATTTTTAAATAACTTTTCTTTGTATTGCACTTAATTTAAACTTCTGTATATTGAAATGAGTTCAATTAAATATCATAAGTTGAGTATTTCGAGTTGAATACCTTAAGTTGAGTATCTTGAGTTGGTCTGTGCTTCATTGTGTAAAGTATCCTATCTTTGAAGTTGAATACCTAATATTTGAGTTGAATATCTAATTTTTGTGTTAAGTATCTTATTCTTGATTTGAGCTGAGTTGAAAAGAGGTAGGTATGTTTCCTTTTTATTCAAGTATCAAGCTTATGTTATATTTTAAAATTCCCCTTACATGCTCGTACATTCCATGTACTGAGCCATTTGGCCTGCATGTTTTGATGATGCTGACACAAGTATTCTGGGTCTTCAACAGGAGCTTTGTTGACACATCCGAGATTCGAGTTAGCTATGGTGAGCCTCCTTGCTTCCGGAGGATTTATTTTACTTTTCAGTTAGTCAGGATGTTGTGGGTCTTGTCTCGACTTCTATCTTTATCAGTTAGAGGCTTCATAGATAGTCAGTATAGTTGAGGAGTCTGTATTAATCATTTATTTATTAAATGTTTTAAATAATAAAGTTTCCTATTTATGGGGAGTATTTGATTATTCAAAGATGTTCATTTGAGTTAAAACCTTGTAAAGTTGAGTTTATTGTTTTTCTTCAATTTTAAGCTTTTGTATGCTCAAGTGAGTCTTCCGCTTGTAGTCAGCCAGGATGAGGGTTCGCTCGAGAACCAACGGTGGTCTTTGACTGCCGTCCACGTCTAGGGTATAGACTCGGGTCGTGATAGATTCAACATAGGAAAATGCAAGCATATAGTTGTTTTACTCAAAAAATGAATAAATAAAGTGAAATAATGGCTAGATTTTCGAAAAATCAATTAAGCTTATAATTTAAGAGAAATCGAATTTCCAAAAGAAACAGCGTCGCCACTTAATTTTTAAAAAGAAATTAAGAAAACGTATAATTTATTTTAACAAATTTAAAACAGACAAAATCAATTGAAAATAAAAGGGTTTGACTTCTATGTACATTCTGAGAAGGTATTAGGCACACAAAATGTTCGCTAACTTGTAGTTGACCGGCAATTTGACTAAAATGATTAACTTTTGAAAAAATATTAATTAAGTAAAAAAAATCCATATTTTATGGGAAGGAAAATACACTAAAGGGATTTTTTTTCAATGTAATTAATTCATATGTTGTAAGACAAGTAAAATAAAAATAAGTAATAAATAAAAATATGAATATGTAAATTGGAACATAAATCTAGACGCGACTATCTTTTGGGAATTGATTAAGTAAAAATCAAATCACATAAAAAAGATTCGAGAGTTAAATACAAACAAATAAGGATTAATTACTCGAGTGGGTCCCTTTTAAAAAATAATTACTTATTTTAGATATACTCTTTAATTATTACCATTTATAGCAATATAAAACTATATTGTAAATTTTGTTAGATTTTCTATCTCGCCTCTTTTCCTTTTTTTTTTTCTCTTAGTTTTTAAATTTTTTTCTCTTTCTCTTGCTCCTTTCTTTTTATTGTTCTTCTGCTGTAACTTTTTCTTTCTTTTTGCTGCTTTATCTCTCTCATTCTGTTGTTTTTCCTTCTGTTTTTCTCTCTACTTTTTTAAATAGAGTAGTCAATGATCATATGATAAATATATTTTATATCAATAATTAATTAATTAAATAAATAATTTAATCATAATAAATGAAGAGACATAACAAATTACAAAATGAATTAAACTTGAATTAAAAATGTATTACACACTAACACACATATCAAAGTTGAATTAAAATGTATTACACACACATCAAAGTTGAATTAAAAATGAATTAAATAAGTAATCCAATAATAACGAATAAATCAAAAAATTGCAAAATAAATTTAATTGCTTTAAAATTGTATTACACAATATTAAAGTTAAATAAGAAGAAAGAATTATGAATGAATGAAAAACGTAACTAACAAAGACAAGACAACAATCTATAAATTGAATTAAACTCATATTATTCATGGATAAAACTTATATTATGTGTATCTTATTAATGTCCTCTTTGCTTTTATCTCTAAGAAAACGAGCAATGGTTGCAGTTTTTATTAAAAATGTATTGTGCATATTTTATAAATATATTATTAGTGTGTTACCTAAATTATTCTTGTTGGTAGCCGTAAATAAAAAAAGGGAAATGTGCAGTACGTATAATAAATGTATTATTCATGATGAATAAGACATGTATTATATGTGCCTTATAAGTTACTTTTGGTTTGTATCACTAAGAATGTGAGTAATGTTTGCAATATGTATTAAAATTGTATTGAACATGTATTATAAATATATTATAAGTGTGTTACCTAAATTATTTTAGTTGATATTATTAAAAAGGGAGTGAAGTTTGCAATATGTATTATAAATTAAACGTAGGATGTATTGTTCATGATTTTAATACAATTATAAAACATATCTAATACAACTTTAATACAAATCCGATATCATTTCGTAAACTTCCTTATTTTCGAGCAATTCAATATTTTTCCTAAAATCAATTCTAAAGTTAACCAAACCCTCTTAATATTGAGATATAAATTCCAAACGATATTTTCAACTATTTGTGACAACCTATCTAAACTAGTCGCAAATAAAAAAGCAGTCAATGATTCGTAAACTGAATAAAACTTGTATCAATAATTAATTAGACAAGTAATATAATTGTAACAAATGAAAAAACATAATAAATCGTCAATAGTGATTTAAACATGAATAAAAATTTATTACACACATATCAAAGTTGAATTAGAAGAAAAAATTAACAATAAATGAAAAACGTAAACTAAAAAAAGACAAGACAATAGACTGAATTAAATTTGTATTATTCATAAATAAAACATGTATCATATGTATCTTATTAATTATTTTAGTTTGTATAACTAAGAACACGAGTGATGCTTGCAATTTGATTACAAATATATTGTACATATGTTATAAATGTATTACGAGTGTGTTATTTAAATTATTTTTGTTGATATCACTAAAAAAAATGAGTGAAGTTTGTAATATGTATAATAAATGCATTGTTCGTGATTTTAATACAATTTTAATACAATTATAAAACATATCTAATACAACTTTAATACATCGCGATACCATTCCATAAACTTCACATTTTTCGAGTTTCAATCTAATATTTCTCCAAAATCAATTATAAACTTAATGAAATCCTCTTAAAATTGGGATATAAACTCCAAATGACATTTTCAATTATTTGTAGAAACAACCTATCCAAACTAATTACAAATTTATAAAATTCCAATAATGAATTCAAAATTTGAATCACCATCAATGGTGAACACTAGTTTCTATAATTTTAAAGATTTGAAATTTAGATTTGAGAACATGATATTATATAATTTTTTGATTTTTTATTACTTTTTTTGTTATGTTTTTTGATAAATTAGTGAAATATGGCAAAAAACTGATTTAAAATAATTATTTAAACAAAAATTAAAAAAGAAGAAGAAGAAGAATAAAGTAAAAATAAGGAAGATGACATAATAAGAAACGACGAAGAAGAAAAATAAAAAATAGAAGAGGAAGAGAAATAAGGCAGAAAAAGAAGCGAAGAAAGATAAACCTTATAACTTTTTAATTCTTAAAAAATGTTATATTGAGTGAGAAATTTTTTATTGACATAAATGATAAATATTTTTTAAATATTGCACATTTATGTGATTTACCCAATCTAAATAATGGCAATAACAAGAGAATGCCCAATTTGGGCCAAATCTATTGGACTCTTGGTCCACTCCTGCCGTAAATTCATAACTCTTGGTCCACACCTGCCATAAATTCAGAAGTGTGCTAACTTGAAGTTCAACTGGATTCCAGCCCATTTGTTTCATATTCAACCTGCTACCTGATCACAAAAGAATTGGGCTTCAGACCCATTTTCGCCACCAAGACCTGTATATACAAAAAAGTGTACATTGATGCATATAGGTCATAATTTTACCCATTTTCATGTATATATGACTATATACCAAGTGTATACAGATTTTTTCAAGTTCTTAGACCTGTATTTCAATTATTATCCTTGTATTTAGTGAACCTTAACCTGTATATCATGTATACAGTATTTGTATACCAGTGTATATCAGCCTGTTTTCTGTTTTTTGAAACTGTATTTCAGCTTTCCTGTTCTGTATATTAGCTTCCAATCGAGCAGTCAATGATGAAGGCCGACTCGGTAAAGGAGAACACAAGTTGGGTTTTATCCCGACCCTAAGGCCAATGATAGGAAGAGTTGATATGAACGCAAGTGACATATACAAAAGAAAGAAAATCATATTAGCATAGAACAAGAATATTCTAACACGTTTTTATTCCAAAGAAATGAAATGAGCTCTATTAAAATTAGTAAACTAGACAATCATTTTTCAATAAAAATAAAGTGAACTAATTAAATAACCGAAATGACTTTGAAGTTAAACTTTACTAGGTACAGTAAGAAGAGGGAAAAGTATATTGCTTTAATACATGCTCACAAATACCACTAATCTTCAAGAGAGAGAAGACCATACATATTTGAGTCAAACTATGAATAGGTTCTAGCTTCAGTCCATATACACCCTTAAATTAATATGTGATTTAACTAACCATGAACCACAAAGCATAAAATCATATAAGATAGCTGCAGCTAAGCCATGTATTACATTCAATGAAATTAGAGAAGTTGATGAAACCTTAAGTAAGCTCAAAAATCAATACAATGAAAGTGAGCCCTGAAATACCAAAATATTCAAATTATAAACAAATCTTAGATTAAGCAGAGAAGATTCGATCCAAAAATAGCTTAAACTTGAACAATAATATAACAAGATATTTTATCAGCAATATTTAGCCATATTCAAATGCTGAAAACGACTACTCAACATCACTATTAATGAAATCAGAAAACCAACAACAGCAACTGGTGTTTTGGAATTGTAATGTTATATTTAATTGGTTGACTGGTAAAAGCTGGGTTTTGGAATTGTAATGTTGTATTTAATTGGTTGGCTGGTAAATGATGGGTTTCTTTTGGAGATAAGAGAAGTGGGCTCGTTCGGCTATTGGGCTGCTGGCAATTATGAATGAATGGCTTCTCTAATGGGTTTAAGGTGATGTCAAAGATGAGTTACATCTTGGAGTTTAAGAAATAGCCAAATTGAGTTGAATTAATAAATTTTGACTAAAATTTATATAAGATAAATTAATATTAATTAATAAATAAGATTTTTAATCTTAACAAAATAAATATTTAACATAATCGTAAATTAATGATTCAAAATTATAACTATGATTTAAACTAAACTAATTTAATAAAATACTTGCTGACATTAAAAAAATTTGACATGATTTATGAAATATTTATAAAATATACTAATTATATACAACATTATATAAAACATATGTATTACATAAAAGTTATAAAAAATGATAAAATTAATTAAAAGTAACTTGAAAAATATTTTGAACTTTATAAAAATGAATTATTTCAAATCTTTGGAATTTAAGAAGGTTGGTGATTGATATATATTGTGGAGGTCCAAAATTGGGTGTCAACAATGATGACATTTAATATGTCAACAAATTAACAAACCTGTGGACCCCACATGAATAAAAAGGTTTGCCACGACCGGAAACTAAGTTTCGACGCTGTCTGCCCAAGGATAGCATAGGAACTTAGCCACTCCTTCTCATACCCTTCCTGGTCAACTTGGCTTTGATACCAATGGAGGAGACGGATCGAGTTTCGAAATGAAATCGTAAGAAAAATTAGATAGAGTAACGAAAGAGAGCAAGAAAACAATAGTAAAACTTAAACTTTAAAACATGGAAACAAATAAACAAAATAGTAGTAGAGAAGATATGCTTCCAATAATTTTTTTATTGATTTAGGCAAAAAGAGAACATGGATTAGAAAGGATGGGAAAAGTAGGAAAATATGGAATATATGCCTAAATATATTGAGGTAATAAATATATTGAAAAACATATTGGAAGCATAGATCTCCATATTTAAAAACATAGATAATAAACTTTTCCATCTAGAAAATATATAATTTTTATGAAAAATATATTGAGTTGTGTCTCAGTCATCATTGTTTTGAAATTGAGTAACTCATATTGCGATAAAGAAGGCTAAGCAAAATCTAGCTGGAGGAGAATGTTTAATATTTTTATTGTGGAATTATCTTGGTGTGAAAGTAAATTTATTTTGAAGATGTATTTCTCTTTTATGAAATTACTCTTACCTTTTGACATACAATTTAGGTAGGGGAATATAAGATTTTTTTCTTAGCACACTGGTATGGATGCCATCTAACTGGACAATATAAGACTTTATTTGGGTGATGAAAGAAATACCTAATATTATTTCTTCATTTACATCTTTGGTTATCATGAAACTAATTCCATCATTGCATATGTGTGCCTTTCAGAGTTTATGATTTATTTTAAGCTTTTTTTCAGTTGCAAAAAATAATCGGATAGTGCCTTTATCAAGATATTTATTAGGAATTAATCCCTCAATAATGCAATTTTGATCGGCGCCTGTATCAAAGACGCAATTTTATGAATGACGTAATTTTTTATGTATGATAAATGTGATAGTTATGTGGTAACTTTGCGGTCTAACAACGATAATTGTATTAATTCCTAATTCAGATAGAGGTTCTTCGAGAGACTCTATTGGTTTTGATGTTTCTCCTGTTTTGATTTATAATTTTTTCGGTTCTTGATTAGTGGGCAAATTATTTAATATTTTATTAGTAATTGTTTCAACTTCTAGAGTGTTGAGTCTCCGCTTAATTTCATCTTTTAATTGTAATAATTTTTCCGGAATACTTTGTCAGGTTATTTGGAATATAATTGGTTGTTTAAATTTATTTAAAACACCTGTCATATCAAAGGGTTCAATAGTTCTATTATAAGATTGTTTATCCAGAACTAAATCTGTGAAGGCAATTAAGTATTTTTTCTTAAAATCAGGATCTTCAATATGATCTATAATTAAGAATTTTTAGAGGGTTTGAATACACAGAAAAATTAGACGACCCAAACTAGTCGTTAAATATGCTTGTTAATAAATCGTATACAACAAAAATAAAGTAGTTGAGTCTACGATTTCCCCATTAGAAGAAATTGTTTTGCCAATAGAGGATAAAGTGATTACTGCTTCACCCTTTAAATGGATATAATAGACACTAAAGGTGATTCCTCAAATAAGGATATAAATAAAATACTGCAACAAAACAATTATACAAATTATCTACTTTACGTGGTCTCTAATTTAATTATTTCAACAGTTACCTTTATAGTAGGCATTTAAACCCAAGGATGGTGTTCTTCTCCCGCCTAGATTCTCTATCAGTTTAAAATAAATTCACCTACACATCAATTTTCTTTTTAAAAAAGTATTAGCATCTTTGCCACCTCTAATAATATTACAAAAATTAAAAGTGATCTATAAAACTGAAATATTCCTAAAGAACACTTTAAAAAGACCTATAAAACAGGACACTTTAATTTTATAAAAAATTAATAAAATCAAAGAAGGTTAGTGAAAAAGATAAGAACAATTAATAGACAAAGAATTTATTATTTTGATAGTAATCTTTAAAGTAGACAATTAATCCCAAAGATGGTGTTCTTCTCCCATTAGATTCTCCCTCAATTTAAAATGAGACCACCTACAAGACACAGTGATTTTATAAAAAATTATGATATTATAACTTCCGAGTCTACTATTTTCATTAATAAAAATATTGACACAATTAAATTGTTAGCAACTAATGATATTAATAGGTATAAGAAAAATTGTAAATTTCTTGATATAGCACTTGTCCGAATAGCAGTCAACCCACTATATAGATTGAATTTAGATGTACCCATATGTCTTCTATTAAGAGACAATAGGTTATTAAATTTTGATGATTCATTATTAACAGTAGTACAAAGTAACCTTGCTAATGGATCGATATACTTTAATTGTTATTCTAATTATTCAATAGATATTAATGATCAAAACATAATTGATACATTAACATTAACTATTAAAACTAAAAATATGAATAGTAAGGCTAATACTAGAAAAATAGCCATAATATATAGAATATATTATAAATTAATAAAAACTACCTTAGATCCTAAGGCTCAAATGGTAAGAAAAGAAAAGTCGTGGAATGAAGTTATGAAAATGCAAAAAGAAATGGCGTTTCCGAACAATCCATAAAAAGTAAATAATGGGCTAACTTATGAGCACGAAAGAAAATGATATAAGAAAAGAAAGGAAAGTGTTGTGAGAACCACATTTCATGAGGATAAAAGTCACTAAGACTAAATGACCATACCTATACACTCAGCCCTATTACAAGCCTTGAAAAACCTTTTTGATCTTGAGTGAGCTGAAATAAATGTTGATTGAAAAATACAGGCAAACATATGAATGAAATCACGCATTTGTTTCATTTTTGTGAGTGTGAGCATTTAATATGATTTCGAAACTTAAATTCTTGAATCATTGTGTGTGAAATAGAATCATTCTTTGTGTGAGGGAATTTGAACACTGTTGTTGAGCTTGAACTTGCATTTGAAACAAGTATTGTGAGCTTGAGAATCTTCGATAATGGAGTGTTACAAATTGAGTCTTTTAGTACACAAATGATCCTTGCATGAGTAAGTTGAGTCTTGTTGTATATATTAATGAATAATTCTTGTGTAAAACTTTTTGAGACATCCTTTTTGAATAGCTGGACTTGAGTTTTACTTGAGGACAAACAAAAGTTTAAGTTGTGGGTTTTGATGAGTCGAGTACACAATTTGAACTCATTTAGGCTATATTTGATAAATTTAGTGTCCTTAATTACATATTTTGTCTCAAATAACTGATGAAAAATCTTAAGTTTAAGGTACTTAGACTTGGAGACAAAAAATTGATACAATTAAGCAAAAGGAGCAAGGTAGCTGAAAGAACGAAGAAAAGACGGCTTCAGGATCACCTAATCCATTAGGCGAGTTGCTAAATGACCTTATTCTCGCCTAATGTTCAAGTGTGTTGAGCCTTGAAGGAAAGGATCAAGTCCTCGGTGAAAAGGAGAAGTAGCGTGCGAAAAGTTCTGTGTAGCAGTACTATATCGCCCAACAATTCAGAACGCAAAGGTGTTGAAGGCTTAAGAAAAACGACGATGGAAAATACCCAAGGGTGCATCGCCGAGTTGACCAGCGATCCCAACTAACAATGCCGAGTTTGTCACATTCGGGGAGCACCCCCTAGACGTAACCGGCGTCGTCATCCTCTTTGAGGACTAAGACTAGCCTCTTAGCTTACATCATTACAATCATAGGTCAAAATTAGCGGAAATTTAAAAAACTTTTTACTACTTCTACATTGAGGTTTACATAGACCTCTACATAATATAATAGATATATAATGTAACGTAGTCTCAAAAGCATGTCTCATCTCATAACCATCTAACACGAGTATATCAAATTGGGCCTATACAATAAGACTACATATATGTCATACAATGTTTAGTACTCAAATGAAAAGGAAAGAAACATTAGAGTCTTAAAAACTAAAGCAACATCATAGGCTTGATAGTGACATTGCCCTAGGAAAGTGAGGACCAACCCAACTTGGATGATTAAAAATTCCAAGTCTTCTTCAAAGTCGTCTCCAAAAAGCCCTTTAATGGCCGGAACCTAAAATATTGGGGAAAATAAGAAATGGGGTTAGTACACCACTTGTACTGAGTATGAGATCATATGCACACATATCATTAAAACATTGTAAAAAGGACATTTCGTTAAAGGATGCAGTTTAGTTTGAAAAACTTTAGGCACATTCAATAAGACCATACGAATCAATAAGACACATTTATTAAGTATAAATCATGTACATTACAAGACCAATAATACTAAGTCTAGTCAAGTCAACATGCATATCACATAATTGGACACATAGTCAACCAACTCTATCATCAAGTTATAATAGTCACAAGCATGAATAAGAGTTCATTATAATATAACAAAAGTAAGACAATTACTCATGACCCCTATCAAGTCAACAAGTTCAATGACCAAACAAATTTCCATAACCTTACTCAATTAAGTAACCCAACAAGAATCATGACCAACATCTCACTTCACAAAGCATGGCATTTAAGAGTGCATATCATCATACTTAACAATGTAGACAAATACATATTCATAAGTGAAATTAATCAATATATAGTATCAACAATGTTCAAGGTCATTATATACATATCCTGTACCATTATAAGCATATACATACATATGAACATCCTTCTAAGACTTCCTTCAAGGCTAACTAGTGCAATGTTTAGATAGAGTCCCATACCCCTACCTATACTAAGTTAAACCCTTTAGGTTATCTTAGTTAGAGTTCATTCCTTTAATTCATTTTACCTTTTGGGAACATCTTGCCTAAACTGACATAAACCATATGAGCTAATATGGAATCCGGTATTATATAACCCTACACTAAAGAAAGGCGGACTACTTTCCAAAGCAATGCCAAAACATGAACATAGCAACTACGTAGATCCACTAGCTAGTATTCCCATGGGGGCAACATAGTCAAAGAACTAGGAGATAAAGTTGGGACCCTCTTTATGCTACATGCATTATTGTCTCCAATCTCAAGAGTAAATTAGTGATCCTACCTTACCTATGTGGGAAGGGAAACTCTTAACTCTAGCTCACTCGGTGGTAAGCTAGAGTCCCTTTTGAGATGTCTTTAATGTATTTATTAATCAATATAGCTTAATGTAGGTCATAGTGTCTATGCCTTGTATCATCATTATCGTCGTCATCATCATCATCATCATAACTCAATAAGAATTGCGTGAGTATAGTCCTTTTGTTACAATTCATATAAGTGAGGTTAGAACATTTACATATCACTTCATAATAAGGCACATTGGTAAATCATTCACCATCCTTATAACATTTACATATTAGCCAACACCTCACAAACTATAGTCAAGACATTTAAATTCAACATCATACCAACCCTATCAATCCTAATACCAGGCATACTCCAATACAATATCATGACTCAATCACAATTAACCATAATTGAAGTAATTAATAGGGATCACAAGACTTATCAAGTCTCCTTCATAGTTCATCATCAAAGTCTTACCATCAACCCTTAATTCATTTAAATTGGGGTGTATTATCATCATATAACAGTAACATATATGATAACAAGGATAATTGAATCACTACATCACAATCCAACACTAGCTCATAACTTAAGACAAGAGACATAGATCACAATCATAATCTAAATCAATTACTCAAGAACTAGCATGATAAGACTATAATTCACCTAAATATATTCATGATTGGTACAATAACATTACCTAGTAGCAATTCAACCAATAACAAAGTCAATCGAACCAACATTACCCAATTCATATCAAGATCATAAACTAGGGGTAAGTGGAATAGGTTATCTTCTACAAACTAGACCAATTCATCAAGATATAACATAATTGAGTTAAAATACACATGTTAATATATCCAAAATAAATCATAAACAAAGTAATTCATAACATCAATTTTGTATTGGATGAAAATACACTTAATTCATTCAAATTGGGGTGTATTATCATCATATAACCGTAACATATATGATAACAAGTCTAATTGAATCACTACATCACAATCCAACACTAGCTCATAACTTAAGACAAGAGACATAGATCACAATCATAATCTAAACCAATTACTCAAGAACTAGCATTATAAGACTATAATTCACCTAAATATATTCATGATTGATACAATAACATTACCTAGTAGCAATTCAACCAATAACAAAGTCAATCGAACCAACATTACCCAATTCATATCAAGATCATAAACTAGGGGTAAGTGGAATAGGTTATCTTCTACAAACTAGACCAATTCATCAAGATATAACATAATTGAGTTAAAATACATGTTAATATATCCAAAATAAATCATAAACAAAGTAATTCATAACATCAATTTCGTATTGGATGAAAATCCACTTGAAAATTCAACTTTTGAAATCAATTTGATGGAACCCTTTGAGAAAAGAGGTCTCAAAGGTTAAAGATATCCCATACCTTACTAATTTATGAATATTGTTGGAGAAACTTGACCCTTTGCATCCCTTGAACCCACGTCTAGATTGGTCTTCAATGGGGTTTCTTTGGGAGAGAGATAGAAGAGAGAAGGAAGAGAGTTTTGGATTTTGAAAATTATGAGAGCTTAGGTTATTCTAATTAGGTTAGGGATTTATATAGGTGGTTAACTTACTTAATTAGAACTCTATTAAACCCTAATTAAACTCCTAAATAATCCAACTAAATAAAATTACTTAAATGGAAATGTGGAGTAAAAACCAGTCATCAAGACGACACCACGATCGATGGATCGTCGGTCAATCGACGACCACTATGCACCTATGTTCTTTGCATCCGTCAATAAATTCAGATACTATGAAAAATGATCCTTCCAATATTTTGTCTAGGTGAACATCGACGGTGGCCTCAACGCCCCGTCGATTCACCAACGGCCCGTTGGTGGCATTTGTTGATGACACTGTCCTTGACAGTCTTTTGGTCACTTTTGCAAGGGTCCTCCTCAAGGGCCCTTGGTTGGTTTTTGGGGAGTAGTGCCTAGACATTTTGACAATGAATTAACTCTAATACATGTTATACACAATTCCACCAATTTTCATTATTTTTCGACTCCAAAAAGCTAGTCAAATAGGATAAGACATGCTACTACCTTATTGAACTAGTTTCCGTACGTCATAGACGTTCTTGGATGTTTTTGTTTCGATACTTCCTAAATGACTTATATTAATTTAGATAGACCTTAAAACATTTTCTAATCCTTATTGACACTCATGTTAGACTCCAAAACGCATCTTAGATTTTCGAAGTGTTACTGAGTTATCCTTCATAACACAATTTTTGACAACTAAAAATATGTTTCTAAATTCTTAGTTTACAATCTAAACTTTGAATATTAATATAGATTTTTCATTTTTGTAGTTTTAGTTCTTAGAGTTTTGGGGAGATATTGTTCTTGAGCTTTGAAGATTTGAAAGTTTCTAACTCCAAAAATTGGAAGTGGGTATTGAAGAATCTTTATCTTTGACGTGTGTAAAAACTTTTTCTATCATACATAGTTGATGTAAACACTTTTGGTATCGATTTTTATGTATTTACCATGCCTAGCTAAAATCCAAGTTCTTGGGGTGTGATTATATGAATATGGGTTGAATTTAATGTTGGGTCTTGCTAATTAATAATTAATTTTTTTAAATGAGATTTTATCCACTAGTTGTGTTTGAACTTAATGGGATTGTAGTTGCAAATATAGTTTTAACTTCGTATTTTTGGCTTGCTTGAGAGAGAGGTTTTAAATCCAAGACTACTCAATCAATTGCATAAGGTTATTGAGCTGTCGTGGGTTCAGCTCAAGATAGTGAATCCAAAAATTCTCTCCCACACATTCAGCTTGAGAGAGTGAATGGGCTAAGACAAAAGCTGGAGTAATTGAAACTTATCAGTGTTCAAGAGAAACCGATTCGATTCGGGATAAATTGCTAGAGAGAAAATTACCCCTAATAAAGTCTAGCTTATTTACAAATTTACAGCGATTTAATATCAACAACATGTACCTGGTTGTTTATTTTAACCCATATTCCTATCACATCCCAAGAATTCGTCTCCATATTCGTTTTTATTCTTGTTGTTTTAGTTTATAGGTAACTCTAAACCCCCCTTTTTAATAATTGACACTTGTGTCAACCCATATATTTATTATACTTTCATTCATAAATGTTTACAACTATGATTGATTAGGACACATTCACATTTGGCTATTTGATACTCGACTACATACCACTCTCGGTGGGAACGATCCTAACCTATTCAGTTGGGTGATATACCAACAAACAATCATTTTTACTCAAACAAAAAGTAGTTTATTGATACGTCGAGTCACCTTCTCAACATCATCACCAACATCAATGCAAACACTCATAAATATCATAGGATGCACACTGTGAATAGGCTCACTACTCGTCAACTTGGGTGAAATAAAGGTAGGTACATCCTATAAATGAACCTCATCCCATCACATAGAAAGATATATGAAATACAACTTAGTCTCCTCCACTTGAAAGGTATAAAGCTCCTCTTTGATTGTGTCTAATGAATCTAAATAACCCTTGACATTCTCTTGAAACTCAAGTCTCACAGTGAATTTTAGCCAACATCACACAATCACCCTCTAACAGACTTTGAAACCAACTCACCATGTCTCTCAACGGAGCAAAGTTTATCTAAATATCCCTATCAATGATCCAATGCATGTCCTTTGAAGCCATGCGACACTAACATCTGCTGAATGGGCAAGACTTCCCATCTGATAAGTCATTGCCTAGGTTTAGGCGGATGGGCTATAGGAGAAAGTGTAGGTGTCACAATAGAAGTACCAGCAAATACATAAGTAGTAGATGCATAGGTCATAGAAGAATGAGATGATGTACTTGTGTCACGCCCTGAGCTTACACCCTAGACGTGGTCGGAAATCAATGACTTACTTAACTCAGCGAAAGACTGAACTAATTATCAGAAGAAAGCATTCTCAAAGAATTACTAAAAGTAACGTAATTTGACCAAAATGACATTTAAGTCTCATGATAAGTATCTATAAACACATGGAAACTCAATTTGGGCTATCTGAATGACTATATGTCTATGAAGCCTTTATAATACTAAGATCAATGTTGGGACAAAACCCACAACTCTATAAACGAAAAGATTGAAAAGCAATAAAAGAATCCTATGAAATGCAAGGAGGCTCACCACTGACTCTGAGTTCTCAAACTTGATTAACGAGGCGCTGGATGCTGATCCTGAGTACCTGCATCTACATCAGAAGACGATACAGGCCAACTGACATTAATACATTGAATGTACAAGTAAGCAAGTTGGAGTTCTAAATAACAACTTTAAGCTTGAAAGGAATAAGAGAAAACTTACCTTGACTCTGCTCAACTTATGGGTTACTGAACTAAACATAAGTTAATAAAACACATGAGATATATATAAAGCTTTGTAAAATAGTTAAACAACTTAGTTCGTTAAAAAAATGCAATAACAAACTCAACTATACTTATTTATGAAAGTACTATAGTTTCTACGGAAGATTCTCTAACCGACAACCATTACTATGAGCCTAAGAGATGGTACAACGCCTTACCACATGTTTCAAGAGGACCGTCCTATACATTGCCATCAGTATAGAACCTGAACACTAAGTGGATCCACTAGTCTATGCTAAAAAACACTGAGGAATCATCTAAAAAGTATGACCCTTCTATTGTCCATGTTGGCTACATGGTTTATGGAGGGCTAAAGTTATTATGAACTCACGTCCCCATATTGGTGCTCAAATACTACTTCAAAAATACTTAGCTCATATGTTTTTAAAAACAACTTCTTCTCTGGTTGAGGTAATTTCTCAAACTTATCTTTAAAAGCTCTCTTGGAAGTCATAGTTTCTTTTTCACTAAAACTAGCCAAAGTCTCTATTGGAAGTCTACATTCATTTTTTCGTGCTCAAAATATGAGAAAATATATAACTCTTAGGAAATACTTAGTTCCCTTATAACTTTTGAAATGAGCTCAACTCTTCACTCTTTGCTGAACTTGAAACTCTTGAGTTTAACTCGACCCTTATGAATACTAAGTTCCCTTATATTTCTTGAAGGAAACTTCAACTTTTACTTTTACTCTGACTTGAAACTTGAGACTTAAAATGAATTTAAAACATTTAATAAAGACTCTTGAAAATTTTAAGAAACTTTATGTTGACTTGCTTTTTAACGTCTAGACTAAACTCTTAACTCCTTTGACTTTGATGTTAACTTTTCTTTAATGTGATTATGGATTCTAGGTTTTGATTTACGTTCTTTAGTTACTTCTAGGTGTTTATAAATCATTTGAAGTAATTATAATCATCGAAAGGTGTCAATGTACTTTGGAAGGACTTGAAAAAGAGTAAGCTACGAAAACTGGACGAAAAACACCGATTGGGGTGCACTGGTGGCACGCCGCTCCAGCCTCAGTTGACTGAGGCTTGGTTCTGGCACAGTGAAGGTGCACCGCAGCAGACCCCAATTGACAAAAGCCCACTTTTGGCACACTGCAAGCGTGATGCGTCTGGCCTTACCCAGGTGAGTCTGATGAATTCTTCAACTCATTTTTTGGTTTCAAATCGTCTAAACCTCCATTGTTTCATCCTCAAAACCTAGGATAATCAATACCTTCAATACCCATCATATCTAAACCCAAAACAACATCGTAAACTACTAATCAATATCAATAGGCATGCAATCAACTCAACCAAAAAGGATTCAACGAGCTTATCAAGAAATCACTTCTAATCATGTAATAAATTTTAAAACTCATTAACTGAAACAAGATTGGTGTGCCGATGAATTAAAACAACATGAAAGATCTTACACATCTTGATAGGGATCACTCCCTATGAATTCCACTCGAAATTCCGTAGCTTTCTTGGCGAAACCTTGATCTTTATCCCTTCTCCTTCTTCTTTTCTTTTTTCTCCCAAGGCCTAAGCATGAATTGATTTTTCTAAAACTGACTTAAGGCTTATTATTTTAATCGTAATAAACCCTTAAAATTAATTAGAAAATAAATGGGTGAAAAGACTAGTTCTCTCTTACTTAAATCCTGAATTGGACTTTCCTCATTTCAACAACCCAACTTCTGATAGGCATATATATCTCCCTCATACGAAAATGTGCAAACTTACGGTTTCAAAAAGATATATTCAAGGAATTTTCAACCATATGAAGAACTACCTCTAACTTCTCCTGAGCTAGAGGTTATGACAGTTTGAAAATGACCAAAACTCACTTCTTAAACTTAGAAAAATTTCTAGATTTTTGTGATTATTCATAGTTTCTTTGCTTATTCCTAGTTATTTCGAGTTATGAGATGTTACAACCTGCCTTTTAAACAAAAAGTACAGGTGTGTTAGCCTCAACTTTTATTGTGGTGGGATTAACCACGGTCGTCATGTATGGTGGTGGAAGCTTTCTCCAAGCTATATCATCCCATAAACACCTAGTCTCAATCCTGCTAATGTTGTTGGAAGAATCCGGGGTGACTCTGTCATATGTAGCTTCCCTAAATTTTTCCTTTTCACATAGGTTTGTAATCAGTATTGGAAACGGGAGAGACGTCTGCTCCTATCTATCCCTCATCAATATATCATCAATTATAATCACACCCACATGAATAATCTTCTATTAATGATCATACCCACCAAGACCTCCTTGGGATGGCAAAGTATCAACTTATTTTGCGAGAGTATTATATTGTTATTGATGAAGCCAAACAAATATCGCGATACCGTATTCAAATCCTTCTTCTCAATTTGGGCACAATCATCTATTTAGAAAGGAGAAGAATAAAAAATCAATGGAGCCAACCAATGTTTTAAGAAGTCTAAGTGATATCGTATTGAGAGTGAATACAAACCTGATTGAAATTTTCAGCAATCCTAGTGTAATGTTAATTGCCCCAATATTGCATTGTAGTTTCTTATCGTGTACCCCCAATTCTTCAAGCGGCTTTAAAACTGTACATTTCCACTTATTTGAGAGGGACTGAGCATAGGCAGTATAGAACCTAAGCACCCAATAAGTAATTTCGGTTTTTCTTACTTTATGAATCTCTCAAAATTGTGGAATTGAATAATGTCCTTGATAGCTGGGTAGTCGCTCATGACTCCATTTGTAGAGATTTTTCTCTCCTCAAGAATAGTCCTCTCTCCAGTAGCTTTAATCCGATTGAATGCTCTTAGAGAAATAATTGAGAGGAATATAGGAGTAAGTGCTTATTAAAAGTAGGGATATACCAATTTGGACCTAATCTCTTTTCTTCTAGCATTGATGAAATCATAAAAATTCAATTCTTCGGATGTATTCCTAAACTTTTGACCAAAGTAAATTGTTCAAGTTTCAAAGGCTTTAAATCTTGAAAACTTGCACAAAACCCAAATGAACGACCCAATGAGTAAAATGTTAGTCCCATTAAGTCATAAATGACTTTGGGTCTCTACATGAAAGCTCAAAATGCTAAAAAAGATTAAAAAAATAAAAAGGAAATTAACTTGATGGTCATTAAAGAAAAGTTAAGGAAGTCACTATAAAACATAAAGTTCCTCTATATATTAGTAAAACTATTATCGTTTTCACATTCATTAGAATTTCCTATTTGATATTTATAATTTTGCTAAACTTTTATGGTCAGAAAAAAGAGAAAAAGATAAAATGAATGTTTATATGGACATCAACAGGTGGACTTGAAAATTTATGCAACACATGTGAACTTAGGAGATTTTGCATTAAGTGTTCTTGTACAATCCTCTTTTTCCTTTTTTAATTTTGAGCTCACAGATATGACAAAAAAGGTGTTCCCAATTCAAGATATTGAGGAATTGGAGGGGGAAGAGTAATTTATTGACTTATTTATTACACTCCCTAAAGTCCTGGGAAATCACTCTAGTCAGAAAGATAAGGAGAGGACTAATTCAAACAAGAGAAAACACATGAAGAGAGACAAGGAGTGGGAATATATATTGGAAACTAAAAGAAGGCCCAAGGTTTTTAAGAAGATCAGGTTAAATTTAGAGCTCGTGCAGGTGGAGCTTCTTCAAGCTTAGGGCTTATTATTGGAGTGCATGTTCTGATTAAGTCTGAGACTGTTGCTAGTGTACCATCTGTTGTTTAGGTGACCTCCGAGGTTTCCTTGAGTGCGCCAAGATCACTATCACCAGTATTTATATTTTAGGATTTATCCCCTGCATTATATCTGGATTCTAGATCCTAGAGTCACGAAATACCCAACTCTTAGTACTATATGTGTTGTGAAATCTTGTCTCTAAAAGAACAAAAAAATAATTGCAGTAGCAAAGAGTGATGCATTATAATGACGAGTGAGGATCTCTCAATGACATTGTATAATATTAGACTTTGTTAATGTTCTTAATCATTCTTAGGTATTAATACCCATTTAATGACTGTATCCTTAAAATTGTAATGGATGGTTAGGGAAATCTACGGAATTACTCATTGGGATTTGATTAATTAATACAAAATCTTAATTATGGGCAAATAAATGAGAAATAATTCTAATATTCACTAGTAGATATCACCTACATGTATTTGTGTTTCTATTGTGTGATATCGTTAGTTAAATTTATATTTAAACTAAGAAATGGAAAATATTTTGATCCATCTTTATTCCATATAATACTTCACATCTACTCATGCCATATTTTTACAAGAATGGACCAAATATATCTATAAAAATTCCTATGAAATGAAAATACTATCCCTAACGATCTTCTCTTATCAGTTATATGAATAATAACAAGATATCATCATTTTGTAGACCAATGAAATTAATAACATTGTAGTTTTAGGATTTGAAAATTTATAAATAGTACTAGTCAAATGGAGCTAAGATTTTTTTTTCTGGTTTTATTTTTCTATTTGAAGAATTCAAGTTGCGTAAATCTATGTTAAAAAGAGGATTACCATCATGTTACATTTGAATTTTTTTTAAAAAAGAAATTCTTTCTGTGGTGGAAATTAATTTAACTTTTTATAGACCTAGAGGTTGTGCCTACTTCTAATAATTTCTTTAGATAAAGAAAATTTATACTCCCAAAAAATATTACATGTTTAGAAGAAATTTATATTTATGATAAAATATTATATCACACATACATTTAACTTAGTGAATGTTAAGAGATGTATGACCACAACCATCATTGATATACTCAGGCAATACATTTTATTGATGGACATTCATCTTTTTCTTTATTTTTATATTTTTGGTATTCCGCTACTTTGATTAAGTTCTTAAGATATTAGCAAGTGAAAAACTTTCGTCTTTTTCTTAAACCTGGCTCCATTTCCTTAAAAATAGAAGTTCTGATTAACGATGAGACTTTTCACCTCATATAATATTATTTAGTGAATCATAAGAGATGCTTAACCAAAACAACTTTTGATCATGTTACCAAGTCCATAAGATTGAAGAACAAATTTCATTATTAGGGCATTCTAACGCTGTGATTAAGTTCTTAAAATGTAACTTGAAGCGTATACCTAAATTACAAGAAAGCGAGCAATTTTGACTTATCTAGTGTAATTCCACAAAATAGGGTCAACAAAGAGTAAAAAGATCTTACCATTCAAATCAACAGTACAAATACATCAGACATAGTTATAGGCTTGATGAAATCTAGTTAGAAGTTGATATACCGTGGTTTCATGGTATTTTTAATGATTTTTCCTTAAGTTTAGTGTGTGTCCAAAAGCCTTTTTGAATTGATTTTTATGTAAGTTTCTCCTTATTTGCAGGAAATCTATCCAAAGATGAACGCGGAAGTTTTTGAGCATGAAATGCAGAAAAGTTACCACCTACGGAGCTTATGACAGTCCGTCGAGCTTATGACGGTCCGTAGGTGGCATCGTAGTGAAGCGGCTTAAGGAAGATGGGGAAATCTTACCTGAGTCTGGGATTACGGAAGTTCATGAAGGACCGTCATAGCCACGATAGTCCATCCTGCTGGTTCATCGCAATGATCAGAGAGTAGTCCCAGTATTCGGATTCCAAGATGTTTAAGTATTACGGAACAAAGACCCTTGACGGACCATCGTGCTTGGAATGGTCCGTCATACCTCCTCGTCGAGGGTAATGAAGAAAGCAGAAGAAAAATTTGTGAAGTATGGGATGACAAAGGCCATGATGGCCCGTTGTGACCACGACACTCCGTCACGAGGTCCGTCGACTCGAACGCGTTTTGACAGATTTTCAGTAATTAGAGTCCTTCTTATGTTAGGTTTTTATTTTGTTATAAATAATTCAAAAAACCTTGTTTTGGGGGTTAGACTCTTTGTTAGTAGACTCTTTGATATTAGACTTTTTTATTGTTAGACTTTTGGAGAATCTTTAGTTCTCTTGTTCAAGTATTGAAGGATTAATTTCAGCAATTGTTACACTTTTTCTGGAATTGATTGTTGGTGATTTTGTTGATTAATCAAGTGAATTTCTGAATTTTATTCTTTCTCATCAAAGTAAGGGCATGAATTCTTATATTAAATATATGAATATTGTGATTATGACTATGGGTAACTAAACTCCATAACTAGGGTTGTGGGAACAATGGGTGAATAATAAGGTAAAATCTAACTAAAATTACAATTTCAGATTAGTGTCTTGCATGTATTGATAAATTCTTTCGTTTAGAAGTCTTTTTAACGGATGACCAATGTTAGAACTCGCCTTAATGTTTCTTTCAGTACCAAGGAGGTAGATAGTAGGAAAAGAATTATCAACATAGATTTAGTGTATACTATCTAATAGGCTAGTGTCGATTGGTACGAGGTAATAACTTAGTCAAATATCGAATACAATGCTTAATATGAGGTAAATGTAAGGGTTAGTATAGCAACACACATAGCCGGACCAAGGTGCGGAGTGAAATTTCTAGATGGCGGACCAAGGATTTAGAAATACATAACTTATCACTTTGCATGCAAGATACTAGGAAAGAATTGTTATAGTTAGAATTATCAAGTTAGGAACATGTGGGGAACACTTAAACCCTATTTACTTTTATTAATTGATTAAACTCCAAGAGTTGAATCTGTTAGTTGTTTAACTTACTTTAGTTAGTTATTTTCATTAATTTAAAAATAAAAAAAACCCCTTTTATTGTGTTTTGTTTTCTAAGAAAATAATTGACTAAATAATAGTAATAATAGATTAAAGTTAAGTCTGAACTATTTTACTCGTTGGAACGATCCCAAGCTCATTAGTTGGGTTCTTTACTTGATACGACCACTTTACTTCTTATTTGAGAAGTAAGTTTGAGCGTATCAAATTTTGGCGCCGCTGCCGGGGAAGTAGATTTTAGATTAACTTAAACTTATTAATAATGTTTAATCGATATTTTCTTAATTTTATTTTTTTATTGTTTTTGATTCTTGCAAAACTATCTTCTTTGCATTCCAAATACATGGAGAGGAAGAGAACCCTTGTTTCCCTACGATCGCGAATTAGAGCGTACACTACTCAATATTAATTGAAACTTGGGTATTAACGATGATAATCCAAACCATAACATCCCAACTCCTGTTGATGTTCATGGTCAGTTATTACCCGATGATCCGGGTGAAAATCAACAGAGGGGACAAAATCCTGCTCCACGCCCTCAAGAATACTACAGAGGCTATGATAATATTGAAGACTCTGATGGGCCACCTATCTTGCCCCATCACCACAAGGCCACACCTTTGTGGTAACTAGTACTCTTATGCAAATGCTTACTGCTAGAGGTTTGCTTTCAGGGCTACCTTCTGAGGACCCACATTCCCATATACCTATGGTAAGGGCAGTGTGTAAAAGTTGTATAGGGAGGCCTGATTTGGATTTTGATGTAATAGGGCTAAGAGTATTTCCTCTCTCACTGACGGGAGAGGCTGCTATTTGGTTGACTAAGCTCCCTTATAACTTAATTTTCACTTGGAACCAACTAAGCGATGTTTTCTTAGCACGTTACTATCTGGTCTCCAAGAAACTAAACCAGAAAGACAGAGTGAACAACTTTGTGGCACTACCAGGAGAGTCAGTTAGTAGTTCTTGTGATAGATTCACTTCATTTTTGAGAAGTGTCCCCAATCACCACATAGATGATGAGTCACTGAAGGAATACTTCTACCGGGGACAGGATAATAATAATAAAGCGGTATTGGATACTATAGCTGGTGGTTCTTATGGGGAGTGTCCTTATGCTGAGATTGCCGAAAAGTTAGAGAAAATCTCTCGGAATAATAAATCTTGGAGTACTAGGAAGTCAGATACTCGGAGAAATACCTTTGCAGTGCAATCCACTCACAACCAGCCACTGATGAGATTCATGAAGAGATGTCTTAGATGAGAACTGAGCTTGGGTTGGTATTAAAACATGTTACTAGGGGTGCAGAAAAGATAAATGCAGTTAACTACTAGTCTAAACCACCACCACCAAATGATGAATGTTATTATGAGGAGGATTCCTATGTAGTAAGTGAGTAGATGAGGGGTTTCCAACCGAGTGCCCAAGGCTCAAATCAGGAGAATTGGCGCCAAGGTCAAGGAAACCAAGGTCGAATCTATGGTAACTATAACCGTGAGGGTCATTATGTCCGAGATAAAAAT
The DNA here is from genome assembly GCF_036512215.1 of Solanum lycopersicum. Classification (NCBI taxonomy): domain Eukaryota; kingdom Viridiplantae; phylum Streptophyta; class Magnoliopsida; order Solanales; family Solanaceae; genus Solanum; species Solanum lycopersicum. The sequence continues at coordinate 5,893,661 of NC_090805.1, forward strand.
TACAACCGCGACAACAACTTCAACAGGGGTAACTACGGTAATAGAAATGATAAGAATGGTCGATATGTTCCTCCTCAAAATCATGAAGTTATTACTAGGAATGGTGGAGGTAGAATGGCGCGGTTTAAGAATATGTTGCACAAAATGATGAGGACGTTTGATGCTAGTGATGAGCACACTAAAGAGTTAAGGAGTGATTTAGTGGGTATTGGGCAGAAAGTCTATACACATGTAATATTGATTAAGCAACTTGAAGTACGAATGGCCCAATTATCTGCGGCTGTGAACACACGGCAACCAAGCACTCTTCCTAACAACACTTTCCAAAATCCGAAAAATGATGGACACTGTATGGTAATCACTACTCGCGGTGGTAAGAAAACCAATGACCCACTTATTCCGTCTAATGAGGAAAATGTGACAAAAGATAATGATAAAGTTGTAGAGGTTAGTGGTGAAGTAGAAGATAACACTTGAAAAGATACTGAAGTTCCTAGAAAAGTAACTCTCATGCCTAAACCACTACCCCTATTTCCTCAAAGATTAGTGAAAAAGACCGAGGATGGTAAATATCAACATTTTATAACAATGTTGAAGCAACTTTCTATCAATGTCCCTTTTGTAGAAGCTTTAGAACAAATGCCTTGCTATGCCATGTTATAAAAAAATCTGGTCACAAAGAAAAGATCTGTCACTTTTGAGGATGATGATAGAATGCAGCATTGTACTGCTATTGCTACAACATCTCTGGTACAAAACAAAGAATATCCGGGTGCGTTCACTATTCCTTGTACAATAGGGTTATTACATTTTGCGAAAGCATTATGTAATCTGGGGTCAAGCATAAATCTCATGCTCCTCTCGATTTACAAGAAGTTGGGTTTGGGTGATCCAAAGCCTACTGCGATGAGGCTACTGATGGCCAATCAAACGGTAAAGCGACCTATAGGGATACTCCACGATGTGGTAGTAAAAGTGGAGTCATTTATATTTCTGCTGATTTTGTTATTCTTGATTGTGGAGTTGATTTTAAAGTGCCTGTTATTCTTGGGAGGCCATTCCTTGCTACGGGTAGAGCCTTAGTTGATATGGAAAAGGGGCAGATGAAATTTTGGTTGAACAATGAAGAAGTGACCTTCAACATTTGTAGGTCCATGAGGCAGAGTGGTGAGCTCCAATCGATATCCGCTATATCCTACAAAGTTGGTGAGTCATTTGAGACACAAATAGAAGAACGTCTAGGTGTAGAAGCATTAGCGGCACTGATAATAAATTTTGATAACGACTGCATTGAAGAGTATGAGTCATTAATAGCGGCTCTTGATCGAGGTTATGTTCGGTTTACACCGAAGAAATATGACTTAGACACGAATAATCGCGAGTCTCTACCCGCGAAACCATCTATAGAAGAGGTTCCAAAATTAGAACTAAAAGCTCTCCCACCTCATCTCAGGTATGAATTCTTAGGAAATGGTAACACTTTGCCGGTAATCATTGCATCTGACCTGAATAAATAACAAGCTAAGAGTTTGGTGAAAGTGCTAAAAAGGTTTAAAAGAGCTATTGGATGGACTATTACGGACATTATTGGGATCCCTCCTGATATTTTTTTTCATAAAATCAATCTCATGCCCGATCACAAGCCAAGTATTGAGCACCAGAGACGCTTAATTCCACCTATGTAAGAGGTCGTGAAGAAGGAAATCGTCAAATGGTTGGATGCGAGAGTAATCTATCCGATTGCTGATAATAGTTGGGTATGCCCTGTTCAGTGTGTACCTAAGAAATGAGGAATGACTGTGGTCCCCAATGAGAAAAATGAACTTGTTCCAATGAGAACGGTTACTGGATGGAGGGTGTGTATGGATTACCATAAATTAAATGCATGGACCAAAAAAGACCATTTTCCTATGCCCTTCATGGATAAGATGTTGCATAGACTTGCCGAAAAAGGGTGGTACTATTTTCTTGATGAATATTCGGGGTATAATCAGATTTCAATTGCACCAGAAGATTAAGAGAAAACCACCTTTACTTGTCCGTATGGGACCTTTGCGTTCAAGATAATGTCGTTTGGGTTGTGCAATGCGCCCACCACATTTTAGAGATGTATGATGTTGATATTCTCCGACATGGTGGAAGATACTATTGAATTTTTTATGGATGATTTTCTGTGGATGCTGAATCATTTCAGTGGTGTTTGAACCATTTATTTAAGGTCCTTAAGAAATGTAAAGACTGCAATTTAGTACTAAATTGGGAAAAATGCCACTTCATGGTGAAAGAAGGTATTGTTTTGGGTCATCTCACTCAGAAAAGGGCATAGAGGTTGATCGAGCTAAAGTCGAGGTAACAGAGAGACTTCCCCCACCTATCTCTGTAAAAGGTGCGCGAAGCTTTCTTAGGCATGCAGGTTTTTACTGGAGATTCATCAAGATTTTTCAAAAATTGAACATCCGTTGTGCAAACTGCTGGAGAAAGATTGTAAATTTTATTTTGATGAATCCTATCTTAAAGCATTCGGCGAGCTAAAAGAAAAATTGGTGTCGGCACCTATCATTATATCTCTGGATTGGAACATTCCATTTGAGGTGATGTGCGATGCTAGTGGGGTTTCTCTTGGTTTAGTATTGGGACAAAGAAGGAACAAAATCCTTCATCCCATTAACTATGCTAGTGAAGCCCTAAATGAAGCCCAAAAGAACTACACAGTGACTGAGCATGAACTCCTTGTAGTAGTCTTTGCTTTTGAAAAATTTCACTACTATTTGCTAGGCACTAGAGCTATAGTGCATATTGATCATTCAACATTGAGATATTTGATGGCAAAGAAAGATGCAAAACCGAGGTTGATTCGTTAAGTATTATTGCTACAAGAATTTGGCTTTGAAGTGAGGGATAGAAAAGAGACCAAAAACCAAGTTGCCGATCACTTTTCCCGTCTAGAAGATGAAGCTATGAGAGAGTTAGGGGATAAGACTGATGTTGATGATACTTTCCCCAATGAGCATGTATCGGTTGCCTCACAAGACTTGATTCCATGGTTCGCAGATTTTGCGAACTATCTTGCTACTGATATTATTCCATCGGACTTGTCCTTCCATCAAAGAAAAATGTTTATGTATGATGTGAAGAAGTTCTTTCGGGATGAACTATACTTATATAAGAGTTGTGCCGACGGGCTTATTCAGCGTTGTGTGCTAGAATGTGAGATGTTTAGTGTTTTAAAGTCATGCCATTCCTCACCCGTTGGTGGACATCATAGTGGTATCCAAACCGCTCATAAGATATTACTATGTGGTTACTATTGGCCAACTCTTTATCAAGATGCTCATGAGTTTGCTAAAGCATGTGATAGATGCCAAAGAGATGGCGACATTTTAAGAAAGCAAGATCTCCCTCTAAACCCCATTCTTTGTTATTGAGTTATTTGATGTTTGGGGTATTGACTTTATGGGTCCTTTTGTGAGTTCTCAAGGAATAAAGTACATTTTAGTAGCAGTTGATTATGTATATAAATGTGTGGAAGCTATCACCCTCGCAAACAATGAAGGGAAGAGTGTCACTGCGTTCTTGAAAAAGAATATATCTCTCGATTTGGTACCCCAAGGGCAATTATTAGTGATGGGGGATCCCACTTTTGCAACAAATTGTTCAAGGGATTATTGGAGAAATATGGTGTTCGCCATAGTGTGTCCAGTCCTTACCATCCTCAAATAGTGGGCAAGTTGAAATATCAAATAGGGAGATCAAACAGATATTGTAAAAAACAGTGAACGCTAGTAGGATGGATTGGTCAAGGAGGCTTGATGATGCTCTTTGGGCCTACCGGACAGCGTATAAGACTCCCATAGGTATGTCCCCGTACCAACTTGTATATGGAAAGCTTTTCATCATCCGGTTGAATTAGAGCACAACGCCATATGGGCTATGAAGAAGTTGAAAATGGATTAGAACGAAGCTGAAGAACAACGGTTAACTAGGTTGAATGAACTCGATGAATTTCGCCAGTAAGCTTATGAAAGCTCAGCCCTCTACAAAGAAAATATGAAGAAGTACCATGACCTAAAAATTGAAAAATGAGAGTTTATGGTTGGGGATTTGGTGCTTTTATACAATTCTAGGTTGCATTTGTTTCCGGGCAAGCTCAAGTCCAAATGGACTGACCCTTACTTGATTACTCAACTATTCCCTCATGGAGCAGTTGAGTTAGAAACCAAGGAGGGTGTGTGGTTTAAGGTGAATGGACAACGAATAAAAATCTATTTTGGGCATGCTGAATCAGCGAATGAAGTGATCGAGGCATACCATCTTGATGAAGTCTGAGTAATCAAGTGTCTTCATTCGTGTTGCGACGTTAAATCAGGCACTGATCGGGAGGCGACCCAATACTTATAGTTTTCGTTCTAGTAATGGTAACATTTTCTACTAATGGGTTGTAAATTTGAAGGCACATCACCAGGAAATTATGCAGAAAATCACTCTGCAACAATCACTGACGCATACATCGACGGACCGTCACACATGCGATGGACCTTCGCATGAATCCGTCGTGCTAGATATGTCTTTCATTAACTTCAAAATTAAAGCACACTTGACGGAAACCATGAGGGACTGTCGCAGATGAGACGGACCATCGTCGGGTACTCATTGCATCATTAACCAGTATACCCAACCCGACCCGGCTAGAGTATTTTAAAAAATTGTCAACATTTAGAAAACCCCACCCCTTTATTTCACCCATTTCCTTCTCTCTTTCTCCCATTTCCCTCCCTTTCAAACTTTCAACTTCCTACCTCTTATCTTTTTCAACTGATCACTTCCCCAAATCCCCAATTCTGGAAATCTCCTTTCTACTGGTCAAAGTCGCTGCTGTGGTTCTGCTCTTGATAACCAAGTGCCTTATTTGCTGTTTTTTCTCCTCTTCTCAGGTATGTCTGATATCTACCCATTTACATTGCATTTTTATTTTTTTATTAGTATTAGCCTATTTGTTTTTAGTGGGTCTTCATTCTTTGATCCAATTTTGTCTGACCTAGGTTGAGAATCCTCTAATTGCCTTGTTAAAACTCGAGAAATAGGTGCTTTAGCATTGCTAGTTTGCTAGGTATTTTGGTTAGAAACATGTAGGTTAACACTAAGTATTCCATTTGAGTCACATGGGATGATTGTGGCATCCTCAATTCTGTCACTGAATAAAAGAATGAGATCCCGATGACAGACCGTCCTAACCCCAACGGATCGTCATAGGGTCAGTTCCAGTCCCCACTATTCATTTTATCTGAGTGTCCACCAACGGACACATGCGATGGACAGTCGTTCCCACAACGGTCCATCTTGCAAAACCGTCATGGTTGTCAGAGACCCTTATCCTAAGGTTCTCCAACTTTTTCTAAGTGTCCTCTAACAGACACATGCGACGGACCGTCATACCCACGACGGTTCGTCCTGCGCAACCGTCATGGTTGTCAGAGATCCTTGTCCTATGGGTCTCCAACTTTCTCCAAGTGTCCACCAATGGACACATGCGATGGACCGTCGTTCCCACGATGATCTGCCTTGCACAACCGTCATGGTTGTCAGATACCCTTGTCCTAAGGGTCTCTAACTTTTTCTAAGTTTCCTCTGACGGACATCTACGATGAACCATCATACCCTCGATGGTCCGTCTTGCACAACCGTTATGACGGCCAGAGACCCCTCTCCTAAGGGTCTCCATACTTTTTCTAAGTGCCCCACGACGGACATCGATGACGGACCATCATTGTCACGAGGGTCCGTCCTACTTATCCATCATAACTGTCAGAGACTTTCCTTCAGGACTCTCCACATAAACGTAGTTGAAGTAAGACATGACGGACCCCACGACGGTCCGTCACATTCACAACGAGCCGTCACCTGGCTCTTTGTGTTTCACTGTTACTACAGAGATGTCATTACAACTTTGCTCTTATATTTATTTTGTGTCATTTTTGCTTGTCTTGTTTGCTCCTTCTATTACTAATATTGATTCTTTACAGGTACTATCTCTAATAGGCACCAAAACAAGATCGAGTTTATGCACATGGGCGTTCAAAGTCTGTCGCCCCATCTGCCCGAATGGTTATAGGCTCTGATGATGAGCATGATCCCGAGTACGTTCCCCCAGGCACTGCCATTCCATCACGAGCTGCACGTGCAACCAGAGCTACGCCCAAAAAGGTGGCGTCCGACGTAGTCACTGCCTCCGAGTATGATGAGGAGCGCACACTGACTGACACACCTTCTTTGTCAGCTGCACATGAAGAAGGAGCATCTGGTTCCTTAGGAGTTTCGTGGCCGGAGGAATCCTCCAGGTCCGCAGAAGTCCCTGCACTCACCCCAGTTGCTGACCAGCCCATCTAGTGGTCTGTCGACGGGCAATACCAAGTGTATTCAGACGCCAAGTTTCTAAATGATAAAGGTTTCATGACACGGGCCCTTACACTGGAGAGGCGGGTCCTTACGAGAAGTTTCCCCACCATGCCAGATATCCACAATGTCTTCACCAGAGACCTGCTAAAGTGGATAACTCGTTCTTTAGGCCGCTATAGTGAGGTGTTAGTTTGAGAGTTTTACGCCTCTTACGTGGCTACTCTCCGATCACAGACAGATAGGCGGGCTGCCCCCACCAAATAGGCCCCACTTGAGCACGTCCGAGTACGCGGCAAACAGGTCGACATCTCCCTGCCCGCCATCCATCAGTATCTGTACAGCAAGGATGTTGATGCCAACAGGACCCCTCTCACTCCCGAGTTCGACTACAGGTGGAAAATTATAAAAGATGGCCAATTCTTGTGTGAGCCATCGCTGAGAGAGACCACCAAGAGGTGGATGGCCATGCACTTGTCTATTGATGGAGAGGGTGCCGACTGGGTAACGGAGTCGAAGGAAGCCATTAAGAAGGCTAACTTGACCTTCACGACTAAGTTCTTATGGTTGATTATCCGCCATTGCCTTTCCCCCACGGCTGTTGATAATATAGTCACATAGGATCGCACAGTTCTGATGGCAGCGATGATAGCCGGGTTTGAGGTGGACTTCTCTTGGCTTCTACAGGAGGTCATGCACGAGAGGGATTGCAAGGTCACAAATACTTACCCTTTTTCGTGCATGATATTTTCCTTATGTAGGTCTGCAGGTGTGCCCATCTTGCACATTGATAAGCTCAAGACTCCACTGGGCACTGTTGATATTGGTATCATTAGGGATGGTGACAATGAGTTGGCTCTACGCAGAGGGCCCCGTCCAAAGTTGCATCCACTTGGTGAAAAACTGGCTGATACGGTAGCACATGCTCGAACGGCTATGCAGGCTACTTCCAAAACCACTGACACTACCCCGGTCGAGTCTATTCCGGGTAGTAGCACTGCCCCTGGCTCCTTTCGCTTAGCCCCTTTCCCCTCTTAGGTCCAACTTTCTAGGGTCCAAAAACTAGAGGCTCAGATGGCCACGCTTATGCATCACATCCAGCCTTGGATACATAGGTCTATTGCAGAGGCGGAGGAGCGCTTGGAGTGTAAAATGATCCAGCACGCAAAGCGGAAAATCGCTTAGGTTCATCAAGGCTTGGACGCTTTTGAGTTGCAGGTGCTAGCCCAGCCAGCACCTTAGGTGGACGTGTCGACTCTTTAGGCTGCAGTTGAGAGTCTGAGTGCGGATATTGATATGATCCTAGAGGTTAGGTTGCCTTAGTCTGAGGCCCCTTCTGCAGATCCTGCTGAGGACACAGTGATGGCTACCTTATTCGCCGCTTCTGAGATTCACCACCTCCCCCTCGAGAGTATGCCAAGATTCACAAGAATCGAGAGGAGGATGAGGCTAGAGAACGGAAGAAGGAGCGCTGTGAGATGGAGGCTGCGAGGAGACCCTCGCTTGCTAAATAGGAGGCGCATTAGATCAGGGATGTAGAGTCAGCTGCTAGGGCATCTAGATCCAGATATGTGGAGATAGCGGGAGGCACTACTGATAGTGTTGTTGCTAATGAAAACACTACTGAGGGTGTCCATACTACATAGGTAGTGGGTTCCGGGACCGACCATCTTGCTGATCGCCGGCACTTTGCGCCCCAGGTTTGCTTCACCTACCACTCTCGTATTTCAGTTTTGTTATGCATTGGGTACAATTGCATATCTTTTTGTTGGGGGTGGGGTAGATGGAAAGTGAGTGCTAGGGTGAAGTATGAGTAGGCCAATTCACGATCCTCTTTTGGGGTTTTCTTTCATGTGTTCTTTTTTCCAAAGAGAGTGACTATTTTATTTGTTTAACCGGCAATGTCTATATCTTGTGTACATAGTATAACTCTGAAGCATGATTGCTAAAACAAAAATGATATCATGATGCAATGAAAATGATGCATGGCTAGCCACAATAATTGATAAATGTGTGGTTCTAAGCATGACATAGTGATACACCACTGCATGACACTAAGTCTAAGACACGAACTAGGTGTCTGATAATCTCGTAGAGTAATGAAATGTCAAGTGAGTGTGAGGAAAATTTGAATAGTCCACTATTTGTATTGAGCTAGAACTTTCCTGGTTAGTCCTGCTAAAAGTAAGATGTAATAGACAATTAGGAAAGGATCATAGGCTCTTCTTCAATATAGCCAATTTTTAGCCTTAAAAAAAACCAAATGAAATTAATCCCTCTTTGATCCAAATGATTTGAACATAAAATAGACCTTTCTTTTTCACCCCAATTGATATTTTTTAGGAATGATGTGTTGGCCCTGGTCCCTCCTTGGACATGTGCACCTCAGCTTATGCCAAAAGCATAAGTTAAGGGTGGCTAATGCAGTAAAAAACCTTTTTGTGGCCCTGACCCAACTTTGGGTATTGTGTAATTTGACTCATGGCAAAGCCATGAGTTGAGGGTGGATCTTATGAGGAATGCACTTGAAAGTGGGGTTTAAAGAACAAAGATAAAGATAAAACAAAAGTAAAGTGACTCAACAACCAGTTGAAAGAAAAGTGAAATAAAAAAATATAATAAATACGAGCAAGAAAAGAAAAGAGTCACTTACACAAATGAAGAAAGAAGGGAAAATAGTAAGGTGAAAGAATAGAGAAATTGGGTGAAATAAAACGATAAAAAGTGGTACGTTTAGCCGATATGTCAAGGCGGGAAAAACGTCACTAAAGTAAACCTAAATATACCCTACCTGACCCTGAGCCTATGTTACAAGCTAAGAAAGTCCTATCGTGATCCTAAGTGTTGTATGGCGAACTTAAAGCAGTGAAAATAAGGTCAAGATTATGGCAATATGTATGAATGAGTTGGGAATTTGTTCTAAGAGTGAGTGTTAAAAATTAATCCTTATACTAAAACTGAAATCACTGTGTGAAAAATGAGGATGTTGTTTTGAAGTGAGGACACTAGTTGCAATACCAGAATTATTAGCACCTCGGTGAGAAATTGAAGAGGATAGGTCTCAGTATTTGGTGAGTCTGTGTCATGGTCTGATTCTCAATAATTCAAGCCTAATAGTGATAACATGCATAAACATGATGAGACTGATTGGGATTGATAGCGAAATGATTGTGAAGCTAAATATGGATACTATTGTACAAAGATTTTGTAGTGAGTCATAGTGCGTCGTTTGAAGACAAACAACAAATTTAAGTTGAGGGTGTTGATATACCGTGGTTTTACGGTATTTTTAATGCATTTTACTTAAGTTTAGTGTGTGTCCAAAAGCCTTTTTGTATTGATTTTTATGTAAGTTTCTCCTTATTTGCAGGAAATCTGTCCAAAGATGAACGCAGAAGTTTTTGAGCAATAAATGCAGAAAGTTACCACCTACAGGTCTTATGACGGTCCGTCGAGCTTGTGACGGTTCGTAAGTGGCATCATAGTGAAGCTGCTGAAGGAAGATGGGGAAATATGACCTAAGTGTGGGATTACGGACGTTCATGACGGACCATCATAGCCACGGCGGTCCGTCCTGCTTGTTCGTCACAATGATCATAGAGTAGTCCCAGTACCCAAATTCCAAGAAGTTTTAGTATTATGGAACGAAGACCCTCGAAGGACCGTCGTGCTTGGAACGCTCCATCATACCTGTTCGTTTTGGTTAATGAAGAAAGCAGCAGAAGAATTTTTAAAGTATGGGACGACGGAGGCCATGACGGCCCGTCGTGACCACGACAGTCCGTCGACTCGGATGCTTCTGACAGATTTTCAGTAATTAGAGTCCTTCTTTTATTAGGTGTTTGTTTTTTATAAATAATTCGAAAAACCTCGGTTTTGAGGTTAGACTATTTGTTAGTAGACTCTTTGATAGTAGACTTTTTGATTATTAGACTTTTTGGAGAATCTTTAGTTCTCTTGTTCAAGTATTGAAGGATTAATTTCTGCAATTGTTACACTTTTTTTGGAATTGATTGTTGGTGATTTTGTTGATTAATCAAGTGAATTTCTAGATTTTGTTCTTTCTTATCAAAGTAAGTGCATGAATTCTTATATTAAATATATGAATATTATGATTATGACTATGGGTAACTAAACTCCATAACTAGGGTTGTGGGAACCATGAGTGAATAAAGAGGTAAAATCTAACTAAAATAACAATTCCAGATTAGTTTCTTGCATGTATTGATAATTCTTTCATTTAGAAGTCTTTTTAATGGATGACCAACATTAAAACTTGCCTTAATGCTACTTGACGGACCAAGGAGGTAAATAATAGAAAAAGAATTATCAACATAGATTAAGTGTATACTATCTAATAGGCTAGTGTCTATTGGTACGATGTAATAACTTAGTCAAATATCAAATACAATGCTTAATATGAGGTAAAGGTAAGGGTTACTATAGCAACACATGTAGCCGGGCCAAGGTGCGGAGTGAAATTTTCTAGATGGCTGACCAAGGATTTAGAAATACATAACTTATCACTTTGCATGGAAGATACTAGGAAAGAATTGTTATAGTTAGAATTATCAAGTTAGGAACCTGTGGGGAACACTTAAACCTAGTTATTTTTATTAATTGATTAAACTCCAAGATTTGAATTTGTTAGTTGTTTACTTTAATTTAGTTAGTTATTTTCATTAATTTATAAATAAAAAAATCCCCTTTTACTGTATTTTGTTTTCTAAGGAAATAATTGACTAAATAATAGTAATAATAGATTAAAGTTAAGTCTGAACTATTTTACTCGTGGGAACGATCCCAACCTGATTAGTTCGATTCTTTACTTGATACGACCGCTTTACTTCTTATTTGAGAAGTAAGAGTACAAGTTAGTATTTTTATATTTTTTCATATAATAAAAGAAGCTTAAATGGGAAAAAAATGTAATAAACCACAAAAATATCTACTCATATTATAAGCAATGGTCTTCATCGTATTTTTATTGCCTTGCCATGATTCATTAAAATATAATTGTTGATGCTCCAATAGCTTTATGTACAAAATATTGATGTTTTCCATTCCATCCTATTAATTACCCTTTGAGAGTGGATTTTTGATAAATTTGAATTCCATAAATAGAACTTTTTTTTGGTGATATTTCCTATCAAACATTAGAAACAAAAATACATATATGTGATATCTAGTAATGAATATTTGAACTTTGGTCTCTTTTTTCCCCATAATTATGATTTACTATTAATCAATCAAATCTCAAATAGTATGTATGTATCCTTAATCATGAAGTACATTGTTAAGGAAACAATCATTGGATGGGTCTGCACATCTATGACAATAGTTGTTCTAGTGGAGGCTGACACACTCAGTGTGAGCTCGGGAGCCCCCTCAATAGCTGGTGGTAGATTGAGAATCCATCACAACATGAACTCTACTAATAAGGTCTACCTCTATTGGCACCGAGATGGAAGAAGCTCCACCTGCACAAGCTATGAGCTCATCTAGTTCCTAATCAACCTTGGACCTCCTCTAAGCTTCCAAAATATCTTCCTTCTCCTGGTATCTTTTCACATTCTTTCTCTTCATTGATTATTCTTCTCCTTATCTTACTCACGAGGTCTCTTTCCTGAGGCCTAAGGGAAATAACTCAATAAGTCAATAGATGGATCCACCCCTGCAATTCATCGATATCTGGAATTGGGAACACCTCTTTTGACCTCTCTTGTAGATGTATGAGCTCAAAATCCCATAGGTAGAAAAAGGATTATGCATGAGCATCATTTCCCAAGTTAACCTGTTGATGTCCATATAAATCGTCAATTTCTCTTTTCCTATTTTTTCCTGACCATAATATTTTTGAAAATTTATAAGAATCAAATAGAGAAAGTTCAACGAACATGAAAATGACTATATACCAACACACAAACAAACACACACACACACACACACACACACACACTAAGTTCATGTTCCAACTACATAATGTTTGATCAACTTGTTGCTTCGAATATGTTGTTTACATCTCGGTGTCACTTGCAAATTAAACAATTTTATGACCATGCATACATAGATTAAATCTAATTGCCAATTGTAATATTATTTTCTCGAGCTAACCTTCATTGTTTCTTCATTGTTACTTAATTTCTTCTTTGTTTCATGAACTTCCCCATGTAGAATGAAATTGTAAAGCTCAACCAAAGATCGAAACTTTTTGTTTGTATCCAAATGATGGTAGATCTGTTTGCAACAATTATTAAATATTTATGTTTTCACAATCTCGCCAATGACAACTTAACCAATTTTGTTGGGAAGAAAACATAAATAAATTCAAATTGAACCTACATAATTATTTATTGAACTAGCTAGACGAGAAGTATTCTTGATGATCCAGTTTTGTCTTCTCTACTCAAATGTTTAAGTATGCAGGTAAAACATTTTTTTATCATCTCATTCTGTAACCAAAGAAGTTGTACATAAGTAAATAAAAATTATCAAAAATTCCTTAAGAAAAGGTAATTATCTGAATGTAATGGGAGCATCAACATTTTGTGCATCAAGAATATTGGAGCATCAATATTCTCTAAAGGATCGTGGTCTGATCAACATAATAAGAAGTTTATTTCTTCTAAATAAAAGTAGATGATTTCGTTGTTTATTGTTTAGTTTGTCCATTTCGGCTTCTTGTATTTTATTGAAAAAAATAAAATTACTAGCTTCTACTTCTACCTTGATTGTTACATTAGGCCTATAACTATTTCTAACGTATTTGTATGGTTAATTCAAATGGTAAGAACTGTTTACTTTTCCTAGACCCCGTTTTGTTGGATCACTCTAGGTATTCAAAATTGCTCGATTTCTAGAAATTTTGATATTTGTGTCAAATAACATTTAAAAAACTTAATAGTAGCGCTAGAATGCAAAAAAAAAAAAATTGTCCATCAATCTTATTGATTTTGTAACAAGACAAATGATTTCTATGGTTAGGCATCTCTTAAGATTGACTAACTAATTAGATATGAGATTAAATGTTTCATCCTTGATAAGAACTTCACTTTCTAATGAAATTGTAAAAGTGATCCCAGCCTTAAAATTTATCACAAATTAAATTTATTTTCACTATAGCAATGTTATTTCTTGGTGCATTTTGTCAAACCGAATATGATTAATTTCCTCTATTCTAACCTAGATTTACTAGAATTTGCATCCTAGCAATCGAAAAGTAATAAAAGAATATTAGATAATAAAGAGGCAAGAATCATGAAAAACTTAGATCTATCTAATCCAGTAAAAATATTTGAGATCTTGTTTTATATATAGTTGAATATCATATGGAATAACTTTATAACAAAACACTTATCATTCCTTAGTTTGAATAAATTTTAATACCATTAACATGCATATTCTAAGGTTCTAAAATGATAAAAGCTCACCAATTTCATCTATTCACCCTTATGACCCTACTCCATCATGATGAATTACCATCATTACAGTCCACCATTATCAAAATCATCATCAACGACTCACAACTACTATCCTCAACCAACAACACAATCAATCACTATAATAAGTAAATAGTAACAGGAGCAACTATTTACAATTATTATTGACATCAATCATCAATACAACAAAACTTATTTAACAATATCGAGAATCACCATCATAAGTTACCACTATTTATTTTCATCCATCATTATTATTCACAGTAACCATTTATTAAAAGTATCATCCAGCTATCAATCACCGCCAAACTATTGTTGTTAGCTTCCACTAAAATCGTAAAAAATATATCTATTATCCACAACACAATCATTAGTCAATATACCATCCTTAAGTAACATTCATTACGACAATCACTAGCCATTACAATTGCCAATAACCATATAATTTTGTGAAAATATTTTATTGATGTAGTATTATATTTATTTTCTTTCAATATAATTTAACTAAAATGGCTTAGATGACGCCTATATTAATGCTGAATTTGTTATAACAAACACATACTTTCTTAGGGGCCTATGACTCCTCTGGATATTTTTGTTGAAACATTTTTTTTTGAAATTATTTGAAGAGATTAGTAAAAACCCCAAAACTTTCTTTATGTTGTATGTAAACGCGAATTGATCAGTGGTAAAAAATTAAAAGAGTTCAATCATTATCACCCACTTACACTATTTTTTTTTGATTATGTTCTTTCTCAATAAAAGTGTGAGAAACAGTTCTATCCTGACAGAGTAATTCAAGGAGAGCTATGCCCTGATTTGCAAAGATAATATATATTATATCAAATAAAAAAGAAAAAGATGTCGCCTCTTCTAAAATGTTTCAATTTTGTTAGTGGAACATGTGCATATGATTTGGATGGAAAGGAAAAATATAACAATCTCATAGAATTGAAGAACTTAAACAATACTCACTATAAGAATTACTAAGTTGATCATGTGCATATGATCTTCCACGAGTCAATTTCTACAAGTTTTTGAAGTCATGACTTGCTATAAGAATTACTAAGTTGAATTTCTATTCCCTATGGAGTTTGTTTTTATTGTACTAGCAGTATTAAATTTTATGGTTTGATGTAAATCCAATTCAATTTTTTTGATTTATGCATAATACTTTTGGTATATAAAATACATGTTTATTACCCAAAAAAAAATACCACTATATGATAAACTTTATATTTTTTATGTCAAAACTCAAAATATTAGAATGCACTTACATTATTAATGTATATGTCAAAACTCAAAACATTAGAATGCACTTACATTATTCCTAAATTTTACTCGGGTGAATTTGGTACAAAGGATAATATTTTGCAAAAAAGTATTTTCAAAAATATTTTTAGGAAAATATGGTTGTTTCTCACTTATAAAAATAAATTCCTCTCATTCACGATGTATTCAGATAAACTTGGCCCCCCCATAAAGTATGAATTTGTTACAATAAATCTTATCATACTTGAAGTGCCATTTAAGCTATTTTTCATAAATTTTAAATTATTAATTTTTTTCAATATAGAAATACTTTTTATGAATTAATATGTACATTAAAAGTATTATTATTATTCAAAATTTAGATGTTAATACATAATCTTAGTGCTGAGGTGTGTAACACCCAAAAACAAACTAAGGTAAATTGAGCTTCGTGAATGTTTCTTCAATTAATTTTTGTATTAAAATTAGTTATAATGATGTCCTTAGCAGTGCGTGAAGTTTGGAGGCCAAACGTCCAAGAACTTCCATGACGTTCGAAAGATATGACTTGGATTGTGCTTGTGTGTTTTCATGCGTTGTAGTGAGTTTTACATGCTCGTTTTGGTTGAAATTGGTTTGGGATGTTACTATGACCTAGATGACTATGTTTAGGGGTTTAACGTCCTGGTACGATCCCACCTAGGACCCACGAGGGTCCCTAGAGAAGGGACAAGACTTAGACCCAAAACTTCCTATACAATTCCTAGAAACAAACCAGTCGACGTCTAGTTGACCAATTGACGGATCGTCAACTTGGTCCATCGATTGGACCTGAATGTCTGCAGGTTATGAGGGATGCAGACCCAACCAACGAACCCTTACCATTTGGGCATCGTTTGACAAAGGTCCGTTGGTTAGGGGTCACTGGTGTGGCCTGTGAAAAGCTGTCATTTTTTTGTTTTTGGCTTGGTGTATTTTGCAGTATGGGTACTATTGGCCTACCATTCACTAATATACTCATGAGTTTTCCATGTCATGTGATAGGGGCCAAAGAGATAGAGGAATTTATAAGAGGAAAGAGCTCCCTTTAAATCCCATTCTAGTGATTGAGTGGTTTGATGTATGAGCATTTATTTAATGGGCCCGTTTGTGACTTCTCATGGGATGAAATTTATACTTGTGGCGGTGGACTATGTGTCAAAATGTGTGGAAGCCATAGCACTTGCCAACAATGAACTGAAGAGTGTCATTGCATTCTTGAAAAAGAACATCTTCTCCAGATATGGCACACCTAGGGCCATTATTAGTGATGGGGGATCTTATTTTTGCAACAAGTTGTTCAAAGGGATATTGGATAAATATGGGGTTCACAACAATATAGCCACTCTGTACCATCCACAGACTAGTGGGAAAGGTTTGGTTTCCCATAACAAAATCAAGCAGATACTGTCAAAAACGGTAAATGCTAATAGAACGGATTGATCAAGGAGGATTGATGATGCTCTTTGGGCCTACCAGACTGTAAACAAGACCCCCATAGGTATGTCTCCTTACAAACTTGTATATGGGAAGGCCTGTCACTTGTCAGTTGAGTTAGAGCATAAGGCCATGTGGGCAATGAAGAAACTGAAGATAGATTGGCAGAGACTTAACGGGTTGAATGAGCTTGATAAGTTTTGCCTAAAAACATATGAAAGTTCATCCATTTTAAAAAAAAAGAGATGATGAAGAAGTACCATGACCAAAAGATTGAAAAGTGAGAATTTGTGATTGGGGACTTGGTTCTTCTATTCAATTCAAGGCTATGCTTGTTCCCAGGAAACTCGAGTCCAAGTGGACTGGGCCATTCCTTATCACTAAAGTGTTCCCTCATGGAGCGGTTGAGTTGGAGAACAAGAAGGGTGCAAAATTCACGGTCAATGGGCAAAGAATCAAGATCTACCTAGGGCACGCGGAGATTGTCGATGGAGTGGTTCAATCATATCTCCTTGATGAAGTTTGATTAATCAAAGATCTTGCATTGTGTCGCGACGTTAAATCAATTGCTTTTTGGGAGGCAACCAAAAGTGTATCCTCTAGAAAAAAATAGATTTTTCTTTTCTTTGTAGGAATAGTTGCATTCCCTTATTTCATTTTTTGTTTACTCATCTTCATGCGTCATATTTTTTTTATTGTGTTAGATAGAAAGTTGTTTAGGTTCTGTGTCTCAAAAGTGTCTAGATAAACACCAAAAGAATAACTTAATATGTGTTCAATGTGCAGGGGCCAAACCTAAGAATTCTACAGAAATTGGTCTGGTGCATAGATCTACGGATCAACCAATGGGTCGTCGTTTAATCGGCAGACCGTTGATGGTGTCCATAGTTCCCAGGTATGTCTTGAAATTTTTTCCAAGTCTTCATGAGATCGATGTTCCAGTCGATGGTCCGTCGAATGACTTACAGACCGTCGATGGGGTATCGTTAGTTCAAAGAACTAGTGACCCAACCTGACCCAACCGACTATATTAAAGACAAACCATTTAATTAACCTCTAAATATATTTTCAAATTTCCTCCCAACCGTTTCCCTCCCCTTACTCCCTTCCTTTTCCATTAACTCCCCATATCTCTCTCTTCCATTTTCTTCACAATCCCAAACTCCCACAAAATCCCAAAACCCTACCCTCCCCAGATTCTACTCTATCTCCCATATTTTCTCCATTCGGTGTTCGAAGGCTGGTACGTAGGTTGGTTGTTGAGAAGATCACCCACTCCACTACTGATTTCAGTTATTTCAATTACCTTAGGTCAATGAATTGTCGTTCATTTGCTGTTGGAAACATAAAATTTGTATGTGGTTCTTGACTTAGGGACAAAAATTGCATGCTAACTGGTTAAATTATGGGTACTATGTCACTAGGAATGATAGAAAGTGAATGGGTTGGGGGTGTAATCTGTGTAAAAAAAAGTTGTTTCTTGACATTCCGACTTAGGGTTTCAAAGCATCGTAGAATCTGAGATCGAAACTAGCAAAATTAAAACTCTAAAGATGAAGAATTGGTCTTGTACTTGTTGCCAACTGTTGGGTGAACTTATGATTGGCTTAAAGTTGTCAAATTGTGATTTTTAAAAAAAGTCTTGAAACCTATCTCTGACAAACACCACGAGACCCCATCTATGGACCGTCGGTTGATCGATGGTCTGTCGATAGTTAAACTTAAAAAATGCTGAACTTTGAGTCGGCCCATTCTACGTGGTCGATTGAGGCCACTTTCTCCGATTCTGGATCACTTGGAGCCACTCTCCCAGATGTGCCTGTCCGCCATGCCTTGTATGATGAGGCCCAGAGTTTGGAGTCTGCTCTGGAACCCTAGCATGAGGTCCCTGCAACGGTTTTAGTGAGCCAAAGTGGTGGTGCGTATATGTCTAGTATCAGGTATACATGGATGTAAATGTTCTAAATTATAAGGTGCATGGCTTGTTTACCTGCCACAGGCTCGAGTAGATGGCGAAGAGTGTGGGTTCATACAAAGAGGAGGTTGTGCATGAGTTATACTCATCATACGTGGTGACTCTCAGAGGTGCTTTGGACAGACGGGTGAAACCTTCCAAACATTACTACTCACAGAGGTTTTAGTTAGAGGCTGCCGGGTGGAAATTTCTTCTACCTCCATCCGTTGTTTCTTGTACGGTATGTCCAGGGGTGCCGCGAGGGTTCCCCTTACTCCAGAGTTTGATTACAGGTGGGATTTGGTCAAGAGTGGCCAGTTTCAGCGGAGCATAGATCAGAGAGAATACACAAAGATGTGGATTTCACAATATCTCTCCATTGAAGTTGAGGGAGCAAATTTGTTTTGGACCCCAAAGTCCTTATCAAGAAGGCCAACCTCACCTTTGCAGCCAACTTCTTCTGGCTTTTAGTCTGCCACCGCCTATCCCCACGACAGTAGATAATATCCTTACTTGGGATAGAGCGTTCATGGATACATCACTCGTAGCCGGTTTGGATATCGACTTCACGAGGTTGTTGACCTTTGTGATACATAAGAGGGATTTTAAGACCTCTAGTACTTACCCGTTCGCCATTCTGATTTTTGAGTTATGCAGGGATGCTGGAGTGCCACATTGAAACTCTGATGTCCTCCGTACTCTGACCGGGACAGTGGATATAGGTCTCATCATGGATGAGGCCAATATGGCTGTACCACGGCGAGGGCCCAGAGTTGATTTGCAGCCGCCGAGTGAGAACTTAGCGGATACAGTAGATTTAGCCCAAGTGGCTGATTCTGCCACTTCAGAGCCCACTAATACCACCTCGGCTTAGTCTTCCCCTGGCACTAGTCCTGATTGCTAGGCTCCAGAAGTTACGAGCCTATATGGCCACCTTGCTGCTTCATATCCATCCTTGGATGCAGAAATCTATTGCCGAGGCTGAGGACCGGATTGAGAAGAGGTTGGCTCAGCGAACAGAGCGGAAGATTCAGGCGGTCTACCAATGCATAGATACATTTGCGCCACGAGTTCTAGCACACCTAGCCCCCACCATTAATGGTAACCCTCTATCACACTTTAATCTCTTGAATCAATACGTTCTTCCATAATCAAATTTTGACTTGTGTCAAATTTGAAAAATATCAAAAAGAAAAACAAGTTAAGATATTCAAGTGAGTACTCGGTCTCTTGTAAAGTATGAGTGTTTAGACATTATTTTAACAACTTTTCTAAATTATACATTTATTATTTTTAAAACATTCATATTTGTAACGACCTATTAAGTTGTGATACATCATTATTGTCACATCCAAGAATACCTCCTAGACGTAATCGGCATCGTCATCCTCTTTGAAGACTAAAATTAGCCTTATAGCTTACTTCATTACATTCATAGGTTAAAATTAGCGGAAAATTAAAACTTTTCATACTACATTGAGGTTTGCATAGACCTCTACATACACATACTGTGTGTGTGTGTGTGTGTGTATATATATATATATATATATATATACATATATATATATATATATATATATATATATATATATATATATCAAGTATATGTAGACCCTTCATATAGGAAGATTACTTAGTCTTCTACTTTTATTGCACATAGATAAATAGAAAATAACATTGTCTCAAATAGTCGTCTCATCTCATAACCATCTAATAAGAGTATATCAAATTGGTTCTAGCCCATACATCAATGAAACAAGACCACATATAGGTCATACAATGTTAAATATCCAAATGAAAGGGAAAGAAACATAAGAATCTTGAAACTAAAGCAATATCATAATATTGATAGTGACATTGCTCTCGCAAAGTGAGGATCTACCCTACTTGGATGATTAAGAACTCCAAATCTTCTTCAAAGTCATCTCTAAAAGTCCTTCAATGACCAGAACCTAAAATTTTGGGGGAAAAGGAAGAAATAGGGTCAGTACACCACTTGTACTAAGGAGGAGTACTTTGGGTTTTTGTTTCAATCTTGGGTCAAGAGCTTTCTCTTGGTGTTCCAGGAAATAAGATACAATAGCACAATGAATAGATGAGGGAAAATACATTGTTGCAACAATAGATATAAATTAAGCACTGTGATTGAGGAAAATCATGTGTGATGTGAATACGGAATAAAAAAAGGGATTGAGAGTTATAATGATAACCAAGCTGCAATTTCTATTGCTTATAATTCAGCGTTTCATGGGAGAACAAAGCATTTCAATGTTAAGTTGTTTTCTAAAGATACATGCATAAATATTGATATGTGAAGCTTCTTTACTATAAAAGTGATGAGCAGGTTGCTGAAATTTTCACCTAGCCCCTTCCCCTTGGTAAGTTTGAGCTTTTTTTTTTAGAATGAAAGTAAGAATCTTCAGATCATAAAGCAAGGAGGAGTTTTAGTTTCTATGTTTTAGGACTGCAACTTTCTTTATTTAGTGTAGTAAAATAGTCTTCTTAAAAGGGCTTCTTTTATTAGTCTTTAGGATTTTGTGTATCTTTAACAAATTCAGTGCTGATATTTAGGTAATTGAAGTTACTGTTGTTTTATAATGTAAGTCTTCATTGCTGTGAATAATAAAGACTTGTCACTTCAAATTCAAAAGCTTTCTTCTTTCTAGTTCTATAGTAATTTTTTTTGTATATTTATTCCTTGATCTTCACAAGTATCATGATGGTTTTTTTTTAATGGTTTTCACTCAATTTTTCTAATTCTTTTTAATATATTTATTCATTAAAAAGCTTAAGAGTTGTAATGATATATATAATAGATTATCAATACTAATTCAATGTTTGTTATATTATTTTCAAAATAATTATACTAAATAAATATCTATTAATCTAAGGTGTTCATCTAGGTATAAATGGCTCAGTGGATGTGGAACAAAACATTTGTGTAAAAACTTGAAAATCTAGTTTCTCTTTTCTTAATTTTACAACATTGAATAATATCATATAGACAAATTTATCTTGAATGACCTAACAATTTTTTATATGAGGGTAGACTTAACTAAAAAAGATAGAACAATAGAAGAAAAAGATCTATATATGTCATATCTACTATTTGGGAATACAATTTCGACTTGCAAAAAGTAAGATATTAGAACTACAGAGCCCACTCAAATCAAAAGAGCAAGACTTGCTGTCTCGGACACTTAGCAAAGCTCTTAATGAGAGCTATCCACCCTCACCTTATTATTCTCTCCTTAGCCTCTATTTTTAGAATGTACAAGTAAGGAGCCGGTGAGATCCATCCCGATTAGTGCAATTAGATAGTTAGAGTTAGTAGTTTCTTAAAGAATTCTAAAAGGAAGAGTATTCTTACATAAATATCTCTCTCTCTACACACATTCATTCTCTCTTTCTCTCTCCAACACACACATATATCATCAAAAAGTAGTTCTAGTATGTATAAAAGAAATTCTGCACGATTTATAAGGAATAAAACTGAGTACCTTAAAATAAAAAGAAGTTCTCAAAAACTTACGTTAAAATCATAACTTTTCGATATATGAAGTGTGATAAAATATATGGGAACATTCATTAATTTTGCATCTTCATCATTATAAATGTTCTGCTTGTTATCCATAGTCTAGTAGAAATATAAGACATACCTTGTCAAATCTTCTGTAAGACCAAAATATCTTGTGAAATAATAGAGAATATTTTCAACAGTATATGAAAATTGCTATCTTGTGAATAACTTATATTTACATGTGAATTAATAACTTAAGAACATAATGAAAGTTCAAAAATATAAAAAATAGTCAAAGTAAAAGATGTTTGTCCATTAAATGTATGCATTGAGCAACAAGATCAATTATATGCCGTTTAATGGTAAAACCTAAGATATTCAATCTCTTTTATCAGAATTTGTATCCTTAATGTAAAAATAAATAAACATAAATGGTTAGAAAATAGAGGGGAAAGTATAAAAAGCATAGATCCATAAAACAAAAAAATGACTTGTTTCAATCTTTAAGGATTCATTGGACTAACAATTAAAAAAAACACCTAATTTTTTAATGTCTTTCTAAACGAAATAATATTTTTAGGGAATTTAGTTATAAAAACCAATAGATCTAATCAAAATTTTGAAAGTAGCTTCTATCAACTCAATGGGATTTTGATGTAAAAAATAATATTTATATGTGTTAACACTTGAAAATGTTCTCTCTCTTGCACTAATTACATAACACTAAATATAGACTTTTCCCAAAAAAAAAAACGCATTAGAAGAAAAATATCTATTTAGTTCATATCTAATTTTCGGGGATCTAATTTAGACTTGAAAAAAAAGAGACTAAGATAACTAAATAGCAAATTGAGTTGCAACTAGCAAGGCCTAAAATCTTGGGCTCTTAACCAATCTTTTTATGAGTGGTATCTACCTTCACCTGATTCTTTTCACCCTAACCTCTGGATTGCTTGTGGTAAAGCCAAAGGTCAGTGAGATCGCCCCCAATCTGTTGTTTCTTCAACATTTCTAATAAGAGTACCCTTTTTAAAATTTCTCTTTCTTGTGTGTGTGTGTGTGTGTGTGTGCGTGTGTGCGTGTATGTATGTGTGTGTGTGTGTGTGTGTCTGTGTGTGTGTGTCTTTGTGTGTGTGTGTGTGTGTATTTATTTCTTCCAAATTATTTATAAATTATTCCAAACTGTTAGCATACTCGAACGTGGTGCATGTTCCCATAATTATGCCAAAACGTGACAACCGATCTCACTTTTATATCGAAACGTGGAAACTAATCCAAGTTATTTTGTTGGAATGTCGTAACCGATCCCATCAATACACTACAATCACAATCAGAAGTAATCCTCAACATCATACATTTAAGTCATGATTTCACGGCAATGATAATTCATCTATCTCATTTACAATAAGTGTAATCAATAATGCAACAACTCATATACATACATGTATCATAATGAACCAATAAAAAACATACATCACGCAATCATAGAGTAACAACAATCACCTAACTCGAAACAAGTGTGAAATCCAAAGAAACTTGATCCTCCCCTTTTTGTATTCGTTCATATTTTTCTTAGTCTACAAACAATTACAATAACACGAGAATCAACAAACAATCACTAATTATTCAAATTATTAACAATTCTATGAACCCTAGATCATACCCACGATCTCAAGTAGCAAAGATAGGGTTGTTTCAACCATAAAATCTATTTCAAAATCCTCCCCGTCATTATTTACCAATTATATTATGTTTTACAGATCAAAAAATGGATTCGGGAAGTGAAAAGATTACCTTTAACCTTATTAATGGTGAAAACTGAGTAGGAGTCCCCTGCGATTCTTCCTTAGCTCTAAAAGTTGAAAAATGCATAATGAAGTCGTTTAATGGTTCATTAATGACTTTATAGTGCATTGAGCCCACCACAACAACCCTCATCCCACTTCAACAACCATGTTAGAGGGGCAAAACACAACGCCAAAGCGACATTTGGGAACCAGTTTCGAAAATTCCAACACTCATATTTCACAACACACCTCTAACCAACGTCGCTAAAAATACCATTTACGCTAAGCTTGATTTTGGGATTTCTACTCACCCAAAATAAATTCTATAAAGTCGTAAGAGTTCTTTAACATGTTATATAACTATACATGCAATTAAAATCATAATTACCTCACTCTATTATTACCATATTTCTCTACACCTTAAAGACCCTGATTTTGTTTAAATATGGACTAGGTTGTGAAATATCCAAATACTACGAAAAAGTTTTTCGACCCAAATTCTATCATTGGCTTTTCTAATAAACGAACCCGATCATTACAATAGGTAAAATTTAATCCATCAAATGTACCCGAGTTACAAACTTATGGAAAATAGGCTAAGGAAGTAATGGAGTAGTACTTGTATCGACGAACAATTTGGGATACTTGTCTCACATATCCTTCTCCATTTCCCAAGTAGATTTCTCAACTGGAGGATACTTTCATTGAAATTTAATAGGTTTAATCTCTTTGGTCCTTAACTTACGCACATCATGATCAAGAATTCCAATCGAATCCTCCTCATATTGGAGGTCCTTGTCTAACACAATCGAGTCTCACTTGATGAGATAATCCCCATCACCATCATACCTCTTCAACATGGATACATGAAATATTGGGTGATCGGTAGAAATACTCTTTTAGTGATTCATCTGTGATGTGATGAATAGGAATGCTTCTGATGGAAGCATTGAACTGATCCCAAGAACTACTCATAGACTCTCTAGGTAGTGCCATAAATGTAATACTTCGAAAATCTAAGAAGTGTTCTAGATCTTCACATAAGTTTCATAAGGTTTAGACACTGTTTTATGGTCTATTTTAATGAATATAATTCATGTAGGGAGTCTAGAAACCAAAACGTCCATGACGTCCGGAAACTAGTTCAATGAGGGGCTAGCGTGCCTTAGCCTATTGGACTAGCTTTTAGGATTCGGAAAATGGTGAAAATAGGTGAAAGGGTGTCTCACATATTAGATTTAATTCATAGTCTAAACGTCCGGGCACGAATCCCCAAGGACTAATCCAGGGCCCTTGAGGAGGACCCTTGCTTTTAGGGTCACAGGACTGCCTAAGGCAGTGTGACCACAACTTGTAGTCGATGATCCGTGTGTCAGCCGATGGGGACGTCGATTGACTCACTGCTGAACACTTCATAACTGTAACCAAGACTGGTTTTGGACCAATCTCTGACCAAAACGACGGACCAACAGGACGGAGGGTCCTGTAGGTGTCGTCTCACAGACGGACGATCGATCGGGGTCTCGTCTGTGAGGGGTCTCTTTCTATTCACGTTTTTTCACTTAAGTTAATTAATTAGTTGGATTTGTTATAAGGTTAATTAGGGGTTAAGGGAGGTCTAATTAATTAAATTTCCAACCTATATACATCTCTAAGATAATTAGACTAACCCAAGCTCTCATAATTTTCCAAAGCCAAAACTCTCTTCCTTCTCTCTTCTCTCTTCTTTCTCTCTCCCAATGAAACTCGATTGAAGACCAAGCTAGTGGTGGGTTTAGGAGATGAAAAGGGTCAAATTTCTCCTTCAATATTCATTAATTATTAAGGTATGAGATGTGTCTCACCTTTGAGACCTCTTTCCTCAAAGGGTTCCATCAAATTGATTCCAAAAGTTGAGTTTACAAGTGGGTCCTTTCCAATATCAAAATTGATCTTGTGAATTGATTTTTTAATGATTTAGTTTAGATATTATTAATATATGACATGTATTTTAACTCAATTATGTTATATCTTGATGAATTAGTCTAGTTTGGAGAACATAACCTATTCCCCTTAACACTAGATGATGATCTCGATATGAATTGGGTAATGTTGGTTCAATTGACTTGGTTATTTGTTAAATTACTACTAGATGATGTTATTGCATCAATAATGAATATATTAGGGTGAATTATAGTCCTATCATACTATTTATTGAGTAATTAATCTAGATTATTACTTTTATCTAAGTTTCTTATCTTAAGTTGTGAACTAATAATTGATTGTGATTTAGTGACTCAATTGACTTTGTTATCATGTTGGTTATTGATATAAGATGATACTATATCCATTTTGGGTTGATTTAAGGGTTTATGGTAATACATTGATGATGAATTATGAACAATACTTGGTAAGTATTGTGATCCCTATTATTTACTTCAATTATGGTTAATTAAGATTAATCCATGATGTTGTATTGGACTATTCCTTGTATTAGCAGTTATAGGGTTGGTATGATGTTGAATTGAAATGTCTTGACTATGGTTTGTGAGGTGTTGACAAAGATGTAATTGTTATAAGGATGGTGATAATTTACCAATGTGCCTTATTATGAAGTGATATGTAAATATGCTAACTTCACTTATGTGACCTGTAATGAAAGGACTATAGCCATGAAATTCTTATTGAGCTATGATGATGATGATGTTTATAAAATGGTTAAAACCTATGACGTACATTAAGTTATAATGATTAATAAAGGTATTAAAGACATTTCAAAAATGGACTTAGCTTAGCACCGAATAAACTTGACAATGGGAGGTGTTGATTTTACATAGAGGAAGATTCACCCTATAGTTCCACTTAAGGTGTTGACTCCACAATGAGGGATACTCATGGTATGGATTCCTATGACAGAAGGCTCTAATTTCCAAGTAGCATGTAGAGAGGTTATACCTATCTCTTAGCTCCTTAACTATGTTACCCCCATAAGAAGACTAGCTAGTGGATCCACCTAGAAAGCTACATTTATTTCTGGTTTTACTTTGGCCGGTTGACCACCTTCCTTTAGTGTAAGGTTTTACAACACCGGATCTCACACTTCACTATTGTGGTCTATGTTAGTTAAGGCAAGTGTTCCCACATTAAAATGAAGTAATGAAGTATAAACCAACTAAGGTAACTGAAAGAAGTTTGACTTAGCCTAGGTAGGGGTATGCGACTCTACCTATGCCTTGCACTAGTTTGCCTTAAAGGAAGACATAGGAGGTTGTTCTTATGTACGCATATGCTTATAAATGTAAATGATATACATATGATGACCTTCTATGTTAATGACGCTATGTGAGAAAAATAACTCTTATGAACATGTATTTGGTCTATAATGCTAAAGTATGATTTTATGTACTCTTAATAATATGTTTTGTGTGGTTGGAAATTTGGTATGGTTCTTGGTAGGTTTACTTAATTAACTAAGGTCATGGACTTTTCTTAGTTATTGCACAAGTATACTTAAAGAGGGTCATGGTTGATGGTCTTGCTTTGGTTATGTTGAAATGTACTCTTATTCATGCTTGTTGCTATTATAACTTAATGATAGAGTTACTTTGACTATGTGTTCAATTATATGAAATGCATGTTGACTTTACTAGACTTTGTAATGTTGGTCATGTGATTTATATGCCTATGACTTAAGGAACATGTCTTATTGATTGGTATGGTCTTTTTTAATGTGCATAAAGGTTTTCGAAGTAAATTCCATACTTAACCCCATTTCTTCCATTTCCCCAACATTTTAGGTTCCGATCGTTAAAGGACTTTTGGAGACGACTTTGAAGAAGACTTGGAATTCTTGATCATCCAAGTTGGGTAGGTCCTCACTTTCCGAGGTCAATGCCACTATCAAGCCTATGATGTTACTTTAGTTTTAAGACTCTTATGTTTCTTTTCTTTTCATTTGGACATTACACATTGTATGACGTATGTGTTGTCTTATTGTATTGTTGTATGGTCTAGGCCCAATTTGATATACTCTTGTTAGATGGTTATAATATGAGACATTCTTTTGAGACTATGTTATATTCTATATATCTATGTGCAATAAAAGTAGAAGACTAAGTAATATTCCTATGCGAAGGGTCTATGTATTTACTCGATATATATACATATATATATATATATATTGTGTATGTAGAGGTCTATGTAAACCTCAATGTAGAAGTAATGAAAAGTTTTTAAATTTCTTCTAATTTTGAAGTATGAATGTAATTATGTAAGATAAGAGGCTAGTCTTAGTCCTCAAAGAGAACGACGACGTCAGTTACATCTAGGGGGTGCTCCCCGGATGTGGCAATGAAATTATTAAGCTTATACTTCTTGGACATTGTGAATAACTTTGCTAATAATGTTTTTGTCAATTGGTTCCATATATGGATCGAGTTGTAGTGGAGGTCATTACACCAAATCATTACTTCACCGGTCATTGATGGAGGAAATACTGGCAGTGCAATAACATCCATCTCCCAATCGGGTTGCCTCACAAAACTTTTCCAAACCACCATGAGCTTGCCTAAGTAAGCATGAGGGTTATCCGGCGCCAACCCTGCAAATAAGACTCTCGTTGTGAGCATCCACATCGAGATACTAGTTACACATAGGTGCGACCCGGTTGTAGAGGGGGTAAGAAAAGGGGTCCATCAAAGTCAGCAATGTTCAAGTTGACCCTCTTGTTATTTTGGGACTCGCAACTCATGTATCCTCAGTGCATCTCCCATTCGATTCTCACCTGGAGCCTGATTATCATCAACAACCACATTAGGAGGTTGTCTCCCAGCATCAACTCCTAATTCCCCTCCAATGGGGTTAAACTGTACTTTCTGATTCTTCATTTTCTGCAGTGTTCGGTCGAGGTCTGGATCATAGGGAGTGAGTGGTTCTCATTGACTTTGTGTACTTGGCATACACTAGAGTTGGAACCTAATAGAGACAAAAACAAAAAAAAGTAAAACTAGGAAATGGTTGATTAAATTTCAATAATGTCATTAAACTTAATCTAAAAGCCAAATTCTTTTGTAGCGGCGACAAAACTTGATACGCTCCCTATTGAAGCATAAGCGATAGTTATCAAGCAAAGATCCAACTTGTAGGTTGGGGTCGACCCCACGAGGAAAATGGTTTATAGTTAAACTCAACTAACAATATATTCGTTTAATCAATGTATTTCCAGAAATAAGTAATCAAACGAGGGAGATTTTTGTAACAAATTCAGAAAATTGTGTAATTAATTTGTGAGCAAGAGTTAAAGTTTAGTTGTTATCAATATGAGAGAAGAACTAGGGCATACATGTTCCCCACAAAATCATGAAGCAGTAATCCTAGTAAAAGAAAATATCTCCTAGAGTATTACATGCAAAGTGATAAGTTATTGATCTCTAAATTCTTGATCCGACATCTAGAGAATTTCACCCCGCACCTTGGTCCTTCTATGTGTGTATAAGTTACTAACCCTTACCTTTACCTCATATTGTACATTGCATCGATGTATGACTTAGTTTTCACCCTCGCACCAATCCACACCTCCTTGATCCGGCAAGTAGCAACAAGGCAAGTTCTAATGCTGAGCACCGTTAAAATACTTCTAAAAGAAAAAATTATCAATGCATGCAAAACACTATTCAAAGATTTTTTAATTACTATTCATATGTTTTTAATTGCTCATGGTTTCCATAACCGTAGTTGTGGATTTGATTACCCATATTAGAAAAGTGAAAATTCATATTTTTAGATGAATAAATCATGAACTTGCATAATAATAAGAATAAACCCAAAATCTCGACTTGAATTTGGAATCCAAAAATCTTCAATAATTTGCTTTTGAAATCAATAATTGCCAAGTGTTCTCAAGTTAATCTCCAAAAACATAAAACTAAAAGCAGAATAATATTGTCTAGCGTCTCAAGATGGGGTTTTATACATCCCCTATTTATAGAAAACAAGTCCTAAGCTAAAAGGGAAACAAAACAAGGGAAATCTTTTCAGGCACTCATCTTCGTTCAGCGAGACCGTCTTACAGACCATCGATGAATCTACGGTTCATAAGTCCTATCTGTAAGTCAGGACTTAGAAAATATTTTATCTCCCAAAATTCGTCTTCTCTAAGGCAAATGAGAAGCATCAATACGTATTGTCTATCAATCTACGGTATGTTCTACGGTCTAGTTGTACGGTCTGTAGATCAATTTACAAATCATCAATGGTTACCGTGGTGCCACACTTACTTAGATTTCCTTGATACTTCTCCCATGCCTTGCCTACTGATCTACGAGCATCACTTACAGAGCATCAATGAACTTACAGTCCGTAGATCATCTCTGTAGTTGTCTTTTTCTTTATTTTTCTCATCGGCCTCTGTATTTCCGCACCTAAACACCTTTCTTACAAAACATGGTAATAACATATAAAACTAATACAAAAGGTGTCTAGACACACACAACTCTTAAGTAAATTGTATCAGAAGTACCGTAAACTCACGGTATATTAGCACCACATTAATCATGAGATGTGTGAACCATTACTACAGCCCAAACCAAGCAACTAAACCAAAAATAAGGCAATAAATGATACAAAATCATGTTTAATAACTAACTTATTTAGTAAGGAACGAAACAATGAACTAACACGAATGCAAAATAAAATCCCTAGAACCTGCAAGTCATTGTGCCAAAACTCTACTAATGTCAAGTCTATGAACAAGGGTTACAACCCCAAAACTAAACAACACCTTAACATATAGTATGACTTTGGAAAGAGCATACTTAAACGAAAGCAAACTCAAAGCAGCCCAGAAGAACTAGCTCACCCTTAAATTCAAAACGGTCGTTGATCTTTCAACAAAGTCTGTCAATAGCTGCCGAAACATGCCTTGTACTCAAGAAAATAAGAGCAAGTGTAGTATCAGTACACAACCACAGTGTACTGGTAGGATCATGCGACTATACCTCTAAGTAAAACATATATAAATCAACAATATAACCATGTATCTTACCAAATAACAAAAACATTGATTAACACAATCTTCATAGCATAAGAGAACCACCCCACAACCACTCTTAAAATCCACTTGTGCCATGCATCAATGTATTTCCAATCCCCCATGAATACAAAGTAGAAATCATTAAAAAGTAATAGGCCATAGTTCATAAATAATAAATACAATTATCGTAAGTGGTTGATCCTCTCACGGAACTCAATGGAATTGTTCTCTTATGGAACCCAAACTTAAACTGTTAGTGCCCTAGCATGGTACCCAATCCCATTTATCTTGTCGAATTGTCGCAATCTAATCACATAGTTTTGACAAAATGTGGTGATCCGATCCAAGTTAGCTTGTCGGAATATGGCAATTTTATCCCATCAACACACCATAATCACAAACACAAATGTATCATTAATATCATATAAAAAGGTTATTAATGGCTTACAGTTATCCGTTCATACTCTTTTGCATAATGTGTGATGAATCATGCAACATACACATACATACATGGATTATAATGAAGCAATAACAAACATATATCACACTA
Organism: Solanum lycopersicum; assembly: GCF_036512215.1. Taxonomy (NCBI): domain Eukaryota; kingdom Viridiplantae; phylum Streptophyta; class Magnoliopsida; order Solanales; family Solanaceae; genus Solanum; species Solanum lycopersicum. The sequence goes on from NC_090805.1 coordinate 5,925,037, forward strand.
ACATGAAATCACAACCATCTCCTACCTTGAATTCAAGCTTGAATTACCTAAGGAACTTGAATCTTCCCTTTCCAGATTCTTTTCGCTTTTTCTAGGTCTACAAAAATTAATATACGCAATGATCAACAATCAAAGGTCTATTATTCGAATTATAACAAACCCAATAACTCTAGACCAACCCAAGATTCTAATACACAAATTAGAGATTTTTCCACCATAATTCTTAGATCAAAACCCATCACTGTCTATGATAAACCAAGAAAATAGGTTTTACGAATAAAAAAATTTATTCGTGATGTTGAAACCTTGCATTTAGCTCAAGAATGGTGAAAAACTATCAAGAACCCATCTGGATCGCCTAATTAGACCTAAAAGTAAAAAAGTACCAATTAGGTCATTTAGGGGTTTATATGCGACTTGAAGTTGCGTCTGGAATGGTACAGACGCGCATCCTGCTATAGTGGCACCACTTCAATGGCCAGAATACCGCTCCATCAACCTCGACGGAGACAGAATTTACCTATTCATGTAAAGATCTTTTTTTGGGAGTTCTACTCGCCCAAATTTGATTTCGTAAAATGGTACAGGTTACTTATAGTCTTAGATATCCACTCATATAGTAAATTCATAATAAGATATCACTGTCTATGATAAACCAAGAAAATAGGTTCTACGAATCAAAAAAATTTATTCGTGATGTTGAAACTTTGCCTTAGCTCAAGAATGGTGAAAAACTATCAAGAACCCATCTGGATCGCCTCCTTAGACCTAAAAGTAAAAAAGTACCAATTAGGTCGTTTAGGGATTTATATGCAACTTGAAGTCGCGTCTGGAATGGTACAGACGACGCATCCCGCTACAGTGGCACCACTTCAATGGCCATAATACCGCTCCATCAACCTCGACGGAGACAGAATGTACCTATTGATGAAAAGATCTTTTTTTAGGAGTTCTACTCGCCCGAATTTGATTTCGTAAAGTGGTACGGATTACTTATAGTCTTAGATATCCACTCATATAGTAAATTCATAATAAGATATCTCATTCATTACTAAATTTCCTACACCTTAATGCCTTCGATTTCATCCAGATCTAGAATAGGTTAGAAAATTCTAAGTTACTACCAAAGTGGTTTTCTGGCCCCAAATTTTTCTTCATTAACATTTCCATAACGACGGAATCATGTCATTACAATAGATATTAATTTACCCATCACTCGTCCCCAAGTGATCAACTAGGAAAGACTTAGGTAAATTAAGGGTAGAGTAGTATCTAAAACGTCGAATTACTAAGGATACTTGTCTCGCACGCCCTTCTTACCGAATCACATTATCCCTAAGGGTTTCACATCTCAAACCTCAAACCAACCAATTTAATACCTACACATCCTCCCTTACCACGCATCAATGAAGTCATCTCAACACTCTGGTCATAAATATTGTTATATGTAACTTAACTAATCAACAAAACAAATCTCAATAACCCCATAGTTGATCGCACACACATCTACCACCTTTTATCGAGGATCTTGAAACAATCATTAGGACTAATCCTTTCTAACCTAAGCATGATAACATTCTAGATCAATACTTGCTACAATTAGAGGTTAACCTAACCCGACCAACATAATCTCATAATACCCAAACAAACATAGTTCTTAACAATATCTCCATCCCACGACATAATTTTTCATAAGCTTAAGTTACAAACGTCTCAATCTTTAGTTATCATATACTCCTTGAGAGATATGTCCAAACATACAAACCAAAAGACTATCCAACATAACTATTGAAATGCTATATTTAGAAATTGTATATTACCTTTTAAGAACAGTAGAATTGGATTCAATAATCCCCACCTTCAATCATACATAATCAATACATGACCTGAACGACTCGATGGATATTAAGATTGTCGGACAACCATTATCACGTATGGTAGCTCTTCTATAAACTCTCATAATCATACTTTACAACTCCAATACAATACCACATAAGTCATTTGAAATAACTAAATCTTCCTAATCACCCCACTTAACCAAGAGAACATCGCAGAATCAACAAAAATGATCCACCACTAGGGACCCATTCCCAAAAGGGAAAACACACATGAGCCTAGCTAGTTCTTCACACTCACAACCATCTACAAAATGAAATAGATGGTCACATAAGAATTTATCAAATAACACGTAAGATTTTTCTTTGAAGAGTCGATACCAGTAATTTCTATTCACTTGACTCCACATACTCTTTACATATTTTCGATTAAAGCTCTCACTCTCAATACTAACCACTACCACAAACACTCCAACCATTTACCTTACTCTAAGACAACACTTTTAAAATGAAAACCTTTCTTAGGTATTGTAGTGATCAGAAGTAATAAACTTTACAACACAAACCCAATGTAAGTATTTTTAAATGCTCAATACTTGATATAGGTAATCATTCCACACCATTGAAAATTTATACCTTAACAAAATTGTAACACCTCCAAAAAATGACTTAGGTGAAACTAGGGCCTAATGTGTGTCCATGAAGTCTTGAATTCCAAAGATGGTTTAAAAGATGTTTGAGGTAGTGTTTGAAGATTTTTGTGAAGTTTGAAGTCAAACATCAAGGGACAACCAAGACGTTGAAGACTAGTCACCTTTGTGCCTTATGTGTTTTCGTGTGAGTTTGGATGTGTTTAGCATGTTACATGGCTTGTTTGATGTTGAATTTATTTGGAGATGTTTATATTACCTGTATATTTGTGATTAGAGGTTTAACATCTGGGAATGACTCCGCCTAGAACCCACAAGGGACCCTAGAAGGAGGACCCCAACATGAAGCTCAACATTGCACGGTAGTGGCAATCAATTGCCCCAAACGACGGCAGTCGATCAGACGACGAACCGGAAATGGGTGCGTCAATGGAGCCATGTATCCTACAATTTGGAGAGCTGCAAACACAACTAACGTACTCCATCGACAGGGCGTGGTTTCACCAACGGACCATCGATGCTAGGCGTCGATGGTGTTGCACTTTTAAGATAGTTTTTTGTTAAGACTTGGGGTTTTTTGAAAATCCACCCCAAGTCATATAAAATAGGAGTAAGACTATTTTAGGTGTTTATGGGTATTTTAAGAGTATGTAAGTCATTAAACTCTAACATAGACCCTATCACCTAAAACCCTTTCCCTTCCAAAGTTTCTCCAAAAACCTCCATGAGAGCTCAAGGTGAAGATGGATCTTTAATGGAGTTTCTTCTTCAATTATCATAGCGTTATTCTAATAAGGTATGTGAGTTCTTCATCTAATGCTTTCTATCATCTTAGAGTCAATTTCAAAGATGATTTTCAAAGATTTCAAAGATATGAAAAAGTCCAATTTCTACTCTAAGTCTTGAGTTCCTGTATGAAACATTTTCATAACTTAAAATATTCAATTATTGATGTATAATTGATGTTTTCCAATGAAATTCTCGATGAACCCTTTACCTTCCCAAATCTCTCAGTTTGACTAAAATATGGGCAGATTGATCATGGCTATCTAGTAATGAATTCATGTGTAGATTGTTATGGACTATTTATTTATGTATAGATTGTGATTGTATGGTTTATAGGCTGTATCAAATTGATCACACGAGAATTGTATATTCTTATATCCATTGTATATTAAGAGATTGAATTGAATTGATGTTCATGGCCTTGGGTGAGGGCCTTTGAGTATTGTTTTCGTTGATTTGGATATGGATGGAAGTTGTGAGATTAAATGGGTGGTATGGCTCACCAACTCTCTTAATATTGCATATATTTTTTTAGTACAATAATGATTTGTATGGTCCACTTATGGTGGCAATGTTTATTTTTTACCTTTGTTAAAGATGTGGCCTCCTCGACATTATTTCATGAATTGTATTAGTACCATGTTTAGAACTTATATGAAGGTATAATGTGAAGTTGTTGATGTGAAGTAATGTAATCATCTCTTAGATGTTACGGATTGTATGAACATGTGGTTTGAAGCATGATTGATGATATGTGCTATTTGTGAAGGTTAACAGTAAAGTACCATATAATGTTCATATGATCTTGTGTGAGTGATTATGTTATGCTTCCTCTTATATGAAGCTATGTTATGAAGTTGTATATGGATGTGTTAAGGTTAACATGTTTTATTATTTAATGTCAATGTATGGGTAAGGTAGTCCATGATGACTTCTTACATGTGTTATGGGAAAGTAGTGTCTTGTATGGTAGACTTGTGTCCCTTACTTGATACATATATGAATATGAATATGAAATGTCTTTTGCTTAGGATGCTAAACTTCTTAGTACTGTATTATTGAATGGCCTGAGACCTTGAATGATACTAAGAATGTCCTTTATGTAAAACCTTGAACCTAGTGGTAAGGTTCTGATACTTGAAGTTGGAAGTCGTAATGTTATCCTTATTGTAATGAATGATGAACTTAAGGTTAGTTGGCTGGAACGACATAATTTCATCCTTAGGAAAATCATTAATCTATCTTCATCGCCATTTTAAGTAAGCCCTAGGGGACCTCTTTGGTAGAGTGAATGTGATTGGGTTATGAACTAGACATAGAACCCCTTCATATGATCCTTTAATGTGAATTAATCTATGAGAACAAAGCCTAGCACTGAGTGAGTATGGTTAGGGAAGTAGCTCTAGTTAAAGAATGAGGATAGTATGCAAAGAAAATCCTTCATATTCCCTAACCATGTGCCTACATGGGATGTGTCCAAGTTCCACCATTGCAAGTAGAACACCCCCTGTCGGAGTAGGTTACAACTTCAGATTCCATGCTTTGCTACCATAGTCTATGTCGGTTATTGCCTATTCTCATCATATGGGATACCTACTAGTGTTTTAGTAATATATGAAGTTTAGGTGAAGGTATGGGACTCTACCTAGACATTACACCATTAGGCATTAAAGATATTAGTTAGTGAGTCCCTATATCTTCTCCGAGACCATTTCTTGAATGTCCTTATGTGATGAATGTCTCTTAAATGAACTAATAAATGTAATGACTTAAATTAAGAAAGTATGTTAAATGAATAAGTACTCATATAGAGTAGTTAAGAGTTGTCTAGTTAAGGTACGCATGGGACATAGGAATGGTCACTTCATCTCTTACCTAGACAAGTCTTAAGAATGACTCTAGTTAGGAAAGTTGGTTGATTATGTAGACATGATCCAAAATTAGGTAGTCTTAAGGATTACTTAGGTAATCTTGAGGAGTTCAAGTATGGACATTCTCTTCTTGAGTTACTTTAATAGGTCTTTTGATAGCATTTGAAAATAAAATGTCATAACCTATGAATGCTATTGTGTTAATGAGAATGATCTTATCCTAGGTAGTCTAAAGGATCTATTAAGTTTGCGTGAAAGGGATTGTATGGCCGGTATCTTGACAACTCACTCAAGTGAACCTTAGAATTACATTTGGTAAGAGAATCTCATGTTCATGTTCTTGTTGTATTGTAAGTGTCTGTAGCTCATTATGGGTGGTCTTAAGGAACACTTAGGTATGCCTATAGAGGGTGTATAGGTGGTCTCTATTTGTCTTACTTAAGTGAGTCTTAGGAAATGTTTTAGTGAGGAGAATGCATGCTAGAAACTGTTCATTGTGAAGTTAAAGGACTTCGCTATAACAGTGAAGGCATTGCCTGTAACAGTGGATTAGCTTACTTCAAAGTGTTCCTTAAAATGTGATAAATTGCTATATCATTTGTTATGTGTTTCTAAGGTGTTAAATGTTGTTCTTATGCTTATAGTATGATGTTTTAATCAAAATTCATGAAAATCATGTTATTTACTAAGTGTTTCTTTTTCATGGTTTTGCATGTCTTTCATACTTAGTGCATCTAATTTGCTATCCCCTTATTTTCTCTTTTTGACCTAAGTGTAGGTAATTGTAAATCTTTATATCATGGAGTATGACTAGGGTTCTAAGGGTTGAGGATGAAGTATTGGTGAGTCTTCATCGGTTCGAAGACAATATCCACATGTTCCTTTATGTCTTAGTCTTTATTTATGTCTTGTATGGTATTACTCCCAAGTGTTGTATACTTCAAAACTTAGATGGTTCATTGAGATGTTGTAAAGGTTTAATGTTTTAAATATAAGTATTCCGTTTGAGTATCGATTATGGAAAAAGTAATTCGTGTGTGAAGATAGTTTTAAATTCTTCCTCATTTTACAATGTTTTATTATGCAATAAACGATACGAGTGGCTTTAATGAGACTTCTCGAAGTCTTGTTCACCGTGTGGCAGCTCAAGGATGCTATAACTTCTAGGGTGTACTTGTGGGTCGTTACAAAGTTGGTATTAGAGCATAAGGATTGGGAGTGTTGTAGTTGTCTCATGGAACAGATCTAGTAGAGTCTTGTTCAAAATATGAAGCGCGCCACAGTATGAATAGGAGGATATTGGGTGCTAGGAAAAGTTTCACTTCTTGATTCATCTAATCATTCCTAAGAGCTTTATATATGGTGTATTTCCCTTATCTCCCTTATGTGTTGGTCATTCGAGTGTGACTTCTTAAAGATTGGGTTGAAGGAGAGAAAAGATGAGATATGGGAGGTTGTGATGGTAACCTTAGGGTTGTTAGTTACCTTTTGAAGGGTAGTCTAGTTGGAAAGAATGGTAAAGTATAGTGTTAAAAATGTGTAGCAGTGGTTGTTGAGATGGTTTGAAGTTGTTTAAGACCCAATCATATAAACAAAGGTGATGAGATTTGAAAGAGTAAAGGTGAGATTCTCATAGTAAGGGGGATGTAGTGGTTAGATGGTTAGACCTTTGAGAGTCTTTAGTTTTCATGAAATAGACTATGGTGAGAAAGTATTAGTAAGGTATGTGGATCCTTGAGGTATTTCCTTGTAGTAGATGTTATGTTGACCTTAGAATGGGTTTCCCTTGAGTGGGGGAGTATGGTGAAGAGTATGGTTGTTGGGAGTGAGGTACCCTTAACCTTTGTTTATGTATTTATTCAATCCTAAAACAAAGAGCGCTTAGTAACTTGATTTTTCTAGGAGTCTTTTATTAGAACAATGATTTCCAAACATTCTCCTTATGATATGCATGTTTTGGTTGAAGTTTTATTGAATGAGAAAGTGAGTTTTCATGCATGGTATCTTTCTCATGGTTCATGTCTATCTAGTGTAGGTTGCTAATTTTTTCATGAAGGTGAATTGTGAGAATGTATAAATTGTTATATGAGATTGGTTTGTTGAGAATTTATAAGGAATTTCTTAAGTGTTAGCATTGTTAGATTGTGAATCATGTTCACTGTAAGGAAAAAATTATGGTCACTGTAAAGATTTTGTAAAAATGAATAAATTTTTATTTCGTGTAAAATTGTTGTATGGTGTCTATAACTGATGTATATAAGCATGACAGTGTGTTGTTAATGAAGTTTCTCCTAAATAAAATAAGGGATGTGAGTCTTATGACATGATGAGTCGTAGATTAGTTTCTATCTTCTTGTTATGTTGTGAGCCTCTTGTTTATGTGAAAGTGATGTTTCTCCTATAGGTTTATTTTGTGGTATGGTTATGCTGCTATTCTTGACTTAATCACCTTTTGATAATGTCTAAAATGAAGCAAGTGCCATTCGATAACGAATATTGTCCAAGTGAGGAAGAATGTAATACCTCCAAAAAAATGAATTAGGTTAAACTAGGGCCCAATGTGTGTGACATGAAGTCTTGAAGTACTAATATTGTTTAAAATGATATTTGAGGCAGTGTCTAAATATTTTGGTGAAGTTTGAAGTCAAATGTCAAGGGACGACCAAGATTTTTGACGACTAGTAATCTATATATCTTATATGTTTTCGTGTGATTATGTGTGTGTAATGAGTTTATGAGGCCTTTACATGGTAAATAATAGTGTTTAGATTAAGAATGTTGGGTTTGGTAAGGTTGGAGGTCAAACGTCCAAGAACGTCCGGTGAAGTTCAAAAGATAGCTATTTGATGTCCTTGTGAGTTTGGAAGTGTTTAGCATGTTACATGGCTTGTTTGATGTTGAATTTATTTGGAGATGTTCCTAATACCTAGAACTTTGTGTTTAGAGGTTTAACGTCTGGGCACAAATCCACCTAGGCCCAGAAGGGGCCCTAGAAGGAGGACCCCAGCATGGAGCTCAACACTGCATGGCATTTGCAATTGACTTCCCCAAACGACGGCCAGTCGATCTGAAGACGACCCCTCAATGGATGCGTAAATGGAGCCATGTAGCCTGAAGTTTAGGGAGCTGCAGACACAACCAACGGACTCCACCGACGGAGAGTGGTCTCAGCAACATACCATCGATTCTACGCGTTGATCGTGCTAAATTTTTAATCCAATTTTCTATTCAGACTTGAGGTTTTTTGGGAAATTCACCCCAAGTATTATTGTAAGACCCTGAAAACGACTTAGGTAAAGCTAGAGTGTAACATGGTTTTTGTGATGGTATAAGGTCCTCAAATGGTCTATAATGTGGTCTAGAGGTAGTGTCTAATAGTTTAGGTGCATTGGAAGTCAACTGTCAACGGACAACCAAGACTTTCAATGACTAAGTCATCTATGTGCTTCATATCTGGTTTATGTGTTTATGTGTGATTCATAAGGTTATAAGGTTCTTAAATTAGTTATTATAGTGTATATAGGTAGTGTGTCAAGTTTCATGAAGTTTGGAGGTCAAACGTCCAAGAACGTCCATGACATTCGAAAGGTTTTCCTTGAAATGACCTTGTTTGTCAATGTATGTTTCGTCAAGTTTCATGTGTTCGTTTTGGATGAAGCTCATATGGTAGGTCCTAAACTCGTATGCAAACATATTTGGGTTGGAAACGTCCCGGTAAGACTTCAAGTAGAACCCACAAGGGGCCCTAAAAGTGGACCCCATCTTGGAGCTCAACACTGTGATGCGGTGGCAATCGACTGACCCAAATGATGGCCAATTGACCAGGTGATAGCCCGTTGACGGGGCACGGGTGAGCCACGGACCGTCGATGCTGGCGTCAATGGTGTTGTGTGTTTTCCCGGCAGTTTGCTTTTAAGTTAAGGGATGAAGTTGTAAATTGACCCCAAGCCCCAATAACTCTTTCGATAGTTGTTTTGAGTTTTTGCAGGTATTTTATGAGTATATAAGTCATTAAACTCTCATTATAACACTAACACCTAAATCAAAACTTATTCTCTCCCAAACTTTCTTCAAAAGCCTCCGTGCAAGTTCAAGGTGAAGATGGAGCTAATGGTGTTTCTTCTAATAAGGTATAGGATTTCTTCATCTAAGGCTTTATATTACCTTAGATCCAATTTCAAAGATGATTAAAGATGAAAAGTCCAATTTCTACTCTAAGTCTTGGTTTCTTGCATAAATGGTTTTAAAACATTAACATATGATGTTATTGATGTTTTCCAATGAAATTCTCCACGAACCCTTCACATTCACAAATCTCTCAATTTGACTGAAATATAGGTTATGCAATTATGTTTTGATATTGATGAATTCATGTGTAGATCGTTATGGGATTTGATTCGTATGAAGACTATGGTTAATTGGTTTATAGGTTGTTTCAATTTAATCAATTGAATATTGTACATTCTAAGATCTATTGAATATTAAGCTTATTGAATTAATATCGACTGAAGGTTTATGAATTCTAATGTAGTTTCATATAAACTTTTGATTGATGTAAATATTATGGTAAATTGATATACAGGTTGCATTACATTGATGAATATGTAGTAAATTGACCTAGTTTCATGAATATTGTTATAATTATGTTGAATTGTTTGTTATGTCCATGGGTAAGGGCCTTGTGATATTGTATGGATGATTTAGCCTTGAAATCGAAATGGTAAGATTGAGTGGGTTATTCTACCCTAATTACTTTTATTTTATGTTAATTAGACTTTAATTATGTTGTGATTGGTTGAGTCCATTTATGGTGGCGGTGCTATGTGAATTGATGTGGCCTTGTCAGCGTTACTTTATGCAATATGATGATCATGACCTTGTTATCACTACTGGAAGTACTATGATGTTTTGTATAATTGTCTTATGTGAAGTATGAGTATGTTTATCTATTTGCGAGGTAAAGTGAAAGTATGTGTTCTTTCTATGTAAGTTAGGAGATCATGTAGACTATGACTATGTGCTTCTATGTGTAGTCTTAGGGTTGATACATGGTTGTTCCTACTTGACTATATGTGTCTATAATTTTTTTATTGATGATGATATGGTAGTGTGTAGGATGACTTATAGATGATAATGGTTATTCATATGTGCTTATAGAATGACTAGTAATATGTGTTAAGGTGAAGTATGTGGTGTCTTGTCTTGGTTGACTTGTGCCCCTTACTTGAGGTTTGTATGAATATGAATATGTGACGTCTTGAATTATGATGCTAAAGTCTCTTAGTGTTGAATGCATGAATGATATGTGAGACCTTGAATGATGTTAAGAGGGTCCTTTATGTGAAACCTTGAACCTAGTCGTAAGGTTATGTATGTTTAATTTGAAAGTTGTAACGGTATCCTTGAAGTAAAGGAATGATGAACTTAAGGTTGATTGGATGGAATGGCATCATATCAAACCTTAGGAAATTCATCATGAGATTCTTGTCGCCATTGGAAGGTAGCCCTAAGAGGACCTCTTTGGTAGGGTAAGTGTGATTGGGTTATGAACTTCTAGAGTGTACTTGCGGTTCGTGATACTTATAAAATAGGAGGAATTTATTTTAGGTTTTTATGGGTATTCTAAGACTATATTTCATTAAATTCTGACTTAGAGCTACCACCTAGATCAAAACCCTTTACCTTCCAATGTTTCTCAAAAAACCTCCATGAGAGCTCAAGATGAACATGGGTCTTCAATGAAATTTCTTTTTCAGTTATCATTGGGTTATTCTAACAAGGTATGGGAGTTCTTCATATAAGGATTGATATCATCTTAGAGTCAATTTCCATGATGATTTTCAAAGATTTCAAAAAGATGAAAAAGTCCAATTTCTACTCTATGTCTTGGGTTCTTGTGTAAAACGTTTTCAAACCTTAAGATATGATATTATTGGTGTATAATTGATGTTTTCCAATGAATTTCTCCATGAATTCTTGACCTTCTCAAATCTCTCAATTTGACTAAAATATGGGTAGATTGATCATGGCTAACTAGTAATGAATTCATGTGTAGATTGTTATGGACTCTTGATTTATGTAAACATTATGATTATATGATTTATAGGCTTTCTCAAATTGATCACATGAGTATTGTATATTCTTAGATCCATTGTATATTAATCTTATTGAATTGAATTGATCTTCATGGCCATGGGTAATGGCCTTTGAGTATTGTCTTGGTTGATTTGTCAATGGATTGAAGTTGTGAGATTGGATGGGTGGTATGCTGCCCTAACTCTCTTAGTATTATGTATAGTTTGTGTATTACAATGATGATTGGTATTGTTCACTTATGGTGGCGGTGCTTATGTGTTTCTTTGTGAAAGATGTGGCATCGTCGGCATCACTTTATGAATTGTATTAGGACCATGCTTACGACTTATATGAAGGTATAATGTGAACTTGTTGATGTGAAGTAATGTAATCTTGTCTAAGATGTTATGGATTGTATCAATATGTGGTTTGAAGCATGATAGATAATATGTTATATTTGTGAAGGTTACAGTAAAGTGTCGTATAGTGCTCATATGATCTTGTGTGAGTTAATATGTTATGATTACTCTTATATGATGCTATGTGATGAAGTTGTATATGTATGTGTTAATTCTAACATGTTGTACTCTTAAATGGCTATGTATGACGTAGGTAGTCCATGATGACTATCTTATGCTATGAGAAAGTAGTGTCTTGTGTGCTAGACTTGTTTCCCTTACTTGATACATGTATGAATGTGAATATGACATGTCTTGAATTAAGATGCTAAATCCTCTTAGTCTTGTATAAATGAATGGCATGAGACCTTGAATGATGCTAAGAAGGTCATTTATCTGAAACCTTAAACCTAGTGGTAAGGTTATGATACTTGAAGTCGAAAGTCGTAAAGTTATCCTTCTTGTAATGAATGATAAACTTAAGATTGGTTGTCTCTAACAACATCATATCATCCTTAGGAAAGTCATTAAGTTATCTTCGTCGCAATGCTTAGAACTTATATGAAGGTATAATGCGAAGTTGTTGATGTGAAGTAATGTAATCATGTTTAGAACTTATATGAAGGTATAATGTGAAGGTGTTGATGTGAAGTAATGTAATCATGTCTTAGATGTTATGGATTGTATGAACATGTAGTTTGAAGCATGATAGATGATATGTGCTATTTGTGAAGGTTAATAGAAAAGTATTGTATAATGCTCATATGATCTTGTGTGAGTGATTATGTTATGATTCCTCTTATATTATCCTATGTGATGAAATTGTATATGGATGTGTTAAGTTTAACATGTTGTACTCTTCAATGGCAATGTATGACTAAGGTAGTTCATGATGACTTCTTACATGTGTTATGAGAAAGTAGTGTCTTGTATGGTAGACTTGTGTCCCTTATTTGATACATAATCGAATATGAATATGGAATGTCTTCACTTAGGATGTTAAACTTCTTACTATTGTATTATTGAATGGCATGAGACCTTGAATGATTCTAAGAATGTCCTTTATGTAAAACCTTGAACCTAGTGGTAAGGTTGTGATACTTGAAGTTGAAAGTCGTAATGTTATCCTTATTGTAATTAATGATGAACTTAAGGTTAGTTGGCTGGAACGACATAATATCATCCTTAGGAAAATCATTAATCTATCTTCGTCACCATTTTAAGCAAGCCCTAGGGGACATCTTTTTTAGTGTGAATGTTATAGGTTTATGAATTAGATATGGAACCCCTTCGTATGATCCTTTAATGTGAATTAATCTATGAGAACAAAGGCTAAAACCTAGTGATTATGGTAAGGTAAGTAGATCCAGTTAAAGGATGAGATAGAGTGCAAAGAAAACCCTTCATATTCCTTAACCATGTGCCTACATGGGATGTGTCCAAGTTCTACCATTGGCCAGTAGAACAGCTTCTATCGGAGTAGGTTACAACTCTGTATGTCATATTTTTCTACCATGGTGTATGTCGGTTGTTGCCTAATCTCATCATATGGGATAGCTACAAGTGATTGAGAAGTCTATGAAGTTTAGGTGGTGGTATGGGATGCCATATAGACATTGCACCATTAGGATTTGAATATGTTAGTTAGTGAGTCCCTTGGTCTTCTCCGAGACCATTACTCAAATGCCCTTATGTGATGAATATGTCTTAAATGAAATTAAGAATGTAACGAATTAGGTTATAAAAGTATGTTAAATGAATAAATACTTATCGGGAGTAGTTAAGGGTTTTCTATTTAATGTATTAAGGGGGCATACGAATGGTCAATTGATCTCTTACATAGTAGTTAGAAAAAGTTGGTTGATTATTTAGACATGCTCCAAACTTAGGTAGTCTTAAGGATTACTAAGGTAATCTTGAAAAGGTCACGTATGGACATTCTCTTCTTGAGTTACTTGAGTTGGTCTTTTGATAACCTTTGAAAAGATAATGGCATATTCTATGAATGCAATTGTATTAAGTGATAATGATTTATATCCTAGGTAGAGTAAAGGATCTCTTAAGTGTGTGTGAAAGGGATTATATGGAGGTTCGCTTCACATCTCACTCAAATGAACCTTTGAATCACCTTTGGTAGGAGAATCTCATGTTCACGTGCTTGGTGTATTGTAAGTGTGTGTATTTCTTTATGGGTGCTCTTAAGGATCATTTAGGTGTGCCTAGAAAGGGTGTATGGGTCTTCTATATTTGTATTACTTAAGTGAGTCTTAGGATAGCTTTTAGTGAGAAGATTGCATGCTACAATGTGTTCATTGTGAAGTTAAAGGACTTCACGGTAACAGTGAAGGACTTCACTATAACAGTGAATAAGGGTACTGTAAGGTGTTCCTTAAAATGTGATAAATTGCTTAAATGATTTATTATGTGTTTCTAAGGTGTTAAATGTTGTTATTATGCTTAAATTATAATTTTTAATTAAAATTAATAAATGCATGTTATTTACAAAATGTCCCTTTTTAATGGTGTTTGCATGGCTTCCACACTTGGTGCATCTAATGTGGTAACCCCTTTTCCCCCTTTTTGACTTAAGTGTAGGGAATTAGAAGTCTATATATGCCATGGAGGATGTATAGGTTTCAAATGGTTGAAGATGAAGTATTGTTGAGTCCTCATCGATTCGAGGACAATATCCACATGTTCCTCTATGACTTAGTCTTTACTTTATGTCTTGCCTGAGCTTAGTCCCAAGTGTTGTATACAACAAAGTTTAGATGGTTAAATGAGATGTTGTGAAGGTTTAATGTTTTAAATTAAAGTCTTCCTCTTGCGCATTGATTATGGAAAGAGTTCTTCATGTGTGAAGAAGGTTTTAGATTCTTACTCATTTTACAATGTTTTATTATGCAATCAATGATACAAGTGGCTTTAGTAAGAATTCTCGAAGTATCATTTGCCGTTTGGCGATTCAAGGATGCTCTGATTTCTAGGGTATACCTGTGGGTCATTGAAAAAATATATCACCACAAATGCATATTTACAATGAAAAATCTGAATTCTAAATTCAATCGTATAACACAATCCCCGTATCTATCAACATTATCTTATACCTCTAAGATTTCTAAGAATTTACGGATCTTTGATTATTATTGATCACATCCCCATCGATCTCAAAATATCCATTTCTAAGATTCAATTGTACTCATTACTAAACTCAAAACAAAAATAAAGCACTTATCATCGCTCTCGAGCTAATGTTTGTACACTTCTTTCTCAAGTCCTTTTCAACAATTTTTAACCAATCTAACAAACTTGTAACCCTATTACCATATCTACACCATCACAAAACAAAACATGTGTCTTTTAAATCAATTATTTACGCCTATAAATATATCTCTTTAGCCTTTGAAATTGATACGATATTATTGCTTTCACCTTTCTTTAAAGGTTGCACTCATCCCACTATTTTTCTTCATTTGGACTCTAGTTCTTTTAAAATATATTCGAGCGGTGTCCCACCATCTCGTAAAACTTTCTATACGACGATGTTATTCACCAAATATTTGAAAATTACAACCTTATATACTCGCTAGTCATAAATTACTACACCAAATTTGTTTATCGCTAATCTCATTATATAGTTGCATCTTGTCACCATCTACTACAAAGTCTTATTACCATTATGTTCAGTCATCCCTGAATATCTCTACAAAACATCATTTTTATCGAAATAACCCTTAAACTCAGGTATACTCGTCAAATCCAAAGGACCACACAATTTTTTTTATATGCACTTTCTAGAATTTTTCATTGCCTTCACCCAAGTATACTCAATGGGACTTTCTTTATCCATAAGTTTGTCATTTTTGTATTAATCCTCTCTCTTATTGCTTAATATAAAATCACCATCCCTTATACTACCCTCCTTCTTCATAACAACAAGACAGGATCCCACAGGAAAACACTAGTGCAGATAAAACCTTTATCATGAAGCCCTTGGTTTTGAGCTTTTAAAATCACTCAGTTCTAACACCACGGGAATAGACTCAATCGAGGGGGATTTTACCTCGACATCCCGAATATAAGCCAATTACACCAATTAATCCTACCCTACTAATTTAATAGCCCGAATGAAGGATATGATGTTAGTTAGCTTAGGCTTGTACACACCTTCCCACTCCGATCCTCCCTATTGTGGATCTCTAGAGTTACCATCTTATCATCACAATTAATCATGTTATAATAGGGAAACAACAGTCATTCCTAATATTATATTGAGTTAGTCATACTCTACATACCCAAATCAACCCAAATCAAAGAATCCATCACAAAACAAGACTACCATGATACACATTCGTCACTATGAATGCCTCCTTTACTAGGTAGAAACATGGATGAGGGCATCAAGTATATCACAAACCACATCACATCCCAAGGTAATAAAACTGACATGTACCAATAAGTAGAATCCGGATCAACAACATATTAGTCATCTGGTCACAACAATTTTAGAAGTTGTGATCACTACATGCGACCCTCGTATGCCCATATTTTTCAATATTTTAACACACCTTATAACTTATATTCTATTGTTAACACCGAGGTAAAATTTGGGGTCTATAATTATGACTAGGAAAACATGGAAAAATTAGTGAGGTTCTGCTTCCCTTTGTCACGCTCTAGCAGAATAAATCTAGTTGTAGTGGCACCACTCCAGCGTGAACAATTCTTGTGTAGAGGCTCTGATTGAACCAGAATCCAGGCAAAAATTTCCTGTGGGTTTTTTTATCTCTTTTTATTTCACTGGGGTCCCAAATTTAGTTAGCACCTTCGGAATAATCCTCATAGCTAGAAGAATCATTAGTTACCTTAGGTAAATCTTAATAAAACATGTTCCATAATTCCCTTATGTTACATTAAACAATACAAATCACTTGTTCCCAGGATACATCCACACATTCACATGATTATCAATTGGTCGTAAAGTACATCAAGATTTCTCTCTTACAACCACATCGTAATTTTTCTATCCCCTTAAGCTTAATCTAGTGATAATTTTCCTTTTAAAACAAGTCCCACGACACTCAAGCAGTTACATCTGACACGCGTTTTAAACCAACATATTGCACACATCACATTCAGTCAAGAATTACAAGGTAGCTAATCATATCAAAGAACTCAAGTAAGACACACTTTACATTCATAGTTAATTTCAGACAACTAGAAAGACACATTTACCGTTCCAAGTTACAATTCACATATAAGTCCAATTTTTTATTTAATTAATTTGTTTGATAAATGACCATCAGTCATGCCTTATATGTTCCTAAAGCCAGATACCAATTCGAACCCTCACAATTCCAATTAACTTGCGTGTGTTCCATCTAGTTCACTTCGTTGAGATACCAATTGGAATTGGAAGAAACCAATTGGACTCAGCTCATACCACAAGTGACAATAGTAGCTAGCGAGCCCCACAAAATTGCTAATTTCAATCATAGAACGTGTTCGAACCCAATTCTTAATATCCTCAATGTTTCAGTGATGGTTAACAGACCTAAATCAATCTTAGAAAAAATCAGGGCACCTTGAAATTGGTCAAATAGGTCGTTTATCCGAGGCAAAGGATACTTTTTATAATGGTAACCCTATTCAACTATCGGTAGTCTATCCGAGGTAAAGGATACTTGTTCTGATTGGTAACCCTATTCAACTATCGGTAGTCTATACACATCTTCTCTTGCTTAAGATGGTGATTCCACTTTTGTTTCTCTAGTTCAGACCGTAGTGTGAAGGAGGAAAAATACCAATTTGTATCATCTAGATACTAATGGATTCAAGTCATAGCATGGAATACAAAGAAGTGAGTTTTTTTCCTTAAGTCATATAGCCTCTCAAAGAAAAGAACAAACATCATCGCACAATTCCGAAAGAATCTACTAGACTCATTTTGAAATTATAAGATCTACAAACATAGGATTCGGTACAATTTACCATGACCCAAACCGTCATGATTAGTACCAACACTTAGTCTCCGGTGGGAGAACCATTACTACAACCCAAACCAAGCAACTAAACCAAAACTAAGGCAATTAAGGATACAAAGGCATGTTTAAATAAATAAATTATTTATTAAGGAACTAAACAAATCATCTAACACCGATGTGGAAATACAACCCCTAGAACCTGAAAATCAGTGTACAAAAACATTACTAACGACAAGTCTAAGAGCAAGGGTGTAACACTTCAAAAATCCAAAACGTGTATTAAAGCCTAAAATAAGTTTCATAAGGTATATACACTTTTTAAGGCCTATTTTAATTAATATAGGTCATTTTGGAAGTCTAGGAACCAAAATGTCCAAGAATGTCAATGACGCAAGGAAACTAGATCTTGGAGATACTAGCGTGCCTTAGACTATTTCACTAGCTTTTAGGAGTTGAAAATCTACGAAAATTGTAGGAAGGGTAGATAACATGTGTAAGTTTATTCATGCTTGAAACATCCGGGTACGAATCCCCAAGGACTAACCAAGGGCCCTTGAGGAGGACATTCAATACTTCCTAGGCAGTGTGTAACCACAAGGTGCAATTGACGATCCGTGTGTGGATCGACAGGGGTTCGTTGCCAACCATAGATCAAAACTAAAACAAATTGTTGGAGCCCTCGCTTGCACAAGTCTCTGACAAGAACCACGGATGTGTAGCACGGAGGAGGAATGGTCCGTCGACTGACAAACGATTCGTTGATCGTGGTCTCGTCGATGGGGCCTTTAATTCCTGCACGTTTTTAAGTTGATCTTAAATAATTAATTAAGAGGTTTGGTGGTTATTTAGGTAATAATTGAAGCCTAAATAACTTAATTAACCCCTATATAAGGACCTCAACCCCATTAGTCTAATTACAACTCTCGAAAACAAAATCTCTTCTTTCTCTCTTCTTTGAAAAACAACATTGAAGAATAGCTAGGGGAGGGAATCTGGGGCTGTATATGGACAATTTAACCATAAATTCTTCATCAAACGTTGAGGAATGGTATCTTATTCACCTTTGAGACCTCTTTCCTCAAAGGGTTCCTTCAAAGTATTTTCAAAAGTTGGGTTTTCACGTGGGTTCTTCTCCATCTCAAAAATTATGTTATGAATTGTTTTTTTTTAATGTTTTCTATTGGATAATATGCACTGATTAACATGTATTCTAACCTAATTATTATATATCTTGATTGTTTTGTCTAGTTTGTAGAAAATGACCCTTAACCCTTAACCCTTAACCCTTAACCCTAGATTTAAAATATATATATATGAATTAGGTTATAATTGATTCAATTGACCTGGTTATTGGTTGAATTACTATTAGATGATGTTGTTACAGTAATCATGAACAAATTATAGTTATTTGTAGTCTTTCATGCTAGTTTTTGAGAAAATGATCTAGGTTAAGAAGGGAATTGACCTAAGTAACTTGTATTAAGTTATGATCTAGTATTGAATTGTGATGTAGTGATTCTTCTAGCCTTGTCAATTTGATTATTGACTTATAAACATGCATACCCGAATTAGGTTGAGTTTAAGATTTATGGTAAGACCTTAATGATGAACGTTGAAGGAGACTTGGTAAGTCTTACGATCCCTATACATTACTTCCAATTGTAGTTAATTGTGATTAAGTCATGATTTTGTATTGAGTATGACTTTTATTAGGATTGATAGGGAGGTATGATGTTGAATTGAAATGTCTTTATTATGATTGTGAGGTTTATTAAGATGTAAATGTTATAAGGATGGTGATGATTACCAATGTGCCTTATTATGAATAAAAAGAAAAATGTGCTAACCTCACTTATGTGAATTGTAATAAAAGGACTATACTCATAAAATCCTTATTGAGCTATGATGATGATGATGATGATTATACAAGGGTTACACCCTATGACCTACAAGATGTATGATGATTGATAGATATATTAAAGACATTCAATAAAAGGACTTAGCTTAGTGCCGAGTGAATTTGAGAATGGGAGCTAATGACTTCCCATAGAGGAAGATTCATCCTATATTTCTTCATATGGTTTTGAATCCACAGAGAAGGATACTCATCCAATGGATTCCCATGAAAGAAGTCCCCAATTATCATGCGGTATATAGAAGGAGAATGCTTATATTTTAGTTTTTGAATTATGTTGCCCCTGTAGGAAGACTAGCTAGTGGATCCACCCAGAAAGCTACGTTATGTTTGGTTTACTTTGGCCAGTAGACCACCTTCCATCAGTGTAAGGTTTTACAACACCTGATTCTACCTTTAGGTCTTGTGGTGTATGTCGATTAAGACAAGTGTTCTCTAAATTGAAATGAGCCAATGAAGGATAAAGCAACTAAGGCCTTAAGAGGTTTGACTTAGCCTAGGTAGGGGCATGGAACTCTACCTATGCCTTGCACTAGTTTACCTTGATGGAAGATTTAGAAGGTTGATATTATATATATATATATATATATATGATAATAAATGCAAAATATGATTGTATGATGACTTTACATGTAAATAAAAATCTATGATGATTGATACTCTTCTGAACATGTAATTGGTCTATGTTCTTAAAAGTATGAGGTTGTATATACTTAAAGGGTTATGTTATGAGAAGTTGAATATTAGTCATGATTCTTGTTGGGTCACTTGATTGAGTAAGGTTATGGGTCTTTGCTTGGTTATTGCACTTGTTTACTTTATAAGGATTCATGAGTAGTAGTCTTGCCCTACTATGATATGATGAACTTTTATCCATGCTTGTGATGTAATTATTTGATGGTAGGGTTATATTAGATGATGGGTTAAAGTGTGTTTACAAGTATGTTATTTGCTTTAACTTAATGAATATGCCATTTTTGAGTTGTATGTTTTCCTTGATGATGCATAACGCTTTCAAAGTATAAAGTAGCATGTTTTGATAAAATGTCCCTTTTAGCATGATTTGATCTTATATGTGCATATGGTATCATGTTTAGTAAAAGTGGCATGATAACCCCATTTCTTCCTTTTCCCCAATATTTTAGATTCCGATCGTTGAAGTCTTTTGTAAGGCGACTTGAAGAAGGCTTGGAGTTTATCATTTCTCCAAGTGGGTAGGTCCTCACTTTCCGAGGCGATGCCAATATTGAGCTTATGATGTTGTTTAAGTGTTCAAAACCTTTCATTTCTTTCCTCTCAATTGAGTACTATACATTCGTATGACCTATATATCATTTTATTGGATTGATGTATGGGATAGGCCCAAATTTGATATACTCTTAGAAGATGGTAATGGGATGAGACGACTATTATGACTATGCTATTTTCTATATATATTTATGTGCAAGAAGAGTAGAAGTCTATTTAATCTTACTATACAATGGGTCTATGAATACTCTCTCTCTCTCTCTACATATACATATATACATACATACATACATCATATATATATATATATATATATACATATATATATATATATACATAGATATATATATATATATACATATATATATATACATACATATATATATATATATATGTAGATGTCTATGTAAACCTCCAAGTAGAAATAATGAGAAGTTTTAAATTTTTCTCTTAATTTGACCTATGAATGTAATGATGTAAAATAAAAGGCTAGTCTTAGTCCTCAAAGAGGAAGACAATGCCGGTTCCATCTAGGGATTAAACTTGGATATGAAAAACTTAGTATCAGAGCATGAAGTTGAATTATCTTTGAGTCAATGTTTCTCTCAACCACTTCTATGTAAGTTCGTATTCATAATTGTGAATTGTGCCACACTTATGGATAGGAACATAAGGAAACTCTCAATTTCTTGGAAATCCAATATTGTGCCATTAGAGTATACTTATGGTGTGCTTTTGCATATAATCCTATTGTTGTGATTATAGGAAATGAACACTCAAAGGAATGCGACACAAAGGCTTGAAGAGAAGATTGCTAATGTGGAAGCTCCTCTCCATTGTGATCAAGTTCATCCTCTTGAGGAAGGTGGGAATGATGACCAAGATCCGGTCAATCCTCCACCTTTGACCGATGGTGACATAAGGGCTGCCCTTATCCAGTTGGCCCAAGCTGCCACTGCTCAAGTCCAAGCAATGACGTCCCAAGCAAACCGAGAGGTTGTACCCCGTCCTCATCATCAAATTGCTACTATGAACTTCCATCAAAGGGATTTCACCTTGATGAATCCTCCCACTTTCTTTGTGTCTAAAGTTGAAGAAGACCCCCAAGAGTTCATCGATGAAGTATATATTGTACTCCTGGCTATGGCGTTATCCACTTGTGAGAAGGATGAGTTAGCCACTTATCAACTGAATGATGTGGCTTAAGTATGGTATGTCCAATGGAGGGATAATAGGCCATTAAGGGGTGGTCTGGTGATTGGGAGATATTCAAAAAGGCTTTTCTTGATCTGTTCTTTCCTAGGGAGATGACAGGAAACTAAAGTGGTGGAATTCATCAACCTCGCCAACGAGGTATGAGTGTTCATGAATACTATTTGAATTATACTAAATTGTCAAAATATGCCCCCTCTTTGATTTCTGATCCTAGAGATGAAATGAGCCTCTTTGTGATGGGGGTGTCGGATGATTTGCAAGAGGAGTGTCATTTGTCTATGCTACATGACAAAATGAACATTTCTCATGTTATGGTGCATGTCAATAATGAGGAAGAGGCAAGGTCTAAAAGGAAGAGTAGAGATGCTAAGAGGGAAAGATCTTTTGATGGGGGTCTTCAAAGAATAGGCTTGAGATACAAGACAAGCCTAGATTTAAGAATCGGGTTTCTTATCAAGTTCCATACAATTTCCCTATGGCTCGTGATGATAAGGTAACTAAACCTAGATCCCAAAAGGGAAGGAGTGGAAACTCACACATGAGAAGCCTACATATGCCAAGTGTGGAAAGGGTCATTTTGGTGAATGCTTGGTTGGAACGAGAAATTGTTTTGGTTGTGGAAAGAGTGACCACAAGGTTATGGATTTCCCTAATATGAATGGTTAAGAAAAGGGTGGTCAATTTCAAGAATGTGCTTCTAGTGAGGCTCCCAAGAAGAACCGCTCCTATGTTCTCCTCTCTAGGGGTGAGCAAGAGACTTCTCCCGATGGGGTGATCGGTATATTAAAAGTCTTCTCTACTGATGTATATGTCTTACTTAATTCCGGTGCTACTTTATCATTTGTTACCCCTCAAGTTGCCAAAAAGTTTGACATATTACCCGATATTTTGCATAAACCTTTGATAGTGTCTACTCTAATGGGTGAGTTGGCTATTGCAAAAAAGGTTTATAGAAATTGTCCTATATTGTTGCTCAATAGAGTTGCTTTTCCTGAACTAGTAGAACTTGATATATACTTGATGTTTATATATTTTGGGTATGGATTGGTTGCATGTTTGCTTTGCCTCTATTGATTATAGAACAAGGGTGGTGAAGTTCACATCTCTTGTCTAAAAGCATGCAAAATGATCTCTAAAGGTTGTAAATACCATATTGTAAGAGTCAAAGATTTAGACTCCCAAAATTCCTCCAAATTGAGTCGGTCCCCATAGTGAGTGAATTTCCGGAGGTCTTTCCTAATGATCTTACCAGTATTTCTCCCGAATAGGACATTGATTTTGGTATCGATTTGCTACCGGATACAATTCCCATTTCAATTCCTTCTTATAGATGGCTCCGGCCAAATTGAAAGAGTTGAGGACTCAAATCAAAGATTTACTAGACAAAGTCTTCATTAGACATAATATTTCTCCATTGGGTGGTCCAGTTTTATTCGTGAAAAAGAAGGATGGGTCCTTAAAAATGTGTATTGATGACCGCCAACTCAATAAAGTCACAATCACGAACAGGTATCTTCTCTCTCGGATTGTCGACTTGTTTGATCAACTCCAATGAGCAAGCTATTTTTCTAAGATTGACTTGAGTTCGGGGTATCACCAACTTAGGGTTAGAGGTGAGGATATACCAAAGACGGCATTTCAGACTAGATATGGTCATTATGAATTCTTAGTAATGTCCTTTGGTCTCACTAATGCTCCGACGACATTTATGTACCTAATAAATAGGCTGTTTTGAAGTTACCAAGATTCATTTGTCATTGTCTTCATTGACGACATCTTGGTATATTCAAAAAAATAAAGGTGATCACATGAACATTTTAGGGTGGTGTTGCAAGTACTTAAAGAACATCAATTGTTTGCCAAGTATAGAAAATGTAATTTTTGGTTGAGGTCGGTGACATTTCTTGGTCATATCATCTCTACTAAAGGAGTTGAGGTTGATCCAAGGAAAACGGAGGTGTTGAAAAATTGGCCTACACCATTGTCTCCAAACGACATTAGGAGTTTCTTGTGTTTAGCTGGTTATTATTAGAGGTTTGTGAATGGTTTTGCATCCATTGAATCTCCTTTGACTACTTTGACCCAAAAGTGTAAGAAATTTGAGTGTTCCAAGGCATGTGAGATAAGCTTCCAAATTCATCCCGAGTGGGTTTAATGTGTATTCTTATGCAACATGGGAAGGTGATAGCCTATTCTTCTAGGACTTAAGGTGCATGAGAGAAACTACCCAACTCATGACCTTGATCTAGTAACCGTGGTGTTTGCCTTAATAATATGGAGGCATTGCTTTTATGGTATCCATGTTGATGTCTATACTGACCACACGAGTCTCCAATATGTGGTTACCCAAAAAGAGTTGAATATCAGACAAAGAAGGTGGTTAGAATTGTTGAAAAATTACGACATGAGTGTCCTTTATCACCTCGGCAAGGCCAATGTGGTTCCATGCTCTAAGTCGTATAGGTATTGTGTCTCACATAGATGAAGCCAAGAAAGATCTAGTGGAGGATATCCATAGGTTGTCTAGGTTGGGTGTGCGATAGGAAGATTCTCCAAATGGCGGATTCATGGTCCATCATAATTCCGAGTCATCTTTAGTGGTTGAGGTTAAGTCAGAACATTACCTTGCTCAACCATTGATGGAGTTGAAAGAATTGGTTCGTGTTAAGGTCTATGAGTCACTCTCCTTAGGGGAGGATGCTATTTTGAGGTACCAAGGGAGATTATATGTTTCCAAGGTAGATGGGTTCAGGGACCAGATCCTTGAGGAAGCCCATGGTTCCTTCTACTCCATTCATTCGGGTTCGAAAAAAATGTACCATGAACTTTAGGAGGTATATTGGAGGGAAGGTTTGAAGAAGCACATATAAGAGTTTGTTGCTAAGTGTCCAATTTGCGAACAACTGAAGCCGAACATCAAAAGTCGGGTGGCTTACTACAGGAAATCCAAGTTCATACTTGGTAGTGGGAAGACATTAATATGGACTTTGTATTAGGTTTGCCTCGGACTCAAAGGCAATATGACTCAATATGGGTGGTTATGGATAGGTTGACCAAATCCGCTCATTTTATTCCCGTCAAGTCTACTTATTCGGTGGAAGATTATGGTAGGATCTTCATAGATGAGATTGTGTGTCTCCATGGTATTCCGTTATCCATCATATCATATCGGGGTGCACAATTCACGTCTAGGTTTGGAGGTTATTCCAAGAAGGGTTGGGTAATAAAGTGAAGTTGAGTACCTCTTTTCATCCTCAAACGGATGGTCAAGTAAAGTCAAACCCTTGAGGATATGCTTAGGGCTTCTATTATTTATTTCAAGGGAAATTGGGATAAGTATTTGTCTTTGGTGGAGCTTGCTTATAATAATAGTTTTCATTCATCCATCTCTATGACTCCCTATGAAGCCTTGTATGGTAGGAGGTATAGATCCCTTATAGTTGGTTTGGAGTAGGTGATCCTTCACTTCTTGGTCCCGATTTGATTTATAAGACAGTGACAAAAGTTTATATCATAAGGAACCGGTTGCAAATGTCCTATAGTCGGCGAAAGTCTTATGCCGATCATAGAAGAAAGGATTTGGAGTTTGAAAAAGGTGATAAGTTGAATTTGAAAATTTTGCCTATGAAAGGGGTGGTTAAATTTGGAAAGAAAGGGAAATTGAGTTCTCGTTATATGGGTCCATATGAAATCTTGCAAAGGGTTGGTAAGGTTGCCTATAATTGGAACTTCCTATTGAATTGACTTCGGTTCATTCGGTTTTCCATGTTTCTATGATTAAGAAGTGTATAGGTGATCCCGAGTCTATTCTTACTATGCAGGGTATTGGTGTGAAGTATAACCTCTATTATGAGGATGTTCCATTCCAAATTCTTGATAGGCCAGTTAAGATATTAAGAAATAAAGAGGTGGCTTCCATAAAGGTGTTATGGAAAAATCACCTACTTGAAGATGCAACATGAGAAGTCGGGGACGACATGAAGTCCCGTTACCCTCATCTATTTGATAACTAAGGTTACTAGTTCTTACTAATAATGAAAATAAAGACTTTAATTAAAGTTGCTTTGATTTTGGTGAAGTCTTGCAAACTGTGCATTTTTTAATAGCTCTACAGTGACTTACAGTGAAGTTGTGCATTTGAACTTCAAATTTTTCTCTTTGGCTTGTTTGAGTTATCTTGTGCATTTTTATATGGGGAGTCTTTACGAAGTGACATGTAGCATGTTGTAGGTCTGATAATTTGATATAATTGACTCATCTAAACCATGTTGAGATCATGTTGTTGTTGTGAGAAGGAAATTCCTCACAATGTGATATTGGATCCTTATGTATGGTAATTGAAGTTTTGTATTGCCTTTTGTAAGTGATATGATTGATGTTGTTTTGCATTGTTGTTGGTTGGGCTACTAGTCTTGAGTCTATTTCTTCCTTCCAAAGATTTTAGTGTTATTCGGGGATGAATGTTCCTAAGGGGAGGATAATGTAACACTTCAAAAATCCATGACGTGTCATAAAGACTAACATAAGTGTTATGAAGTCTAGACACTGTTTAAGGCCTATTTTAATGAATATAGGTCATTTAGGAACTTACGAAACTAAAACGTCCAAGAATGTCCATGACATTCGAAAACTAGTTCTAGGAGGTACTAGGGTGCCTTATACTATTTGACTAGCTTTTAGGAGTTTGAAATCCATGAAAATTGGTGGAAGATTAGATAATATGTGTTTAAGTTGATTCATTGTTTAAACATCCAGGTATGATTCCCCAAAGACCGACCAAGGGCCCTTGAGGAGGACCCTTGCATGTTGGAGTCAACAATGCCTGGGCAGTGTGTACCAACGAGATGCAGTTGACGATCCGTGTGTGGATCGACGGGGCATCGTTGCCAACCGTCGATCAACACTTAGAAAATTTATCAATCCCTAGACTGCACAAGTCTCTGACAAGAACCACGTATGTGTAGCACGAAGGATGGCTAGTCCGTCGACCGACCAACGATTCGTCTATTGTGGTCTCATCGATGGGGCCTATAATTCCTGCACATTTTTAAGTTGGCCTTAACTAATTAATTAACGGTTTTGGTTGTTACCTAGGGATTAAGGGAAGCCTAAATAACTTAATTAACCCCCCATATAAATACCCCAACCCCATTAGTCTAATTACAACTCAAAAAAAAACTCTCTTCCATCTCTCTTCCTTCTCTCTCTATTGGAAATAACCATTGAAGACGAGCTAGGGGAGGGATTTGAGTTATGTAAACGGACGATTTAACCATCAAATATTCATCAAGTGTTGATGTATGGGATCTAATTCACCTTTGAGACCTCTTTCCTCAAAGGGTTCCTTCAAAGTGTTTTCAAAAGTTGGGTTTTCATGTGGGTTCTTCTCCATCTCGAAAATTATGTTATGAATTGGTTTCTTTATGTTTTCTATTGGATAATATGAATTGATTAACATATATTCTAACCTAATTATGATATATCTTGATGGTTTGGTCTAGTTTGTAGAAAATGACCCTTAACCCTAGTTTTGATATTGATATGAATTAGGTTTTTATTCGATTCAATTAACCTGGTTATTTGTTGAATTACTATTACATAATGTTACATTAATCATGAACAAATTAGAGTGATTTGTAGTCTTTCATGTTAGTTCTTGAGAAGATGATCTAAGTTAAGAAGGGAATTGACCTAAGAATCTTGTATTAAGCTATAATCCAGTATTGAATTGTGATGTAGTGATTCTAGCCTTTTTATCATGTTGATTATTCACTTGTGATGATGTATACCCGGATTGAGTTGAATTGAGGTTTTATGGTAAGACCTTAATGAACTATGAAGGAGAGTTGGTATGTCTTATGATCTCTATCCATTACTTCCGATTGTAGTTTATTGTGATTAAGTCATGATGTTGTATTGAAGTATGCCTTGTATTAGGATTGATAGGGTGGTAGATGTTGAATTTAAATGTATTTATTATGATTGTGAGGTTGATTAAGATGTAAATTTTATAAGGATGGTGATGATTACCAATGTTCCTTATTATGAACAAAATATAAAATGTGATAACCTCACTTATGTGAATATTGATAAAAGGACTATACTCATACAATTCTTATTGAGCTTTAATGATAATGATGATTATACAAGGGTTAGACCTTATGACCTACAATAAGTAAGATGATTAATAAAGACATTAAAGACATCCAATAAAGGGACTTAGCTTAGCAGCGAGTG
Organism: Solanum lycopersicum; assembly: GCF_036512215.1. Taxonomy (NCBI): domain Eukaryota; kingdom Viridiplantae; phylum Streptophyta; class Magnoliopsida; order Solanales; family Solanaceae; genus Solanum; species Solanum lycopersicum. The sequence continues at coordinate 5,953,251 of NC_090805.1, forward strand.
AACTTGACAATGGGAGGTGATGACTTCCCATAGAGGAAGATTCACCCTATAGTTCTACATGTGGTGTTGACTCCCCAAAGAGGGATACTCATCCAATGGATTCCCATGAGAGGAGGCCCCAATTACCAACTGGTATATAGAAGGATAATACCTATCTCTTAGTTCTTGAAATATGTTGCCTCCATAAGAAGACTAGCTAGTGGATCCACCTAGAAAGCTACGTTTATGTTTGGTTTACTTTGGTCGGTAGACCACCTTCCATCAGTGTAAGGTTTTACAACACCAGATCCACATTTATCTTTTGTGGTCTATGTCGGTTAAGGCAAGTGTTCCCTAAATTAAAATGAACGAATGAAGAATAAACCAACTTAGGTCACTTGAGAGGTTTGACTTAGCCTAGGTAGGGGTCTGGGACTCTACCTATGCCTTGCATTAGTTTACCTTGATAGAAGCTTTAAAATTTTTATATTATGTATGTATATGATAATAAATGCAAAAGATGATAGTATGATGACTTCACATGTAAATGAAAATATATGATGATTGATACTCTTATGAACATGTAATTGGTCTATGTTGTTAAAAGTATAAGGTTGTATATCCTTAAAGGGTTATGTTGTGAGAAAATGAATATTAGTAATGATTCTTTTTAGGTCACTTGATTGAGTAAAGTTATGGGGTTTTGCTTGGTTATAGCACTTGTTGCCTTTATGAGGATTCATGATTACTAGTATTGCTCTATTATGATATGATGAACTCTTATCCATGCTTGTGATGTAATTACTTGATGGTAGGGTTATATGAGATGATGGGTTAAAGTGTGTTTAGAAGTATGTTATTTTCTATAACTTGATGAATATGTCATTCTTGAGTTGTATGTTTTCTTTGATGATGCATAATCCTTTCAAAGTATAAAGTAGCGTGTTTTGATAAATTATCCCTTTTAGAATGATTTGATATTATATATAAATATGGTCTCATAATTAGTACAATTGGCGTCTTAACCCCATTTCTTCCTTTTTCTAAATATTTTAGGTTCCGGTCGTTGAAGTTTTTATAAGGCGACTTGCAGAAGGCTTGGAGTTTATCATTCATACAAGTGAGCAGGTCCTCACTTTCTGAGGCCGATGCCAATATCGAGCTTATTATGATGTTTTAGTTTTAAGAATCTCTTGTTTTTTCTTTTCAATTGATTATATATATATATATATATATATATATATATATATATATATATATATATATATCTGTGTGTGTGTGTGTGTGTGTGTGTGTGTATGTGGGTGTAGAGGTATATGTAAACCTCTAAGTAGAAGTAATAAAAAGTTTTAAATTTTCCGCTAAATTTGACCTATGAATGTAACGACGTAGAATAAAAGGATAGTCTTAGTCCTTTAAGAGGACGATGATGCCGGTTACGTCTGGGGGGTAAACTCTGATGTGACAAAGGGGTACAACCCAAAACTAAACAACAACTACACATATAGTCTGATTCTGAAAAGAGCGGAACTAAACAAAAGAGAACTCAAGCCATCCAGAAGAACTAGCTCACCCTTGGATTCAAAACGGTCACTGATTTTCTAAATGGGGTCTTTCAATAGCTGCCGAAAGATGCCCTGTACTCAACAAAGATAAGATCAAGTGAATTATCATTACACAACCAAAGTGCACTAGTAGGATCACACGGTTCTGCCACTAACTAAAACTTATACAACTTAAAAAAGCAATATTACCATGTAACATGCTCCCTTCGTTCGGTATTGTTTGTCATGTTGTGCTTTTGGAAAGTGAATTTGACTAATTTTCAAAGACAAATAGATCACATTAATTCGATATTTAAACCATAAAATTAGATATTCTAAAACTATATGAAAATGACTATAAATTCCATTTTTTTGCATATTAATATGATGAAATATCTTAAAATGTTAGTAAAAGTTTTTATAGTTGAACTCTAAAAATAGAAACTATGACTAACAATAGATGGAGGGAGTACCAAATATCAACAACATCAATTAACACAATATTCATAGCATAAGAGAACCACACCGCAACAAGTCTTAAAGTCCACTTGTGTAATGCATGAATGAAGTCCCACACCCCCATTGTCATGTAAGACCCCGAAAATGACTTAGGTGAAGCTAGAGCCTAATATGGTTGTCGTGATGGTCTAAGGTACTAAAATGTACTATAATGTGGGTTTGAGTTAGTGTCTAAGAGTTTAGGTGCATTAGAAGTCAAACGTCAAGGGACAAACAAGACGTTCGACGATTAAGTGACCTATGTGCCTCATTTGTGGTTTTATGTATTTATATGTGATTCATGATATTATAAGGTTATTAAATGAGTTATTATTTTGTATATAGGTAGTGTGTCGAGTTTCGTGAAGTTTGGAGGTCAAACGTCCAAGAACGTCCATGACGTTTGAAAGGCTTGCCTTGGGATGACCTTGTGTCTATGTATGTTTCATTGAGTTTTACGTGTTCATTTTGGATGAAACTCATGTGGTAGGTCTTTAACTCGTATATGATCATGTTTGGGTTACAAACGTCTGGGTACAACTCCACATAGGACCCACAAAGGGGCCCTAAAGGAGGACCCCAACTTAGAACTCAACACTGCCAGGCAATGTCAATTGACGACCCAAATGACGGCCAGTCGACTAGGAGACGACCCGTCACTGGGTGGCTTCTATGGGGACTGAAATCCTGTGGATTGAGGATTTGCAGGTGCAACCCACGATACCCCCATCGACGGGGCGAGGGTGAGACAACAGACCGTCGATGTGGATGTTGATGGGCTGCCTGTGTTTCATGCCAGCTTTCTGTTAAGTTGAGGGATGAAGCTGCAAATTCACCCCAAGTCTTATTAAATGTGAGGACAGTTGTTTTGAGCACTTACTGGTATTTTAAGAGTATATAATCATTAAACTCTCATTATAACCCTAACACCTAAATCAAAACATATTCCCTCCAAAAGTTTCTCCAAAAACCTCCATGAGAGTTCAAGGTGAAGATGGAGCTTGAAGATGGTTCTTCAATGGATTTTCTTCTTCAATTTTCATTTATTTCTTCAAATAAGGTATGGGAGTACTTCATTTAAGTCTTGCTATCACCTTCGACCAAATTTCAAAGATGATTTTCAAAGATTTCAAAAAGATGAAAAGTCCAATTTCTACTCCAAGTCTTGGGTTCTTGCATAAAAGGTTTTCAAATGTTAAGATATGATGTAATTGATGTATAAATGATGTTTTCCAATGAAATTCTCCATAATCCCTTGACATTCACGAATTCCTCAAATTTGACTAAAATATGGGTTATATCATTATGCTTTGAGATTGACGAATTCATGTGTAGGTTGTTATGGGCTTTTGATTCATGTATAGATTATAGTTAATTGGTTTATATGCTGTTTAAATTTGATCAATTGAGTACTGAATATTCTTCCATCTTTTGACTATTAAGCCTATTGAATTGATATTTACTTAATGCTTATGAATATAATGTAGTTCTCTATGGGCTAATGAATAAAGTAAGGATTGTAATCAATTTATGTCTAATTGGTCTTATATTGATAAATATATATATTGAATTGACTTAGATTCATTGAGCATTGTGATTTATGTATTGAATTGGTGTTGATGGCCATGAGTAAAGGCCTTATGATATCGAATTGGATAATTTAGCTTTGAAATTGACGTGGTAAGATGGAGTGGGGGTATGCTGACCTAATTCCTTTAATTGTATGTTAATTATACTTTAATTTTGTTGTGATTGTTATGGTCCACTTATGGTGGCGGTGCTATGTGAATTGATGTGGCTTTGTTGGCGTTACTTTATGCAATATGATAATCATGGCCTTGTCGGCACTAATTGAAGTATTATGATGATTTCATTAGTTTATTTATATGAAGTATGAGTATATCTATCTATATGTAAAGGAATGTGGAAGTATATGTCCTTTCTATGTATGTTAGAAAATCATGTAAACTATGACTATGTGCTTGTATGAGTATTCTTAGGGTTGATGCATGGTTGATCCTACTTGTCTATATCAGTCTATAATGGTTATATTGATGATATGGTAATGTATAGGACGACTTAAATATTATAATAGTTATTCATAAGTGACTTAAGAATGACATGTAATATGTGTTAAAGTGAAGTATGTGGTGTCTTGTCTTGGTAGACTTGTGTCCCTTGCTTGATGTATGAATAAAAGTGAATATGTGATGTCTTGACTTAGGATGCTAAAGCATCTTAGTCTTGAATGTATGAATAATATGTGACCTTGAATAATGCTAAGGGGGTCTTTTATGTGAAACCATGAACGTAATGGTAAGTTTATGAATGTTGAAGTCGAAATTCGTAATGGTATCCTTCAAATAAAGGAATGATGGACATAAGGTTAATTGGCTGGAACGACATCATATTAATTCCTAGGAAAGTCATCATGATCTTCTTGTCGCCATTGAAAGGTAGATCTAGAGGACTTCTTTCATAGGCTAAATATAATTGGGTTATGAACAAAATATGAAACCTAATTGTATCAACCTTTAATGTGAATTAATCTATGAGAATGAAGGCTAGCACCGAGTGAGTATGGTAAGTTAAGTAGTTCTAGTTAATTATGAGACTAGAGTAAAAATCACACCCTTCCTATTCCTTAACCATGTGTCTACATAAGATGTGTCCTAGTTCTACCATTGGCAAGTAGAACATCCTCATCGTGGTGGGTTAGAACTTTGGATTCCATGCTTCGCTAACATGGTCTATGTCGGTTATTTCCTATTCTCATCTTGTGAGATACTTATTATCATTTGAGAAGTTCTATGAAGTTTAGGTGGTGGTATGGACTTTATTTAGACATCGCATAATAGGCTTTGAAGATGTTATTTGGAGTCCCTAAGTATTGTCTAAGACCATTACTTGAATGTCCTTTATGTGATGAATGAGTCTTAAATGAACTAATGAATGTAATGACATGAGTTAACAAAGTATGTTAAATGGATAAGTACATATATAGAGTCATTAAGGGTTGTCTAGTTAAGGCATGAAGGGGGCATAGGAATGGTTACTTCTTATCTTACCTAGATAAGTCGTAAGAATAATTCTAGTTAGGGAAAATGAATATTTATGTGGACATGATCAAAACATAGGAAGTCTTAAGAATTATTTAGTAGTATTGAAAAGGTCAATCTTGGACCTTATCTTCTTGATCTATTTAGGTAAGCCTTTTGATAGACTTTGATGAGGAAATGTCATAACATATTTATGTTGATGTATCAAGTGAGCATGATTCTATCTTAGGTAGTCTATAGGATATCTAAAGTGTGTGTTTAGGGGATTGAATGGGTTGTCGCTTCACAACTCACTCAAGTGAGACTTAGCAGTAACTTTGGTACGAGAATGTCATCTTCTTATGTTGGTATGTTTTATCTATGTGAGTCATCATAAGTAGTCTTGAGGATCATTTAGGTATACCTAGAAGGGTTGTATGGGCGGTGTCTCTTTGTGTTGCTTAAGTGAGTCTTAGGATATTTTTAAGTGGGATAATTACATGCAATAATTTGTCTAAGTGAAGTGGAAGAACTTCAATATTACAGTAAATTGCGTTCACTGTACAGTGAAGTGAGTTCACTAAAAAGTGCTCCTAAAATGTGACTTTGTTCTTAAATGATTTCTTATGTGTTTTCTAAGTTTATAAATGTTATTATTATGAATATAGTATGATGTTTTAATCGGAATTCATGAAAAACATGTTATTTACTAAATGTCCCTTTTTCATAGTTTTTGCATGGCTTTCATACTTAGTACATCTAATGAGCTAACCCCTTCTTTTTCCTTTTTGACTAAAGTGTAGGGAATTGGAAGTCTTGATGTGCCATGGAGGATGGATTGGTTTCTAAGGCTGGAAGATGAAGTATTGGTGAATCCTCATCGATTCAAGGACAATATCCATATGTCCCTTATGTCATAGACTTTATTTTACTGTCTATTATGACGTTAGTCCCAGATGTTGTATACTCCAAAAGTTTAGATGGTTCAAGTAGATGTTTTAAAGATTTAATGTTTTAAATGAAAGTCTTCCTCTTTTATAATGTTTATGATAGAGTTCTTCGTGTGTGAAGAAAGTTTTAAATTCTTACCTATTTTAGTATGATAATTAGGCAATGAATGATACGAGAGACTTAGATGAAACTTCTTGAAGTCTCATTTTCCGTGTGATGACACAAGGATGCCCTATCTTCTAGGGTGTACTTGTGGGTCGTTACATGTCAATAAGTAGAACTCTTTGAGAACTCATAACTCGTAGTTCAGAAACACTAAATACAATTTTTAATGGTAGTTAGTCCTCTCACAGAACTCAATGTAATAGTCCTCTCATTGAACCCAAACTCAACATGTTTGTGCACTCGTGTGGTACTCAAACGCAGTTAGCTTGCTAGAAAATGGCAATTTGATCCCATAGTTGTGTCAGAATGTGGCAACCCAATCAAATTTTTATGCTGAAACATGGGAATTCAATCGCAGTTATCTTGAAAGAACAAGGCAATCCGATCTGATAAACACACTACAATCACATACACAAGTACATCATCAAGATCATCCAACAAGATATTATTCATGGCTTACAATTATTCTTTCAACCTTATTTACATAGTGTGTGATAAATAATTCAACATTCACATACATATATGCATTATAATGAAGAAATAACAAACATATATCACACCAACATGAAATTACAACCATCACCTACCTCGAATCAAATCTTGAATCCCCTAGGGCACTTGAATCTTTCCTTCCGGATGATTTCCGCTTGTTCTAGGTCTATGACAATTAATATACGCATGGAGCAACAATCAAAGGCCTAATTGTTCAGATTATAACAAACCTAATAACACTAGACCAACCTAAGATCCTAATACCCAAATTAGGGATTTTACACCATATTTCATATATTAGAATCCTTTCCCATCGATAATAAACCAAGAAAGTAGCTTTTACGGATCAGAAAAAATGGATTTGTGGCATTAAAACATTATCTGAATGGTGAAAATTGTCACAAACTCATATGGGGTCTCCTCCTAGCCCTAAAAGTAATAAAATACCAAATATGGTCGTTTAGGGGTTTAGCGTCTTGCCCGCTACAGTTGACCCATCCCGCTCCAGCTGCCATAATCCCGCTCTAGCGGCCTCGACGAAGACAAAATGTACCCATTCATGAAAAAATCATTTTCGAGAGTTCTACTCGCTCGAATTTGATTCCATAAAGTGGCACTTTTTTCTTATCATCTTAGGTATCCTTTCATATAATCATTTTTACAATTATATCTATAATTCATTACTTGATTTCCCCTACACCTTAATGACTCTAAAATCTTCAAAATCTGGACTAGGTTGGAAAATTCCAAGTTACTAACAAAAATGTTTTTTGGCCCCAATTCTTTACACCTTAATAACTCTGATCTCTTCCAAATATGGACTAGGTTGGGAAATCCCAAGTTACTACCAAAAAAGTTTTCTGTCCCCAATTTTTTCTTTATTGACTTTTCCATAACGACGGAATCAGATCACTACACTTTACTACTTTCCAATTCTTCTAACTAGACTCACATCATAACAAATGTAGGGGCGAGTACACATCATAGCATACAGCACACTCCCGACAATACTAGAATAAAGAACTTGAGACATGTCTTCCTTTTCTTTTTCATTCTTTGGACACATTTCAAGGCTTAAAGTTTGACTCCTAGCTACAAGAGTAACTAAGGATTTCTACTATTCATTTAAAAATGTTTCAATATTTTCTTTTTATAAGCTTCTTCAAATAAACTCATATATTTCTTTGAACAATTTCTTTGTATCTTAACACCATATATACAGTTTTCGTCACCCATATCTTTTATATCAACCGATTTTGAAAGTCATGACTTGATAGTTCTCACATACTCAAATATTTCCAGCTAATAAAATGTCATCTACATAAAGAGAAAAAATTACAAAATTTCAATTGGACTTTTTCACATAGATGTGATGGTCTTCATCGATCATGGTGAAATCAAATGACATCACATCCTTATGAAAACTCAGGTACCACTTCCTTGAAGATTGCTTTAGAACATAAATTGATCTTTTCAATTTGCATACTTTCTTTTCTTGACCTTTAACAATGAAACCTACTAGTTTATCCATGTAAATTTCCTCATTTAATTCTCAGTTGATAAAAGTGGTCTTCAGATCCATTTGGTGTAATTCTAGATAAAAATGTGCAACAATAGCCAAAAGTAATCATATAGAGGTAAACTTCACAAATGGTGAACAAGTTTCCTCATAATCTATTCCAGCTTCTTGATTAAAAAAATTTAAACCAATATCGTGCTTTGTGTGTTTCTATTGACCAATCCAATTTTCGTTTAACTTTTGAGAATACATTTATTCCCAATAGTTCTACGTCGCTAAGGAAGGAAAACTAGACCCTAGAGTGAGTTGGTTTTCATGGACTCTAATTCTTCTTTCATCGCTTTTAACCATTCATGCTTTTTAGGTCTTGTTAAAGCCTCAACCACAATATTATGTTCATACAATTCTATAGGAGATACCAAGAAAACACAATACTCAATCTCATAAGATTATTTGGGTACACATTTTGTTATACTCTTACGTAATTGAAGTTCAGATTCATCTATTGGATTTTGGGATCCAAAACTCCCACTTGGATCAAAAACCCATATCTTGATCCATTGATCTATCTAGTATGTCTGACGACATTATCTGATCTTATGAATTCAACTTTTCGTAGAGAGGCTCATCTTTATTTATTTCACCCATTTTAGAAAAGTCATTTCCTAAACAATCTTACATCTCGTGATACAATTTAAGTAATACTTCTAGCCTCCAATTCATTACCCTTTGGAGATTTTTGTACATCTAATAAAGATACATTTCTTTTCTTTTGGACATAGTTAATCAACCTTACAATAACGATCTTTAATATATGCAGCACAACCCCAATGTCATAGATCAGTCAAGTATATTTTATAACCAGTCCAAAGTTCATTATGGAGTGGAAAACATTGATTTAGAAGACATTTTATTCAATATGTAGGCCGCAGTCAATAATGCATCTCCTTAGAAAAAAGATAGAAAAATTTGTTTGTGTCATCATTGATCTTGTCATTTCCAAGAATGTTCTATTCCTCCTTCATCTACACCATTTTTTAATGTGTATAAGGAGTAGTTAACTGTATGATACTGCCTTTTTCAGTACATAATTCTTCTAGTTATTTGACAAATATTCACGTCCTCGATCAGTTCTTAAAATTTTATTCTTTTATATAATTGATTTTCAACTTCGTTATATATTTTAAAACACTCCAGTGCTTTAGATTTATGAGAAATAAAATAGACATAACTGAAGCATGTGAAATCATCAATAAATGTTATAAAATATGCAACACTAGACCTTGCTTCATTGGACCAAAATTATCAGAATGGATTAGTTGAATGGGAACTCAACTTTTTTAGCCTTCGCAAATGGTTATGTGTATTCTTTTCAATAAGACAAATTTAACAAGTTGGCATATCAATTTTAGTGAAAGGACTTACATGCCCTTCTTTTTCCAGCCTATTCATTCGATCTCTCCCTATGTGACCTAATCTTGCTGACCATGTAATAACATCAATATCATTATTACTAGAATAGCATGTCACTACACAACGATCAGTATAATAGTCCAAAAATGAACGATTACAATATAAAATGATAAAACAAAGTCAAAAACCATCTAAAACATTATCTAGAGTTATTTTAATACCATTGCACCAAAAAAATAAATCAAAACCAACATATAGAGGAATAGACACATAGACTAAGTTTCATCAAATCTTTGAAGCATATAGGACTTCATGCAACATCAAATATCGGTTACCACATAAGTCTTTGCAAGTCTCTATCCCTTTAAATTTAGGCCTAGCATTATTTCCTGCGTAGATCCACCTAGATCTTGATGAAACTTGATGAACTCCATCAATGTTTCTCGTCTCGACTCTCATGATCGGTGGATCCTGAGTCTACAATCCACATAAGATAAGATTCTATTATTAAAGAAGTGCTTGAAACATATGTAGTACCTAGATATGCGTTTAGAAATGCTACCTTTTCAGGCTTGGTACATTCGCGAGGAAATTTACCCAATTCTTAGCAATTGTAGCACTTCATTTTACTTTTCAATATCTTCTTGAAAAAATGTGTTCCTTTCGTAGATTTTGGATTCTTTTTATCTTAGAGGGTCCTTCTCCAGTCTCTTTGTCTTTCCCATTTCTTTTCCAACTTTTCTTGCACTTGAAGTTTGAAGATTTTGTAGCACTTGACTTTGCCACAAAAGCATTAGAAGTAGCTTTAGCAGCACCAAGGCGCTCATCTTCAATTTTAACATGGCTTAAAAAATCAGATAAAGTTTTGATACTATCATTATGAGCCAAGCTAATCTTCAAATGTTCCAAATTATTGGGAAGAAGCTGATTACTGCCTGAACTTGTTGCTCATCTAAAAGAACATGACCAACACTCTTGAGTTGAGCTATTATGTTTGACATCATCCTAAGGTGTTGTTTGATATTTTGATTATGGAGTTTTTTGTAAGTGTCAAATTTGATGGTCAATTGTCAGACGCGCGTTACAGACATACCCCCATACGCTCCTTGCAGATGTGCCAACATAGCATGACCATTAGGGAATTCCTCGCATTCATGTATGATGTCATCAACTACAGAACGAACTATTATTCCACGGCAGTTGAGTTAGCCTTCTTCCAAGATTTGTAAGCTTCAAGATCCCTTTTGTGTTGCGCAATATTACCCTCTTCTATCACCGTTCAGTTTTTTTACCATTGTTTAAGTCAGCAATTATACTTTTTGATGTCATGTCTATTATAGATGTAATTGAAAAATAATTTTGAATCAACTATGCATGTAACATACACATTCAAGCAAATAAATTCTCAGAAAGGTTTCATATATAATGTAAAATCGAAAAGATACGTATGCATCCAATCACCATCTACAAACTTAAAATTTAAGAAAACTATGAAATGAACTTCTTAATGTGTATACTAATATATTGAAAACTCTTAATAACAAGGATTTTTAAGGACTAAAAGAATAACCTGAGAAAAAAAACTACATTCTTCATATATTAGAAAGTAAACAAATAATTACAAATTACTAATCTTTTAACGACTAAAATCCTCCCACAAGTCTTCAAGACAACAAATATACACCCTAAAAGACTGATTGTGCCAAATGTCATTCTAAATATCAGTCAACCTACTACCCTAAGGTTCACGAATAGACGTCTGTTAAATAAGCTAAGGCTCTCCAATCCGAACTTTTCTTATAATCGACCAATTCATGCCTAAGTTTGTCAAATCATCAAAACTGCAAATAACAATTCCCCCCTTTTTGATGATGACAAACAATATTCTCAGACACCACTCTAGCTTTGTTCCCCCCTCACTATATTCCCCCTCACTTTGTTCCCCCTCACTGTATTTCCCCTCATTTCGTTCCCCCTCACTATATTTCCCCCACACACATACTCATTTAGCTACTTACTAGTTTTACTTCCCCTTTTGGCATCATAAAAAAGATATGCAGTAAACCAATGATGTCAACAGTAGCACTGAATATGATCAAAGCTAGATAGCAATCAATCACTAAAGGAAAAACATTCACAACAGATTATAACCCGAACACCATAGGAATAAGCTAACCAGCATTTCACATTAACATTTAATACATTAAAGTCAAACTAATAATACAATAACACATAGATAAAAGCCACAAAAAGAAAGACACGAGGAAGGTTTTTTAACAGGCTAGGAAGAAGGAGGTTGATGATACAGAGACTGGATGATGAGAGTGAGTCGTGCATTGGCAACATCATTATCTTTAATTGCCTTCTCCTATAAGGCGGTTATCATAGCCTTCAACTCTGCATTCTCTCTCTCCAGAGCTTGTTACGGAAGTACCAGGTCCCTCAGTGTGTGTAGTAAGTAGTTCTTCTTTGAGTATGGCAATTTCGGCCTCTTTATCACTCAAACGCACAGTGAGCTCCTCAACCTCTTGCTTGAGTTGATCCTGATCTTCGATGAGTTGAGCCATCTTTCTCTTGGGATTGCCTCTCCCTTCAATACACTCACACTCGATCAGGGTACTCTCTGAAAAAGTTTGTTTCACCGTCCCAACCTTTCCAACACTGAGAGAAATTTTAAAATTCTTGAATACTTCTGTGAGAATCAGTATCCTTATCCCATTCCATGAACCCCTTTCTTCTCGATGATGGTTTTGTATATGTGATCAAGCATAATACCTGGGAGATTAAGAGCTTCAAAGCTGCACAACATCTCCATCAGAAATAAGTCAGCAGTAGTTGTTGAGGTCCTCTTTTCAGTACGAGAAAGGAGAACTTTATTGACAAATTCGAACACCAACTGGTACTCGCTCTTCATAACGTTCTTATAAATCCCAGCAACCTTGGTTTTGGATATCTTTGAAACCAAGGACAACAAACTCAGTAGAGCAAGTTTAGCCTGTCACAAACTAGGTCCCCTCTTTAGGTACCCTGAGAATTTTGCTCAACAGACCCTCATCTAGATGTACAGCAATGTCATTGACTCTTATGAGGATACTCCCATCTTCATTGAATTGAATATTATAATAGAATTCGTGCACTTCTTCTTCTTAGAGGATAGGAGATTTTTTGTTGAACAAATGCAGCCATGATTGAATTTCTACCATATCATGAAGAGAGTCCATGCCGGGAAGATTGATTATTCCTATATCAAAGACTCTCCCAGCCAAGACGGCTTGATTTCTCAGGCTGTCAACAACTTCCTGCATGTTGACGCTCTCATCACTCCTGTTTTGGGCACCATGTCCCTGTGATCTCTTCCTTTTTCCTGCAGAACTTTTCTTTTTAGACTTTGCTTTTTCAACCTTCTTCGAATCCTTTGCCTTTTTGTTTCCTGATCTTTTCTTCTTACTTTTCTTTTCAACATCCTCAGCAGACAACTCAACAACATCAGACTCAGGCATTTTGAAGTTTGATACCTTAAAGGTTCTGGCACTTCTAATTGCAGCGGTAGAAAGTGCACTGGCCTTTAGAGCATTGGCCATCAATTTCTGAGCAGCAGACCTAGTAGTAGGTCTTCTTCTAGGGGCCTCTTCCACAACCTTCTCTTTTCCCTTCCTAGACATTTCACCCTCTCTTTGCTCAACCTTCCATTTTAAGGGTTCCTCCTCACTTTCAGAGTCTAAAGTGGTGCAAAAAGGATAACTTCCAATGTCAGGAGTTTTATCAAAAATGGGTTGAGTATATCTTACCTCTCCCCTCTGCAAAACTTCAGTTTGCTCAACCCTCGCCTCTTCCCGCATCATAGCCAGACTTTCAATAACTAATTCTTCACTTTTGCTGCCAAAATATTAGACTCAGACGCTTTATGCCTAGGCAGATATCCTTCAAAAAGATTATCGGGCAGCATTTCTTGCCAAGGACAAGGTCCGGTAGGCAAGCTAATGTTGTTCAGATCTATGGAGTAGAACGGATTGTCAGGGTTATCTCTCTGAAAACTTGAAGGGCGCTGGATCTGGACTCCAAAACAGAAGGAGAGTACAAAGCAATGTGCTCTATTTCACTAAGAGCATTGAGCATCTGTTTGGAGGTAGAAGAAGGACATTTTTGACTAGAAAGAGAACAATAAATGGCTTTTCGAACAGAAAAAGGAAGAAGAAGGAACAAAGTTTGTCTTTTAACTTTTACTTGATTCCCTCTTGAAGCAAAAAGAATGTTAAAGGACGGATGAGAATTCCGAAAAGGAGTATTGAGGGTTTAAAAATATGTGAAAAGGTTCCAGGTCCGTGATTGGATGTGTCGCTTGAGGAATAAGCGTTGGGACTAATAGTCAGAATGACCGATGACTGACACGTGGCATTATCAACGGTCATAATTTTCAGTTTAAAATTGATGTATAAATGCTAACCTGGACAGTCACCAAGTACCATAGCACAGTTTTATCCTCATTCCCCAGTTATCTAGTCATGTTCTTTGTTGGTCCAGTCTTTCCTGAAAGTATACCTACAAAAAGTACAAACATGATCTTTATCCAGTTATTTAATTATTCACACAAAGGATACCTGCACTACAATTTTAGCCATAAAGGGAAATCAACTGTTTGAAGCTAAGAACATCACTTAGAGATCATCATGCGTAACTTGAGCCGATTTCTCTCAAATTGATCTTTACTGAGAGCCTTGGTGAAGATGTCTGCAATTTGCTCCTCCGTTTGACAATATGTAAGAACAATATTCCCCTTCTCAACATTGTCTCTCAGAACGTGATGTCTAACATCAATATGCTTTGTTCTCTTATGGTGGACTGTATTCTTTCCCATACTAACAGCACTAGTATTTTCACACATAAGAGGAATAGCTTTGATGTTTATCCCAAAATCATCCAAGTGTTTCCTGATCCACAACAACTGTGAAGAGTAGGCTTCAGCAGCTACATACTTAGCTTCAGCAGTTGAAAGAGCCACATAATTCTGTTTCTTGGTTCCCTAAGAAATGAGTGATGATCCAAGGAAATGAGCCATTCCAGAAGTACTCTTCTTGTCAACTTGATAACCAACAAAGTCAGCATATGCAAAACCAACAAGATTAAAAGTGTAACCTGCTGGATAGAAGAGAACTAGGTCCCCTGTTTTCTTCAAGCATCTAAGAATACATTTCGCAGCCTTTATATGTGAATCACGAGGACATGCTTGAAACCTGGCACACATTCCAACACTATAAACAATATCAGGTCTGCTAGCAGTCAAATAAAGCAAGGATCCAATGATTCCCCTGTACATTGTTTGATTCACAAGAGGATCAGATTCCTCCACTACAAGCTTGGAATTTGTTTCCATAGGAGTATCAATAGGTTTCGAGTCAAACTTATTGAATTTCTTCAGTAGATCCTTAATGTAATTCTCCTGACAGATTGAAATCGCATTTGATGATTGATTGATTTGTAGACCAAGGAAAAATCTCAGTTCGCCTATCATGATCATTTCAAATTCCTTTCCCATTAATTATGAGAATTCTTCACACAAATTTTCTAAGGTGGCTCCAAAAATTATATCATCCATTAAACTTGAATAATAAGCAATTCTTGTTCTCTTTTAAATAAGAACAGCGTTGTCTATTTTTCCTCTTTTGAAAACATTCTGCAGCAGAAACTTTGACAACCTCTCATACCATGCTCTAGGAGCTTGCTTCAGACTATACAGAGCCTTATTCAATTTGAACACATGATCTGGTAGCTCAACATCTTCAAAACCAGGAGGTTGTTTGACAAATACTTCCTCTTTCAGATCTCCATTCAGAAACGCACTTTTGACATCCATTTGATACAGCTTGAATCCCATTTTCTAGGGAGTTTGAAGTACTCTGACTGGAATTCAAAGTAGTACGAGGTACCTCATCACACTTTTCCACTTCATCAGCCTCTTTAGGTAGACTATGATATTGATCATCAAAGTCATTTTTCAATTGTTGTTCTGCATCAACTTCACTTCTTTCAATTTTTTGTGAATTGAACAGCTTGATTACATCATCTTCATCATTTGATCCATTATTTTTCAAGCTTCCATCTTCATCAAATACAACATAAATGCTTTCTTCAATGCATTGAGTTATTTTGTTGAATATTCTGTAATCCTTACTAGATGAAGAATATCCAACAAATACTCCTTAATCATTTCTAGGATTAAATTTTCCCAGATCATCCTTTCCATTGTTCAGCACAAAACATCTACACCCAAATGCTCTAAGATAGCTCAACATAGGCTTTCTGTTGTTGAGCAGCTCATAGGGGGTCTTATTCAAAACAACTCTTATCACACACCTGTTGGTAACATGACATGCTGTGTCAACAGCTTCAGCCCAGAAATTTTGAGGAAGATTTGACTCAATAATAATAGTTCTGACAATGTTCACCGAGATTTTATTTTTTCGTTCCACCACTCCATTTTGTTGAGGAGTTCTTGGAGAAGAAAAGTTATGACTCGTACCATTCTCTATGCAGAATTGATCCAGTTTTGAGTTCTCAAACTTAGTTCCATTATCAGATCGAATGCTACAAATCACTTGATTCAATTTTGTTTGAATCATTTTGAAAAATACTACCAATTCTTTAGGTGATTCTGCCCTTGATTTTAAGAATCTTGTCCATGTATTTCTTCCCATTTCTTCTTTGAACCTTCAAAGGTCCACATAAGTCCATGTGTAACAGCTCCGGTGTTCTTGATGAGGTTACTTGCTTTTTCGGCTTAAAGGATGATCTAATTTGTTTTCCTTGGACACAAGCTTCACATATTTTATTTTCAGTAAACTTCAGCTTTGGCAGACCTCGGACCAGGTCCTTAGAAATTAGTTTGTTCAATAAAGATGAGATCACATGCCCTAGCCTACGATGCCAAAGATCAGCATTTTCATTTTGAGCACTAAGACATGTCAGATCATCTTCATGAGACGTTTCTAAGTTTGCCACATACTTGTTACTACTTCTGAAGGCAGTGAGAATTTCCTTATTTGTAGTTAGACTAACCATAGTGCACTTCTCAGAAGTAAACTTGACTTTATTTCTTTTGTCACATATTTGAGACACACTCAACAGACTGTACTTCAACCCATCAACATGATACACATTGTCAATTGAATCTTCAAGAGACCTTCCCACTTTACCTATTCCCAAAATATACCCCTTCTTTCCATCACCAAAAGAGACACCTTCTCCCTGAAGTGTCTTGAGTGAGAGGAAATTTTTTATGTCACCAGTCATATGTTTAGAGCATCCATTGTCCATATACCAACATTGACTGTTGCTCCTCTCATTCACTCACCTGCATAAAGAATTACTTGTTTAGCTTGGGAACCCATTTCAATTTGAGTTCCCAAAAGGCAGACAGAGGAGTGATCAGATTGAATTTAGTCATATAGGGCAATTTTTGAAACTTTCTAACAAAGAGCATCGGAGCAGTGACAGATTTTTTCTTTGAAAATCTATCAGTTGAAGCAGATTTTGGAGGACCAGGTCTCTTTTTTGATAAGTTTTGTCTTTCAGCATAATAAGAGAGTCTTTCATGGGAATTTCTCAAGCCAGCACACTCTCCCTTTAAGTGCCCATTTTTACCACAATGAAGACAGAGCATATTGTCAGACATCAAATACATACTTACTATGTGGATTAAAAGGAAGAGTGATATTCAAACTTCCTAGTCCTTTCTTATTGAAATTAGTCTTGTTTGTTCCATTTGACAACTAAGGGGATTTTGTCCACTTAAGAAATTTTTCAAGTTCCTCCTTAAGTTTCACAATATCCTTTTCTAATATGTTGCTCTTCTCCAAGGACAATTCCAGATTTTTCTAAGAGTTTTTTCAATATTTCTTCAATTTCAACTTGTAAACCATTTGACATTCCATTTATCTTTTCAGCTTCTTCAGTTATCTGATTCAAATTGTTTTTAAGTTCAGTGTTATCAGACTCTAGAGACACCATTTTTGACATTTTCTCCTCCAGTTAACTTTGTCTTTAGTTAAACTGTCAAGTTCAGCATTCATGATGTCTTTTTCAGAGGTTAACTCAATTACAGAATCAATCATAACTTTGGCCAATGTTCTCAATTTTTTAAGAAAATAATTATTTAGATCATTTTTCATATAAAGAAGAGTTACCTTGTCATCCTTTTCTTCATTTTCTATGTGAGCCATGAAAGCAAACATTTCATTGAAAATTGTTTCCTCTTCATGAACAGCCACCATAGACACATCATTTGGTTTATCAGGATCTTCAGAATCACTTGAAGAGTCACCCTATGCAGTAAGAGCCTTTTTGACCACGTAGTAAGCAGCAACCTTTCGATCATTCTTACCGAGTACCAGCTTCCTTCTCTTCTCCTTATCACTTCTTGGTTTTTGATGTTTCTTGTTTTCATTTTTGAGCAGAGGACACTCTCTGATAATGTTTCCAGCTTTTTCACACTGGTTTTCATTTTTGAGCAGAGGACACTCTTTGATAAAGTGTCCAGCTTTTCCAAACTTGTAGCAGGTATCATTTTCAGTAGCATTTCGAGGACCATTTGTTCCTCTTTTAAAACATTTGTTCTTTCTCACAATTTTTTGAAATATGATGATGAGATATGCCATATTATCATCATTGGAATCTTTATCTGATTTGTACTTCAGCATCAATGACTTATCCTTTTTGACTTCCTTCCTTGATATATCACGATTTCGATTCATCTCATGAGTCTTCAGATTTCCAATGAGAGCATCCATTGTCAGCACCTTCAAATCTTAAGTTTCAGTGATGGCATCAACCTTGCTTTCCCAGGACTTTGGAAGAATTCTAAGCACTTTCCTAACTTGTTTGCTCATGCTGATAGGTTCACCAAGACATCTCAGCTCATTAGTAATGGAGGACAATTTTGTGAACATCTCATGAATGGTTTCTTCTTCCTTCATTTTGAAGTTTCCATACCGTGAGGTAAGCATATCAATCTTTGATTCTTTGACTTGTTTAGTTCCTTCATGAGCTGTCTTTAAACAATCTCGAATTTCTTTACCAGACTCACAAGCTGAGACACGATTGAACTCATCAGGTCCTATCCCACAGACAGGAAGAATTTTTGCCTTGTATCCCTTTTCTATCTTTCTTCTATCAGCTTCATCGTGTTTCTGTCTAGGCTTTAGAACAAGACTGGTTTTATCTCCATCCTTTTCTTCTATCATTGGAATAAACGGTCCATCAAGTACAATATCCCATAACTCATTGTCTTCAGCCATGAGGAAATCATGCATTCTAGCTTTCAACCTACTGTAGAAATGTCCATTGAAACAAGGAGGTCTTGTTGAAGAGTGACCTTCTTCTAGATTAAGTGGAGCAGCCATTCTAGAACAGATATCACTTACTTGGGGTTAACCAAATAGAGAATGCCTGCTCGAATACCACTTGATAGAATATGTGCCTTCAATTAACAGATAATGGACCAGGTCCCTTACTACGCTAATAAGAATAAACAGAAAGTTAAATGCAGTTTGAACCAACACAATGATTTTACGTGAAAACCTTCTTGCTTAAGGGAGTAAAACCATGACCTGTCTCACAACATTTTCAATCGTTTTTACTAATCTTCAATAGCAAAAGTAAAAAACGATTACAACAAATGTGAGAAGAAGTTTTTAATCTCACGTTCAAGCAATAGTCTCTATTGCTTAACAAGCCTAAGTAGAAATGAATCTACCCATTAAGCTATCCCACTTAGGCAACTTAGAATTTCAACACTACCCACTGATTCCTTTATAGTTTCAGGAATAGTTTACAATGTAAGAATAAGAGAATAAACAACTACACTAAATGCTGTAGAGATTTCTGTTGTTCTTCAAATAATTCTGCCATTTTTCTTGGTAATAGCCTTTGCAAGAGTTCTTGAGAAGTTCTTTGTCAAGTTGCAACAACTGCCAATAATGTTTAGGAAAGTGACTTTTATATGGACAAGTCACTTTCCTTAAACTCGTTGCTATTGGTTGGAGAAGTCCCACTTTCTAACGCCGTTGGGAAGAGTGCACCTATTTTCTGTACCTTCTCTAGCTGGTAGTCAACTGGCTCGTCACATTGAGAGCCTGATACCTTTACAAGGTCCCTGAGTTTGTTTTCATCTTCAATACTCAAGTTAGGAACCTGGTACCTTTATAAGGTCCCTAAGTTTGTCAAATCATCAAAACTGCAAATAACATGTATTTTTGCCTATTATTAAGTCTCTCACTTTCAATTGGAAGTAAGCGTGGTGATCCCTCCTCCAGGAAAGCTAGGATCTTGCTTGATCCAATCTGCCTTTGTTTTGCCTGCTATAGATGTGTGTTGTGTCACATAATTAGATGACTTTAATGAAATGTAAAATATACTCTATGGATACATGAATGAGTACTGACCAAATGATCCTATTAATCAAGAATTCAATCTATACACTAATGGTAAGAATTGTTTTTGAGCCATCAGGTTATTTAAAAGCCAAGTATGTATCCGTTTGAAGTAACATTAAGTTTGTAACCTTGGAAATAAGGTTATTAGCATGCGAAATAGGATAAACTATTAAGTTATATCAATAAGGTAATTTTTTAGGGAGACCAATGGTTTAAATTTCTCAAAGAAAAAGGTATTCTAGAGAGATTTTTGTCTAAAGACTGATGTTTATCTTGAATTTGCAATAGAGAACACTATGCAGTCGATCAAATATTACTATCTTTTTGTTGTGCATCTATCTCTTTCTTCGGACAAATCTCTCTAAAATTAATATATATAGAGAGAGAGAGATAAAGATTTTTCAATAAATTGTACCCTTTTCTGAGTACTTGTGTCCTTGGAGGTGCAAAAAAGCTTTAATCTTTGCATCTGGGTGTGACAACCCTGATTAGCTAACCTTTAGACTACTTGACGCTGATTTTGGGGGCCATAAGTTGTTGGGTATGTAGCAAGAATTAATGGAAAATAGAGGGAAGGAGAGGAATTTGAAAAGTTTAGAATTTGAAAGGTTGGGAACTTGAAAAGTCCTCTAATGCTTTAATAAAAAAGAAATAGTCCCTCATCAGTAATGGAAATGAAAATAGGAGAGTTTAAATAACTAAACACTCCTATTAATTGTTAAAAGGGTTGGAAAAAGCGACCCACCTCGCGTCGTCGTCGTTCGCTCGCTTCGGCTTCGGCAACGGCTTCGGCTTTGGCTTTGGCAAATGATCGATCGAGAGATAATTTTTTGGTCAAATTTATTTTATTTATTAATTTAATTAATTAAATGGCCAAAAATTATTTTCAATTAACTAGTTGATAACAGAAGTTAACCGAAATGTTTTCAACTTTTTAGTTAACCCGACCCGACTCGGATCAGCGCGCATGACCCGTTTTAAATTCCATTATATTTAAAAATTCCCGCCATGACTGTTCTGAAAGGTGGCAACTTTCAGGAACAGTCAATTCCATTTGAAAGTTTGCAACCTTTCATTGATGGTCGTGACAATATATTCTTCTTGCCTATAAATACCATTCAGTCTTCAGAATGTTTCCCTACGAATTTTCTAATCTTCCTTCTTCTTAAAAACACATATTTCTTCGTGTACTTTCCTGTTGTGGATTGATTCACTGACAGTAGAGTTTTTGGTATCTATACCTACCAATTAATATCATTTTACCCTGAAGGTTATATTCCAAATCAAACCTCGTATACTAGAGGGGAATAATTTCCTTAAGGGAACGCTTTGAATTCAGTGGACTTGATTTTCTTCCTAAATTATCAAAAAGAGTATTCGAGATTCTGGTAAGTTTTACAGATTCAATTATTTTTTACAAATAAATTTTTGTTCATCTTATTTACTGGTTCTAAAAGCCTTACTTACTTCGTGTTTCTGAATGGTTTATTACAACCAGCATTTTCTAATTTTCATAACACAGATTGGCAACAATCTTAAGGAAATTATTAAATCTGTGTTTCTGGTGGAGACAAAAATCTTTGTGATTTTATACTTCTTTAATTCTGTAATTATAATTTATTGCTTACTTATATTGTATCAATTTTGTTTATCAGAAATGGAAAACAGTGGTGTTACAGTGGTTGTTGCTGCACCTACCCGAACACTTGTATCACAAGCAGAGAAACAGGGTAAATTCACAGGTGTGAATTTCAAAGGATGGCAACAACGAGTATTTTTCTAGCTTACCACTCTTGGTCTGCAGAAATTTACAAGTGAAGATACTCCGGTTCCTGCTGATGATATGCCATACAAGGAAAAATTTATGATTGTTGAAGCATAGAAACAGTCAGACTTCCTATGTAAAGGTTACATTTTGAGTTCTTTAGAGGATGACTTATATAATGTCTATAAAGCAATAACAACTTCAAAAGAGTTGTGGAATGCACTTGAGAAGAAATATAAGACAGAAGATGCATGCTTGAAAAAGTTTGAGGTCGCAATGTTTTTAGATTATTAAATGGTAGATACTAAAACTGTTGGATCATAAGTGAAGGAACTTCAACTTATTCTCCATGATCTGATTATTGAAGATATGGTAGTAAATGAGGATTTTCCAGTGGCTGGAATGATCGAGAAGTTCCCTCCTTCGTGGAACGACTTCAAGAATTATCTAAAGCACAAGCGTAAAGAAATGAAGCTTGAAGATCTTGTGATTCGGCTTAAGATTGAGGAAGATAACAAAAATGCCAAAAATAAGTAGCGTAAGAGTTCAACAATCATTTGAGTTAATATTGTTGAAGAAGCTCCTACCAAAGACAAAAAGAGAAAGAAGTCCAACGGGCAGAAGTCAGAACAGGACAAGAAGAAATTCAAAGGCAACTGCTATAATTGTGGCAAGGATGGTCATAAATCTTCTGATTGTCATGCTCCAATAAAGGACAAAAACAAAGGCAAAGGCAAAAGTCAAGCAAACATAATGGAAAATATAGAAGATGCAAATGACTTGTGTGCAATGATATCGGTGTGCAATTTAGTTGGAAATCCCAAGGAGTGGTTTCTCGACACAGGTGCCACTAGACATATTTGCTATGCGAAATAAGCCTTTGCAACGTACACTCCTGCTGAGTACAATGAAGATTTATTCATGGGAAACATAGCAACAACAAGGATTGCAGGAACTGGGAAAGTAATGTTGAAAATGACATCCATCAAGGTGTTGAATTTGAACAATATTCTGCATTTCACTACTACTAGGAAGAATTTTGTTTCTATTGCACTACTCGTTAAGAACGGGTTTAAGTGTGTCCTAGTTAGTGATAAAGTTGTAACAAGAAAGAATGAAATGTTCATAGGAAAGGGCTACCTCAATGAGGGTCTTTTAAAATAAATGTAATGGTTGTTGACAATATTAATAAAAATTCTGATTCTATTTACTTATTTGAGTTAAGTGATTTATGGCATGCCTATTTAGGACATGTAAATTACAAAACCTTGCAAAAATTGGTTAATCTAGAAGTATTGCCTGATTTTAAATGCGATAAGTCGAAATGTGAAATTTGTGTGAAAAGTAAGTTTGTTAAACATCCTTACATGTCTGTTGAAAGAAATTCAAAAGCTTTAGACTTAAGTCACACAGATATATGCGATATGAAGTCAACACCATCTCGTGGTGGAAAAAAGTATTTTATAACTTTTATTGATGAGTGCACTCGATTTTGTTATGTATATTTGCTTAATAGTAAGGATGAAGCAAAATTGATGCATTTAAGCAATACAAAAATAAAGTGGAAAACCAATTGAATCTAAAGATAAAAATGATTCGGTGTGATAGGGTGGAGAATATGAATCTCCTTTTGTAGAGATAAGTTTGGAATATGGTATTATTCATCAAATTACTGCACCTTATACACCACAGTCAAATGGTTTGGCAGAATGGAAGAACAGAACATTAAAGGAAATGATGAATGCCTTAATGATCAATTCTGGTGCACCGCAAAATCTTTGGGCGGAAGCCATCCTTACAGCTAATAAAATACTCAATAGAGTACCACATTGAAAAACACAATCAATTCCACATGTGTTGTGGAAAGGAAGAAAACCCAACTTGAAATAATTCAAAGTGTGGTGGTGTTTAGCCAAGGTAGAGGTTCATTTACCTAAGAGGGTTAAAATTGGACCCAAAACAATAGATTGTGTCTTTATTGGGTATGCTGTGAATAGTAAAGTCTTTCGATTTTTGGTTCACAAATCTGATAATCCTGAGATTCATGTTAATACGATAATTGAATCAGATAATGCAGAGTTTTTGAAAACATTTATCCGTATAAAACTAAAAGTAAGTCAACAAGTGAAAGACCTAAACGACCACGAGAAGAATCAATGGAAAATATTCAAACTAGTGAGGAACCTAGGCGAAGTACTCGACAACAAAAATTTGTTTC
The DNA here is from genome assembly GCF_036512215.1 of Solanum lycopersicum. Lineage (NCBI taxonomy): Eukaryota > Viridiplantae > Streptophyta > Magnoliopsida > Solanales > Solanaceae > Solanum > Solanum lycopersicum. The sequence continues at coordinate 5,977,260 of NC_090805.1, forward strand.
TTTCGGACCAGATTTTGTAGCACTATTGCTTGAAAATGAGCATCAAACATTTAAAGCTGCTATGTCTTCGTCAGAGTCAACTTATTGGAAAGAAACAGTCAATAGTGAGATTGAATCAATTTTAAGCAATCACACATGGGAATTGACTGATCTTCCTCCAGGAAATAAACCTTTAGGATCAAAGTGGATCTTTAAAAGGAAAATGAAACCTGATGGGACTATTGACAAATATAAGGCTAGACTGGTAGTCAAAGGGTACAGACAAAAGGAAGGTCTGAACTACTTTGACATATATTCTCCAGTAACAAGGATAACATCAATTAGGATGTTAATAGCACTAGTAGCAGGGCATGATCTTAAAATCCACCAAATGGATGTAAAGACAACCTTCTTTAATGGAGAGTTAGAGGAAGAAATTTACGTGGAACAACCTGAAGAGTTTATAGTTCCTGGTAAAGAAAAGAAAGTGCGCAGACTTGTCACGTCACTTTATGGACTCAAGAAAGCACCCAAACAATGGCATGTTAAATTTGATCAAATAATGTTGGCAAATGGATTCAATATTAAGGAATGTGATAAATGTGTTTACATTAAAAACATTATGAATCATGAAGTCATTGTTTGTTTGTATGTTGATTACATGTTAATAATGAGCACAAAAATTAATGATATAAATGTTACTAAGATCATGTTGTCCATCAAGTTCGATATGAAAGACTTAGTAGTTGCTGATTTGATCTTAGGGGTCAGGATAATCAAAACTCCCCAGGGACTAGCATGATCTCAATCTCATTATATTGAAAAAGTATTGGATAAGTTCAATTACTTGAGTTTCAATGTAGTCAAAATTCCAATTAATTTAAGTTGTACAGTTAAAAAGAATGAAGGTCAAAGTGACTCTCAATAGGAATATGCCAGAGTGTTGGGAAAATTGATGTATATTATGAATTGCATGCGACTAGATATAGCATGTGCTATTAGTAAACTGAGTCGATACACTAGTAATCTGAATCAAACTCACTGGATGACTATGAAACGTGTGTTGGGTTATCTAAAATGGACACAACATTATGCTTTGCATTATAATAAATATCCTGCTGTGATTGAAGGATATAGTGATGCAAATTGGATCACCGGGTCCAATGATGTAAAATCCACGAGTGGTTATGTATTCATACTTGGTGGAGGAGCTGTCTCTAGGAAATCTTCCAAACAGATATGTATTGCTCTCTCCACAATGGAATCTGAATTCATTGCTTTGGATAAGGCTGGTGAAGAAGCGGAATGACTCCTAAATTTCCTAGAGGATATTTCATTATGGCCCAAACCTGTTGGACCAATTTGCATACATTGCGATAGTCAAGAAGCAATAGGTAGGGCGGGGAGCGTTATGTACAACGGGAAGTCTCGTCATATACGACGTAGGCATAACACCGTAAGACAACTGCTCTCTAGTGGAATTATCACAATTGACTATGTAAAGTCAAGCGATAATGTGTCAGATCCACTAACAAAAGGCCTAGTGAGAGAGGCAGTTGAAAGATCATCTAAGGGAATGGGTTTACGGCTTAGGACAAGTCAGCATAACGGTAACTGTATCAAGCAGACTGTAGATCCCAAGAGCTAGATTCAAGGAGAAAAACAAAGTTGTGGCTGACGGTTCAAAATTGTCAATTAACTCAATCCATTCTCATGATGAAGACAATGTTCAGGAAATGGTTAAGACTTTAAGTCTTGTTAATGAGGTAATAAAGCTTAAAGTTTTTAATGATTTTGTAAGTTTGGTAGATTGACCATATAGTGTATCTACGAGATTACACGGTTAGAAATCACCTATGTGAGTGTGAAGTGGAAGCCGCTTCAAAGAGAATTTTATGTCAAAAGTCTATTCTCTATACACTCATGAAACCAGGAGGTGTTCATGGCTGAAATGAACACAACCATAAGAATCATAAACAGTAAAGGGTTAATTGTGTGACATATGGTTGTCTAGGTATACACCAAGGTTTGATGGTTCAAAGATAGCACATCTACCGATTGACCGAGTATATCTAACATATGTTCACTACGGGAAGTCCAAGGGGAAACCTACTTATCCAGATGCAATTAATCCTTGCTTGTAAAGTACACAATTATCCGTGCATTCCTATGTTATAACTATTCCCCATCAATGTGGGAGATTGTTGGGTATGTAGCAAGAATTGATGGGAAATAGAGGGAAGGAGAGGAATTTGAAAAGTTTAGAATTTGAAAGGTTGGGAACTTGAAAAGTCCTCTAATGCTTTAATGAAAAAGGCAATAGTCCCTCATCGGTAATAGAAATGAAAATTGGAGAGTTTAAATAAATAAACACTCCTATTAATTGTTTAAAGGGTTGGAAAGAGGGACCCCCCTCGCGTCGTCGCTCGCTCGCTTCGGCTTCGGCTTTGGCTACGACTTCGACTTCGGCTTCGGCTTTGGCTTCGGCTTTGGCAAATGATCGATCGAGAGATAACTGTTTGAACAAATTTATTTTAATTATTTATTTAATTAATTAAATGTCCAAAAATTATTTTCAATTAATTAGTTGATAACAGAAGTTAACCGAAATGTTTTCAACTTTTTAGTTAACCCGACCCGACTCGGATCCGCGCTATGACTATTCTGAAAGGTTGCAACTTTGTGGAACAGTCAATACCATTTGAAAGTTTGCAACCTTTCATTAATGGTCGTGTCAATTCCGAAACCTTTCAGAATATATTCTTCTTGCCTATAAATACCATTAAGTCTTCAGAATATTTCCCTACGAATTTTTTGATCTTCCTTCTTCTTAAAAACACATATTTCTTGGTGTGCTTTCCTGATGTGAATTGACTCGCTGACAGTAGAGTTTTTGGTATCTATACTCTACTGATTAAGATCATTTTACCCTGAGAGGTTATATTCAAAATCAAACCTTGGATACTAGAGGGTAATAATTCCCTTAAGGGGACAGTGTGAATTCAGTGGACTTGATTTTCTTCCTAAATTATCAAAAAGAGTATTCAAGATTCTGGTAAGTTTTACAGATTCAATTATTTTTTACAAATAAATTTATGTTCCTCTTTTTTATTGGTTCTAAAAATCTCAGTTACTTCGTGTTTCTGAATGATTTATTACAACCAGTAATTTCTGATTTTCATAACACAAATTGGAAACATAATTCACCAGTGCAGGCAATTGTGACGACTCCCGCCTTCACACCTCTACGTAAGAAGAGAAAAGACTGCCCTTTGGCAACAAGTCTCGGTCGGTTAATGCTACAAAGATGGAGACAATAGGGTATTTTCAGATGCCTTATTGTTCAGTAATATGGATCAGAAGCTACCAAGGGTTAAATGTGTGTCCCAGAAAGTTGCCCCATCCAAAAATTCTTGTACAACTCCTTTCATTCGGCTGGCTGTCTGCTAATTGGCATGTAGAAAAAGTTTCAATGAATTTTAACTTGTGTGTTTATTTGACATTCAATTGGAAAATAAGGACACTTGCATAAGTCAACTAGGGATGGAAAAATAAAAAACAAATCAAGATTAACCCAACCCCAAAATACTTCATGATCAATCAAGCATGTGCATGCTCCGAATAGCCAAATTCAAGGTTTAGAATTTCGACCTTATTTTAGAGTGTAAAAAAGAATATGGACTAGTATTGTTATTATTGTTCTAAAAAATTTCAATTTGTGTATTTCTCCTTTTACTTCTAATTTCATATTACGTGTCTGAAATTATATGTTCGCCTGAATGATCTCTTATCAGCAATGCTTAATTCTCATTATACACCAAATCACCAATCTATATGCTTCTATTTTGTGCATCTATATCTCTCACTACTTCCACCTTCAAAATTTCAACTAATGTACTTTAGCTTTTTAATGAATGAAAAGTCATTTCACCTAATTTTGCGATTTGTCCAGGCAATGCCAATTACTCAAATGTTGTCTTACAATCTCAGTCATAACAAGAAAAACAATTGGCTAATTTCCAACATAACACATTTCTTTTCTTTTGCTTATGTGAATGAATAAAATATTCATACCTATAAAATTAGGCTTCAACGATTAATATATAATATCAATATGTCACACTGACAATGTATTTAATATACTATGTTTATATATCCATGTATCACACTTATTATGTTGGCCTGTGCGAGTACGGGCAATCTGTTGAATCTATCCCATTTTTTAGTGAACTTTAGCTATTCAATTGGTACAAGCAATTGTTAAAAAAGAATAGTAATTGAAATTTAAAGTAAAAAATTTGGTGATTGGCAAAATGGTAAGATTTGCAAGTATTCTTGACTTTGCTATATTACATATGTCATTAGTGACATAGGCATGATTTTATTATTCTATAAATAGATTATTCTTGCTCATTTGTAGAACACACCAAGTTAGAGAGAAAAACCATTTCTCATTTGTAGAACACACCAAGTTAGAGAGAAAAACCATTTTAAGAGCAAAGTGAGGTATTCTACAGACTATACAAGAAAATAGTCTATGAAGAAAAATAGAGTGTGAGCGATATTTTAGTAAGACGAAAACCAAAAGAGTGTTGTACCATTTGAGTGTGTAGTAGTCACTTTGAGTGTTGTATTCGTGATTACACAGTGTAAAATTCCTTACTATAGTAATATCAGTTGCTCCTCTTACCCCGTGATTTTTTCCCTTATTCAGAAGGGTTTCCACGTAAAATTCTTGGTGTCGTTATTTTCCCCTTTTATTTTCATTATTTTTACTATACATTTTTGTGCTAGTCCGCATTTTCCTAACACAATCAACTTCTAGTACTATAAATAGGAAACAGTTACTACTAATTAAGATACTATTTATAACTTCTTTTGAGTTCTTAAAAATTTGGTTAATTGTTTTTAAACATAATATAAATAAGAAGAGAATATTTAAAAGTCAAGAATAGGAGAAAAAAATAATTATCATTTAAATTAATGGTATACATTCATACATACATACATATATATACATACATACATATATATACATACATATATACATACATACATATATATATATATATATATATATATATATATATATATATATATATATATACACACGTATACATACATACATAATATAATATAATAATAATAAATTAATTAATAGTGATAATAAGAAGCAGAAATAGGTAAGATTCTCTTTAGATAACAAAGAGGGAACTAAAAAAATGTTTTATAGCAACAACGAGAAAAAACAAAAAAGTAATTATAATAAATTGTACCAATAGTGCAGAGAAAATAAAATATTTAAGATCTGTTTTTCCAAAAAGAAATTCTAAATCAAAGAAAAGAAAACAATTAAGGAAAAAAGAGAATTTTTTTGAATAAGAAAAATTAATAGAGATCAACAAGAATTTTAATTTTTAAAAACTATTTATAAATATAAAAGGTGGAAAAAAGTAATCTGTAGTAGTACTAATGATTAGGAGAGTGAAAAATATTTATTATTTAATAAATTGTAATAATAGTGAGGAGAGAAATAAATGAAATATATATATATCTATATATATGTTTAAAGATTTTATAAATCAAAAGATAGTAACCAAAGCGAGGTTCTACATCAATCTTTTATCTTCCACCTTTATATTTTCTAAATTGAGATATCAATCTCAATTATAATATTCAATAATGATTAATAAAAAAATTTAATGTTTGTGCATAATTGCAACAAAAATTAATTTTTTTTTATCTTGTGTTTACAATTTATTTTAATATTCTATATCGTAAAGATTATTTTTCGATCAATATTATATATGATAAATATTTAAAAGTTATATTTTTAATACAAAATCTACTTTTACGACGTCGTTACAATAAACCTTTAGCTCGATGACCCTTTGTGTTCTTCATTTGTCCAAAATAACAAACACATCATCTAATATATTTTTGACAACTTTCACATATAGCAAACATAAAATTCGTATTTGTATGTTATAGCAAAGTTTCTATAATAGCACTCCACAGCAAATATATAAATATATAATTCGTTATACATATACAATTAAAACGGATTGTCTAAAACAAAGTGTATAATACGAGAAAGAGAATGAAACTTGGGCCGAGAGTTGTATAAAACAAAGCGTATAAAACGAATTGTATAGTTATAAGTGTATAAAACGATTATATACAATTTGAATTTGTATAAAATGAGAAAAAGATAAAGACAAAAGAGTCTTGGACAGGGAATATACAATTGAATCGAATTGTATAAAACGCGAAAAAGAGAAATTATATACAATTTGATTTTGTATAAAAAGAGAAAGGTAAAAGAAACTGGTCAGGGGAATATTTTTATTATATAATTATAAGTGTATAGGACGAAAATATATGTACTTGCATGTGTATATATAATTTTCTGTCGCTTTATACAAACAGAAACACACTTTATACATTTTGTTTCTATTTATATGAGCAAGAGAGACGAGGGTGGCGAGCGAGATTATGGAGAGTGGCGAGCGAGACCTGGTAGAGGAGAGAGAGGGGAACAAAAATATATGTATTTATATAATTTCCTCTCACTTTGTACAAATAGAAACATATTTTATACACTTGTGTCTGTAGAAAAATGAGGTAGCGAGCGAGAGATGGAGCGAGAGAGGAGAGTAGTGAGCGAGAGTTTGAGGGAGAGAAATGGCTGACATACAATTTACTACGGAACACAATTAAATCAAAAAATAATTATAGCAATTAATTTAATTGATTAGTTTGTCAGTATATATAATTTTCCTATTTATTTTGTACTGTATGATTCATTTTTTTCATGTACATCAAAATAATTATGATTCAATTAAAAGAAATATTTATTATTTTAAGTTACATTCCTAATCAATACTATATTGAATCAGTGCACCAATTTTTATTACATTGCTTAAATTGTATTTAATAATAACTAGAACTTAAAACTTAAATCTATTTGAATTTGCAAATTAGTAATGGTTCTTAAAATATTTTTGATGTTCAGATATAAGAAATGACCTACATTTGTCTAACCCAAATACCTAGTAAACTAGTAATTGCAAAAGCACCTATGTCTAGGGTAGTAAACATGAAAATTTCGAACATTTTTAACCTAGGTTAGACAGAATCTTATATAAAAGAAATGATTATATCACGAACAAATAAGCTAATACTAATTAATAAACAAAAATGCAAGATAAATGAGTAGAAATTAGAGACACATACCTGAGAATTGGAGAAAAACAAGATGGAAAAGTACTTGGTGACCTAGAAGACACCCACAGCAGCAACTCCGACTAGTTGATGATAACTTTTAGGGCTTTGGAGGATTTTGGGGGAACAATGATCGGTTGACAGAAGGAGAGATTGTGGAAGTTGAAAAAGGAGGGAAATAGGAGGAATAGTTAAGGAATGGGGTGAATTGAGGGGTTGGGGACTTTAAATGGTGATATTTTATAAAAAACTCCAACCGGGTCGGGTACGTCTCATTAATGACGCGACGATTCCCCGACGACGATCCGTCTCAGTTGTAACGTTCCGTCGTTGGTTCCATTGTGTGTGCCCTAGTTTGAAAATAACAGAAAGACGTACCTGGTACGACGGATGCATACGACTGTCCGTCGCAGGTGCAACGGTCCGTCGCTGTATCCGTCAGTGACTGCTGCAGAGTAATTTTCTGTAGAATTTCCTGGTGATGTGCCTGCAAATTTAAAAACCCATTAGTAGAAAAATGCTACCATTACTAAAAAGACTATAAGTATTGGGTTGCCTCCCAAAAAGCGCCTGATTTAATGTCGCGGCACGACTGGGGGCACTTGATTACTCAGACTTCATCAAGATGGTATGCCTCTATCACTTCATTCCCCGATGCTTTATGTCCAAAATAGAGTTTTATTCGTTCTCTATTCATCTGAAACCACACTCCCTCCTTGGATTTTAACTCAATTGCTCCATGAGGGAATACTTCGGTAATAAAGTAAGGGCCAGTCTATTTGGACTTGAGCTTGACTGGAAGACAAGGCGACCCAGAACTGTCTAAAAGCACTAAATCCCCAACCATAAACTCTTGTTTTGCAATTTTTTGTTCATTTTCCATCATCATCTTTTCTTTGTGGGATATGGCAGATACAGATTGGAGCTCACCACTCTGCCTCATGGTCCTAAAAATGTTGAAGGTCGCTTCTTCATTGTTCAACCAAAATTTCATCTGTCCCTTTTTCATATCACCTAAGGCTCTACCTGTAGAAAGGAATGGCCTCCCAAGATTAATAGGCACTTCAAAATTGACTTTACAATTAAAAATAACAAAATCAGCCAGAAAGATGAATGACTCCACTTTTACTAGCACATAATGGAGTATCCCTATAGGCCTTTTCACTGTCCGAACATCCATCATTAGCCGCATCGCAGTGGGTTTTGGATCCCCCAAATCCAACTTCTTGTAGATCGAGAGGGGAATGAGATTTATTCTTGCCCCCAGATCACATAATGCTTTCACAAAATGTAATGACCCAGCTGTACAAGGAATAGTGAACGCACTGAGATCTTCTTTCTTTTGTACGAGGGATCTTGTAGCAATAACACTACAATGCTGCAGTCTATCATCATCCTCAAAAGTGGCCAATCTTTTCTTTGTGACCAGAACTTCATAAATTTGGCATAACCGGGCATTTGTTCTAGAGCTTCTACCAAAGGGACATTAATAGAGAGCTGCTTCAGCATTGTTATAAAACGCCGATATTTACCATCCTCGGTCTTTTTCACTAATCTCTGAGGGAAGGGTGGTGGTGGTCTAGGCATGGGAATTACCTTCATAGGGACTTGTGCATCTTTTCCATTGCTCTCTTCTTCCTCAATACTACCCTTTACCAGCTTATCATCATCCTTTCTCACATTTTCCTCATTAGACGACATAGGTGGGTCAATGGTTTGCTTCCCACCCCGAGTAGTGATTTCCATACAGTGCGCATCATTTTTTGGATTTTGGACAGTGTTGCTAGGAAGAGTGCCCGGTTGTCGTATGTTCACTGTCGCAGATAATTGGGCTATTTGCAATTCGATCTGCTTAATGGATATTGCATGTGTATCAACTTTTTGACCAATACTAGCTAAATCACCCCTTAACTCTTTAATGTGCTCATCACCAGCATCGAACCTCCTCATTATTTTGTGCAATATATCCTCAACTTGAGCCATACTATCTCCACCATCCCTAAGAGTAACTTCATGATTTTGAGGAGGGACATAGGGCCCATTCCTATCATTTCTGTTACCGTAGTTACCCCTGTTGAAGTTGTTGTCGCGGTTGTAGTTTTCATCTCGGACATACTGACCCTCACGGTTATATTTACCATAGTTCCGACCTTGGTCCCCTTGACCTTGGCTCTAATTATCCTGATTTGAGCCTTGGGCGCTCGGACAGAAACCCCCTGTTTGCTCATTTACCGCATAGGAGTCCTCCGCATAATATCATTCATTATTATATTGTGGTTTCGACAAGTAGTTGACTGCATTTATTTTTTATGCACCCCCGTGACATGTTTTAGTACCAACCCAAGGTTAGTTCTCATCTGAGCAATTTCTTCGCGAATCTCATCTGTGGCTCGGTTGTGAGTGGAATGTACTGTGAAGGTGTTTCTCCCTGTATCAGACTTCCTAGTACTCCAAGCTTTCTTATTCCAGGAGATTTTCTCTAATTTTTTGGCAATCTCAGCATAAGGACATTCCCCATAAGATCCACCTGCTATAGTGTCCAACACCGCTTTATTATTATCATCCTATCCTCGATAGAAGTATTCCTCTAGTGACTCATCATCTATACGGTGATTTGAGACACTTCTCAAGAACGAGGTGAATCTATCCCAAGAACTACTAACGGACTCTCCTGGTAATGCCACAAAGTTATTCACTCTGTCTTCGCGGTTTAGTTTCTTTGATACCGGATAGTAGCGTGCTAAGAAAACATCCCTTAGTTGGTTCCAAGTGAAGATTGAGTTGTATGGGAGCTCAGTGAACCATATAGTAGCCTCTCCCGTCAGTGAGAGAGGAAACACTCTGAGCCCTATTACATCTAAATCAAAATCAGGCCTCCCTACACAGCTTTTACCCACTGCCCTTACCTTAGCTATATGGGCATGTGGATCCTCAGAAGGTAGCCCTGAAAACAAACCTCTAGCTGTGAGCATTTGCATCAGGCTACTAGCTACCACAAAGGTGTGGCCTGTGGGTAGATAAGGTAAGACAAATGGCCCATCAGAGTCTGCTATGTTATCATAGACTTTGTAGTATGCTTGGGGCTGTGGAACGAGATTTTGTCCCCTCTGTTGGTGTTCACCCGGAGCATCGAGTAACAAGTGACCATGAACATCAACCGGAGCTGGGATGTTCTGGTTTGGGTCATCATCATTTATTCGCAAATTTCGATTCATATTGCGTAGTGTAAGCTCTAATTCATGATCGTAGGGAAACAATGGTTCTTTTCCTCACCGTGTATTTGGCATACAAGTAGGTTGGTTCTGCACAAATCCAAAACAATAAAACAAAGTAAAATTAAGAAAATATCAACTAAACTATAGTAGTAGGTTTAAGTTAATCTAAAAGCTACTTTCCCCGGCAGCGGCGCCAAAATTTGATGCACTCAAACTTACTTCTTATTTGAGAAGTAAAGCGATCGTGTCAAGTAAATAACCCAACTAGTTAGGTTGGGATCATTCCCACGAGAAAAATAGTTTAGATTTAACTTTAGCCAATTATTACTACTGTTCTGTCAATTACTTCCTTGAAAAGCAAAAACAATACAAGGGGGGTTTTTTATTTCAAAATGAATGAAAATAACTAACGATATTGAGAGAGACACTTAACATCTTTGAATGTTAGAGTTTAATCAATTAATCAAAGAAACTAGGGTTTACGTGTTCCCCACAGGTTCATAACTTGATAATTCTAACTATAACAATTCTTTCCTAGTATCTTGCATGCAAAGTTATAAGTTATGTATTTCTAAATCCTTGAGCCGGCATCTAGAAAATCTCACTCCGCTCCTTGGTCCGGCTATGTGTGTTGCTATCATAACCCTTATCTTTACCTCATATTAGGCATCGTATTCGATATTTGAATAAGTTATTACCTTATACCAATCAATACTAGCCTATTAGATAGTATACACTAAATCTGTGTTGATAATTCTTTTCCTATTATCTACCTCCTTGGTCAGGCAAGTAGCATTAAGGCGAGTTCTAACGTTGGCCATCCGTTAAAAAGACTTCTAAGCTAAAGAATTATTAATACATGCAAGACACTATTCTAGAACTGTTATTTTAGTTAGGTTTTACCTCTTCGTTTGCCTATGGTTCCCACAACCCTAGTTATGGAGTTTAGTTACCCATAGTCATAATCACAATATTCAAATATATTATATAAGAATTCATGTACTTAGTTCAATGAGAAAGAGTAAAATCTGAAAGTGTTCTTGATTAATCAACAAAAATCACCAACAATCACTTGCAAGAATCTGAAAGTAATCAAGAATCTCACAAAAAGTCTAATAATAATCATAAGTCTAACACTAATACACAAACTCTAATAATGATCCAGAGTCTAACCTCAAAAATGAGGTTTTTCGAACTATTTATTGAAAATAAAAACCTAATTAAACAAGGACTGTATTTGCTAGAAATCTGTCAAAAGGCGGCTGGGTCGACAGACCTCGCGACAGATCGTCGTGGTCACGACGGACTGTCATGGACTCCTTCATCCCATACTTGTGCAATTTCTTCTTCTGCTGTCTTTATTACCCTCGACGACAAGTATGAAGGACCGTCATAGGCACAACGGTCCGTCGAGGGTCTTCGTTCCAAAACACTTAAACTCTTGGAATATGGGTACTAGAATTACTTTTCTGAACTTCATGACGAACCTGCAGAACGGACCGTCATAGGCACGACGGACCATCATGCACTCCATAACCCCACACTTGGTCAGACTTCCCCATCTTCCTTCAGCAGCTGCACTACGCTGCCACCTACGGACCGTCACAAGCACGACGGACCGTCACAAGCTCCGTAGGTGGTCTCTTATGCATTTCTTCGCTCAAAATCTCTGCATTTATCTTTGGAAAGATTTCCTGCAAATAAAGAGAAACTTATATAAAAATTAGCACAAAAAGTCTTTTGGAAACACTAAACTTTAAGAAAAAAGTATTAATAATACCGTGAAAACACGGTATATCAGAATTAAATTAGGTTTTGACCATGCATTCAAAATTTATAAAAACCGAATATGCTTCGGATTTGCGTTTTAAGGGATAAAGCCATGTAAATTTACTATAATCATCAACCGAACAGATATAGTAACGAAAACCATCAACGGAGGAGATGGAGGTTGGGACCCACACATCAGAATTTATTAATTCAAATGGTGTTGTGTTTAGTGTCAGATAAGATAAATGGTAAACGTCTCAATTTGGATACATAGCACGACTCACAATGATACTATTTGGAAAACGAAAAACCTAAGAAAAGACATAATAGACTTAATAACTTCAGCACATGGATCACCAAGTCTGCGGTGCCAGGTAGAAGAATGAATGGCTTGATGAGCAACTAAAGACGACGAGATTGACACAGATATCTTGGAAGGAAGAGTGTATAGACCTTGCTCACAACGGCCCTTGTACTGGATCTATTTGGTTAAATTGTCCACTATCTTAAAATTATGGGCATTAAAAATAAGAGTGCAATTATTTTCTTTAGTAAACATATAGATAGACAAAAAGTTGGATGTTAGGGATGGGACATGATGTAAAGTGGACAAGGAGAAAGTACATGTGGGGGTGTAAACTTAGCCGGAGCCTGTATTGGAGATGGGTAAAGAGTGTCCGTTACCTACAGTGATCGTGTCACTGACAGAATAAAAAGTTTGATTAATGGAGCTGAGAGTAATCAGGCGTCACGTGTGAATTTGCACCAGTATCCAGATACAAATCACTGGAAGAGTTGCTTATAGATGCATGCATCGCACGATTTCCTCTCAATGGTGTAGAATCAGACTGTTCATCGTAGCGGTACCAACACACACGAGCCGCGTGTCCGCGCATGTCACATATTTGACACACAGTCATGTCACGACCCGATGAAAACCTTCCTCTCCGCGTCGACTGTCCTGGTCCAGTCTACCGCGACCAGGTGCTGCCCTAACCGAGTGACTAATGTCATCCTCTGCATGCGCCACGGTGCCCACTGCGGCTGCCTTGCCGTTCTCCACCACGCTGCTCGGCAGCGTAGAGTGCGGTGTGGATTTCCTAAGTCGTCGTGTCAGTAAGGGCCAATTTGGATTCCATGGCAAGATTTAATTCGTCTGCATTCAACTATTCCGATATTTGTTTGAGAGTAAGTGGGCCATCGTGATAGCGGATGTGTTGTTTTAGAGAAGAAAATTCAACAGGCAAGCCCCGAACAACAACATTGATGACATCTCATTCAGGAACAAGTTCATTGAGGGCATCAATATAAAAATAATTGAGGCTGCTTTGTCCAGATATTGTAACATGGTGCGATTGCTCTTGCTGAGTGTGTGAAGACGGTCACACAAGTGGAAAACATGATCTATTGATAAGGAGTTGAAGCGGGTAGCAAGAGCATCTCAAAGAGCCCTGGAGGTAGTAAAACCGCGAGCATACTTCTGAATTTGCAGGCTAATCACGGTGAGAAGATATGCATGAACTTGAGAATCAATGAGGGCCCACGACATATAAGCGGGATTCAGTTCCATCGAGGCCTTACCATCTTTGTCTGTGACGGTGATATTTTTGGGCGGTAGAATAGGCGGTGCCATCAACCAAACCGAGAAGAAGGTTGGCGAAAAGCACCGTCTTGACGCTATACGACCAAGCCGGATAATTATGATTAGTTAATTTCTCTGGTATGAGATTGTGAACAATGCGAAGAAGCAATTTCACGTCGGAGGGGAGAGTTGCAAGAGGATCGGCTGCCATATTAAAAATCAGAATGTATCGACTATTTTTTTTTATCAGCAAAGAAGAAAGAATTTTAGGTTTTAGGTTTTTGAAGAGTTTAACCCTTGCTCTGATACCATGACAAAATAATAATTCTTATTGATAAAGAGGTGTACATAAAGTATATATACAGAAAACATGAATAAGTAATTGCACATGAATCACATAATTATAATTAATTATAGTTACTCCTATTAAAAGAATTGCAAGAATAGATCTATGAATGAAGACGTCTGAGTGGCTACCATCTTCATGACTTTCTTTCTTCACTACTTTCATTTCTTCAACTCTACTTGTATTGCTCTTTGGACTTCCCTCTTTCATCTTCTTATGATCCTCTCCTTGTTTTCTCCATTCACTCTTCCTTTTTCCATTGTCTCACTAACAAAATCCCCAAACTAAACACAGTCATAGTGCACCCTCCCCCTATGATCACAACCTCACTCAGCACCCAATGATCCCCCTTTCCTTGGGGCAATATTGACCATATTGCAGCTACATACGCTGATGCCATAAATAATGTAGAAATCCACCTTACTTTGTGCGTTGCCACCATTAATTTCATCATTGTTTGCCTCTTGAATAGGATAACACTAACAAGGACATCAACCATTCCAAGGGAAAGGAAAAGTGACACAATATTACAGATCAAAAACACCTTAAAGGACAGTTTTTTACCCAATAATGCTTTTCCATTTCCTTAATTGAATCCACCAGGAGGATTAATACCAGCAGCAAACGTCACAGTTGCTATTAGCTCGACAACAATTGTAATCATTTTTCTTGCATTTCTTAGACCTTCACTTTGAAAATTGATTTTTTTGTCCTACTATTGCTGTTGTGCTTCATTTGATGATTATCATAAGAATGTTGAGATGATGATGCTGGAGAGTGAAAACTAGTAGTTTTTCTTTGCCATGACGATCCCATAATGGGTGACACAATTACCTGTTGGATGTCTTGAATATTTAGTGGTAAGTGGTCATATCTTTAGCAGCAGAGTTATTTGTGTCTGCTTCAACTACATCTAATGATGTATATACTTTTTGATTCAAAGCACTTACTCAACACCAACCTTAAGTAGATAAATAATCATTTGAAAACAGAACAAATCATCATGTATATATAATTAGGTTTGAGCTTAGCAGCGTAACTCTTTTTGAATCGAATTACTTTTGAAAAAAATATGTTTGGAACATAACAATATGTTTACGTAATCAATTTTAAAAAAATGTTTTTGCCTATATTAATGAAGAATTATTCATGTTTTGGCGAAACTTTCGTAAAGTATTCGTGGAGAAAATACATTTTTTTAGATTTCGTTACTATTAAAAAACAATTTTTTTAAAAAAACCGATATTAGAACAATAGTTTTGTGTTTGGCAAATCTTTTACAAGATGCTTCCGTAAAAAATCTATTTATTTAGATTTTTCTAGTATACACAAATAATTTTTGTTCTTAAAAAAGTTTTATCTGACACTAAAATAAGTATCTTCTTATAAGAAATTTTACTCTCTGTATACTTAATCAAACAGATTGTAGGTTGTATATATTACACCATTCGTTTAATGAATTTTATACCATAATGTCACCTTCAAATACTTTTTCCTATTTATAAATAAGATTATAAATCTATATATATTTTAAATTTGTTTATCTATAGAGAGTATATTATTTCAATGACATGGTTACTTGATAGTATAAAAAATACTTAAAACAACAATATATATAATGGATAAGGCTAAATTATTCCTAGATTATGACCGAAATCTCATAAACGTATCTTAACTAAACTAAGCTACTATTATCCTACTTGTTAACCCATTTTTTATACATAATTTTGTACACCTTTTTGACTTATGTAGTATCCAAACATCCCTCACATGCCTCAACTATGTGGAGTCACGATGTGTGACACGTAAGTCAAAAGATTGATAAAATTACAAAAGAAAAATGAGTTAATGAGATAATAGAACTTAATATAATTAAAATGTAACTATGAGATTTCGATCATAGAAATACTTATTCCTTTTATATCTCTCTCTATACATAACTTAAACTCAAATTTAATTAAATCATGACTCATCCTTCTACCTTTTCCAAATTTAGACTTCTAACTTCCCTCTTCATAACCTTCTATTCCAATTATTCCAAACAATTGAATTTTCCACAAATTTCTCCTTCTTCATACATTTATAGTATCTAAGTTGCATTCCATTTCCCAAACATACATACAAAAGGTGAGAAATGAAGAGCAAAGTGAATAACAAGAACAAATTTCTTCGAATTCGTGCATTACCATGGAAGATTTTAATAAAAGCAAGAGATTGTTAAGTGAACAACATGATAAATGTCGCGGTGGTAGGTCCTCAAACATTGCCAAGGATTTATAGTACATGTCATATTAGCAACTTGTCATTGAGGTCTATTAATAATTATGAGACTGAATATTATAAAGAGTTAGTTAGAGCAGCACCATGTAGATCAAGAAGCATGAGGGATATCAATTTGGACTTTAAATTTGTGATGCAACAACAAATAAGGAATCAAATTTCATCAAGGAAATTACTGATGAATAGGTGTTGTAGTGTGGTAGTGACAGGAATATGATGAATAGAATCCTCATTATATTTTAGGAGAAGATGCAATGGTGAATTTGAAGTGTGTGTGGGGAATATAGGTGAATTCAAGATTTAAACGAGATGAATTTAATTTTTAAGAGTTTTTTTGAACTGAACTACAATTGTAATTTTGAATAATAAAATCGACAATATTCAATATTTATATTTGTCTAACAATAATATTTCCAAAGCTTCATTAGTATAAATTTGTGGACATTGAGAGGTGACAAGTATCTGGCAAAAGATAATATAGCAGCGAGAAGTCATTAGTATGTTTTTTTTGTGTAAGTTTGATTTGTTAACTTTTGTCTCTATTTGAACCAATCACCCAATCACTAGATCATTAGACCCAACAAATCATCGCTCTTTGATCACTAAATTCAAATTCTTCAAAAATTGTCATTTCCATATCTACAATATGGTTGAACTCTTAGTTGACCCGCCTCACCTTATAAACTCTGCAAATAAAAAAAGTTGGTTTGTCCTTCATTCCATGCTTAAAATTTTACTCCCTCCTCCCTTTTTATGGGATTCAAAGTATGAAAGTTAAACAACTTAATTTTTGTAACGAACTTGAAAATGAATTCCTCAAGTTTTTAGAGAAATTTTTATATTTAAGAATTATGTAAAGGGTACTCTTCTAAGTCATAATACCTTTTTAGTCTAGTTAGTCATAAATTAAAATTACGGCATTCATAAAAATGCAATATTTCATACAGGAGCGGATCAAAATTGCATTATTGAGAAATTAATTCCTAATAAGTATCAAGATAAAGGCACTATTCGATTATTTTTCGCAACTGGGGAAAAACTTAAAATATATTATAAATTCAGAAAGGCACACATATGTAATGATGAATTAATTTTATGAATGATTTCATTATAACCAAAGACATCAATGAGAAATAATATTAGGAATTTCTTTAATCACCCAAATAAAGCTTTATACTGCATAGTTAGACGACATTCATACCATTGTGGTAGGAAAAAAATCTTATATTCCCCTACTTAAACTGTATGTCAATTCATAAAATAGAAAAACATCTTTAGAATGAATTTACTTTCACACCAAGAAAATCAAATAATGAAAATTATTAAACCTTCTCCTCCTACGAGGTTTTGCTTAGCTTTCTTTATAGCACTAGGACTTACTCAATTTCAAAACAATAATGACTGCAACTTAGCTCAATATATTTTTTTTTTATAAAAATTATATATTTTCTAGATGGAAATTTTTATCATCCACCTTTTTTTTCAAATAAAAGGAAGAAATCTCCCATTTAATAAAAAAAAATTAAGAGAAATAATGAGACCTGGAATAAGACCTTTGAGGCCCCCATTTCTAACGTCCATACCAAAAGAAAAAAAATTAAAAAGAACATTTTCTGAAGAAGATCAAACTAAATCAGAATATATATATATATATGTATTCCCTTCTATCAAAATATACTATATCGTCACCATTAAAATAAACTATAACTAGCTCAACCAAGCTACAACCACTTCATTACGTTTTTTGAGAAGATTCATCCTCCTCGATCAATAAAAATATTTCAATTCAAACAAAGTATAGTTACAAGATGAAAACCACATAGATATGTCCAGAAGCAGATCCCACTATCACTTCTCAAAAGGAATAGGAAGAAGTTACTCTAAATCAAAAACAATTTGAGTTAACACTGTTGCAGGTACTACCAACGAAGAACGCAGTAATTCCCCGATCGTGGAGTCATTTCAAATGAAATAAATGTATTATCAACTCAACATCAAATACAATTTGAGAAATTTCAGGTAGAAAGAAATATATCTACCTTATCAGAAAATATTAGATTATGCAAGTTCTTTATTTCCAAGAAATATCTTATATTATTAGTTGGTCTTTCAACATTCAGGAATTTAAGAGGATCAAATATTTTAGCAAAACAGTCAAAATTAAAGGATGGGCGCCATCTGTTCGCAATGATAAGTTGATTTCAAATTCATCACCTAGGAGGGATTCCAAAAATTCCAAAGAGAAATTCAAAAGAAGGCTCGAAGAAACCTTATTAAACCTCAACACTGATATGAAATAAAATTTGAATTATTAAATATTGTTGCCTCTAAGTCTAGCAATGGAGATATATTAGTTCTACAAGGAATAGTACAAACACACCTCCTTGTTAAAAGGAACTGCCAACACACTTTAATGATAGACAAAGGAGATATTAATGAGCGGGCCCCACATCTAAAGTCATGCCATTTTTTCAGCATATTCAACCATAGGAATTTGCAAGCATATTTTAACATTGATTATGTTAACTACGAAGTAAAAACAAAAAAGAACAAAAAGAAAAGCACTAACAAAGAAGTAAATTCAAGAAACAATAGTCAACAAGTAGGTAATTACAAGTTGAAAATAAGTTTAGGATTCTTGACAACGAACTTGAATCAAAAGAAATAAAACTAGGAATTTAAAACCTCATATTAGAAAAGGTCATAACACGCATTTCCCATCACCAAATGTTTTCTTCGCCTAACTTGAAGTTAGATCGCCCAATTGAAGATTAACTCACCAAACTTGACAATCTGACTAGTTAACTCGACGATTTGGGTGGAAGTTCGATGATGCGCTAAGTGGATTCGGTGACCAAGGCTTAGCTTGCCAAATTTTCCAGTAGAACACAAAAATGAGGTCAAACTCGGTGACTTAGCTTCCTAAAGGGCGAGGCGTCGAGTGGAATGGGTGATCAAATTTGGGATTTGCCCAAATTCCTCAACCTGCACTTGCAAAATTTCGAGAATTGACCTATTGTGGTTCTTTCCTTCCTTTGTCCTTTAGTCTTTACCCTTTGTAAATTCCTTTTGTACAAACATCTTTAAAACATTCTCTATCTTATGTTTTGGATAAAACCCTTTCTTTTCAAATATTCTTCCCTTTGAAGATTTGAATATTCTTGAAGAACTTCAAGAACAAGATGAAGATCCAAAATAAACCCTCAACGATATTTACTCAGAATTTCATGAAATTTGAGATATAAGATCTCGTTTATATTGGAAGCAAACCCAGTACTTTTTATCTCCCAATTTCTTGCCCAAATCTTCAGATTTCAAAACCAATTTCCTTCTTTGTTCAAGTCATAAAGAACATCCAATTTCAAACCCAATGTATTTTCAATCAGTTTGCACCGTAATTTTATATATGAACTCCTAAGGATATAGAGATCAAACCCCAAAAACCAAGAGTATCCAATTTAACCTAAATTTGAAAACCCATTTGAAGTTCTTCAAGATTTTTCACCCCAAAATGGTGGATTCTTCAATGGAGCTCCAAACTTCACCAAATATCAGATCCAAACTCAAATAAGGTTAGGGAACACTAATCTAACTTTAGAAACTTCAAACAAGATTCAAATCAACAAAATATTTTTGGGTTTTTTTAGAAAAATGTTTTTGACATTTTTGTGACAACCCAAGACTAGAGTTCATAGGAACGATTCTAAGCCTTGATCTGATACCAAATGATGTAATTGTTACAAGAATAACTACGATCCGATATGAAAATCAAAAGAGAATAAATAAATGACAACTAGACAAACACAAAAAGAAGAAATAAAGAGCAACATAAGGGCAAATTAAACCCAAAGACCTCAATTCGTTAATCCAACAAGAAGCACCTAACCCTTACGAAGATCAAAAGGGAATCAATACCCAAGCAACCCCCATTTCTAAACAAGGTTCAACAAAAGCTTTACCAAGCTTTCAAACATTAACACAAGGATTTAAGGTTTACAACAACATAATCAAAATTAGTCTACCCTAAAATGAACCCTAGAGGCCTATTTATAATTCTCAGCATTATTACATAGATGGGACCAAACGAGACCCGAAATGGGTCAATGGGCAAGCCAAGTAGGGCTCGCCTAATGGGTTGGTGATGCGCCTAATGGTTTTAGCGAGAATCATGCACCTAGGCGTTTTCTTGGATGTCTTGTTCTAACTTTTGGTGGTCTAGGGGTCAGTCGGAGATGCGCTGAATGTCAACTATGCTCGCCAAATCGGAAGCCTTTTCTTGCAGTTCATTGGATTAGTTGGCGACCCTAGAACCCTTGTCAAAGGGCTTTGGCGAGTTGTCGAAGTGTGCTTTAGCTTGCCGAATGGGGCATATTTTTCACTTGCTTATCCTCGCTATGTTAGTCCTCCCACGCTCCAAGATATCATCGAAGCATGGTTTGCCCAACTGGGGGATTCTTTAAGGTGTATATTTTCCTATGAAGGGCATGGAACTCCCTCCTCGTCATCTATACATGCTCAACAACCTCCATCCTTGTGAACGATCCATTAATATGTTGAAGTTCATGAATGTATAGTCTTGAGGTATTCTGTAATACATCAAACACCATCTCGAGCACCTCCATCTTTACGAATAATTCTTGCATCCATTGAAGATCTTGAGCTTGACTTCTAGTAAATGATCCCGATGCAATAAATTTTACATCATTCTCTTCTTCTTGAAAAGAATTTGTCCTCAATTTGATGAATCATCATCATCAACAGTTGGGAAATTTAACAGGTCAGACACGTTAGAGTTTTTATGTACTTGGTACCCCAGAGGAAGCACAACCTTGTAAGTGTCATCATTGAGCTACTCAACCACTAGAAATGGTCCACCTCCCCTCGGTATCAGCTTTGTCCTGCGATTGAGTGGTAAATCACTCCTTGCGAAAGTGTACCCACACCAAGTCACCCAATTCAAACACGACCCTCTTCCAACCTGTTACGACCCAAACCGGGTTGCGACTGGCACCCACACTTACCCTCTTATGTGACCGAACCAACCAATCTAACCTTAACATTTCAATATAATATCAACAGAAAGTAATGCGGAAGACTTAAACTCATTAAATAAAGACCAATTCATTAACTTCAAAAATTCAACATCTATTATTCCCCAAAATCTGGAAGTCATTATCACAAGAACATCTACGATCAAATGACTAAACTAAGAGTATTCTAAAAGCTAAAAATACATAAGAAGCTAGTCCATGCCGGAAGTTCAAGGCATCAAGACTTGAAGAAGAAGATCCAGTCCAAGCTAGAAGCATTAGCTCACCCTGAATTTCCGATGTAGTAAGACTGGCTTGAATTACTGTTGAGTTGAAGACGATGGAACGTTTGCTGCACTTCACAAATAAATAAGAAGAGAACATAAAAGTAGGGGTCAGTACAAAACACGGGTACTGAGTAGATATCATCGGCCAACTTAAAATAGAAATCAATACATACCAAGTAATATCATAAAATCAACTACGATACTCAACATGTAGCAACAACAAGTACTATATCATTAACAATTACCGTCGAGTTCACACATGAGGACTCAAGCCTCGATACCATGCTCATTTGGGAATCATGTTCATTAGATTGAGTATATTAACATCTTTCAAGATTCATTATCTTTATTTCTCTTGTGTCGGTACGTGACACTCCGATCCCCTAAATCTATGTGTCGATTCGTGACACCCGATCCCCTAAATCTATGTGTCAGTTCGTGACACCCGATCCCCTAAATCTATGTGTCGGTTCGTGACACCCGATCCCCTAATACTACGTGTCGGTTTGTGACATCCGATCCCCTAATACTACGTGTCAGTTCATGACACCCGATTCCCTAATACTACGTGTCGGTTCGTGACACCCGATCCCCTAATACTACGTGTCGGTTCGTGACACCCGATCCCCTAATTCTACGTGTCGGTTCGTGACACCCGATCCCCTAATTCTACGTGTCAGTTCGTGACACCCAATCCCCTAATACTACGTGTCGGTTCGTGACACGTGATCCCCTAATCTCCTTCCATCAATTCATCAAGACTTCTTTCTTACCAAGGCATCATCAATCCCATTATTTTAGTTCATCACGCCTTCTTTTATACCAAGGCCTCATTATTAACAAAGAGATTAGGATTTTGCAAGATTTGAGATTCAATAACTTCATCATGCTTATATAATCACAATTATATAATTACATTCATGCAAGCATACAATTAAGCACATAGCAGGGTTTACAATATTATCAATACATATAATTCTCTATTAAGAGTTTACTACGAATATCGTAAGAGAAACCATAACCTACCTCCACCGAAGAATTGCGATCAACAAGCTATCTTCTCAAAATTCTTGCTATCCTCTTCGTTTCTCTCTCTCTCTACTCGTTCTCTTTCTTTTTCTGTTTTCTCTTTGTTCTTTCTATTTTTCTTATTCAAACCCTCTTTCTTTTACCCTAATTAACATATAATCAAGTGTAAAAGATGGCAATAATAACCCACTAATTAACTTAAGGTTACCTCTTTTAACCCCCAAGTAATTAGACTTATTAACATTAACCCACTAACCTTATAATTAAAGCAGGAATAGTCAAAAACGTCCCTTAAAACGCATAAAGAAATCCGACCCGGACTGGGATTGCGCAACCTGTGATGGGCCGTCGTGCCTGTGACGGTCCGTCCTGCAGGTCGTCGCAAAGTTCAGAGACCGAAATTTCCACCAAGGGTCTGTGACGGTCCGTCACACCTGTGACGGTCCGTCCTGCCATTTCATTACGAAGTTCAGAGAGTCGATTTTCAGTACCCAATTTTATGTTTTTCCAAGTGTTTTGAAACGAGACCCTGCGACGGTCCGTCGTGCCCATGACGGTCCATCGTGGGGTCCGTCGTTTCTGCCAGTTTTTCCAGAATTGAAGTCTGCTGCTCAAAACGACTAAACAGGTCGTTCCAATAGATACCAATTTACCCATCGTTCGTCCTCGAACGATCACAAGAAGGAAAACAAGGACGAAAAGGAGTACCTGAATATGTAAACAGGTGTGGGTATCTTTCTCGCATATCAGCCTCTTTCTCCCAAGTGGCTTCTTCAACGGGTCGATTCTTCCATTGAACTTTGATGGATGCAATCTCCCTTGATCTCAACTTGCGAATTTCTCTTTCTAGAATGGCAACAGGCTCCTCCTCATAAGTCAAATTTTCGTCAAGCAAGACTGAATCCCAATAATATAGTTTCCATCCCCATGGTATCTTTTCAACATAGACACATGAAATACCGGATGCACTCCGGACAGCCCTGGAGGCAAGGCTAACTCATAAGCCACCTCCCCTACTCGCTTAAGTACTTCAAATGGACCAATATACCTTGGGCTAAGTTTACCTCGCTTACAAAACGCATCACCCCTTTCATCGGCGAAACCTTCAACAAGACTTGTTCACCCTTCATGAACTCCAAGTCTCTAACCTTTCGATCTGCATACTCTTTCTGTTTACTTTGAGCCGCTAACAACTTTTCTTGAATACATTTCACTTTATCTAACGATTCTCTCAGAAGGTCAGAACCCCAAGGTCTAACCTCAAATGCATCAAACCACCCAATGGGAGACCTACATCTTCTCCCATATAGTGCCTCAAATGGGGCCTTATCAATGCTTGAGTGATAGCTATTGTTGTAGGAGAACTCTGCTAAGGGTAAGAAGCTATCCCACTGACCACCAAATTCTATCACACATGCACGAAGCATATCCTCCAACACTTGAATCGTTCGCTCAGACTGACCATCGGTCTGAGGATGGAACGCAGTACTAAGGTCCTAGCTAGTACCCAATTCCGCTTGCAATGTTTTCTAAAATTTAGAAGTAAACTGCGTACCTCTATCTGATATGATGGATAGTGGAACCCCATGCAACCGAATGATTTCTGAGATATAGATCTTGGCTAACTTCTCGGCATTGTAAGTCACCTTAACCGGAATAAAATGAGCAGACTTAGTTAACCTATCAACAATCACCCAAATAGAGTCGTACTTACCCATCGTCTTTGGAAGACCAACCACGAAGTCCATTGCAATTCTTTCCCACTTCCATTCCGGAATGGGCATTCTCTGAAGTGTTCCTCCGGGCCTTTGGTGTTCATACTTTACTTGTTGACAGTTTGGACACTTGGCAATAAAGTCAACAATATCACGCTTCATTCTACTCCACCAAAAGTGTTGCTTTAGGTCACGATACATCTTGGTTGCACCCGGATGTATAGAATACCTTGAACTATGAGCCTCTGTCAGAATAGTGTTGATCAAATCATCGATGCGGGGTACACATACCCTTCCCTTGATCCTCAAAACACCTTCCTCATCGATTTGTGCTTCCTTAGCCTCTCCTCGCAATACCTTATCTTGGATTCTGCGCAGTTTCTCATCATCAAACTGTCTTCCCTTAATCTTGTCAAGGAAGGAAGATCTTGCCTCCACACAAGCTAAAAATCCTCCCTTCTCATTTACTTCTAATCTCATAAGGTCGTTAGCAAGAATCTGAACTTCTCTAGCCAATGGGCGTCTAGAAGCTTGCAAGTGAGCTGGACTTCCCATGCTTCCCGCCTTTCTACTTAAAGCATCCGCTACAACATTCGCCTTCCCCGGATGATACAAAATAGTGATGTCGTAGTCCTTCAGTAGTTCCATCCATCGCCTCTGTCTCAAGTTCAAATCTTTCTGAGTAAAGACATACTGTAGGCTACGATGATCCGTATAGATCTCACACTTAACCCCATATAAATAGTGTCTCCATTGCTTTAATGCAAACACTACCGCGGCCAATTCCAAATCATGAGTTGGATAGTTACGTTCATGCACTTTTAATTGTCTTGAAGCATAAGCAATCACATTCTTCTCTTGCATTAGTACTGCACCCAAACCCGAATAGGATGCATCACAATAGACAATGAAATTCTTACCTTCCACTGGCAAGGTGAGAATGGGTGCGGTAGTCAACAAAGTCTTGAGCTTCTGAAAGCTTTCTTCACACTCATCCGACCATACAAATGGAACATTTTGCTTAGTCAAGTTCGCCAGTTGGGAAGCAACAGCAGAGAATCCCTTGACAAATCGGTGGTAGTAGCTAGCTAACCCAACAAAGCTCCGTATTTCTGACACAATAGTAGGTCTTACCCAATTCTTTACTGTCTCAATCTTAGATGGATCCACCATCACTCCCTCCTTAGAGACCGCGTGTCCCAAGAAGGACACTGAATCTAGCCAAAACTCACACTTGGAGAATTTGGCATAAAACTTCTTCTTCCTCAATAATTCTAACACCCTTCTCAAATACTCCTCATGTTCCTTCTTGCTCTTTGAGTATATCAGTATATCATCAATAAATACGATCACGAAGAGGTCCAAATATGGCTTAAAAATTCCGTTCATCAAGCTCATGAACGCAGCAGGGGCATTCGTAAGACCAAAAGACATCACTACAAATTCGTAATGCCCATACCTCGTTCGAAAAGCAGTCTTTGGCACATCCGTTGCCCGTATTTTCAATTGATGATAACCGGATCTCAAGTCAATCTTAGAGAAGACACAAGCACCTTGTAACTGATCGAACAAGTCATTAATGCGAGGAAGAGGATACTTGTTCTTTATGGTTACCTTGTTTAGTTGTCTGTAGTCTATACACATTCGAAAACTCCCATCCTTCTTCTTTACAAACAAACAGGAGCACCCCAAGGAGATGCACTTGGTCTAATGAAGCCTTTGCTCAACAACTCTTGAAGTTGTGTTTTTCACTCTCTTAACTCCGCGGGAGCCATTCTATAAGGGGGTATAGAAATGGGGCGAGTACCCGGTTCAAGATCAATACAGAAGTCAGTATCCCTATCTGGTGGCATGCCAGGAAGATCTGCAGGGAACACATCCAGAAACTCACGGACCACCGAAACCGACTCAATCGAAAGTACTTGGGTAGTGTCATCCTTGAGATGTGCCAAGAAAGCTAAACACCCTTTACTAACTATTTTCTTAGCACGAAGAAAGGAGATGATACGCACCGGATTGGAAGTGTAGTCACCCTCCCACACTAACGGATCTGTCCCAGGCTTGGCTGACGTCACCGTTTTAGCATTACAATCCAAGATCGCAAATTGCGGAGAAAGCCAAGTCATACCCAGAATTACATCAAAATCATTCATTTCTAAGATAACCAAATCTACATAAGTGTTGCTCCCCACAAAGTTCACCAAACAAGACCTATATACCTTTTCAACTACCACAGACTCACCCACCGGAGTAGAAACACGAATAGGTATATCAAGTTCACAATGTAAATTTAAACCATTAGCAAATGAGGAAGATACATAAGAAAATGTGGATCCAGGATCAAACAATACAGAAGCCATGCAATCACAAACTAGAAGATTACCTACGATGACAGCATCAGATGGCTCCGCTTCAGACCGCCCAGGGAAAGCGTAACAATGGGCCCTTTCGTTTGTTTGTCCGTTGCCCCTACCATGTTGTGATGTAGTGGCTCCAGTTTTCCCATCACCTCGACCATTTTGGTGACCACCATTACCTCGACCACCACGTCCTCTAGAATAACGGCCTCTACCATGACCACCTCTACCTCTAGCCATTGGGGGTCTATAACTCTGTTTGGAACAATTCCTCCTAATATGTCCAGTCTCCCCACATCCATAACACTCTCTAGAGTCAAGCATAGGCCTCTCAGAGAAGTGTTGACCGGTCTGAGGTGGACCCCAAACTACAGTCTGTAGCGAAGACTGAATTGGTCGAACTGAGTAACCTCCGGAACCCTGTCCTCTAGAGTAAGAACCATTAAACTCACCTCCCTTTCGGAACCTCTTTGATGTCGATGCCATGGTGAATTCATCTGGCTTCACTCCTTCCACCTTTACCACGAAATCTACCACTTCTTGGAAGGATTTTGCCATAGCCGCTACCTGTAAGGCTGAAATCCGTAACTCTGACCTCAACCCCTTCACAAAACGACGAATCCGCTCTTGTGGACTGAAACAATGTTGGGTGGCATATCTGGATAGTGTACGGAACTTAGCCTCATATGCATTGACCGACATACTACCTTGCTCTAGGCTCAAGAATTCATCCCTTTTCCTATCCCTCAATGTCCGAGGGATATATTTCTCCATAAACAAGCTAGAGAATGACGCCCAAGTTATAGGTGGTGCCTCTGTTGGTTGACACTCAACATGTGACCGCCACCACATTTTGGCGTTCCCTTGAAACTAATAACTCACGAACTCAACACCAAACCGTTCTACAATACCCATCTTGTGTAGTAGCTCATGACAGTCAACAAGAAAATTGTAAGCATCCTCAGATTCAGTACCCTTGAAGACTGGAGGTTTCAATTTCAAGAACTTACTGAAAAGTTCATGCTGATCATTTGTCATTATAGGCCCAGTAATCAGACGTGGAAATGTGCCTATATCTAATGAGACATCCATACGAGGAGACTTAGTGGCTGCATGTTGTACCTTTGAAACCGGAGGTGTTGGTGCAGAAAACACTGGAGGTGCCTGACCCTGATCAGACAACCCACTAAGATAAGCGAGAACCTGATTGATCATCTCTGGGGTAGGTTGGGGTGGCAATTCCTCATTTTGCACTCGTTCATTTTCCCCGTCCTCCCCTTCTCTTATTACTTCCTCAGTCGGTGGAGGAGTCACCGCCCTAGCATCAAATGGGCTAGGTGCTCGTCCTCTCCCTCTAGAGGACGTCCTCCCATGACCCCTACCACGGCCTCTTGCCGTTGCTCTTCCTCGAGCCATAGCCCCAGTGGCTGGCTCAGACGCACCCTGTTCCGCTGGTGCTGGTGTTGGTGTTGGCGTAGTCGTTGCTCTAGTTCTAACCATCTGCGAAATAGAGTGAAGATGGTCAGATACCAATTTGTATCACCTAGATACCAATTGGACCCAAGTAATAGAACGAAAGAAGAAAGAAAGAATGGAATTTTCCTAAAGTCTTATAGCCTCTCAAGGGAAAGTAAAGGCGTCACCCTACCGTTCCTTAAGACTCTACTAGACTCGTTCTCGTGTGGTGAGACCAACGAACCTAATGCTCTGATACCAAGTTTGTCATGACCCAAACTGGGTTGCGACTGGCACCCACACTTACCCTCCTATGTGAGCGAACCAACCAATCTAACCTTAACATTTCAATATAATATCAACAGAATGTAATGCGGAAGACTTAAACTCATTAAATAAAGATCAATTCATTAACTTCTAAAATTCAACATCTATTATTCCCCAAAATCTGGAAGTCATCATCACAAGAACATCTACGATCAAATGACTAAACTAAGAGTATTCTAAAAGCTAAAAATAAATAAGAAGCTAGTCCATGCCGGAAGTTCAAGGCATCAAGACTTGAAGAAGAAGATCCAGTCCAAGCTAGAAGCATTAGCTCACCCTGAATTTCCGATGTAGTAAGACTGACTTGAATTACTGTTGAGTTGAAGACGATGGCACGTTTGCTGCACTCCACAAATAAATAAGAAGAGAACATAAAAGTAGGGGTCAGTACAAAACACGGGTACTGAGTAGATATCATCGGCCAACTCAAAATAGAAATCAATATATACCAAGTAATATCATAAAATCAACTATGATACTCAACATGTAGCAACAACAAGTACTATATCATTAACAATTACCGTCGAGTTCACACATGAGGACTCAAGCCTCGATACCATACTCATTTGGGAATCATGTTCATTAGATTGAGTATATTAACATCTTTCAAGATTCATTATCTTTATTTCTCTTGTGTCGGTACGTGACACTCCGCTCCCTCAATATTCATTAATCCTCTTGTGTCAGTACGTGACACTCCGATCCCCTAAATCTATGTGTCGGTTCGTGACACCCGATCCCCTAAATCTATGTGTCGGTTTGTGACACCCGATCCCCTAAATCTACGTGTCGGTTCGTGACACCCGATCCCTTAATACTACGTGTCGGTTCGTGACACCCGATCCCCTAATACTACGTGTGGGTTTGTGACACCCGATCCTCTAATTCTACTTGTCGGTTCGTGACACCCGATCCGCTAATTCTACGTGTCGGTTCGTGACACCCGATCCCCTAATACTACGTGTCGGTTCGTGACACCCGATCCCCTAATCTCCTTCCATCAATTCATCAAGCATTCTTTCTTACCAAGGCATCATCAATCCCATTATTTTAGTTCATCACGCCTTCTTTTATACCAAGGCCTCATTATTAACAAAGAGATTAGGATTTTGCAAGATTTGGGATTCAATAACTTCATCATGCTTATATAATCACAATTATATAATTACATTCATGCAAGCATACAATTAAGCACATAGCAGGGTTTACAATATTATCAATACATCTCATTCTCTATTAAGAGTTTACTACGAATATCGTAAGAGAAACCATAACCTACCTCCACCGAAGAATTGCGATCAACAAGCTATCTTCTCAAAATCCTTGCTATCCTCTTCGTTTCTCTCTCTCTCTACTCGTTCTCTTTCTTTTTCTGTTTTCTCTTTGTTCTTTCTATTTTTCTTATTCAAACCCTCTTTCTTTTACCCTAATTAACATATAATCAAGTGTAAAAGATGGCAATAATAACCCACTAATTAACTTAAGGTTACCTCTTTTAACCCCCAAGTAATTAGACTTATTAACATTAACCCACTAACCTTATAATTAAAGCAGGAATAGTCAAAAACGTCCCTTAAAACGTATAAAGAAATCCGACCCGGACTGGGATTGCGCAACCTTTGATGGGTCGTCGTGCCTGCGACGGTTCGTCCTGCAGGTCGTCACAAAGTTCAGAAACCCAAATTTCCGCCAAGGGTCTGTGACGGTCCGTCACACCTGTGACGGTCCGTCACACCTGTGATGGTCCATCCTGCCATTTCGTTACGAAGTTCAGAGAGTCGATTTTCAGTATCCAATTTTCAGTTTTTCCCAGTGTTTTGAAATGAGACCCTGCGACGGTCCGTCGTGCCCATGACGGTCCGTCGTGGGGTTCGTTGTTTCTGCTAGTTTTTCCAGAATTGAAGTCTGCTGCTCAATACGACGAAACAGGTCGTTACACAACCCTTTTTAGACTTTTAGGCTACATCTTGGTGCTTCTTCTCTAAATGCAAGGACACCTTTTCGTAAAGCTTCTTCGTGGATTCATCTCAATTACTCCCATCTAGGCTTAACATAACATCTTGAGAAAGAGGAGTGAGATCTAAAGGGAAGCAGGGTTAAAACCATAAACCACTTCAAACGGAGTCATGCCAATACTTCTATGAATAACTCGATTATATGCAAATTCAACAAAAGGCAAATATTCCTCCCACAAGGACAACTTTTCATGCACTACGACACGGAGCATATAACCCAAATTCCTATTTACAACTTCCTTTTGGCCATTAGTTTTTCGGTGAAAAGAAGTTGAGAATATCAACTTAGTACAAAGTCTACCCACAATTTCTTCCAAAAGGGACTAAGGAATTAATTGTGTGTGTTGAATTTGCTTCATCCAAATCCATTACCTTTTACTATTTTTGCGTTCATTGGGGACGATTGAACTTATTTTTATTGGTGGTGGGGTCAATGGATTGTGAGTGATAGGGTGAATTCTGAATATTCCAATCACAACCCTCTCTTTGAGTTTTCTTGTTTGTGTTATTTTTCTCGAAGATATTGCTTAATTTTTATTGAACCGACATGTTTATGAATTAATTGTGTGTGTAGAAGCATGATAAAAAATGAAGCATGATGGGATAATTTTTTTGAAAAATGATACAAGTCCAAATTTAGAAAAACATCTACCATAAGTTGTAGACTAGCATAAGATGATATGTGTTGGCTGTAAGCATGAATGATAATGAACCAACTTTATTTCATGACCTTGAACTGGGTACACTGGTAATTTGGTAATGAAATTATGTGCCAAAAGAGTGTAAGAATTATTGTAGATTCAATTAATGTGTGCCAATCCAGAAGTTGCCCCATTAGTCCTGCGAAAATAATCTACTCGAGAGTCTAGGTAGTGATCAGAGGTTATTGTTCTAAACAATCCACTAAATGCCTAAACGAATCTAACCAAAAGATATGAATGTTCCCATTGATCCAAATACTTTGAGCCTTAATGATACAACTTTTTTCAAAACCTCTAACTCACATTCCCATAATCTACTGTATTTGCCCCAATCTCTCCTTGGACATGCGCACCTCAACTTAGGCCAAAAGCCTAAGTTGAGGGTGCTTAATGAAAAAGTGACCTCAAATCTTGGCTCTAATCTAAGATCAGGCATTGTGTATCTCAACTAATGGAAAATCCATAAGTTGAGGGGTGGCTACGAGAGAGGAAATCAAAGAAAAAAAGGGCATGTAAAGAGTTGGGTGTTGAAACAAGAAGATGAAACTTTGTATGAGAGAAATTGAACAAAATTGAAAAATAATAAAACGAGAGAAAAATAAAGAGCCACAAAATTTTGAAAGTTACATACATTGTTGAAACGAATCAGGGGAAAAGAAAAGCAAAAGGTAGTATGTCAAAAAAAGGGGAAAAACGAGGTATGATAGCCTAATTTATGTTAAGGAAGACAAAACGTCACTTAAAGTACCCAATGACACCTGACCATTAGCCTACATAACAAGTCAAGAAAGTCGTATAGTGATCCTAGAATCTAGTTTGGAGAGTTTAAGCAGTGAAAATAAGGGCAAGCCTCTGGTATTGAACACTAATGTGATGTGAATTACTCCTGAGCGTGAATGTTGCATTAATCCCTATACTCAAAATAATCTATATTGTGTGAAAAAGGCGATTATTATTAAAGTAAGTGCACTAGTGGCATTACCAAAAAGTTTGTATCTTGAGGATGGTGACACAGTGCACGTCGTATGGTTGATTGGTCTATCAATTCCATGTTTGGATCTGTACAAATTAGATTGTAGAGTCTAGGAGAAAAGGATTTGCACTTTGAAAACAGATTTGGTAGAGAAGCCATGTCATTGATTGTTCTTGAATTGCTTGCTTCAATTTAAGTGTCATTTAGAGTCTTAGTATGTTGCTTGAGGACAAACAACGATTAGAAGTTGAGGGTGTTGATATACCGTGAGTTTCCAATACTATTGATGCATTTCACTAAGGATTTGTGAGTGTCGAAGGTCGTGTTGTGTTAGTTTTATGCCTTTTTTGTTGTGATTTCAGTAAATAAACTCAGGAGTAGAGTTTTAATGATAGAGCCGAGACAGGTGCAAAATGGACACCTACGGAGGCATCATATGAACCATAGGATGAATCAGGATCCGTAGGTAAAGATCGTAGAAGAAACATGCATAGAGGTGTTAAAGCTCAGGGAAATCTTGACCAATTGTGGAACCATTGTAGAGATTTATGGACCATAGAGCGACCTAAGTACCGTACTGAAGCTCCGTAGAAGTAATCAGAGAAGTGAATCCAGCACCTGACGCTGAAATAATCTAAGTATGGAGCGATGGAGTGGAGCGACGGCCTGTTGTATTAATGACGGTCTGAGCTTTTGCATTGTAGAAGCTCAATGAGAAGTGATTCTTTTTTAAGGTTGAAAAATTTGTTAAGTACTGAACTACGGAAGGGACATACAAATCGTCACTCAACTAACGGACGATGGGTCATCCTCATAGAACGAAGATGTGTCCCGCCGTTTTGTTTCCCTTTTAATTTAGGAGTTGTTTTCTATAAATAGGGGATGGAAACCTCATTTTTGAGGGTTAGACATTATTACTCTTGTTTAGTTGTTGGCTTTTGAGATCTACTTTGCAACTCTAGCAAGTTATTGATTTCCTAAGTTCTATTTGAAGATTTTGGATTGCAAATCAAGTGGATTTTTGGGGTTTATCATTCTTATTATGTAAGTTCATGATTTCTTCATCTATAAACAGGAATTATGATCCTACTCATAGGGGTAACTAATTTCACAACTAGGGTTGTGGGAACCATGAACGATTAACAATTATGAATAGTAATGAAGCAATCTTCGAATAGTTTTTTGCATGCATTGATAATTATTTTGTTTAGAAGTCTCTTTAACGAGTGCACATATTAGAACCTTCCTTGTTGCTACTTTCTAGACAGAGGAGGTAGTTAATAATAAAATAATTATCAACATTGAATTAGTGTGATACTATCTATTAGCCTAGTGTCAATTGGTGCGAGGGTGAAAACTAAACATACATTGATGCAATGTCTAATATGAGGTAAATATAAGGGTTACTAATTTATGAACACGTAGCCGGACCAAGTTGCGGGGTGAAATTATCTAGATGTCGGACCAAGGATTTATAGATACATAACTTATCACTTTGCATATAACACACTAGGAAGGAAGTGCTATTACAAGGATTACCGTGTTATGAGCTTGTAGGGAACACGTATACTCTAGTTATCTTCTCATCTTGATAACAATCAAAGTTAAATTTTTCTTACTTGATATTTACAAAATATTAGGAATTCTTTTCACACCCCCCCCTAACTTTATTGTTTCAAATGGCTTTGACTAAATGGATATAATCGTGGGTTTACCATATTCCTCATGAAATATACCACAACCTCCTAGTTGGATTCTTTAATTGATACGATCACTTTTAATTCTTTAGGTAGGTGTAATTTCAGCGTATCAATTATGTCTTTGGAAGTTGGATTGTTGGAATAAGGAACGTCCAATTCAGATTTTAGATTGCTAGTTTAGTGTTTTCCTTACCCCTTTATTTTTATCCGTTTTTGGTAATTAATTGGGGATATAAGCTAAAGTAGTTCAGGTTACAGTTTTATCAAAATATTTAGGGTTTTGAGAGAAGATAAATGTAAAGGAGAAATGAGAATGAAGGAGAATAAGATTCAAGATACATCAAGGTTGTCAAGTTTAGCTTGTGGATTTCATTGGAGTGATTCCTACAAAGGTATTTGAGATCACATAGCGCTAGGTCGATTTGCCCACACACCAATCATGTTTGTTTTCAGAGAACTTAAGTTCTTGAAAGCTTAGAAATTGAATTATTTATGGATTTGTTGAAGTTCCATTAGATTCTTGATTCGTTTAATTCGTTGAGGAGTTGCTTGATCCTAATATGTGAGTTTGGGTTCGTTTTTGAGTTGAATCTGATGTATGTTGAACATTTAATTGATTCCACGTTTTAGGCGAAAGAACCATGGAGTTTAGAGGGTTTAGAGCTGAAAAATGAAGAAAAATTTTTGTCAAACAATATTTGATATCAGTGGCACGTCCCGCAACAGAGCCGCAGATTTGGGAATTTCTGTTTCATGTCGCGGAGCAAAACGAGGTGTTCTACCTCAAAAGAAAATTTTGAAACCAAAATATAATTATACCTCCGCATCGCAGCCGCAGATTTGGGAATTTCTGTTTCATGTCGCGGAGCAAAACGAGGTGTTCTACCTCAAAAGAAAATTTTGAAACCAAAATATAATTATACCTCCGCATCGCAGACCCACCTTCGTATTTTAAGAATTTAGTCTTTTCTTATGTTTTGCATCTAAAATAACTCCTAATCATCATGAGATATTTCCTATAACAAATCAATATCCTTGAATCCATAATTCAATTCAAGGAGCGTTAAGAGTCAAGTAAAGAGCAACTAAGATCAAGTCAAGAGAAGTCAACAGTAAAGTTAAGAGGTCTTCCTAATATTTTCCAACAGTTTTTTGCAAACGTTTTAATTTTGTTTTAAGACACAAGTTTAGAATTCAGTAAAGAGTAAATTTGAAGTTCATTTCTTCAAAATTATATGGGGACTAAGTATTTCCAAAGATACTTAAAATGTTTTTACATTTAAATAAGAACAGAAACTGAGATTCCCAAAGAGCCATCGGTCTAGTTTTGAGAAAAGAGTAATCACTTTGTAAATGAAGCAAGAGGGGAAACTCTGATTTCCAAGATATCCTTTGAGCTAAGTATTTTAACACTTATCTGAAATCACTGAAGAAGTACGTTTTTAAACAGAAAAAGCTAATATAATATAAAGTTTTTTGGAGTAGTATTGAGCACTAATACAGGGAAGAGTTTAGACTACTCTCATCCCCCATAAAACGTGTAGTCATCATGGATAGAAAAGAGTCATATTTTTAGATGAATCTTTTTCGCATAGACTAGTGGATCCACTTAGCAATTCAGGTCCTATACCTTAAGCAGGGCATAGGATATGCTGACAGCATGAGGGAGATCGATGTATCATCCTAATAGCTCTTAAGTGATGGTTGTCGGTTATAGAAACTCCTACAACAATACTTTGTATTTTTATATAAATTAGTTTACTTTTATTTCTACATACATCTCAGAATTATTTGCGTCTTTGAATACAGCAAAAGTTGGCATCCACATTTTAAATAGTTTTTCTTTATATTTCACTTGTTTTAAATTGCTCTATATTGAAATGAGTTCAATTTTGTTGAGTTGAGTTGAGTTTGGTAAGTTCTTCAGTTTCTTTTGGATTCTTTCAAGCCTATGCTGTATTTAGCATTCCAACTCAGATAAACGTACATGCAATGTACTAATGTCAGTTGGTATACATTGTATTATGATGCAGACACATGTAACTAGGATCGGCATTCCGGCGCACCGTTGATCTAATGAGCAGTTCAGAGTTAGTAGGTGAACCTCCTTGTTTTCCAAAAGACCGATTTTCATTGCTTTCAGTAATGTTTTTAGT
The DNA here is from genome assembly GCF_036512215.1 of Solanum lycopersicum. Lineage (NCBI taxonomy): Eukaryota > Viridiplantae > Streptophyta > Magnoliopsida > Solanales > Solanaceae > Solanum > Solanum lycopersicum. Next base: position 6,013,401 of record NC_090805.1, read on the forward strand.
TCATTAGGATGTTGTTGTCATGACCGACACTATACCCTAGAAGTTAGGGCATTCCTTAGTTCGTGACGCGACTTACTTGACCTCTTAATGGTCTTGTACAAGCCCTTTCGTATCGTTCATCGCATATACATATATAAAAAGTAGTGGGGAATTAAAACTTTTCACAATATTCGAATACTCTCTAAAAGTTTATTTCATATAAAAACCATAGGAAATACTAAGTCTCATTTCATCAAATCTTACACATAAGAGTACTTGGGACACGACACATACAATAGAAATATAGAGCTACTAAGTCTATTGCAATACTTTGATAAAAGAAATTAAAGACAACTATGCCCTCGAGTCAAATAAGGACATACTTCAACTTGCTTGAAAGATCCTCTAATCCAAGATTCGCTCTCAAAAGCACCTTCACCTATAAATCACTTTAGAGATAGATAAAAGCATGGAATTAGTACAAACACATGACTAATATGACATCATGCATAAAAATCATAAAAATAAAAATTTAATGGAAATCTGCTCTTTTTGATTAAAACATCATAGTATAAGCATAAGAAAAACATTTAAGACCATAGAAACACATAAGATAACACTTAAGCAATTTATCACATTTTTGGAGAAACGTTACAGTAACTCATATCACTGTCACTATTACACCGAAGTTATTCCACGTAACATTGAACAATTTCTAGCATGCAATCTTCTCACTAAAAGCTATCCTATGACTCACTTAAGTAAGACAAAGAGAGACCACCGACGCACCTTCTCTAGGCACACCTAAATGACCCTTAAGACCACCTATAATGAGGTACACACTCTTACTCCTACCAAAAGTTATTCTAAGGTTCACTTGAGTGAGTTGTGAAGCGATCACCCATACAATCCCTTCACACACACTTAAGAGATCCTATAGATACCTAGGATAAGATCATTCTCACTTAATACAACAACATACATATAATATGACATTCTCCCTTCCAAAGGTTATCAAAAGACTTACTTAAGTAAATCAAGAAGAGAATGTCCATACTTGACCTCTTAAAGATTACCTAAATAATCCTTAAGACTACCTTAGTTTGGATCATGTCTACTTAATCAACCAACTTTTGTAACTAGATTCATTTTTAAGACTTATCTAGGTAAGATACAAAGTGACAATTTCTATGCCCCCTTCACACCTTAACTAGACAACCCTCTACTACTCTAGATAAGTACTTATTCATTTAACATGATTTTGTAACTTAAGTCATAACATTCATTAGTTCATCTAAGAGAATTTCATCACATAAGGACATTGAAGTAATGGTGTTAGAAAAGACATAGGTAAAAGACACACGAAATCTCACTAACATCTTCAAATCCTATTGTGCTATGTCTAGATAGCGTCCCATACCACCACCTAAACTTCATAAAATTTCTCCAATACTAGTAGGTACCCATATGATTAGAATAGGCAATAAACGACATTGACCATGGTAGCTAATGGAATCCAGAGTTGTATGGTACAACTTGGACACCTCAAATGTAGACACATGGTTAAGGAATATGAAGGGTTTCTTTACAGTCTAGTCTCATCTTTCACTAGAGATACTTTCCAAACCATACTCACTCTCTGCTAGCCTTTGTTCTCATAGAGTTATTCACATTAAGGATCACATGAATAGGTTCCATCTCTAGTTCACAACCCAATCACATTCTCCCTACCAAAGAGGTCCCCTAGAGATGCCTTTAAATGGAGAAGAAGATAGCTTAATGAATTTCGTAAGTATGATATCATGCCATTCCAGATAACCAGCCTTAAGTCCATCATTTATACAACAAGTATACCATTACGACATTCTACTTCAAGGTCCATAACCTTATCACTAGGTTGAAGGCTCTACATAAAAGACCCTCTTAGTATCATTCAAGGTCACATGTCATTCATATATTCAAGATTAAGAGTCTTTAGCATCTTATGTCAAGAAGTCACATTCTCATTATGCATATGTCAAGTAAGGGAGACTAGTATACTAAAATAAGACACAACTTACTTCACATATAACATATCATTCTAGAAGCACATAAGATCAACTAGGCATACTTACTAGTCATCCTACACACCACTACAATATCATTAATGTAACCATCATAAGACTCACAAAACCAATTAGGAACAATCATGCATCAACTCAAAGACTACACACATAATGACATAATCATAGTCTAACATGATCATTTTATGACAATAGAAGAACACATACTTTAATCTTAACCACATGAAGATAAATATGATCATACTTCACATAAATCATCGACACAAATCAACATAGTATATCAAGTAGTTGCCTACAAGGCCATGATCATTATAATATATAATGTATCATCTGCGGAGAACCCATTAGAAGCAACCGGCGTCATCGTCCTCTTTGAGGATTAAGACTAGCTCTTAGCTTACGTTTTTACATTCATAGGTTAAAGTGCAAAATTTTTTAAAAATTTTCATTAGTTCTATATTGAAGTTTATATATATCGAGTATACATAGACCTTTCATATAAGAAGATTACTTAGTCTTCTAATTTTATTGCACACATATATATAGAATATAACATAGTCTCAAATAGTCGTCTCATCTCATAACCATCTAACAAGAGTGTAATAATTTGGGCCTAGCCAATACATCAATATAAAAAGACCATATAGAGGTCATACAATGTTTGTTATTCAAATGGAAAAGAATGATCATTAGAGTCTTAATACTAAAACAATTTCATAAGATTGATAGTGTAATTACCCTCGGAAAGTAAGGACCTATCCAACTTGGATGATTAAGAATTCCAAGTGTTCTTCAAAGTCATCTCCAAAAGCCCTTCAACGAACGAAACAAACAATGTTGGGGAAAAGGGAAAAAATGGGGTTAGTACACCACCTGTACAAAGTATGTGACCATATGCACACATATCATAAAATAATTCTAAGAAAAGGGATATTTCATAAAGGTATGCAATCTACTTTGAAAAGTTGTATGCACATTCAATAAGACCATACCAATCAATAAAACATATTCATTAAGTCATACAAATGTACATCACAAGACCTACAACACCAAGTCTAGTCAAGTCAACATGCATATAAAAAATTGAACACATAATCAAAGTAACTCTATCATTAAGTTATAATATCAAAAAGCATGAATAAGAGTACATTTCAACATAACCAAAGCAAGACCATTACTCATAATCCTCTTTACCGCTTGTGCAATGACTAAGCAAAGACCCATAACGTTTCTTAATCAAGTAAACTTAGAATGAACCATAACCAATGTCCAACTTCACATAGAATAACATTAACAATACATAATATCATACATTAGCAATAGAGACCAAATACATGTTCCTACGAGAAATCAACATCACATAGTGTCATTAACATGTAAGATGATCATACACATATTATTTATTCCTAAAGTCAAACTAGTGCAAGGCATAGGTAGAGTCTCATACCCATACCTAAGCTAAGTCAAACCTCTCAGTCACCCTAGTTGTTTTTGTAAGACCATAAAAATGACTTTAGTGAAATATCGACTAACATGTTCGTATTTATTGTATAATGTCATAAATATGTTATTATATATGGTATTGATGCAATGTCTAAAGTATTAGGTGGATTGAAACTCCAATGTCAAAGGACGACCAAGACGTTTTACAACTAAGTCATCTATGATCCTCATATGTAATTTATGTGCTATTGTGTGGTTCATTAGGTTTAAAGATTCTTAAATGAGTTATTATAAATGTATAGGCAGTGTGTCTAGTTTTGTGTAGTTTGGAGGTCAAACGTCCATGATGTTCAAAAGATGTGCCTTTAAATGACCTTGTATGTCTAGGTAGGTTTCGTCAAATTTTATGTGTTCGTTTTGGGTAAAATTAATGTGAGAGGTTTTGAACTCATAAATGATATTTTTTGGGGTGAAATCATATGGGAAAACATCCCCAAGTACCAACCAAGGGTCCTTAAGGAAGGACACATGTTGGTGGCCAAAACTGCCCAAAGGTAGTCCACCTACGGAGGGAAATCGACGGCTAGTGGCCTGGTCGACGCCTCGTAGGTGGTGGGAATCTTTGGAGACTTATACTAGTAATCAAACATTCCATTTTCTAGGCTCTGACTCAAATGACGGTGGACAACACAGCTTGTAAGTGCATTGACGCCTTGTCGATGGGTTAGTCGTCTGTGAGCCGGTGTTACGCGCCACTCACCTTTAAGTGAATGGGTGATGTTGTAATTTAAAAAAATTTCCAAATAAGAGTATTGGAGGTTTATTAAGGTACTTTTGGGTATTTTAAACAAGTATACAAGTGTTTAACACTTAGAATATTTCACTCTTCCAAATCAAAACCCCAAAATCCTTTAAGAACTCCCAAAGACTCCATTGAAGTCCAAAATCAAGAAAGAGCTTGGTGTGAAGTTTTGAGTGGAAATTCTTCATAAATGTGAAAATTATCATCATTAATTTATGAATTTTTATCCTTGAAACTCGTTTCATCAAGGAGCCCCAATTCTTAAGATTTTTTCTAAAGTTTACAAAGTTGAATTGTCCAATTTCATGATTTCACCGTGGGTTCTTGCAATAATGATTTCTAAACATTTATTAATGATTTAGTTGAAATTTTATTGATTATTTTAATATAAATTACCTATGAACCCATGAATTTGATGAACCCTAGTTTTTGGCTAAGTTTTGGGTTACTTGATATTGATGAATTCTTATACAGTTTTATGTGGGCTATTCATTGATATAATTATTGTAGTAAATTTATTTCAAGTTTGTATTAGATTGATGAATTAACATTGACTTGACCTAGTTCATTTATTATTGTAGTTTTTATATTGAATTGTTGGTTATGGCCTTGGGTAAGAGTCTTGTGTTACCGAATTGAGTAATTTGACGTTGGATTGATAAGTTGACAATACTGTGGGGGTATGATTCATATTTACTTTAATTTGATATTGTTTATACTTCGATTTTACTGTGATTGGTATGGTCCACTTATGGTGGCGATGTTATGTGTTTTACTTGCAATTGATGTGGCCTTGTCGGCGTTAATTTATGCAATATGATGATCTTGGACTTGTTGGACACTACATGAAGTAATATGAATATTTGTGTAGTTTGATTATGTGAAGCATGACATTATTTATCTACATGTGAAGTTATATGTGTATTGAATTATTCATGTTGTTTTAGGTGACCATGATAGACTATGACTTTGACATTATGTATATACTGTTACGTGGAGTCTTGGTTATTCCTACTTGGATATATGATTCTAAGTTCATTACATTGATGATGTTATGATAGTATATATGATGACTTTAAGATGGTAGGTTTGTTTCCAGGTGCTTCTAGAATGACTTGCATTATGAATTAAAGGTGAAGTACGTGGTGTCCTGTCTTGGTTGACTTGTGTCCCATGCTTGATGTATATATGATTATGAATATATGATATCTTGATTTAGGGTGTTAGAAATCATAGTCTTGAATGTATGAATAATATGTGATCTTAACGAACTTAAGAGAAGAGTCTTTTATGTGAAAACCTTGACTTAGTGGTAATATTGAGACTGTTGAAGTCGTAAGCCATAATGGTATCCTTCAAAGTAAAGGGATGAATGAATTAAGGTTAATTTTCTGGAGTGGCATCATATTAATCCTTAGTAAAGTCATCATGAGCTTTGTTTCGCCATTGTGAGGTAGCCGTAGTGGACTTTCTTTGGTAGGGTAAATGTAATTGGGTTATGAACATGTTATGGAACCCTTTTATCTGAACCTAATGTGTGAATTAATCTATGAGAAAGAAGGCTAGCACGGAGTGAGCATGGTAAGGGGAAGTAGTTCTAGTTAAAGAGGTGAGACTAGATTAAAAAGTATGCCCTTCATATTTCTTAACCATGTGCCTACATGGGATGTGTCAAAGTTCTACCCTTGGAAAGTAGTTCAACCTCATCGGAGTAGGATAGAACTCGGATTCCATATCTTGCTATCATGGTCTATGTCGGTTATTACCTATTCTCATCATATGGAATACCTATTACCATTATAGAAGTTTGTGTGGTTTAGGTGGTGCTATGGGACGTTATCTAGATATTGCACAATAGACTTTGAAGATGTTACTTGGATTTCCTAGGTCTTGTCTAAGACTATTACTTGAATGTCCTTTATGTGATGTATGAGTCTTAATGAACTAATGAACTAATGACTTAGATTTAGAAGTATGTAAATGAAATAAGTACCTAATATAAATTGACTTAAGGATTCCTTAGCTAAAGTGTGAAGAGGGCATAGAAGATGATATCTTCATTCCTTATCTTTTGAAGTCTTGAGGATGACTCTAGTTAGGGAAGGTGCTTGGTGTTGTGGACATGATCTAAGCCTTAGGTAGTCTTAAGGACTATTTAGGTAATCTTTAATAGGTCACTGTAGACGTTATCTTCTTGATTTACTTAAGTAGGTCTTCTTATAGACTTTGGAAGGAGAATGCCATATCATCTATGTGTTGGTCTAACAAGTGAGAATTATTATATTCTAGGGAGTCTATAAGATCTCTTAAGTGTGTGTGTAACGGATTATATGGGTAGTCACTTCACAACTCACTCAAGTTAGACTTAGAGTCACCTTTGGTAGAAGAATCTTACCTTGATGTTTATGATGCTTGTAAGTGTCTATGTGACTCATTATAAGTAATCTTAAGGGTCGTTTAGGCACATCTAGAGAGGGTGTATCGTCGGTTTCTCTTTCTGTGACTTAAGTGAATCTTAGGATAGCTTTAAGCAACAAGACTACATGATAAAGGGCGTCTAAAGTGGAGGATAAGTAACTTCATTTTACAGTGAAGTAATTCACTGTAACAGTGAATTGGACTTATAGTAAAGTGGGTTAAAAAATATGATTTTTGGTTTGAATGTTATCTTATTTGTTTCCAAGTTGTTAAATGTTGTTCTTATGATTATAATATGATTTTTAAATGAAAAGATGTATATTTTAAATAAATGTCCATTTTCATGATTTTTATGCATAATGCCATACTTAGTATATGTGGTTGTACTAACTCCATGCTCTTATCTATCTATATAGTTCAATGTAGGTGAGGAGCTTTGAGAAGTAAAGACTTAAACCGTAGCATTCATTCAAAAGAAGTTGAAGTATGTCCTCACTTGACTCGAGGGCATATATGTCTTTTATGATTTCCATTTAAAGTATTGTATTAGATTAAGTATTTCTATATTCGTATTTTGAAGTATGGGTCGTGTCCCAAGTATTCTTGTGTCTTAAGATGATGAGATTGAGACTTAGTATTTTCTGTTGCTTTATATGAAAGAGTTTTTAAAGAGTATGTTTTGTTTTGTGAAATGTTTTAATTCCGCACTACTTTTCACTATGTTTATGCGATGAATGATATGAAAGGGCTTGTGTAAGACCTTCGAGAGGTCAATTTTGCCGGTTACAATCCGAGTTGTACCCTAACTTCTAGGGTGTGGTTTTGGGATGTGACAGGTTTGTACTTCATTACTTCATTTTAGTTTAGGGAACACTTGCCTTAACGTACATAGTCCACTAGAGCTAAGTGTGAAATCCGGTGTTGTAAAACTTTACACAGATGGAGGGTGGTCTACCGGCCAAAGTAAAACCAAACATAAACGTAAATTTCTAGGTGGATCCACTAGCTAGTCTTCCTATGGGGCAACATAGTCAAGAACTAAGAAATAGGTACAACCTCTCTACATGTCACTTGGAAATATGAGTCTCCTCTCATGGTAATTCATAAAGTGGGTATCATTCATAGGGGAGTTAACACCTCATGTGGAATGATAGGGTTAATCTTCCTCTATGGAAAACCAACACCTGTCATTGTCAAGTTCACTCAGTTCTAAGCTAAGTCCCTTTTTAAATGTCTTTAATACCGTTATTAATCATCATAACTTAATGTATGTCATAGGGTCTAATAGTTCTATAAAAATCATCATCCTCATAGCTCCATAAGAATTGCATGACTATAATCCTTTTGTTACAATTCATATTTGTAAGGTTAGCACATTTACATAGTCACATCATATTAAGTCACATTGGTAAATCATCACTATCCTTTTAACATTTACATCTTAGCCAATACCTCACAATCCCTAGTCAAGCCATTTCAAGTCAAAATCATACCAACCTTATCAATCCTAATACAAGGCATACTCCAATACATCATCATTACTTGATCACAATTAACCATAATTGAAGTAAAGAATAGGAATCACAAGAGTTACCAAGTCTCCTACATAATTCATCATCAAGGTCCTACCATGAAACCTTAATTCAACCCAACAAGAGTATAATATCGTAACATATCAATATCCAACATGATAACAAAGTCAATTGAATCATTAAATCACAATCCATTACTCGTTCATAAATAAAGATAAGAGGCTTAGGTCAATTCCATAATACACTTCGTAACCTAGATCAATTATTCAAGAACTAGCATGATAGGACTCAAATTTATCTTAATATATTCATCATTGATACAATAGCATTATCTAGTAGTAATTCAACCAATAACACAAGTCAATTGAACCAACATTACAAAATTTACATCAAGATCATAACATAAGGTTAAGGGGAATATGTCATCTTCTACAAAGTAAACCAATCTATCAATACACAAAAAAATTGAGTTAAATACATGTTAATGTATTCATAATATTCAAAATAGATCATAAACAAAGTAATTCATAACATTAGTTTTGTATTGGATGAAAACCCACTTGAAAACCTAACTTTTGAAATCAATTTGATAGAACCCCTTGAGAAAAGATGTCTCAAAGGTTAAAGGAATCTAATACCGTAATAATTGAGGAATATCGATGGATAAGTTTTAATCTTGTCAGACCATGAACCCACACTTAGCTTGGTGTTCAATGTAGTTCTTCAACTAGAGAGAAAAAGAAGAGAGAAGGAAGAGAGTTTGGGTGTTTGAATTATAGATCTTAGGTTAGTATAATTAGGGTAGGGATTTATATAGGTGGTTAACTAAATTAATTAGAACTCCACTAACTTCTAATTAACCTCCTAAATAATCCAACTAATTAAATTAACTAAATCAAAACGTGAGCAAAACACAGACCTCACGGACGACACCACGATCGATGGATCGTGTATCCATCGACGGTCACTGTGCACCTCCGTGTTGCACATCCATATATGTGTTCAGAGACTATAACTTTGGAAAAACTTGCAGTTTACATCAACAGTGGACATCAACGCCCCATCTATTGGACCACGCCTCGTCAGTTTCCTCCGTCTTTTGACACTGTCTCTTGAAAACTTTGGCCACTTTTTGCAAGGGATTCCTCCAGTGCCCTTGCTTGGTCCTTGTGGAGTTGTGACCGGAAGTTTCTACTATGAACTAACTCTAATACGTGTTATACAACCTTCTACCAATTTTCATCATTTTCTAACCCCTAAAATCTAGTCAAATAGGCTAAGGCACGCTAGTACCTCATTAAACTAGTTTCTGGACGTCATGTACGTTCTTTAAAGTTTTAGTTTCTAGACTTCCTAAATGAATTATATTTATTAAAATATACCTCAAATTAGTGTCTAAACCTTTGAATCTTAAGTTAGGATCTAGAAGACGTCTTAGATTATTGAAGTGTTACACATAAAGTAACGCGGACGAGGTCACATCATTTACAAGTAAAGAACATAGCACCTCCACCATAAGTGGACCATACCAATCACAAAATAATTCAAGAATTACATTACATAAAATAAGGAGAAATAGGGTAGCGTACCACCAATCCATTCTCACCACTTTAATCCATATCTAAATCATCCAATTTATACCAAAAGCCCTTACCCATGTCCATGATCATCAATTAAATACAAAAATCATAATACTCAATGAAACTAGGTATATTTAATATAGATTAATCAATTAAAGACAGTCTAGACATCAATTCAATACAATTCTTACATTAGTCAATAAACCAATTAAAACTACACTAGATTCATAAGCATTAAGACAATATGAAACAACCTGTAAAGTAGCCAAAAACTAGGGTTCATGAGTTACATGGGTTCATAGTTTAATTTTATTAAAATCATCTAATTAAAAAATTCACATTGACCTTTGGTTAGATCATAAAATTGGACAAGTTCATCTTTAGAAAATATAGAAATGTCTTTGAATTTTAGGCAAGGATCAAAAAACATACCTCAATGAAGCTAAACCATGAATTGGATAAAGAATCACCAAATAAATCATCAATCCAAGCTCTTCCTTGAGTTTTGACTTCAATGGAGTTCTAGATAATTTGTTAGAGATTTTGGGGTTTTGATTTGGAGAATGAATTCATATATGTAATTAGGACTTTTAAATCCACTTAAAATACCTAAATTACCCCTACATAACCACCCAACTTGGGGTTAATTAACCAATTCACCCCTTCACTTAAGAGTGCAGCAGGAGAATTACAAACCTCACCAACGATTGTCCATTGACTTGGTTGGTCGTCGTTTGGTTCAGAGATTGGCCATTGAGATCTTGAGATCCCTCGTCTAAGTCTTGACCAATGGCCTGTCACATCTGGAGAGCACCCCCTAGAAGTAACATGGCATACTTGACCTCTCGGAGGTCTTATACAAGTCTATAGTTATCAATCATTGCATTGTCATAGGTAAATTTAGCAGAAAATTTAAAACTTTCTTAGCACATCATATGCTAGAACATTAATTCATATATATCAAATATCATCATAAATAGATAAAGACTCTAGTCTCTTTTGCCATACTAGACTCAACATCATAAGAGTAGTGTAGGGACACGACCCTTATAACATAAATACATAAGTACAATAATAAAAGACTTTACAATAAAGACATGTCTTAGGAATCCTTGGACTTAAGGATTCCTTTCCTTTATCTTGGGAATCATCTATCAAGATCTTCAGCATTTACAACCTCCTTTAGGCACCCATAACCTACACTTTGTTTAAAAAGTAGTGAATAATGGAGTTCGTACACGAATGCAGTTAGTAGGCAACCATGTAAATACATACATTTAAAAGGGACATTTTCTTGTAATCATACTTCAGAACTTTTTTAGTACATCTTCATAAACCTTTATGTAATAGCATTTATATCATTCACATACTTCATATAGACATATTCAAATGCCAAATATAACATAATATCACACATAGAATTTAATCCATAGTTGAGGTCACTTTACAGTGAGCATCTTTTTCTTTTACAATGAACTTCTTCTTTTAACTCATTAACCTCCCAAGTGAACCTCCAGTTATATATAGTGCAATGCATCACTAAGGCCACAAGGAAAATCATACCTACAACTTACAGAAGTCAACACATACCATCATAGAAGTGTAATACCTCAAAAACATATTTAATCCAATACTATAAGCATATGACAGTAAGCTACATCAACTTGCACATATTCCAACTTCACTTCAAATCAATGCATTTTAAGCCCTTACTCACAGTCCTACTCCAAGTCTAATAGTTCAATGTATATGTGAAGTCCAATAACCTCAAACATCAACATAGCAAGTGAGGACAACTTCATTCATGTCAACAACCTTCATCATGTAGTCATTAAGACCAATCTAGTGAATATATGGAAAAGACAACATCTCATAGACTCATGCCATTTACTCAATCACAAAATTTGACAAATACTACAAATTCATGCATAAAGAAGATATACATAGACACATACATTAGAACACCTTCTAGGACTTCCTTTAAGAGCAACTTGTGCAATGCATAGGTGAAGTCCCTTACCCCCACCAAGAAACTACCCTTAGGTCATCATAGTTAGGGTCCTTACTTTACTTCCATTGTCCATTTTAATTTTAGGGAAACTATAGCCTAAAAATCGACACTAAGACCATGAATACTAAAAATGGAATTTGGTATGGTAGAGCCTTACACCAAGGGAAGGATTTCTTACCTACACAAGGAAGAACATTAAAACATGCTAGCATACTAAGTGAATTCACTTACTAGATGCTTTGTGGAAATCATAGTTTATGGAACTAATAGATATACATGACTCTCTACATGATCATTGGCATTGGAGCCTTATCTCATGAGAAACCATGGGCAAACCTTCCTCAAGGGAAGTCAACACCTCATGGGGAACCATAGGTGAATATTCCTCCACGGAATTCAACACTCTATGAGAAATCAAAAGTGAATATTCCTCCAAGGGAATCCAACACCTCTCATTATCAAGTTCACTCGGTGCTAAGCTAAGTTCCCTTTCTTAAAAATCCTTTACTACTTTCTTTCACAAAAGATAGGCTTAGAATATTGAATCCTTATATACTTATAGCATATTCAAGCACCTATCTAGTTTTAGGGTACACATGAGCACACCTTTTAAGGACCCTCTATTAACTATATCTTCATATATGTGTGAGTTACTTATATGTGAACAAACCTTTCACATAACACATAAATGTCACACATGTTCATACATCAATGCATAAGTCTATAAGTGTACCTATATGAGCAATTCTTTCATATCAGTCCAAGACACTATGCTCATTCATACTTTATCATATCCTATACTTAACATCATAAACTATAAGTAATATTCATAACATCTTCATACATTCATTTTCATAAACATAGATAACCAAACTTAGGAGCTATCCTATCAAGGTACACATATCCTATGCATAGACAACGTCCCATACCCTTTCCTATACTAGTACACCTATCAAATCATCCTAATTAAGGGAATACATAACATACTTCACATACATTTACCTTATATGCATAGTGGTAGACATCTAGTGAATATGAGATCAACCTTTCATTAGACACCATGACCCTTTAATACATTGTAAGCATGCATAATGCGCGAGTGTATGTGTACATTGGTCAACATGAACACATAATGTATATCCACAACACATTAAGGCAGCCACCCTATTAAGACCACAATGTACAACCAAGCATAGACCACACAACACAGTTTAGCATAACAGGCAAGCTAACTTCACATTCCACTATAGGACTCCTAACATTAGCTATTCACACATTCACATAAGGTTAAATGGAAGTGTTCATCAATCCTTAAAACTTCATTAATGGTAGAACCTACACATGATCCTAACATAGATAAACACATGCTTATACGACAGTCATACAACATAGATCACAACTAGAATAGGAAAGTATACATAGTCTTCACATAGTGTGATCATCATAACTACACATTCATATATTCAACAATTTTCCTTCAAGGACATAGTCAACACATATATCATGACAATAAAGTAAACACCGCCACCATAAGTGGACCATACCACACAATGTCATACGACGATTCATCAACAATACTATAGAGAAGTAGAGAAGTAGAAGAGTAGAGGAAGTCTTACCAATACTTTAGCCTTTGGTCATTATTGAAGTATAGTACTATATCTAAATTACAATAATGATATATGAAGTCATGCATAAGCTACTAAAAGACCAAGATACAAACTAGAACAACACATCACCAACATACTAGAAGGTAGAAGGACATAGATCTTGAACCAAATTCGATTGCATTGATCATCCATCATATTTCATTAACAGAACAATCTAGGGAAATAGCTAAAGAAATTACAACCAAGTCTAAGTGATACTTCATCTATCCTAGAATTGAGATCACATTTTGTATATATCATTATCAATCTATAGGGTAGAGAACCTAGATCAAACTTTACCAAGAGTTATTTGATTTGATCATGAGTGGATCATATCCAAAATTCATCAATAAAATCAATATAAGGAAGTGTTTAAAGAATTTATATCCTAAACGAAATCCTACTACAATTGCTATAAACTCGAGATTACAGTGATCATGTTACATTAGGAATCCATGGATGATAGAAGAATATAGGCTAATTGAACCATGATCCACATAGATCATTTATATATAAATCATCATTAATATTTTCATAAGGCAGTAGCTACAATAATCCTTACACAGAAGAATCCCACAATCGTGCGTAATAGAGTCAATGTTACAGTTAATGTCACGCTTAACTATAATTAAGAAGTAGAGATCAAGTTCTCATATCATTAATCCATATTGATCCAATATCACATAATTCATCATAAATACACGTAATAGGCAGTATATATAAGTAATTCAACAAGCTAGGATCACAATTCCATCGATATACATTCAAGATCAAAAATTCCATACTTAGGCTAAAATGATGGTTTGAAGGGAGCATGGGTTCATCATGAATTTGGATTAAAATTCACATTACAATAAACATGTTAACTTCAATTCATCATTCTAAAGCCTTTAAAAATATTTTGAGAATGAACCCATGGCTAGATTGAAGAAGAAGAGATTTGATCATAATTTCTCTTTGAAAACTGTAAGATTAACCTTATAGATGGTAGGATAAATAGAGATGAATGATAATAATACATTTATAAATAACAAAAACTCTAAAACTTGATGAATAATCCATGGGAATCCAAGCTCCAAGATGTTCTTGAGCTTCACTTCAATGAAGGTTTCTATTGATCTTTGGAGGGAAAGTCTAATTGGGTGAATTGAATTGGGAATGTGTTTGATCAATTAAATACACCCAAAATTAACCAAATAAACCTAGTAGGTTCAGGTTAGTACATGGGGTGAATTTCCCATTCACCCCATAAATAGACAGCGTGCATGGCAGTAACTGAAGGCCTGCATCGACACACCGTCCTGTGCCTTCCGTCATTTGGGTCTGAGGCTTTCGTGTTGCTAAGCCTTCTCAAGTATAATTGACCATCGACGCCTCACCATCGACAGGGCATCAGTCAAATGATGAGGCATTGTTTGGATCGTCGATTAACACTGCCAAGGTAGTGTTTCCATAGCCTTTGGGTCATTCTTGAGGGCCTCTTGTGGGGCCCTTGGGAAGTCGTACCCGTATGTTTCAAACATAAATATACACCTTAACATGTTGAATTCCTTCCATGAAAGTTTAACCCAAAATGAACACATAAAACATATCCAAACATGCAAGGCACACATGAACGTCTCAAGCGTTAACTTTCGAACATCTTAGACGTTTGACCTCCAAACTTCATGAAACTCCATATATTGCATATAAACTTGATTTAAATTATTTTAATACTTCATAAAATCATTAAAAATTCAAAAAAGCATAAAATAACATGTTGAATTCCTTCCATGAAATTTCCCCTCAAAATGAACACATAAAACACATCCAAACATGCAAGGAACTGATGAACGTCTGAAGCGTTAACTTTCGAACATCTTAGACGTTTGACCTCCAAACTTCATGAAACTCCATATATTGCATATAAACTTGATTTAAATGATTTTAATACTTCATAAGATCATTACACATGCAAAAAAGCATAAAATAATCAAAGTCCCCTTTCGCTACTAGTCATCGAACATTTTTGTCGTCCTTTGCCGTTTGACTTCCAAATCACCTCAAACTTTATACATTGTCTCAAGACCACATGATAAAACATTTTAGGACATTAGAACCTTATTAAAAACATATTAGTATATACAAAACGTAACTCATTTTGGGGGTCTTACAAGGCCACCATTTACATGGCGTCGACTAGCCTATTGGCCGTTGATTGGGGCTGGCCTAGATAGCCTTTGGCTTAAAGATGGGTCCTTCCTCAAAAACCTTTGGTTGGTCCTTAGGAATTTTTTTTTGAAGTTTTCAACCGAATATGACCGTATACGTTTTTAGGACCTCCCACATAAATTTATCCAAAATGAACACATAAAACTCAACAAAACACACTAAGACAACAAGGTCACTTAAAGGCAAAGCTTTCGAATGTCATGGGCGTTCTTGGAAGTTTGAACTCCAAACCTCATGAAACTCAAAAAACTGACTCTAAACACTATACTTACTCATATAAGGATGTCATAAGAGCATAACACACACACATAAGCACATAAAAACACATAAGGCATATAGGTGACTTAGTCATCAAACTTCTTGGTCGTCCTTTTACATTTCACTTTCAAATCACCTAAATCATTAGACACTGCCTCAATACCACATTATAAACCATTTTAGGACCTTATACCCTGATTACAAACATATTCTTGTTTCACCTAAGTCGTTTTGGAGGTATTAAAATTGTGGAGTTTGTCACAAAATCCATCTCAATTGTTTTAGAGGCTTCATAGATAGTCAAAAAACCATTTATGATTCTTTGAGCTTTATATTTCAGATGTTTTGCTATAAGAATAGATTAGACATTTTGAATAGCATATTATTTCTTCATGTTATTACATGAAATTATCTTTGTGAGTATAAGTCTTCCTGAGTGCGTAAGACAGACCAAGGGTTCACTTGGGGCCAACTATGGTTCTCGGGTGCTAGTCCTTCTCAGGGTTTAGGCTCAGGGCATGAAAAAATATGTATTAGAGCAAAGATTTCCCGAGTCCTAGGGATTCTATGAAGCTGTGTATGTAGAGTCGTTATTATCGGTATGAAGCGCACCACATTTATAATTAGGAGACTGCAACATCTAGGAATTCCTCCACTTCTTACATACTCATTTCGTGTGTTATAGTTTATCTTTAAAAAATTTTCTTTATAACTCGTGCTTATGTGTAGAATAACTGTTTATAAGTTGGAATAATTTTAGAGTGCTTTCACAGGGAATTTCTTTCCTCGTGAGCTAAGAGAATCAAAGAGATGGTTGCCGACATGAGGATCATGATGAGGTTATTATTCATTATTGGATTGACTCCTCTATCAAGTAATGTAGGTAAGGTAGCCATGCTAATAGATTTTATGGTCATAACAAGGCTGATGATCCAGGTTCATCAACATAAGGAGGACCAACTGAGAGATAGAGAAGAATTTAAGATTAAGAGGGCTAAGACAAGAGGAATGAGTCCAGGTAGCAATAGAATAATGTTAACTGTCTTCTTTATAATAGAAAAAGAAAGGACATGCTCCATAATCTTCTATTGCATCTGCACAAAGAAGCAATGAATGTACAATAATAAGTACTCTCAAAACTTCAGAACTAAACTTGCGTATTCACAAAGAAGTAAGGCACATAGGGGTACTAAGACTCTGTCATGTAATAAGTGTAGTTGGATCCACTCACGGTGTGTCAAGATGTCTCCTCTTGTCATATTCGGTAATCCCTCCAGACGTAACTGGCGTCATCGTCCTATTTGAGGACTAAGACTAGCCTTTTAGCTTACATCATTACATTCATATGTCAAATTTAGAAGAAAATTTAGAACTTTTCATTACATTTACTCAAAGGTTTATGTATACCTCTACATACACATAATATATATATATATATATATATATATATATAGCGAGTATACATAGACCCATTCGTATAGGAAGATTACTGAGTCTTCTACTTTTATTGCACATAAGTATATAAAAGATAATATAGTCTCAAAATAGTCATCTCATCTCATAACTATCTAATAAGAGTATATCAAATTGTGCCTAGCTCATACATTAAAAAAATAAGCCACATATAGGTCATACAACGTTTAGTATCCAATTGAAAAGAAAAGAAACATAAGAGTCTTAACACTAAAAACATCATCATTGCTTGATTGTGGTATCGCCTTCTGAAAGTGAGGACCTACCCTACTTGGATGATAAAAAAATCCAGGTCTCCTTCAATGTCGTCTTCAAAAGTCCATCATTGACCTAAACCTAAAATGTTTGGTAAAAGAAAGAAATGGGGCTAGTACATCATTTGTACTAAGTATGAGACAATATGCACACATATCATGAAAAAAAAGCTAAAAGGGACATTTCATTGAGTATGCAATTTACTTTGAGAACCTTTATGCACATTCAACAAGACTATACCAAATCAATTAGGAATATTCATTAAGTCATAGGCATGTACATCACAAGACCAACAACATCAAAACTAGTCAATTCGACATGCATTTCATGTAATTGGTTACATAGTCAAGTAGCTCTATTATTAAGTCAAAATTAACCACAAGTATGAATAAGAATACATCTCTTCATTATCAAAGAAAGACAATTACCCATGGGAGCACGTATCAAGTCAACAAGTGCAATAACCAAGCACAACCCATAACCTTACTCAATCAAGTAACTCAACAAGAATCATGACCAACATCCCATTTCACGTAACATGACAATTAAGAGTACATAGCATCATGCTGTAACAATATAGACCAACACATATTCATAAGTGGCACCAATCAACATGTAGTGTCAACTATGTGTAAGTTCACCATAGACATATCATGTATCATTATAAGCATATATATACATATTAACAATCTTCTAAAGTTCCCTTCAAGGAAAACTAGTGCAAAGCATAGTAGAGTCCCATACCCCTACCTAAGTTAAGTCAACCTCTCAAGTCACCCTAGTTGGTTTGTACTTCATTACTTCATTTTAGTTTAGGGAAAACTTGCCTTAATCGGTAGAGATCACAAGATCTAAGTGTTGACTCCTGTGTTGTGACACCTTACACCGATGGAAGGTGGTCTACCGGCCAAAATAAAACCCAAAATAAACATGGCTTTCTAGGTGGATTTACTATCTAGTGTTCCTATGGGGAAACATAATTCAAGAACTAAGAGATAGGTATAATCCCTCTACATACCACTTGGAAATTGGGGTCTCTTCTCATGGGAATCCATTGGATGAGTATCCCTCATTTGGGATTCAACACAACATGTGGAACTATAGGGTGAATCTTTCTCTATGGAAAGTCATTACCTCCTATTTTCAAGTTCACTCAGTGCTAAGCTAACTCCCTTTTTGAAATGTATTTAATGTCTTCATTAAAACTCATAGCTTATTGTAGGTCATAGGGTCTAACCCTTTTATAAACGTCATCATCATCATGTCTCAATAAGAATTGTATGAGTATTGTCCTTTCATTACAATTCATATAGGTGAAGTCAACACATTAACACGTTCATATGACGATAAGGAACATTGGTAAATCATTAACCATTCTTTTCACATTTACATCTTAATCCAATACCTCACAAATCATAGTCAAGATATTTGAATTAAACATCATACCACCCTATCAATCCTATTACAAGGCCTACTCAAATACAACATCATGGCTTAATCACAATTAACCATAATTTGAAGAAAAGGATAGCGATCACAAGACTTACCAAGTGTCCTTCAGAGTTCATCATCAAGGTCTTACCATCAACATTTAATTAAACCATATTAGGGTATAAAATAATCATAATTCAATGACCAACATGATAACAAGTTTAAAAGAATCACTACATCACAATTCAATACTAGTTCATAGCTTATGACAAGATACTTAGGTCAAACTCACAACATACTTCATACCTAGATGACTTCTAAAGAAATAGAATTAATGTACTATAAATAACCCTAATTAATTCATTATTTGTATAACAAAATCATCTAGTAGTAATTCAACCAATAACCAAGTCAATTGAACCAATATAACATAATTCATGTCAAGATCATAACGTAGGGTTAAGGGGTAAAGATCATCTTCTACAAACTAGAACAAAACATCAAGATATATCATAATTAAGTTAGAATACATGTTAATATATTAATAATATCAAAAAAATCATAAACAAATCAATTCATAATGTAAATTTTGAGATTGGAAAAGACCCACTTGAAAACCCAATTTTATAAATCAATTTGATGAAACCCTTTGAAGTAAGAGGTCCCAAAGGTGAAAGATATCCCATACCTTGATAATTCATGAATATTGATGTAGAAACTTATATATTTGCATCCCTTAAACCCTCCCCTATCTTGGTCTTTAATGGAGTTCTTCACTAGAGAGAGAAAGAAGAGAGAAGGAAGAGAGTTTGGGTTTGTGAATCATGAGAGCTTAGGTTAGTTTAATGGGGTTGGGGTATTTATATGGGTTTTAATTAACTTAATTAGGCTTTATTTAACCCCTGACTAATGACCTAACCCGTTAATTAATTAATTTGAATTAATTAAAAATGTGCAGTGAAAACAGGCCTTACAGACGACACCACGATCGATGGATCGTGGGTCAATCTACGGCCATCCCCCTTTTCATGTTGCACATTTGTTGTTGGATTCAGAGACTATGTAACATAGGAACTTAAAAAATTTGGCTAAGTTTTCGTCGACGTATGGAATAGATGCCTTGTCGATCCACACACGCTAGTTGTTTCGATTCATGGGTGCACACTGCCAGGCAGTTCTTGACCCCAAAATCCAAGGGCATCCTCAAGGGCCCTTGGCTTGTCCTTAGAGAGTCGTACCCAGATCTTTCAACCAAGAATCAAATTAAGCACATATTAGACACCCTTCCACCAATTTTCATCATTTTTCAACTTATAATATCTAGTCAAATAGGCTAATGCACGCTTATACCTCATTGAACTAGTTTCTGGACGTTCATGGACATTTTGGTTTCTAGACTTCCTAAAGGACTTATTTTTATCAAAATAGACCTTAAAATAGTGTCTAAACCTTATGACACTTATGTTATGCTCTAGAACATGTCTTGGATTTTCGAAGTGTTACACCACTAGTTGTGTCAGCTATGTCCAGAGCGATTATTTTATAAGAGAGTATCCTAAGGAAAAGCAGAGAAATGGTAATCAGAGATATATATCCTAGTGTTCTTCAATTGCTTCATCAAATAGAATTGCATCTAAATGAGCTGCTTCAGGGGAAGGCAGACATGAACTTGTCTTTATGCTCACTAGTCACCGACAGCAAGAGGATTCGCCAGATGTTGTCACTGATATGATCCAAGTCTTTATTTTTGATTTTCTTCATGACCCACTTCTTGAGAATTTAGCTGTTTCCACACCTATTGGTGAGTATATTCTAGTAGAGAAAGTCAATCGTGATTGTACCTTTTGCGCCAATCACAAGAGTACCATGACTTAGTTTAGTTTGACATGGCAGTTTTGATGTCATTCTAGGTATATATTGTCTTCATGCCAGTTATGTATTAATAGATTGTAAAAGTCGAGTAGTCAAGTTTAAATTTCCAATGAATCAGTTATAGAGTTAAATAGTAGTTCAGTAGTTTCTAAGAGTCGTTTTAGTTCATACCTTAAGGAAAAGAAGTTAGTTTCTAAGGGGTGTGTTCATCACTTGATTAGAGTTAAGGACTGTAGTCTTGAGATACCTCCTATTCAGTTAGTTTCAATAGTAAAAGAGTTTTCAGAAGTCTTTCCAGATGATCTTCTCAAAGTCCCTTATGAGAGCGAGATAGACTTCGTGTAAGGTTTCGTAATTCATCATAGATAAGAAGAATCTAAGAATTTAAAATAGTCATTTTTTGAGTTTAATTGGGGTAAATTCAGATTTTAGTCAGTTTCACAAAAATTAACTTCATGCTAGGGCTTGGATAAAAGAGAAGGGAAAAGAGGAAGAAAGAACTTCAAGATTCACCAAGATTAACTTGTGGATTTCGTCGGGGGTGATCCCAATAAAGTATGTGAGATAACATAGTTAATTTTCCCACACACCAATCATGATTTATTTCAGAGAATTTAGGTTTTTGAAATCTTAGAAATTGAGTTTGTTGATGGGTTTGATGAAGTTATATTAATTCCTTGATTTGTTGAAATCGCTGAAGTGTTGTTTAAATAGAATCCATCAAATTTGGTTGATTTTGAGTAGAATCTGGTGTACTTTTAACACTTAATCGATTCTAAGTGTTCGGGTAAAGAACCCATAGAGTTTAGAGGTTTTAGAGCTCAAAAACGAAAAAGAAATTCCGTCGAACGATATTTGACATCAGTTACACGTGCACTCCCACCTCCCACATCTGAAAATTTCTTCTTTGCATCGCAGAGCTGACACAAGGTTTTTTTCCTTAAATTCGTTCTCAAAACCAAATTTTAAGAGCCTCTTTGTATCGCAGGCCCACCTTTAAATATTGATTTTCGGTCTTTCATCATGTTTAGCTATCTAGAATCATTCTTAAACATCATGAGATCATTCTAATCATAATTCATAATCCTTGAATGCATTATTCAATTCAATGATCAGTTAAGGGTCAAGTTAAGAGTAGTTAAGAACAAAAGTCAAGAGAAGTCGAGAGCCAAGTTATGATAAGTTCTTAAAGTTTTAAGAAGTCTTCCACAAATATTTTAACTTGGTCTCTAAGTTTTAAGTTCATTGAAGAGTAAATTTGAAGTTCTTATGATCAAAGAAGTATATGGAGACTATGTATCCCCAAAGAGATTTAAAATGTTTTCACATTTAAATAAGAAAGGAAACTGAGATTTTCAAAGAGCTTTCGGGCTTGTTTTAGAAAAGAGTACTAACTTTCTAAATTAAGAAAGAGAGCAACTGTGATTTCCAAAATAGACTTTGAGTTATGTTTTTGAGAACTAATCTCAAATCACAGAACAAGTATGTTTTTAATAATAAAAAACTAATATAATATATTTTTTTGTGAGTTGTATTGAGCACCGATATGGGGAAGAGTTTAATCAACTATCTGCCCTCATAAACCATGTAGTCTTCATGGGTAGAAAGGAGTCATACTTTTTGGTTGAATACTTTTCATATAGTTTAGTGGATCAACTTAGTGGTTCAAGTCTTATACCTTTGTCTGGGTATAGAATGCACTGACAGCGTGAGGTAGATCCTAGTATCATCACTCACTACAACAACGAGGGACTTTAGCGACAATAAGTCAATTATAGCTAATTAATTCTTTAAGCTTAAATATTAGTGGTACATAAATTATAGCCGGTTTAAATATATTTACTGACAATACATTTTAGTTTGCCACTAAAAATCCTTTATTGAACACAACTTTTTAACATTCTATCCTTCCCTCCAATTTTTTCTATTATAATAAATTATTCCCGCTAGAAAGAGAAACCTTAATCCCTTCAAAGAGGACAATTCTATTTAGTAGCAAATCAAGACGATAGTAAAAAAGTAAAAACCCTTCAAATATGCTATAGCAGACGATCTTTGAAGTTGCTTCTGCCAATAGAAAATTTCTTCATATTGCTGCAATCAGCATGTAACTTGACCTATTGCCGACGACTCATCATTCATGAGTTAATTCTCTGCGTTCTTCTCTTTTTCCTTTTATTTTCATACTATAATTTCTTATTGATGTAACTACTACTACTTTTTGTTAGTTTTCTTTGTATAATTGTGGGTTTCTATTAATTATAAAATTTCACATGAAATAAATTGGGAACATGTCGTGCCATAGAAAATGGATATTTTATGAGCTTATTTGGAGAAAATTATGTGAAGCTCTCTGATGTACTCATGAGTCTCATGGATTAGTCAACGGAATATTGTATTATAAAGACTCTAGGCTATTCAGCAAAAATTGTGTTAAAATCCAAAAAGGTAGATATAGAGGAGATCAAATACAATCTATTACTAAGATTATAGAAAAGGCTTATGTCAATATGTGTGGTTCTTGTCAATTTTAAAAAAGTTAAAGGTTAAATTAGTCAATACATACAATATCATACATAGGTGGCATAAGATGGGTATAGAATATCAAACGTGTGCTCTGCATATTACTACATCTGCCAACATTGACACCCTCAGTATACAAGAACTTTTTATACATTGATTATATCTCCTTCAACAGTCCATATTTCTATAACAGGTTTTTAGTTGCATGTTTATAATGGAGTTTCAGCAGCAATACATTTTCTTCTTTCATGAGATTTAATTGATAAAGACTTCTATTTTGAAAAACAAAGGGCAATCAATTGGATCAAAATCGTGTACCTGCACATTATTAGCAAACACAAGTGAGCAGGTAAGTGATGTATTCATCTAATTATTTTAATACAATTTCTGATTGTTTAATATTGTCTTTGATTCCTATTTGACACAATAATTATCAATTTTCAATTGAGATTGAAGTTTACGTATTAAATAATGGACTATTATGTGTAGATCAATGTTTTAGAATTTGACATAATGGAGATGATGAGAAAAACGAGTTGTTATGGTATTTGTAAGGATATATTTAAGTTATTAGATACTTCCTCTGTCAAAAATTGTTTGTCATGTTGCGTTTATCGAAAGTCAATTTGACTAATTTTTAAAGGTAAATTAGATCACATAATTAAGAGTTTTGCATTGGAAGAGATAGATTATTGTTTTATATAATAATTGGGTTGTGCACAATATATTATTGAAGACAGTAATGGAGCTAGAAATTTCATGAAGGGTGTCCAAGTGAATCCGCTCTTCTTAAAAAGTGATTTTTTTTTAAACTAGTTAGTTTCGAACATGCAAACACATTAAGTTCTTACTCTTTCAGGGCACCTAAAATAACTATTCCACCTCATATTGTTGTGTCAAGGGTGTCCAAAATATGTTATGTAGTCACTGTGTGAGGTTTTTCCTGCGTTATTGCATGAAAAATCTTTTAAAAACTGTTATTTTGTCTTTTTTATATAATGCAATTGGAGGTTGCTGTTGCCTTTGCTTGAAAAATTAGACAAAAAAAATAAATGAATCGAGCTCCCATGAATAACCTTTGTAGCTGAGTTGGCTACTTGAACTTTCACAAGTGGTGAAGGTTCGATTTCAAAGCGAGTTCCCATTTTCTTTTAAAGGAAGAAAGAAGATCTGAACTCTGATAGTTTAGCTGTCACGAGAATTGCTATAGTTGATTGGAATTGTGAGAAAGCTGCTACATTAGATTACACAAAAAGACCTTACTGATAACTTTTTAATAAATCAATGAAAGACCTTATCAATAACCTTTTAATAAATTAGAGAATTGAGTTTTTTAATGGCGACTTTAGGAACTGAAAAACAACTTATTGAAAGGTGGAATCAAACTTGAGTTTTATTTCTCTTATTTTTATCTTTATTGGTTAAATGTGTTCTTTAGCTTTAACTTGCACCTTTTATCTTTGGATCTATATGCTTGTTTTTTTTTACTTATGCTTTACTCTATATACCAATTTTTTTTTATATTTTATATTTTTAGGAATACTAAATTTCTATCTTGTTCGTCTAATGTAACAGGGCAAGTCGGAGATTACAACAAATAAGACTATATCCTGGCTGACCTCCAATTTGATTCAAAGCATTGTGTTAACATGTAAATATAAAATACATAGATATCGAAATATATTGTGGACTTTTGAATTAGTATTATGGTTATTTTTTAAAAATAAAACCGACTTTAAAGAGTCATTTTGTATGAGGTATAAAATATAACAATTTCAGAATAAAATGTAAGATTATTTTATTTCATGTTTAGTAGGAGATATTAGGTAGTAATTGTCTTATTTATTTCATAAGTTTTGTCATAGTAATAAAATATATAATAACTTATGTATTGTAAGTTAATTTATCTCGAGATTAATTATTTATGATAACTTGATTCAAGTCAAATAATTCTAGCTTTAAATCTCCATTATGTTGGGCTTATATTGGGCCCGTGCTTGCGCGGGCTAATCTCTACCTAGTTATGACTAGAAATGTATTGCTAATAGCATTTGATGACACATCCTTGTCTATCCAAATATGTATAATTTTTGTGTAAGAAAGTTGTGATATTCTAGCACTTCACATTGATTTAATTTTGCGATATTCATATTTGAAGACAGGTTCTCACAATAATGATAGGTACCTTTTGTTACTGCGCTATAAATTTCTACTTCTGAAGGCAAGTTTTTATTATTATTTTTTTACGTTGTATTTTGTATGTTAATTCGTTCAAGTGGATGCGTCTGGGTTATGCATATAGCTTTAATATTTCTTCTTCCTAGAGTTGATCAAGGGAAACTACATAGAGTCATTAAGGTCAAGAAACAAGTTAGGAATAATCTTAAGGGTATTAATTTACTGTATCAGAGAATCTAGGTGTATATGATGTTAGTATTTACAATTCTACTTATTTTTAATACTATGATGTATGTGATTGTTATTTGGAAAATATGGAGTATTATACTCCACGCATTATCCCTCTTTTAATTATTTGAAGCACATATTCGAGTAAGCTTTGTATGACACATGTTTGATGCAATTATTCACATTTGAAGTTTGAGCTAGTTATCACTATTGATGATTTAGTTATTTTTAAGTTGTGTAAGTTTCTAATAAAGGTTACTAGATTCAAGTGTTATAATTTTTTTAATATGTTATTAAACAACTATACTAAAAGAAATGATAACCTTTGTAGGAAAAAGGTCTTCTAAAGAGGCAGTTATAAAACATTAGTTTGAGAATAAGTAGTGTGACAATAGATCCTGTCAAATAATATAACAATGCTATATGGAATACTGTTATCTTTTTATGAAAAATCATTAGCTCAAGAAGTAAAAAAGAATTGCTATAAAAATGTTACATAATTTTGTTAGAAGTTCCACCAAATATACATAATGCTACTGAAAAAGCTTAATCTTACGATATTATTTTTTTATCATAATATACTGTGATAGTACTCCTTCTTTGAATTGTGCTCAGAGTGTTGTGGATTAATCTGTCCACTATTGCAGTTTGGTACTGTTTTGATAATTTTAAGCCTTATGCAAACTATTCTTTTGAAAAATATTGCTTTCATGAACTAATATAAATATCAATTATTGATGCTTTTACCCTTTTATTTCTTTCTTTTAGAGCATATTAGGCCATTCCAATTTTACAAATGGCTTTCATTTTCTTACTTTTTTGTTAGTTTATAGGAGGTGTTATCTTTACCAAATTTTTTATGGAAGGTAACATTTTATTTTACATTTTATTTTATGTGAGAAGAGTAAATAAAACAATTTGAATTTTTTATATAGAAGTGTGTATGCTTTTTTTTTGTTGCTTGGAGGGGTAAAACCTGTGTTTAGCAGGAAAAAATAACGGTAAATGGCTCCCTTAAGAAAAGCTGATAAAAATATTAGAGGTGATGTTGATACATGTGTGTTAAGTGTTGTAATTGTTAGGTTGTGGAGCCTAATTAATATATATAACTGTTTACGCTGTTTAATATAAATATACCCCACCGCCGTGGAAGTTTACTCATGGGGTGTTATCACGAAATATTGACTTTTCTCTTTCTCTCTCTAGATCAGTCATCTCATTCTCTCTAAAGTTCTTGTGTTCTTTATTCATCAAGTGTGTGTGTGGATTCGATCCTAATAACTCGTATCAGAGCTAAGGAGAAATTCAACACGATTACTGAAGATGGATAGTTCGAAGCTTGGAATTGAGAATTTTGATGGATCCAATTTCAGTTTCTGGAAGATGCAGATCAAACGTGATTTGTTGGAACTATGGAGAAAAAGGGCACTTTCGGAGGAGCTGTACAAAGCCAAAGAAGAAACAAAATCAGAAATTTGGAAATGACAATGATTCTGTAAATTCAGCAGAGGATTTGGGGATGCTCTAATCCTTAATGTGAACAGCGGGGTTGTATCATGGATTTTAGATTCTGGTGCATCTTTCCCTTCGTCTCCAAGCAAGGAGTTGTTCCAAAATTTGAAATCTGGAAATTTTGGAAAGTTATATCTTGCTGACAATAAAGCCTTAGAGATTTAAGGAAAGGGAGATGTTTGCATAAAGACAACCTAGGGAAATCAGTGGACATATGAGGATGTCAGATATATTCCTGGGATCAAGAAAAATTTGATCTATGTTGGTCATTTGGATAGCACGGGATATGCAGCAGAGTTTGGGAAAGGTTCGTGGAAGATCGTGAAAGGTGCTATGGTAATAGCTCGTGGCACCAAATCTGGAACCTTGTACACCACTGCAGGGTATCTTAACATGGCCGTTGTTGCTGAAGGTGCTTCCAGTTCATGTCTGTGGCACAACAGAATTGGACACATGAGTGCTAAAGGAATGAAGATGCTGGTTGCAAAAGGAGCATTAGAGGGTTCAAAGTATTTTTATATGGGTCTTTGTGTGAGTCGTGTTATGGGAAAAAAGAAAAGAGTAAGCTTCACAAAGACTCCTAGAGAGCAAAAGAAAGTGCGGTAAGAAATGGTCCATACAGATGTTTGGGGACAATCTCCAGTATCATCACTTGGAGGATCCAGATTCTATGTTACCTTCATTGACGATTCCAGCAGGAAGGTATGAGTTTACTTCTTGAAGCATAAGTTGGATATGTTTGCAACTTTCAGGAAGTGGAAAGCTGAAGTTGAGAATCCCATCGGTTTGAAAGTCAAATGCCTAAGGTCTTGTAATGGAGGAGTGTATGACAAATCAGAGTTCAAGGCATTCTGTGCAGCTGAGGTAATTAGATTTATGAGAACAGTTCCTGGTAAGGCAAGGTAGAATGGAATTGCTGAGAGGATGAATAAAACATTGAATGAGCGTGCAAGGAGTATGAGGATACACTGTGGGCTGCCCAAAACATTTAGGGCGACTACTGTGAGCACAATTGCATACTTGATCAACAGGGGACCAGCAGCTTCTTAAGGGTTCAAGATTCCAGATGAGGTGTGGACAGGAAAAAAGAACTCAAGTACTCACACTAGGGGACTTTTGGTTGCACTTCTTATGTTCATGTTGATCCAGAAAAGAGAGACAAGTTTGATGACAAGGCTGTGAAGTGTTACTTCATAAGCTATGGTTCTGATTTTTTTAGTTACAGGTTTTGGGATGACAAGAACAGAAAGATCCTGAGACATTGTGACATGACATTTGATGAGTCTGTCCTGTACAAGGACAAAGAGCAGAAGGTTGTAGAGATTACAAAGCAAGTGGGAGTTGAGGTTGAGTTGGAGAAGAGTAACCCCAGAGATGTCGAAGCAGATACTCAACCAACTCCTACTGAAGAATCTGAAGTGGAGCATGTTACACCTAAGCAGGTGTTAAGAAGATCATCCAGAACCATCAGGGCACCAGATAGGTATTCACCTTCATTACACTATCTATTGCTGACTGATGAGGGGGAACCAGAGCCTTTTGATGAGGCCCTACAGGTGGAGGATTCGATCAAGTGGGAGGAAGCCATGGATGATGAGATGAGGTCACTTGAGAAGAATGACACATGGGTGTTTACTGAGTTACCTGCAGGGAAGAGAGCTTTGCTGAACAAGTGGGTGTTCAGAATCAAGACTTAACTAGATGGCAAAAGAAGGTTCAAGGCTCGTTTAGTGGTTAAAGGATATTCACAAAGGAAAGGTATTTATTATGCTGAAATATTCTCTCCTGTTGTGAAGTTAACCTCTATTAAAATTTTGTTGAGTATTGTTGCTTCGGTGAATTCGCATCTAGAGCAAATGGATGTAAAAACAACGTTTTTACATGGATATCTAGACAAAGAGATCTATATGCACCAACCACAATGATTTGTGGTTCCTGGCAAGGAACACATGGTGTGAAAACTCACCAAAAGCTTGTAAAGACTAATGGAAGCACCAAGGCAGTGGTACAAGAAGTTTGACTCCTTTATGACCAAGAGTGGATTCTGCAAAGCTGAAAAGGATATGTATTGTTAATTCAAGAAATACACTGATTCATATGTATTTCTACTCTTGTATGTGGATGATATGTTGATTGCAGGATCTAGTATGAGGAAGATTAACAATCTGAAGACAAGGTTGTCTACAGTGTTTAAGATGAAAGATTTGGGTCCACTGAAGCAGATTTTGGGGATGAGTATTTCTCGGGATTTACTTGCTTGAACTTTAAATCTATCTAAGGAGTTGTACATTGCAAAGGTGCTGAGAAGATTCAGGGTTAATGATGTTAAACCCAGGACTACTCCATTGGCAAATCATTTTAAATTGTCAAAGGAGCAGTCACCCAAGACTGCCAAGGAGCGTGATCATATGGCACTTGTTCCATATGCTTCAACAGTTGGGAGTTTGATGTATGCTATGGTCTGCACTAGACCTGATATAACACATGCAGTGGGAGTCGTTAGCAGGTACATGGCGAACCCGGGGAAAAAGCATTGGGAAGCTGTGAAGTGGTTTCTGAGATATCTGAGAGGTACATCCAGTACTTCACTTTGTTTTGGCAAAGGCAAGGTCACTCTACAGGGTTTTGTCGATGCTGATCTTGGTGGGGATGTGGACTCGAGCAAGAGTACATCCGGGTACATTTACACCATTGGTGGAAGAGGAGTGAGTTGGATGTCCAGGCTTCAGAAGTGTGTTTCTCTTTCATCTACTGAAGCTGAGTATGTGGCAATAGTTGAAGCTGGGAAAGACATGATATGGTTGGCAGATTATCTGGAGGAATTGGGAAACAAGCAGAGCGAGAAGATTCTTTACTCAGATATTTAGAGTGACATACAGTTATTGAAAAATCCAGTGTATCATTCGAAGACAAAACACATCAGAAGGCAATATTATTCCACTCACAAAGCAGTGGAGGATGGTGATATGTGCTTGGAAAAGATAGAGGGTGCAAAGAACCCGACAGACATGTTGACGAAATGTGTGGATGTTGGGAAACTGGATTATGCAAAACCTCGGTTGGTCTTCTGTAGTAATTTCTACAGATGTTGCGGTGCGGTAATGATGTTGATGATGAAGAGATTTTTTTTTGAGAATGTATTTTTGGATGACTGAATCAGTCTCCAAGTGGGAGAATTGTTAGGTTGTGGAGCCTGATTAATATATATAACTATTTATTCTCCATTTATTCTCTGTAACCAAAAATACTCTGATTTATTAATATAAATATACCCGACCGCCGTGGAAGTTTATCCACGGGGTGTTCCATGAAATATTGGTTTCTGTCTTTCTCTCTCTAGATCTCTCATCTCATTCTCTCTAAAGTTCTTGTGTTCTTTATTCATCAAGTGTGTGTGTGGATTCGATCCTAACAGTAACTTCAGTTGGAATCATTATTTTCCACAAGGCTTTAATGATGAACTATAGATTTTTCTTTGGTACATTTCTCATTGATATTCCATCATATTCCCTATGTTGATTATGATTCATTAATTTCTATTATCTGGAATAACTTGACACTAAGGTCTATAGAATAATATAGTTTTATGGAATACTTGGATGCACTAAAATCTATAGGAGAAGATGACAATTTGATGGGATACATATATTGAAGAACCGACAAGCAAAACACATGGTTCGTTACATTGAAGCTCAAAATTCACCGGAGATACAAAAAAATTCTTAGCAAATATGAATCAATACATATAGTATTCAACAACACTGTAAACAAACTTCCCTATGAAATAAAACTCTAAGACAAACTTGGAGCTAAGAAGGTTTCCTAGTTTGTTGTTGATGAAAATTTCACATTACTATAAATTTTTCTCAGTCTTTTTGTTATATGGTGTTTCTAGCTTTTGATTACAACAATTTTTCAGCTACAAAGTTAATGAAGATGCATTTTGTCACAACCATAATGACAATTGTTATTAGGTAGATCGGGTAATCCAAGCTTCTCATCTACCCTGTCAGATGCTTTAAAAATTCTCATGTTATAAGCTCTTGTACTAATGTGAAGAACATCAGTTTCATGTGGAAATCTTGAAATTCTACCAGTAATAATATGCTCATAGCCATATTCTTTCTCTTTTGGTTCTATTGTAGATTATCTTTTGCTCTAAATGTGTCATGGGAGTAGATGGAATGATACTGGTAAAAAGAAGAGGAAAGATACATATTGAAGGAAAGTTAGACATTCTGATAGTCTATATAAAAAATTTAAGAACAAGAAAAAATGAGAAATTGAAGTTCTTCAAACACTGAATGTGCTAGTCACTAACAAAGAGTATATGCATGAAATTAAAATTCAAAATTAGCTTCATCTTCTTAGTCTAGTGTGTTGAGATAAATGGACAACTATCATAAAAATAATCATGTCATGTGGATAGTCTTATTAATGAACTTGTTGGGAAATTCTTCTTGATTGGCACATAGTAGTTACAAAAGATCATCTAGTTAATCATAACATATTTTGAGAATGAAATTTAGTTTGAATATTTTATCTTTGAACTATGAAATACTTGTTTGATATGGTGTAACCAAGATCAAAATGTGGAATTGTATTTTTTTAAAGTAGGTATTTACTAGAGTCACTCGACAGAATTGAGATGAGCGGATCTCGGTCTGTAAACACCAAATGTGAACTTTGTGTCTGAGATAGAACCTATCCATTTGTGTTTGGAGAAGCTTTAGTAATTTATTGTCACATGAGGAGAAAAAAAGAATGTCTTCCTCCAATTCATTGTTGAATCTCTATGCAAGATTTGTTGGGAACAATTAAATTTGACATCTTAATTCTCAAAACAGCTCCCTTATTTTTGCAAAGTACCCTAATATAATTTTCACCAACAATTTTTTTTTGTTTTTCCTCTTTTATTGTCTTTGGCCTTCTTTGTGCTCATTGTTTTTTGACATTATAAATTTCATAACACTTAGTGTCATTTCATGGATAATAAACAACACTGTATTCTAGATAATAACATCTTTGGGCTGAAGTTTGTTAACAATTTGGGCTAAATTTCTCAATTCCCAATATTCCTAAATTAGCTCATTTATAGAAACCAAGTCAGCAAAGAAAATGATTTTAATTTGTTAACAATTTTAGGTTGAAATTTCTCTGTCGCATTAAGCATTTGACATGGATTTTTTAACTGAAATTTCATGATTTATTACATTCTATTTTAAATGTTATCTGATGACACAATAATATAATTAGTTCAGGTTATACAACTTAATGTTCGAAAATGCAGCATTTGGCCCGATAAACTTCAAGAGTTATAGAAATGCAGCGGTTGATCATATCCCTTAAACATTAGTCATCATTTAGTTCAAACAATATATATTTTTAAGGTGCGACTACATTGATATAATTTAATAGTACTTTGTTTGTTAAACTTAAAGAGATATTATGTTTATAAGAACAAATAATGATATGTTCTAATATTTAGAAAACGTTGTTGCTACTAAAAGCTTTGTTACTAATAATTTAATTGTAATTATTGGAAAATTAGACCATTTTCTGGAGGAACACAATAGTCATTATCATATGTGGCCACTTTTAATGGGAGTTAATTAAATGCATGCACCATAAAATTAACCCTAAAAACACAAACTGAGACATTAATTGTAGCTATTAAAATTGTCATAAATTATTGTTTTTAATGATTGTTATTTTTGGCGGCAATTTAATTAAACATTACTTCCACAAAACATGAATACTAAAAAGGCATTACTAGCAATTTTCGAATTGATTTCGCAGCAATAATAATTGCCTCTATACAATTGTCCTAAAAGCTAGTCTTATTTAGCGTCTAAAGAGGATACCTTTACCAATATTTGACTAAATGTTTGCTAAAGTCTTTAGCGGCGCCATAATCAACGACTAAAGTTTAATGGCTAGTAAATATTTTGGTGGCAATATCTATTGTTGCTAAAGGGTTTTTTTGTTGCCGTAAGAGATCCTTTTTGTTGTAGTGACTATAGCTCTTAGTTGTCGATTAAAGAAACTTTCACAAAAGTAATTGCATGGTTTTTCAAGGGGCTCTGCTTTGTATGAATTGGGTAAGTAAATTTGTTCATGCATTGCACAAGTAAACTTTGAAAGGGAGCATGATATGTCTTATATGATATTATGATTAGATGATATTATGACATCATGTTTCAAATAGTTTTCCTTTTTTGTTTATATTGCACTTGTTTTAAACTGCTTTATAATGAAATGAGTTCCATTAAGTATTCATGTGTTGAGGAGAGCCAAGATAAGTGTTGTGTTTTAGCATTCCAACTCACATACTCGTACATTCAATATAATGATGCCAGTTTGCCTGCACCGTATTATAATGCAGTCACAGGTAATGAAGACCAGCATCCAGCACACTATTAATTCAGTTGTGCACTCCAAAGTCTGTTGGTTAGCTTGCTTGCATTCCGGAGGACTCTTTTATTTGCTTTCAAGTTTAGTTCATTAGGATGTTGTGGGGTTTGTCCCAACATCCATCTCTGCTATTTTTAGAGGCTTCATGGACAGTTAGTTCAGTAGTGTCATGCCCTTTTTCGCGTGTGGCGAAGGGTTTCTCCAATCTATGCGACGTTATTGATTAAGGATTATTTTTAATTTTTTTAGATTCGTCACTTGGAATTGAGTTATGATGTTCCAACTAACCTTTTTATTAATTTGTAAATGACTCTTTAGTATGGTATGCGTACTAGAAATTCGGTTATGAATTTCTATTGACTGAAGGAAAGATATTATGTATCCCTCGAGTCCTGTCGTTCCAACATGATCGCTTTTATTGACATCTACCTAAATTATCATTATTTAGGATATATTTTAGATGCTACAGTCTCACTCATACTTTTATTGTTGAAATTTTATTTCGTCTTATCAAAAGTGCGTAACCATATTCTTGTTCTTGACAATAAGAGACGTAATTGTCTTCTTTGCATCACACTTATTAACTTTATATAAAAGTGCTATTTTAAGTTAATAAAATATAATTATATTTTTTGGAAAAGGTGCATCACTGCATTCTTGATTTTCTTTTAATTGTCTAAAAAAATATGTGTAACCTCATTCTTAATCGAAACAAGTATTTTTAATGTCTCATACACCTATCCTAATGCTTACGTATTGCTACAAAGCTTAAGTGTATTATTTGTGACTAAATTAATTTTATACCATTTTTTTATGAATACTATTAAAAATAAAAATAAAATCTAAAACCTTAAACAAATAAAAGTTATTTTGTATTTCCAATTTGATATTTACATTTTAAGTATACTAACAAGTTATGAAAAATGTCATTAAAAACAAAAATAAAATGTGTAACTCTTCATCTCTTAATTTTTCTTAAATAAATATCTCTTATTTAAGTTAATTTAACTAAACAAACTATTATAATATAATTCTTTCAGGCATGGGTTAATTTTGGTTTTATACAAGAGGTATATAATTGTACTTGCCTACAATACAAATGGAAGATAAACGTAGAATATCAAAGGAACATGCGTTCTAATGAGGGAATCAAGATGCTAACAAGAGTAGATAAAACAAATAAAAAATGCTTCAATATTAATGTTAAAATTAAACATACATAAAATTTAAACAACTTTATGACATAAGAATCAAGTAACTATCATATGATCATTAAAATAAAATTATATGATAAAAATAAAATGGTACCTTTTGTGAAAATCAATTCACGAAAAGAAAATAATTCCAATAAAAAACCACGAACTCGAAATCGCGAAAATAAACCTTAAACTTAATTTGTGAGTGAAATAAATATAAAAGTTGTGGGTGTTTTTGATTGCTGATTTTAATTCTGTTGCTCTGTGTCGTCTGTAATAAAATGTGTGCTTTTTGTTGCTGATTTTTGTTTTTTGGTGTTGTGGGTGCATATGTATGCTGTGTTGTTTTTGGAGCACAATTTTTCTTTCTTTTTTTCTCCAAGTGTTAATGTGTATTCTTTGGAATTGTGTCGAGTGCGTATCTTTTGTTCTCTTTTCTGTTTGTGTTTTTGTGTTAATGTAGTAGTAGTAGTATATGGGGGAAGTGGTTGTGTGTTGTACGATTGGTGGGGTATGGTGGTGGTGAGTGAATAAAGTGAGGTGGGTTAGGGTAGTGGAGTAGTTTAAGTTATTATATGAATTAATATAAAAATAGTAATAAAAACATTAAATAATTATAAAAACAAAATATTAACTGAATAGATAATAAAATGAAAATTAAGAAATTCTAGTTTAGTATTAAACTAAAATTAGAATAAATCATATATTTTTTGTTATTTTCAAATCTTTAAAATAAACTTATTAAAATAAGATTAAATTAAAATATCTAACTTAGACATAAAAGAAACATTTAAGGAATAAAAGATAGTGTAAAATCTTATGTTTGGTTAAAGATTTTGTGTCTACAAGTAGTGTTTCAATTATCATTGTTATGTTAAAGATTTGGGTTGACAGTTTTGGCTAGGTCGACTGTTTGATCGTTAAAACATTCTCAATTATTTTATTCTTTAGCTCAGTTACGTTCATTGATCATTATAGATATGAATGTTGTCTTCCGC
Source organism: Solanum lycopersicum (assembly GCF_036512215.1). Taxonomy (NCBI): domain Eukaryota; kingdom Viridiplantae; phylum Streptophyta; class Magnoliopsida; order Solanales; family Solanaceae; genus Solanum; species Solanum lycopersicum. The sequence continues at coordinate 6,049,427 of NC_090805.1, forward strand.
TGAGCAAGTAAGTCAGGCCAAGGATTTGCTTGGGGCCAACAATGGTCTTCGAGTGTCAATACTGCCCAGGGTGTAGGCTCGGGGCATGACACTTCGGTATAGACATTCTCTCAGATAATCATTCTATATCTATTCCGAGATATAAAATGGCACCAACAGCGTTGAATGAGATTACAGATATCTTAGATAAGATTTTTATTCGACCAAGTATCTTACCTTGGGGCGCTCCGGTATTATTAATGAGAAAGAAGGATAGTTCCCTTAGGATGTGTATATATTACCTTTGGTTGAAGAAGGCTACTTTATTGAACATGTATTTTTTTCCTAGAATCGATGATTTTTTAGATTAGCTTCTAGGTGCCACCTATTTTTCGAAGATAGACCTTGGGTGTGGCTACCATCAGTTAAAATTGGGGGAATATGATATTTTTACAAAGGCAACTTTCTGAACCTTATATGGTCATTATGAGTTTTTGGTCATATGTCCTTTTGTTGAACAAATGCACCAGCAACATTCGTGGAATTTATGAATAAAGTCTTCAAACCTTCTTTAGACATGTTTTTTTTATCATCTTCATTGATGATATACTAATATATTCAAGGAATGAAAAAGATCAAGCTAATCATCTCAAAATAGTTCTCCAGACTTTGAAAGATAGAGAGTTGTATGTCAAGTTCTGTAAGTGCGAGTTTTGACTTGAGTCTGTTGCATTCTTAGGCCATATTGTGCCTTGACAGGGAATTAAAATTGATACCCAAAAAATTGAGGCACTGTAGAATTGTCCTACACCCTCATATCCAATCGGTATTAGGAGTTTCTTAGGTTTAGATGACTATTTCGAAGATCCTTTGAGGGGTTCTCATCTATTTCATACCCTTTGACCTTGTTAACTTAGAAGATAGTTATGTTCCAATGGTCTAAAGGTTGTGAGAAAAGCTTTCAGTGGATGAAAAAAAAAGGCTGACTACTACTCAGTGTTGACCTTACCAGAAGGTAATCAAGGTTTTGTGGTGTATTGTGAGGCATCTAGAGTTGGTTTGGATTGTTTTTTTTATGAAGAATGACAGAGTTAGAGCTTATGCCTCTATACAGGTGAAAGTTTATTAGAAACATTATACAACCCATGACTTGAGAATCGGATGCTATAGTTTTTCCTTTGAAGAAATGGCGTCATTATTTTTATGGTGTCCATGTTGATGTATACACTAATCACATGAGTCTTCAGTATGTGTTTAGTGATAAAGAGCTTAGAGGAGGTGATTAAAATTACTCTAGCATTATGACATGTGTAATGTTTATAACCTAGGTTAGGCTAATGTTATTGGTGATGCCTTGATCAGGTTATCTATGGGAAGTACCACCCTTTTTGAGGAAGGTAAAATAGTTATCATATGAGGTGCATAAACTTGCAAGGCTAGGAGTTCGACTAATGGATTCCATAAAAGGAGGAGTAGTGGTGATGAATGGGCATGCGTCATCATTAGTTTCATAAGTAAAAGACAAACAAGAAAAAGATCCCATTTTGCTTGAATTGAAGGCAAGTGTTCATAAAAAAAGTATTATTGTAACATTCTAGATAATGTACTTGTCTAGTGAAGAGCCCATTAGGTTTTAAGAATATATATTGGGGTACATATGCATCCCAATGCCCAATATTGAGTAATATTGGGCATGTTAGAGAATATTGGCTTAAGGGTGTTAGCCAATTTCTATGTATTAACAAGTAATTTAAAATACATTTTGGTTCAAATGCCCAAATCCAAGCTTGTTTAGAATTGTACCTGCAATGAAGACCCTAAGCTAATAGCATTGATTCTTACCACATTAGGTACGAGACATCCAAGTGCCAAGCCTAGGTACCACAACACATGATCATTTAAAATGATCATGTAGATTAAACAGTGCTCAAGGACATACTAAGGGTCCTTGGACAAGAAATGAGCAGAAACACATGTGCAAGCATATGTGAGAACCAGCCAAGATACAAGCAACCAAGCCCAACCGAATTCGGTTAGGGCGATTAGGTGGCAGAAGCGTGAATGTCTAAATCCACGTGGTAAATAGCTTCCTGAAAAACTTTATGCTCTAAATAAATTACTTACCTAACTAACTAACCTAGGACTAACTGAAAGTAACTAACTAGTGTGCCCAAAATCCTAAAACCTAACCAAGTGACAGTTGTCGGGTAACTAACTAAAGAAACATTCTAATACCTAACCTACGATGGTTCAAAGAGGTTGGTTATGGTCCTAGTGACTGAGGGGTACTTTAATAATTACCCAGGTCATTTAATTAATTAAATTAGCAACTTAATTAATTAATTAAAAATCAAAGTCAAGGTCGAGACCCTTAAAAAAGTTCAGATTTGGCTAAGTCAAACACTCTCCTATTTTTAGTCAATTTAGGAGGGATGTTTTGCTAATTAGATTTTCATTAATTAAGTTAATTAGCCTAAGTATAATTAGTCAATATTCAGTTCCTAAGACCTACACTCACGTTTATCCACAGAAAACTTCATGATTGCAAAATAGTAAACAAACGAAAGGAAAAACAATGAATAATTCTCCTTAGGCAATTTCAAGATGATTCATCAAGGTTTTCGTGCAAAGTACAAGGTGATCTTCATAGATTCAATTCTACAGTAAGATATGAGTTTTTTCTCTTTGATTCCTTTCTCCAAGAGTCTTTTCAAAAGTTTTGAATTCAAGAATACCGAAACTAGGGTTGTTCCCAAAGAATCACATATTCATCTCCCTAGTTCTCCCTATTTCCGATTCTTGTAGTACGTATAATGGAAATCTCGAGCATGTTTTTTGTATTTGGTGTTAAATGATTATTATATGTAGGTTATGTGATTTATTATGTCGAATGAACCTATATGATAGATCCGTATGATTAGAGTATTATTTACGTGAGATAATAAATGTTGTAATGCCTACTTGTGTTCGAGAAGATGAAATTCATATAAGTCAATCATGGAATTATTCTTACAGGCTAATAAAAGGTTAAAAGTTGGCTGGTTAACATTATGAGGTTACTATAATTAATTCATGAAATAGTTGACTTGGCTAGTGATAATATCATAGTTTGATTTATGCCAATAAATTGGCCAGCAATATTATTTTCCATAATATGTAAATTCATACCAATCTTAACTCAATGAACTCATAGCATAGGGTGCGTCAATAATTGGCTCAAGCCCCAACATACCCTATCCACATGAACTTGTCAACCTTATAACTTCCATAAAGAATGGTACAAGACTATAAAATAGTGTTGAATAAGATAAGGTGAGTAATGAAATAACTAAAAGTGATGAGTTATGAAATTGACCTTATATAGAGTGTTAAAGGAAGTGATACATGTCTCACATATACTTAAACGATTACGTATAAGATACTCACATAAGACGGTGCTAGAAACCGTGAGACAAGTCTCACTCGTACCGTGATGATAATGTAAGATTTAAGTTCATATTTATCAAGTACAAAAAAGGGATGACCAGTCATCCATTGAGATAAGTATACCTCATACTAGAAGGGAGCTTCCATAATGCATGAGTCAGTTCTAAAAGATGTTAAGTAAAAGAAATTGAACAAAGCACTGATAGACTAGCAATGAGCTTGTGCAAGCACATGTAAGCCTTATTAGATGAGACTATAACCAAGGTGGATAAGAGTCTCTGAAATCTCCCAGTCTTTGAATTATGTTGCCACCATAGGTACTAACAAGTGGATTTCACCTAAGAGTGCTAGGTAGTATTCGGTTTCACTTTGGCCGGTGAAACACCAATTTTCACTGTTGGGAAAACATTGTATCACATGATCTATATCGGTTAAATGCTCTAGATTCGGTTTCACTTTAGCTGGTGAACCACCTTTTTCAGTGTGGGGGAAGAAACTGGATATCATGTTAACTCACATGATCTAGGTTCACTTTAGCAGGAGAACCACCTCTTTTCAGTGTGGGGAAGACACTGGATTTCATGTTAGCTCATATGATCTAAGTCAATTAAATGCTAAAGATTTCTTTGAGAAAATAAGAAAGAAAGAACGAAAATTATGTTTAAAGTGAACATGAGATCAAAGAAGAAGAAAAGTAAGTTCACAAGTGAACTAAGTAAGCATAATGATCAAATAATGGTCATAGCCAATAGTATGAATATATGTGCCCCAGCAACATTATATTATCATAAATGATCAAATAATGGGCATAGACAATAAAATGAATATTTTCCCCAGCATCTTTATATTATGAAAACAATCAAAGAATGACATAGCCAATAAAGATTGGCTTCATGCCCAATATAGCAAGAATGGAAAGAATAACTTGTGGTAAGGGTACACAAATCATTTCCTAGTCCTTTGGATTACTTACTTGATTCATTTTAAGTATGGGACTACAATGAATCATTACAGTTGTAAGTAAAACATAGGATCAAAGGAGATAATTGAACTAGACAACAAAAATAAGAAAAATACTGAAAAATAAGCTAACCATGGAGAGGGGGAGCTCTCGGCTTAAGGGAGCAAAACAAATATTAACTTTTGCTCAAGTAGTTCTAAAATTGTGTTCATGATTCCAAGGTGTTATGTTCATATATAAAAGGAGTTGTGTGCTTTAAATGCATGAAAACATATCATATTTATATCATGAATCACAAATAATGAATTAGGAAACTATAGTGACTTCACTTTCCAGAAATGACATGTTGCTTGAAGAAGAGCTTTCCTTGATCATGCATAGTACTTATGTATTTATGTGCATACACCCATACTTATTACAAGTGTGTACTAATCTATATGCTATTACTATTTTTATAGATGTAGGTCCGAGAGAAGATTGAAGATTGATTGAAGCGGTTTGGATTAGCGATCTCCAAACTTTTGTAGGTCCTCTTGAGTTTGAGGATACCTACGTTTATTATTCTAGATTTAGTATCTTAGACATAGCTAGAGGATGTTGTCCCTAGCGTTTCATTTCAAACATTTGTTCAAGCATTTGTATTAAGTTCGGTTTGGCAAACTTTTATTAATAAGATGGTTCCTTATTTCAATTGTTTTATTTATTGATAGATGGTTGTTTAGTTTGAGCTTATTAGTATATATCATTCTTATGCAGTAATTATATAAAGTCTAAGTACGCTTCAATAAGTATTAAAAAGTTTTAAATTTTCTACAAATTTAACTGTAAGATTGTGATGAAAGCTAAGAAGAGGCTTGTCTGCGACCTCTGAGAGGTTAACAATGTCGGTCTCATCTGGGGTCTAGATTCCAAGTGTGACAATTATCTTTTGAACAAGGGGGAGATAGTGTATTGAGATATCAACGTAGGTTGTGTGTACCAATAGTGGATGGACTCCAAGTTAGGATCATGGAGTAAGATCATAGCTGTAGGATATTTCATTCATTAGGGTTCCACAAAAATATATCGCGACTTGAGAGAGGTAATTTAGTGGAATAGTATGAAGAAAGACAAATATTTGTAACTAATTGTCTGAATTGCCAACAAGTTAAACTAGAAGACCAAAGGCCCTGTGGTAGGGCTCAGAATATAGAGAGATTCAAAAATGGAAGTGAGAGGGATGATTAATTTGGATTTCATCACATGTTTGCAAAAATCTCGCAGGCAACATGAATCTAATTTGGTAATTGTAGGTGTAAATAAATAAATAAATAAATTTTTGTTGCACATGAGTTTTGAAAGTTATACAAGAGATTAAAATGGTAGAAAGCCGTCAGAGATTGTACACTGATGTTAGGAGAAGAGAGTCAGATTTTGACACAGATTATTGAGTATACTTGAAAGCTTCACCCATGAAGAGTGTTTTGAGGTTTGTTAAGAAGGTGAAACTTAGTCGCCGGTATATTTGTCCTTACCAAATATAAAAAAGTATTGACAAGGTAGCTTATGAGTTGAAGCTACCCCAAGAGTTAGCATGGGTTCAGCCGGTATTTAATTTTCCATGTTGAAAAGGTGAAAGGGAGATACTTCACTTATAATACATCCTGAAGATATTGGTATCAAGGCTAGCTTATCTTATGAAGAGATTTAAGTCCACATTCTAGATTGTCAAGTTCGCAAGTTGAGGACCAAGGAACTAGCATCTATTAAATTTCTATGGAGAAATCAGTTTTTTAACGAAGCCACTTGGGAAGTTTAAGAGGATATAAAGAGAACATACCCACATCTCTTCGAATCCGGAGAAATTCCATATCAAGTAACTAATTTTCTTCTTATTACCTTTAATAATGATTTGCCATATATTCTCATTGCATGTTGGGTGTTTGAAACAAATGCTTGCATGTTACATCGTTATCCTAGTAAGAGTAACTCATTCAAGGATGAATGTTCCCAAGAGGGAGATGTTGTAACATCTCACAATTTGAAATATCTATGAAGAAGATAAGAATTGGTAACATTCATTTTTGGAAATAATAAAAAATCTTGAAATTTACTTATTTTAGAAAAAGTCAGTATTTTGTCAACTTCAAACGGATATGACTCCTTGATAAGAATGAGATAGGTGTATTTTTGAATATTGTTGAAAACAATTTGGAACGATCTGTGCAAAACCATCGAGTTTGCATGATTAGTAGTTTGTATAAGTTAGTTATGCCTTTAGGAAGTTGGGTTCTTTGAATAAGGAAAGTCCCATCCGGATTTTAGAAGGGTAGTTTGGTATTTTCATTACACTTTTTTTAATTCATTTTTATTAATTATTAGGGGTCTAAGCTAAATAAGATAAACTTACACTTTTACCATAAGAGTTAGGATTTTTAGAGAAGAGAAAAGAATAGGAGAAAAGAGAAGGAAGGATAAGAATGTTGAAGATTCGTTAAGATCGTGAAGTTTAACTTGTGGATTTTTTCAAGCATGATCCATCGAAAGGTATGTGAGATCATATAGCTTTGAGTCTATAAGACTCCCAACATGAGTAAGGGTGTATATAAACTTACATGTGACTATAAGCTTGTTAACATGTTAATTACGTGTCTTAAAGTATGCATGAGTGATTTGAAGTCATTTTGGAAATCCAATGTCAAGGGACGACCAAGACGTTCGACGACTAGTCACCAAAAGGCCTTAGATGTTTTCATGTGCTTATATGTGTGTCATTGGCTTATCAAGTCCTTATATGATTAATAATGATTTTAGAAGCAGCATGTTAAGTTTAATGAAGTTAAGAGATTATACGTCCCAGAACGTCGAACACGTTCAAAACATAGCCCTTGAAACGTGCATGTGCTACATAATGTTCCTCGCATATTTGGACGTGTTTTGAGTATTTGTTTTGGGAGAAACTGATGTGCAAGGTCCTTGACTTGTTAAGGTTCATATTTACGTTTGAAATGTTCGGGTACAACTCCCTAAAGTCACCGCAAAAGGCCGTTAAGGAGGACCCAAAGTCTGCCAAGACACTGCCTTGGCAGTGTCTACCAACGACCTTCGATAGAAGGCCAGTAGGTTCATCTACACCCCGTCAGTGGTGAAGATTTAATTGACACTTATCCCTATGAAGGTTCAAGGCATTTGTCAAGGCCCAGACCCAAATGAAAGCATGCAGTACGATCCGTCGATGGACCTATTGGGCGTCGTTTGAGTCCGTCATTGAAGTCTTCAATAATTGCTATGCACACTGTTTCCATTTAAGGGGTGAATGGGAAAATCACCACACGTGCTAACCTGACCCTAGCTGGTTTATTTGGTTATTTTTGGGTTTATTAATTTGATAAAAAACGTGAAGACCCATTCCCAATCCATGTATTCAAATTAGATTATCGCTCCAAAAATATTCTCTCTAGAAACATCCACCGGAGATGAATCTCAAGAACAGCTTGGATCTTGGATTCCCATAGGTTATTCATCAGTTTTTAGTTGTTGTCTCCTACAATGAGGCATGGTAATCCATTATCTCTAGTTCATTTTCCATCTAGAGAGTTGTTGTCAATTTCTTCAAAGAGAAAATGTGATCAAACTTCTCCTTCTTCAATCTAGTCATGGGTTCGTTTTCAAAACGTTTTTAGAGGCTTCATCATGATTATTTGATGTTAATAAGATGATTATAATGGGAATTTCAATCCAATCGTATGATGAACCCATGCTCTCTTCAAAATCTCATTTTATCCATGTATGAGCTTTGTGTTTTTGATCTTATGTAAATTGAATTGTGTTTTAATGATTTTAATATTCCTATATATGCTGCCTAGTATGTGTATTGATGGTGATTTTTTTATGAGTTATCCACGCGGATGAAGGTTTGAGGGTTTGAATAAGGCTAGTCTAAAGTGTAGTATCTTGTGATCTTGATTCTAGCTTAATTGTTATATGATTTAATTATGCTAAATTGATGGTTAGCTACTACCTATGCTATCATGTCATGATGTTTTATGTATTTTTGTTCCAATATGAATTGAGAATTGAAGAAATGATGTCTATTTCCTATTGATTGTTAAAGCATGATATGTATGAATATAGGATTTGGTTTATGCATAGATACGTGTAGGTACTGCTTTATACTGATATTATTGGTAAATTATGTGTATAAATCATGGATGATAAAAGCAAAGTAGTTTTGGTAAGGATGATCTACATTCCTCTAATTCTATAGATTGATGATGCAGTGTACTTAAAATGATCTTGATCTTGTTATGGTTAATGCATGAATTCAGTTATGTTAGTGTACCTTTATCTACTTCCCTAGATATGAATTGTTGATAAAATATTGGTATTGATCAATAAGGATAAAATATAGTTGAATTGGTAAAAATGTTCTTCCTCTCTACTGTCCTATAGAATTGTTAGTTAATGAAGCCTTGTATGACATTGTGTGGTATGGTCCACTTATGGTGTTTATTGCAAATATATATATGATTTTAGTATGGCCTTAAATGAAATTGTGATATGAATGTGTGGAGGTGATGATCACTTAATGTGAAGTCTATGCCTACCCTTCTATTCTAGTTCTTATCTAAGTTGTTTGACTATTGTATAAGCATGTGTATAACATTGTTAGGGATAGGTTTAGGTGTTGTCATTAATGAGTTGTGATGGTTGATGTTCTTTACCGATGTACCCTATGTGAATGTGTGAATAGCTAAGGTTAAAAGTCATAAGTGTAATACGAAGTTAGCTTGTCTCCTATGTCCATTATGATCTTAAGAGGGTAGCTGCCTCAATATGTTGTTGATAGTCATTATGTGATCATGTTGACCAATGTACACAGACTTACATATTATGCATGCTTACAAGTAGTATAAGTTCATGGTGTCAACATGAAAGGGTATTCTCATATGCACTTATGTCTACTAATATGCATGTAAAGTATATGTATCTATAAAGTATGTTATGTATGAGTTACTAAGTTGACTTGATAGGTATGGTATTATGGCAAGGGTATGGTACCTTGTCTATGCATTGTACATCTATGCCTTGATAGGATAGTTCCTAGGTTTAGTTATCTATTTACATGGATATGAATGCATGATTATGTGAATGTATGAACATGTGTGGTCTTAATTTGTTCTGTGAAAGGGCTGATCACATATATGTATACACACACATGTATGATGATCTAGTCAATAAAGGGGCCTTGAAAGGTGTGACAAGTGTACCCTAAATTAGGTGGTGCTTTACATATGCTATGTCCATGTGAAATGGTTTCTTACATCATTTAGGTTGATAAACTCACATCTATGATCTATAAGCTAAGCATATGAGTAATCAATCTCCTAAAGCATGTGTTTTTATAAAGTAATGTTAATAAAGACTTTTTAATAAAAGGGAACTTAGCTTAGCACTGAGGGAACTTGAAGTTGAGGGGTGTCCCTTCCCATTGTAGTAAGGTAGGTCACCATAGTCCTCATGAGGTTTTTAGTATCATATACCAAAGGGCATAGAGTGATGTTTCCATAGTGGATAACTACAATGACCTTTTTGGCATAAAAGAGGGTTTCTTCATCTACCTCCAAGTTCAATAATCTATGCTTTCCACATAGGATCTAGTAAGTGATTTTACATAGTATGCTATCATGTGTTAATGTTCTACCTTGCCTTGGTAGAGCACCTTCCATTGGTGTAAGGCTCTACAAAACCAAATTCTAGGTAGCACCCATGGCCTTAGTGTCAGTTAAGGCTATAGTTTCCCTAAAGTAAAGTGGACAATTAAAGTAAACTAAGGACCCTAACTAAAATTACATAAGGGTAGTTGTTTAGTGTAGGTGAGGGTATGGTACTTCACCTACGCATTGCACAAGTGGCTCTTGAGGGAAGTCCTAGGAAGGTGTTCTAATACATGTGACTATGTTTATGTTCCTTGTGCATGACTTTGTAGTGTTGTCTACTTGTTATGATGAAATGCATGGTACGAGTCTATATGAAGTGGTCTTATTGTATATGCATAATGTTGGTCATAATGACTATACGATGAAGGTATTATAAACATACATGAGGTTTTCTATATTCCCTTATTGATGTATGAAATAAAGTGTTAAGGCTTGTGGTCTCATGATTAGTTTATTAGGTATGTGTGAGGTTATGGAGCTTCACATGTACATTGCACTAGTAGATTTAGATTGGGATTGTGAGTAAGGTATTATAATGCTTTATGTGAAGTGAAGTTAGTATATGTACAAGTTGATGTAACTTACTATAAAGACATTAGAGTCTTGACTTAAATGTGTCTATGAGGTGTTATACTTTTATGATAGTATATGTTTGGCTTATGTTGATTGTATGTATGAATACCTTGTGGACTTAAGGTGATGCATTGCACCAAGTATCATTAGAGGGTTACTTGGGAGGTTAATGAGTTAGAGAAAATAATTTCACTTTAAATATAAAATAGCTCACTGTAAATGAAAAAGAAGGTTACTTTAAAGAAGAAGAATCCTTACTGTAATGTGACTCTAAAATGCCTAAAATACATTGTATAATTTTTTATGGTGTATGATCATTGAACATGCCTATACGAAGTATGTGAATTGTACAAATACTATTGTATCATAGTTTTATGAAGATTACTCGAAAAGGCATGAAGCATGGTTTCAAATAAAATGTCCCTTTTAACTGCATGTTTTTGCATGATCGTCATACTTAGTGAATTTTTGTACTAAATCTATTATTCTGTACATTTTTACACAAAGCGTAGGTTATGGATGCTTAATGGATGTCTTTAATGGTGAGGAGCGTGATATGTGATTCTCAAGCTCAAGGAAAGGAATCCTTAAGTTCAAGGATTTCCTAAGTTATGGTTTACTACAAAGTGTTGTAGTATTATACTTATTGTAAGCGTCCTGTCCCTATTGTACTCTAATGATGTTGAGTCTAACATGGAAATGAGAGACTAGAGCCTTTAACTATGTATATGATACTTCTTATATAATGAAAGTGATGTTCTAGCATATGATGTGCAATGAAAAGTTTTAACTTTTCTTCTAAATTTCCTATGAGAATGCGATGAATGATAACTATGGGCTTGTATAAGACCGCCGAGAGGTAAAGTACGCCATGTTACTTTTAGGTGGTGCTCCCAAGTCGTGACAAGGTCAATTCTCCCATGTGCAAAACATGATGTGTTTTCAGCAAATTTAAGTTCAGAAAGCTTACATATTGAATTCTTGATGGGTTTTTTGAAGTTCCATTAGACTCTTGATTTGTCGAGGAGTTTTTTGATCCTAATTGTTGATTTTAAGTTTGTCTACTAGTAGAATATTATTTATTTTGAAAATTTAACCGATTTAAGTATTTGGTGAAAGAACCTATGGAATTTAGAGAGTTTAGAGCTGTAAAACAAAGATCAAATTTTGTCGGACGATATTTGACATCTGTGGCGCGCTGTGCAGTAGGGTCCCAAATTTGGAAAATTTTGTTTTTCCTTGTGGAGCTGACACGAGTTGTATAGCTTTAAAAGGCATTTTCGAAACTAAAATTTTATCATGCCTCCGCATTGCGAACCCACATGCGTATTTTGATAATTCGGTCTTTTGTCATCTTTAGCAATCTAATTTCATATCTAAACAACATGAGATATCCATAATTCATTCCAAAAAGTGTTAAGATTCAAGTAAAAGCATTTAAGATCAAAGTCAAGAGAAGTCAAAACTCCTGTTAAGAGGAGTTCATAAAGTTTTAAAAAAGTCTTCTACAAAAGTTTTAACTTTGTTTTAAGACTTAAGTTTTGAGTTTAGTAAAGAGTAAAGTTGAAGTTCATTTCTTTAAAAGTATATGCGGACCAAATATAGCCAAAGAGATTTATAATGTTTTCACATTCAATAAGAACGAAAACTGAGATTTCCAAAGAGCAATTAGGCTAGTTTTCAGAAAAGAGTGATCGCTTTCTAAATGAAGCAAGAGCAAAAACTTTGATTTTCAAGATAGCCTTTGATCTATGTTTTTGAGAACTAATCTAAAATCACAGAAGAAGTATATTTTTAAACATAACAAGCTAATATAATATAATATTTTTGGGAGTAGTATTGAGCACCATATGGGAAGAGTTAAGACAACTATCAACCCCATAAACCATGTAGCCATCATGCATAGAAAAGTGTCATACTTTTTAGATGAATCATAAAATGCATAAACTAGTGGATCCATATAGTAGTTTAGGTCCTATACCTTTTGCAGGGTATATGATGTGCTGGCAGTGTAATGAAGATCGATGTATCATCATAATAGCTCTTATGTGATGATTATCGATTAGAGAAACTCGCACGTCAGTACTTTATAGTTTTATATACATCCGTCTACTTGTATTTTATGATACATCTTAAAGTTATATGTGTCATTGCATACAACTACATTTGACATCATGTTTTAGACAGTTTTTTTTATATTGCACTTTTTAAAAAAAATTATATTGAAATGAGTTAAGTGATGTTGAGTAGAGTTGATCCAGGTAAGTTCTTCAGCTTCATTCAGATCTTTCAATCTTATGTTGTATAGCATTCAAACTAGCATACTCGTACATTCATTGCACTGATTCTAGTTGGCCTAGATCGTATTATGATGAGATGCAGGTATCTAGGACTGACATTTTGGTGCATCATTGATCCAGTGAGCAGTTCATACTCTGTTGGTGATCCTCCTTGTTTTCCAAGGGTTCCATATTCATTGCTTTCACTATCATCTTTAGTTCATTAGTACGATGTTGTGGGGTTTGTCCCAACATCTATCTTAATTGTATGACAAGTTTATAGAAAATCAGACAATTAGTTATGAGTCTTTCATCTTTGTATTTGGAATGTGTTGCTATGACACTTGAGTAGCCATTTTGGATACGATATTATTTCTTTAATTTATTATATGAACTTATCTATGTTGAGTTTAAGTCTTCCTATGAGTAAGTAAGCTAGGCCAAGAGTTAACTTGAGGCCAACAATGGCTCTCGAGTGCCAGTCTTGCCCAGGATGTAGGCTTGGGGCATGAAAGGTCTAATATGAAGCACCACCTAATATTTAACAACGCCATATTCAAGCTTGGTTCTCTAACAACTCAATAATGTCCTAGCAACAAACTCCTTCAGAACCAATGAAGGGCTCTCATTTAACTATTTCTCATAGTAAAACCTCATCCTCATCATTTATAATCTTCGATGGAATTTTCACACCATCATTATCACGATAATATCATAAACCTACTCTTTATAACATGACTTTAATACTAAAAACCCTCTGAAAAGGTTTCTTCCATACTCTTTTAAACTATCTTATTCTTAACACTTGACATGATTTCTCATCTTATCATCTCCCCCTAAGGTCTAAGGATAACATTTGAAAGCTATGGAGGTATTCCGTATCTCTAAACTGGTATATATCCTCTTTACTCTAACAATCGGGAGAATTTTATCTCATAACTACCGAACTCTCCATAAGCAAGTACTAAGACCTCACTCTAAAGTATCTCTGTTAACCTCTTCTTGTTACATACCATATCTGTACACCTCTTAATTCTCTTGTTACTCTTGTGACTCGTCCACACTTCACTACAGTTAGTAAAGGTTAGGGTCTCTCACTTGTACCACTAACATTTATTGCAGCTAACATCTCAATTACTGACCCGCTCTATGTTAAGTCTTCTAGATAAAATCCTAAGACTAACATAGTCACTCTCATGTTGACATTATTTTGGTCATCACACTTATCGCAAATTCAAGTTTAATATTTATTACTAATCCCGAATACCAATATGATTTCTTGCCTACTATACTAACTCACCACTACTATGCACAAATTAAGAAAAACTCATCCACTAGGACCTTATGGCAAGTAGTCAATTTTTATTTCTGATTTCTACTTTGCAACTTAAGTACTACTAACTCACAAATTACCATGGGGTTTCCCCCTTCAAAGTTTGTAAGCCTTACTTAGGTCTATAACCGCATGAATACTCTTCCATATGATTTCATTCGTATACTTAGTTTCTTAAATACAATGTCACATCGACATTAACTTTATCTGGTTAAGAATAAAATCTAACTCATCTTTACTAGCAACTCTTACTCTATGTCCTATCATGAGATCTTCAAAACTCATCACTTCTTAGTCTACCCATAAGGTTAATCTCTTCATCAAAACTTAATGGGTGCTTGATTATAATAACATAGCTTGTCTCATCACTATCTCCTTTTTCATAGATCTCAATACCTCTGCATGTTTTTCTCTTTACTTAGTGGTACTCTTTCCTACTGTTGCTCATAATCTTCTCATTCATACTATCTTTTAGCGTGGCAATACTACACAATCTCTAAACATACTTTCTCATAAGAGTCCCAACTTAAACATGACTTAAAAAATAGAGTACAACTCGATATTATCTCAATGCATGATTCATATGAAGGCATTACTCTTAACTCAATATTAAATTCACTCGTGGGCTTCTCTCAATACCTTGTGGAGTCTCATTACTTCCTCAATACTTTTGCTAAGAATAACTCATGCATAAGATTCTTTGGTCTTATTCATAACCACCTCTATTAAGATAGGTAATCAAATGAATTTGAGAATTGCACGAGTATAAATAAATCACTATGACATAGCTCTGTAGCACAATTAGGAGCATGAAAAAAGGGAAACTTTTTTTCAATGCATGTAATCCCTTGTTTATAAAAGTGGTTCCCTCACAGCAAAAAAAAGACCCTTTCGACACGACTTCATATAAAATTTAGGACACTTGAACCGTATGAGCTGATTCCAAGTATTTCACGACCTGAGCCTACACCTTGGACATGGTCGGCACTCGAGAACCATTGAAGATCCCCAAGCGAACCTTCATCCTAGTTGACTACAATAAAAAGACTAACTCAAGCATTAAAAGTTTTGAAATTAGATAAAATTCATCGAACTCAAATAAATATCTTTAACTCAAATGAATAACTCTTGTAAAAATAATTTATTCAACTGAGCATAAAATAGGAAAATTAAGTCTTTAAAAACGTTTAACACAATAAATGAATAGACTTCTAAAACTCTATTTTCTATATTTGAAGCCTCTAATATTACAGAAGAATATCGGGACAAGACGCACAAAATCTCAAACTACTAGTTGTTAGATAAAGATTAAGTCCTCAGTAATGTAAGAAGGATCACCAAAGTTGTCTGGAACATTCCATGACCTCAAAAAGATATCATTTGATAATCCTGAATACTTATATCTGCATCATGAAACGATGTAAGAAAAATGGTGCAGTACATGGAATGTACAAGCATGTAAGGACAATTCTAAAGCATACATCAGCTTGAACTGGTAAAACTTAATAATAAGATATTCAACTCTGTGAAATAAAGTTCAACTCTATTATAAAATACTCAACTCTTGATAATCAACACTGTATACTCAACTCTGAATACTTAATATAATGCAACAACACAGCTATAATCTACGAAAAGCTTTTAAAATAGTAGAACGCAACTCAATGTTTTGAACAATACAATAGTAACTCAGTATGTATTCAAAGATACACTATAAACTCTCTTTATACATGAAAATACAAAATAAACTCTGTGTAAATAAGAGTACAAAATATCTCTATGGGAGTTTCTTAAACTTACAACTATCACTATGAGTTGTATTATGATAGAACGTGTAGTCGGGGGTATAGAACCTAACTACAATGTGGATCCACTATTCTATGCTAAAAATCACTAAGGAATCATATAAAAGGTATGAGTCTTTTCTATTCATGATGGCTACACAGTTTATAGCAACTTTGAATTATCTGAACTGAAACTCATCCCCATATTGGTGCTCCTTACTACTCCAAAAATGTAACTAGCTTATATGTTTAAAAAACATAACTCTTTTTGTGGTGTGAGAACTCTTAAAAGAGATGGTAATCAATCTACTCAAAAATATTTTGGAAATTTCAGTTCCTCGCATCTTAAATGTGATAACATTTACTTTTTAGATTACTTAGTTCCTATACATTATTTTAAAGAAAATGAACTCAATTGTGCTCTTTCTCAAAAACATTTCAAAATCATGTTATAATATGATCATTGATGACTCGGAAAGTCATACTAGGAAAACATTAATGGTATATCCAGATACCATACTGTTCATACACTGACGGCATACTCAATTGTCAAATAATCTTTTTTTAGAAAACCTTTTTCGCAAAACTCATGTTTACTTTCTCAAAACTCAGTTTAATAACTAATGTGTTGGATTTAATTTTTTTTTTTTAAATTTACAACTCAAATCATAGGAATTATGAACATGAACGGCTCAACTTAGGGACCTTAATAGAAATAAAAGACCTCACTAGTCATAACTCAAGACTCAATGATACTACTTATCTCCAGAATTCTCCACTCATGCAGATCATACAGAATTATGAGCATGATCAAATCAACTCAAGGATTCATGGGTAACATGTAGTAGTCCCATTATTATAAAATATAATTTCAAAGGGATTAGGAACTCAACACTCAAGATTTAGAACTTGAAGATATTACTCCTATCAAAGGTACTCAACTGATGGAGTTCATGTGGAAGTTATGGGCATGAACGACACGAATCAAGGGTCCAAATATCAATAAGGAACACATTTATGCGACTCTTTTCATTCTCATACTTAGTTCCTAAAAACATATATCAAATACATAGTTGATCAAAAAGGATTAACAATTGAACTCAAAGACTTTCTTGAAACTCTACTCCTAACTCTCCTTTGAATGTGAATTATGAATTCAAGAGTTATGGTCCATGATATGAAGGATCTTGTGATGATAAAGTGGACTCATAGATTCATTTTTATCATTTTCATACTCACTTGCTTGAGTCTTGAAACAAGTTATTTGAAATTGTAGAAGACTCAAAAAAGATTCAAAAGGGACTTTTTCAAAATGTTTGAAAGAACTCTCAAGACTTAACTCTTAACTCTACTTTGAATTTGAATTATCAATTTAAGGTTATGATCATGTTAGGAATGATTTCTAGGTGTTCAAAAGTAGTTTAGAGTTTTTAGAATTGACAGGGCTTGAAGGTATCATACTACAGGACTCAAATGTGCGAAACAACAGAGAAGGGGTGGGGGCAGGTAACCCTGGCACATTTAGTGGAGCCCAGCTCTCTATCGAGATAGGTGTGGTTAGTGTGCTCTGTCTTGAATGGGTCTAGGCCCCGGCCAAGAAAATCCCGACGACTTTCTTTGCTCGTTTTCTCACCCTAACTTGCCTAGAATAAAAAAGTTTCTTACATAATCACTTGGATTCGAATACTTAGTATAAGTAAAATCTAATATAATTAATACATACTTCAAAACACTCACTTTAATATCAATAAATCACCAAAATCCCAATAAAACGAGATTTAGAATTAGACTTCAAAAACACTTAACAAGAACTTAAATCTTTCAATTGTTATGCGCGAATTCGAATGTAGAAATCATGTTTAGCATGTGGGTGAATTAACCATACACTATGGAAACTTAAATACCTCTTATGGATTAAACCCATGGCTAAAGTCCGCAAGAAAACTATAAAGCCTCTAAGAATTCTTTGATCCTTTCCTCTTTTCTCATATTTTCTCTTTTTTGCTCTTCTTGAACTCTTAACTAAAACCATAGGAGTATATTTTATTATAAAACTAAACCTAATAATATTAGTCCCGTAAGACCTTCTAAAAACGAATGAAATTTTATTGGTTAAGGAAAAGACTAAATACCCCTTACTATTTTGGGTAACTTTCCTTAACTTGACAACCTGACTTCAAAAGGACATATCTCAATTACCCAACCTCAAAACATAGCAAATTCGGTGGCATTGGTAATGTACTTCAAAGACCTTTTAATTGATATCTTATAGGCCACCTAACAAATCATGTACTAAAGGTTATTGTCATCTGAAAGACCTAAAAGTATGAAGAACTTATGAATGACTTGAATGAATTCTTGTTAATTCTTCTTTGAACTCAAGGTGCTACATCTAGTGACGTTATGTAACGACCCAAAGGTACCCCCTTGTAAATAACTAACGAATGAGACTTCAAGAAGCCCCACACAAGCCTCTCGTATCAATCATCACATAATATACTCTAAAATTGAGCAAGAATTTAAAAGTTTATTCACAAACGAAGAATATATTCATTACCACGCAATTATAAGACTTTAACTAAAAACATTTATCTTTACAATGTCTCTTCAAATCATCTAGAAAGGAAATGCCAACATAGGGACTTAGCCCATACAAGACTTAAAATAATGACTAAAGACATAAAAGGAACATGTGGGTCTTGTCCTCGAACCAATGAGGACTCACTGACATTTCATCTTCAACCCTTAGAAACCTATCCATCTTCCATGGCATATCAAGACTTCCAATTGCCTACACTTTAGTTAAAAAGGGAAAAGAAGAGGTTAGCACATTGAATGTACTAATTATGGAATCCATGCAACAACCATGAAAAGCTACATTTAGTATAAAAACATACTTTCATGACATTTTGATTTTAAAAACCTTCATAAAAGAATTTAAGAGACATAACACAAGTCAATAATCACATATAGAACATATTCAAGTAACATCAATCAAATGATAACATTCACATAAACCTCCTACTAAAGGTTATACTAAGACCTGCCTAAGTAACATATGAAGCGGTTATCACATTAGGGTTTACCCTCTAGATGTAACCGGCATCGTCGTCCTTTATCAAGGACTAAGACTAGTCTCTTTGTCTCATGTCATTACATTCATAGGTTGAAAACACATAAAAATTTAAAACTTATCATTACATCTACTTAGAGGTTTACATAGACCTCTACATACACATAATATATAGTCTTATCGAGTATATATAGACCCTTCGTATTGGAATGTTACATAGACTTCTACTTTTATTGCACATACATATATATAAGATAGAAAGATTAGTTTCAAATACTGTGTCATCTCATACCATTAAAATGATCATCACAATTTGGGAATAGACCTATATCAAAGGTAAAGAAGCCACATATAGGATTATACAAGTTGTACAAATGAAAGTGGAATGAATATAAAAGTCTTAGAAAAACAAAGGAACTTGACAGGCATGATATTGGCATCACCCTCAGAATGTCCAAGCCTTCAAGTGACCTCGAATGAGCCTTCAATGACCCGAACCTAAAATGTTTTGAAAAAGGAAGAAAATGGGGTTAGTACTCCACATGTACTAAGTATGATACCATATGCACATATAAGAGCAGAAAATGCTAAAAAGGCACATTTAGTCAAAACATGCCATTTTTACGTTTTTAAAAGTCTAATGCAAAATCAAACAAATCAAATTGACTAACCAAACATGCTTACTAACTCAAACAAGTTACATGTATCCCAACATACTTGAACCCATGATTTACTACAACACTATAATCAAGGAATAACATCACAAGTAAGACTAAGTGTTAACCATATCATAATAAGCAAGACAACTACTCATGTATCCTTATCAAGTCAACAAGTGCAATGACTAAGCAAAGCCCCATAACCTTACCTAATTAGGTAGCCTCAACAAGAAACCATAACTTATATCCAACTTCACATAGTATAACATATAGATATACATTTCATCTTATTTTAACAATATAACCCAACAGATACTCATAAGTGAATAAATCAACATATAGTATCAACAATATGCAAGTTCATCATGTACATATCATGTATCATCATAACATAAAAATATATAAGAATATCCTCCTAAGACTCCCCTCAAGGATAAATAGTGCAATGCTTAGGTAGAGTCTCATACCCCTACCTAGACTAAGCTAGACCCCTTAGGTTATCCTAGTTAGAGTTCAATTCTTTAATTCATTTTACCTTTTGGGAACATCATGCCCTAACCAACATAGACCACATGAGATATAGAATACATGGTCATGAATCCCTTCACCGAAAGAAGGCGGACTACTTGCTAAGTAAGTACAAAAACATAAAACATAACAACTACGTGGATCCACTATCTAGTATTCCTATGGCGCAAACATAGTTCAAGAATTAGGATATATAGTTGGGACCCACTTTATGCTCCATACATTATAGTCTCCAATCTCAAGATTTCAAGAGTCATCCTTTAAACTTGTTATACACCGTTCCACTTAATTTCATGGATTTCTTACTCATAAAAGCTAGTCAAATATGCTAAGGCACGCTAGTACCCCTTAGAACTAGTTTCCGAACATCACGATCATTCATGGACGTTTTGGTTCTTAACTTCCTAAATGACCTATATTCACTAAAATATATTTTTAAATTGTGCTTATACCCCATGTCATCTATGTTAGGCTCTAAGACTGATTGTGGATTTTCAAAGTGTTACATTCCGCCCCTTAGGAACATTCGTCCCTAAATGACACAAACTCTTTTGAATGAAGGAATAGACTTAAGACTACAAGCCCAAAAAATCAAAAATATCAAATAAACATAAATCATATAATTCAGCAAGGAAAATTTCAAAACTCCAATTATTAAACATAAGGCTCAAAACACTTTATCATTAGGTATTTCCTTCTCACAACACACATGAGCTCAACTTACATTACATGAGTCAATTAGCACAAAGTTCAACTTATCAATAGTTCACATAATGTTTCAATAAGAATCACCATGACAAAATGCACAACATAACTCAAATAAACCGAAAAGGAAAAAATTCAAGTTTTAGAGGTACTACTTCACTGTAATGCAATCCAAAATGCACATTTTTGCAAGACTTCACCAAAAATCATGAAACTTCAATTTCTAGTAATATTTATATTATTAAAAAGAATGACTAACCTTAATTATCAAAAAGATGAGGGTAACGGGACTTCATGTCGGGCTCGACCTCCCATGTTGCACCCTCAACTAGGTGATTCTTCCATAACACATTTATGGAAACCACCTCTTTATTCCTTAACTTCTTGCCTATCAAGATTTTGAACCAGAGCTTCCTCATAAGAAGGTTATCCTTGACACCAATACCCTTAATAGAAAGAATGGATTCGGGATCAACGATACACTTTTTTAACATAGAAACATGGAAAACCTGATGAACCAAAGCCAATTCACTAGAAAGTCTCAATTCATAGGCAACCTTACCAACCCTTTGCAATATTTGATAGGGACCCACATAACAAGGACTCAACTTTCCTTTCTTGCAAAATCTAACCACCCCTCTCATTGGTGTAATTTTCAAATACACCTTATTAGCTTCTTCAAACTCCAAATCCCATTTCCTATGATCGGCATAAGACTTTTGCCAACTATTGGCCGTTTGCAACCAGTTCATTATGATATGAACCTTTTCTAAAGTCTTATAAACCAAATAGGGACCAAGAAGTGAAGGTTCACCCATTTCAATCCATCCAATGGGACACCTACACCTCCTACCATACAAAAATTCATAGGAAGCCATTGAAATGGACGAAAGGAAACTATTGTTGTAAGTAAACTCCACCAAAGGCAAATGCTTATCCCAATTTCCTTTAAAATCGATAATGCAAGCCCTTAGAATATCCTCAAGGGTTTTAATAGTGCATTCTGCTTGACCATCCGCTTGGGGATGAAAAGTTGTAATAAACTTCACCTTAGTACCCAACACTTTATGAAATGACTTCCAAAACCTAGATGTGAATTTTGCACCCCGATCCGATATGATGGATAATGGAATACCATGGCAACAAACAATCTCATCTATGAAGATCCTAGCATAATCTTCCGAAGAATAAGTAGACTTGGAGGAAATAAAGAGAGCGAACTTAGTCAACCTATCCACAACCACCCATATAGAATCATACGACATTTGAGTTCAAGGTAAACCCACTACAAAGTTCATATTGATGTCTTCCCACATCCAAGTAGGAATTCGGTTCTCTTGTAGTAAGCTACCTGACTTCTGATGTTCGTCTTTTACTTGTTTCTAACTTAGACACTTAGCGACAAACTATGCTATCTCCTACTTCATACCTTCCCACCAATAAACTTCCCTAGGGTCATGGTACATTTTTGTTGAACCCAGATGAATTAAGTAGTTTGAACCATGGAATTCTTGTAGGATCCGGTCCCTCAACTCATCTACCTTGGGAACACATAATCTCCCTTGACACCTTCAAATACCATCCCATTATGGAAAATGCGTCATTAAGCTTGCCGAGGACCTTATCCTTAAACTCCATCAATGATTTGTCAAGGTGTTGCTTGGACATCACCTCACCCACCAATGATGACTCAGAGTTATTATGCACCATGAAACCACTATCCGAAAAATCTTCTAACCTAACCACCAACCTACCTAACCTATGTAGATCCCTCACTAGGTCTTTCTTGGCTTCATCAATATGGGATACACTACCCATAGTCATACGATTTAGGGAATTCTCAACCACATTAGCCTTCTCGGTGTGATAAAGGACACATATGTCATAATCATTCAACAATTCCAACTACCTTCTTTGTCGGAGATTAAAATCCTTTCAGGTAAACACATATTAAAGACTATTGTGGTCGATATTGATCTCAACAAGTCCATTGCACAAGTAATTCCTCTACATTTACAAAGCAAATACCACGGCTACTAACTCAAGGTCATGAGTGGGATAGTTTCGCTCATGTACCTTAAGTTTCCTAGAAGTATATGCTATCACTTTCTCGTGTTGCATAAGTACACACTCTAAACCCACACAGGATGAATCATAATACACAACAAACCCCTTTGTACCCTCTGGTAAGGTCAATAACGAAGCAGAGATAAGCCTATACTTCAAAAATTGGAAACTTATCGCACATGCCTCTACCATCTAAATTTCTTACCCTTTTGGGCCAAAGTAGTCAAGGGAGATGCAATGGATGCAAAACCATCCACAAACCTCTGATAGTAACATGTTAAACCCAAGACACTCCTAATATATGTTGGAGTCAAAGGTTTAGGCCAATTTTTCATCGCCTCCGTTTCCCTTGGATCAACCTCAACTCCTTCACTAGAGACGATATTACACAGAAATGTTATCGAGCTCAACAAAAACTCACACTTTCTATATTTGGCAAACAATTGATGTTCTTTAAGGGTTTGCAATGCCACCCTCAAATGAACCATATGATCCCCCTCATTCTTGGAATATACCAAGATGCCATCAACGAATACAATGACAAATGAATCTAGGTAATTTTGAAACACTCTATTCATTAGGTGCATAAACGCCGCCGAAGCATTAGTGAGACTGAAAGACATTACCAAGAACTCATAGTTCCCATACCTAGTCCTAAAGGCCGTGTTTGGTACATCCTCAGTTCTCACCCTAACTTTGTGATACCTCGACCTCAAGTCAATTTTAAATAAGTAGTTTGCCCCTTTAAGATGATCAAACAAGTCATCAATCCGAGGGAGAGGGTACTTAGTCTTAATGGTGACTTTATTAAGTTGGCGGTATCAATACACATTCTTAAGGACCCATCCTCATTCTTAACAAAAAAAATTGGAGCACCCAATGGAGAAATACTAGGTCTTATGAAGCCTTTGTGTAGTAAATCTTTGAGTTTAACATTCAACTCTTTTAATTCAGCTTGAGCCATCCGATAAGGACGAATTTAAATGAAATTTGTATCTAGTAGCAAATCGATACCAAAATCAATTTTCCATTCGGGAGTAATATTGAGAAGTTTATTAGGAGACCTCAAGAAATTCTCTCTCTACAGTGACCGACTCAATGGGAGGAATTTCGGAGTCTAGATCTTGGGCTTTTATATTATGGTACAGACAACTTTTAGATATCAATTTGCATGCTTTTAGACAAGATATGATACGACCTCAAGGAATAAAGTTTTCCCCCTTCCAGTCTACAACGCGTTCATTTGGAAAGTTAAACTTCACCACCCTTGTCCTACAATCAACAGAAGCAAAGCAAGCATGAAACCAATCCATACCCAATATAATATCAAAATCTATCATATTGAATTCTACTATTTTAACATAATAAACTCTATTTAGAAATATTATATGACAATTTTTATACATACCCTTTTTGCAACAACTGACTCATCCACCGGAGTAGACACTATAAAAGGTTAATGCAAAATATCCGGTAAAATATCAAACTTTTTGTATACTACAGTAGTAACAAAGGACAAAGTAGAGCCGGGATCAAATAAGGCATATATATCAATATAGAAGACTTTCGACATACAAGTCACCACGTCAAGAGAAATGTCTTGCTAGCCTTAGAGGGGAGAACATAGAAGTGGTTCTTCTTTGGTGCCTCATTAGAACTACTTGCATGAGCTTGACCACTACCCTTGTCTTCACTCTTCACGTTAGGGCAATCTATATCCTTGTGCCAACTGTTGCCACAACCAAAACAATTATCCGTCCCCTTAAGGCAATCACCATAGTGCTTCTTGCCACACTTTCCACAAGTGGGCTTCTCGGTTGGTGAATTAGTACCTTTTCCCCCCTTGAATTTAGGGTTAGAAACCCTATCACCACTAGATATTGGGAACTTGGAAGGAACTTGTGTTGAAACCCACATCTTAAATCTAGGCTTGTATTGTATCTCAAGCCTATTTTTTTGAAAAACCTCCATAAAAAGATCTTGCCCTCTTAGCATCATTATTCTTTTTCGTATCTGTTGACTCTTCTACATACTTCGCTTGAACCATAAGATGAGAAATTTACATGTTGTTGTGTAGCGTAGCCGAATGACACTCTTGTTTCAAATCATTTGACACCCCGAAGGAGCATATTTTGAACACTTAGTGAATTTTAAAGAGTATTCATGAACATTCATACCTTCTTGGTGAAGGTTGATGAACTCTACCACTTTTGCCTTCCTCATGTCCTAATAAAGAACAAATCGATAAAAACCTTCTTGAAGATATCCTAAGTCAAAAGACCACCTCTCAAGTGCCTATAATCCCTTCATTGCACAAACCATGCTTGAGCCACGACTTTGAGTTGATAGGTGACCAACTCATCCTTCTAACTCGTGGACAACCCCATAGCTAAAAGTATCTTATAGACTTCATCAATTAATTCTTGGGGGTATTTATCAACCTTAGACCTATAGAAAGTAGGAGGGTTCATTCAAGTGAAGTCTCTTAGATAGGAAGTCATAGTAGTGACATGTTGATTAGGACAAGGTACAAGCTCCCGATTGGCTATGGTCGTCATAGCTTGGGCTTGGACAGTGGAAACATGAGCTAATTGAATGAGGGAAGACATTACATCCCCATTCGTCAATGGTGGAGGATTGGTCAGAGCTTTGTCAACATAAGCATCTTCTTCAAGTGGAGTAACTTGCTCACCACGGAGATGAGCTACCGCATTGAAAATTTCCTCTTCAAGCCTTCAAGCCACATTCCTTCAAGTGTTCATTCTTCCTATAAGCACAACAACAGGATTAGATACAAAATCACACCATAAGTATACTCTAATGGCACCATATAAGATTTCCAAGAAAGAAAGAGATTACTAAGCATCACATAGGTTCCTATTCATAAGTGTGGCGTCCTTCACAATTATGAATACAAACCTAAATAGATGTGGTAGAGAGAGAGAGAGAGACATAACTAGAACAATATTCAACATCATGCTCTGATATCAAGTTTGTCACATCTGGGTTTACCCAATAGATGTACCCGGTGTTGTCATCCTTTCCCAAGGACTAAGACTAGCCTTAGTCTTATGTCATTACATTCATATTGAAAATGCACAAAAATGTTAAACTTTGCACTACATATACTTGGAGGTTTACATAGACCTCTACATACACATAATATAAAGTCGTATCGAGTACACATAGACCCGTCATATAGGAAGGTTACATAGACTTCTACTTTTATTGCATATACATACATATAAGATAGAAAGATATTCTAAAATATTGTGTCCTCCTATTCATCTAAGTGATCATCACAATTTGGGCATAGCCCTACATTAGAAGTAAGGAAGCCACATATGGGCTTTTATAAGTCGTACACAATGAAAGTTAAATAAACATCGAATTCTTAGAAAAACAAAGGAACTTCATAGGAAATATATTTGCATAGCCGTCGAAAAGTGAGGACCTACCCACTTCTAGCCTTCTTCAAGTCGACTCGAATGAGCCTTCAATGAACGGAACCTAAAATGTTTGGAAAAAGGAAGAAAATGGGGTTAGTACTCCATATGTACTATGTATGAGACCGTATGAACATATAAGAGAAAAACATGCCAAAAGGGTCATTTAGTAAAAACATGCATTTTTTACCCTTTAAAAGTTTAATGCAAAATCAAGAGAATCATACCAACCAACAACATGTTTACTAAATCAAGCAAGTTATATGTATGCCAATATACTTGAACCCATGATTTACCACAACCTTATCATCAAGGATTAACATTACAAGCAAGAATAAGAGTTAACCATATCATAATAAGCAACACAACTACTCATCTATCCTTATCAAGTCAACAAGTGCAATGACCAAGCAGAGCCCCATACCCTTATTCAATCAAGTAGCCTCAACAAGAAATGATAACCAATGTCCACTTTTAGTTAGTATAACATTTAGATATTTATTTCATATTATTTTAACAATATAACCCAACACATACTCATAAGTGAACTAATCAACCTATAGTATCAACAATGTGCAAGTTCATCATGTGCATATAATATATCATCGAAACATAAATATATAAAAAAACATCCTCTTAAGAAACCCCTCAAGGATAACTAGTGCAATGCTTAAGTAGATTCCCATACATCTACCTAGACTAAGCTATACCCCTTAGGTTATCCTAATTAGAGTTCAACTCTTTAATTTAAATTACCTTTTGTGAACACCTTGCCCTAACCGACATAGACCAAATGAGCTAGTGTAGAATTCGGTTTCATGAATCCCTACACCGAAAGAAGGCAGACTACTTTCCAAGATAGTACCAATGCATAAAACATAGCAAGTACAGGGATCCACTAGCTAGATTTCCTATGGGGGCAACATAGTTTAAGAACTAGAAGATATAGTCGGGATCCTCTTTGTGATCCATGCATTATAGTCTCCAAATATCAAGAGTAATGTAGTGCTCCTAACTTCCGTATGTCGGAAGGGACACTCTTAAACCTAGTTCACTCGGTGCTAAGCCAGAGTCCATTTTTGAAATATCTTTAAGCCTTTAATTATCAATCATAACTTAGTTTAGGTCATAGGATCTAACCCTTGTAAAATCATCATCATCTATAGCCCAATTAGAATGGTATGAGCATAAATCCTTTCATCACAATTCATATAGGTGAAGTTAACACATTACATATAAATTCATAATAAGGCATATTTTTGTATACATCACCATCCTTATAGCACTTACATCCACCTAACATTCATAATCAAGACATTTAAATTCAACATCATACAAACCTATCATCCTAATATAAGGCATACTCAAATATAATATCATGCCTTAACCACATTTAATCACAATTGGAAGTTAAGGTAGAGATTCTAAGACTTATCAAGTCTTCCTTATAGTTCATTATTTAGGCCTTACCATAAAAACTCAATTCAACCGAATTTAGATGTTCAACATCATAATTCGATATTCTACATTAAAACAAGACTAGAAGAGTCACTTAACCATAATTCAATACAAAATCAATGCTCAAAAAAGATTACGTAGGCCAATTTCCATAACCTAGATCAATTCTAAAGATTTGCATGAAAGAAAATAGTTCATTATAATTTATTAATGATTGGCGTAACAACATCATCTAATAGTGATTTAATGCATAATGAAGACAATTGAATCAATCACAACACAATTTACAATAAGATCAACCTAGGTTTAAGGGTTAAGGATCATGTTCTTAAAGTTAGGTCAAATAATAACAAATGACTAAAATCAAGTTAAATTACATGTTAATTTATCCATTACACCCTAAATAAAACATAAAAAACTTAGTTCACAACATCAATTTCGTAATTGGATGAAACCCACATGAAAACTCAACTTTTGAAATCTTTTTTGAAGGAAACCTTTGAGGAAATAGTCTCAAAGGTGAATTAGATGTCATACCTTCACGTTTGATGAGGATTTGATGGTGAAATCGTCCCTTTCCAGCCCCAATAACCTAAGCTTGTCTTGTCTTCAATGCGGGCTTCCAAATAAAGAGAGAAAGAAGAGAGAAGGATGAGAGCTTATTTTTTTAGTTGTATTTAAATTAATGAGGGTTCGGGTATATGGGTAAAAGTAGTTAATGTATCTCACTTTAATCCCTAAATAACATATAAATCCCTTAATTATTTTAATTGTACTTAACTTAAATTGTGAAGAAAAATTGACCTTCGCAGACGGGACCCCGTCGACGGTCAGTTTGTGAGTTGACGGGCACAGTTCCTTCTGTGCTGCACAATAGCCGTTGAGTTCAGATACTTTGCATCTGAGTGCCTCCAAAATTTTGGTAAGTGTAGGATGACGGTGGGCATCGAAGCCCCGTCGATCACACATGAACCGACTTCTCGTGGTCGCACACTGCGTAGGCAATGTTGCCTCCTACGTGCTATGGTCCTCCTCAAGGTCTCCTTGTTGGTCCTTAGGCAATTTTACCCAGACGTTTCTACCACGAATCATCCTTAAAACATGTTATACACCCTTCACCCTAATTTCATGGATTTACGACTATTAAAAGCTATTCAAATATGCTGAGGCACACTGCTACCTCTTAGAATTAGTTTCTGAAAGTCACAGACGTTCTTGGATGTTTTGGTTCTTAAAACTCTTAAAAGACATATATTAACTAAAATAGGTCTTAAAACAGTTTGTAGACCTCATGGCACCTATATTAGGCTCTAAGACTTGTCTTGGGTTTTTAAAGGGTTACTACAGTCACCCATACAACCCCTTCACCAACACCTAGATGATCCTCAAGACTATCTAAATTAAGTTATTCCATTTCATCACATATAATATAGTACATATTCAATAACACTGATATGTACATCATTTAGACTTCCTACCTAATGCTACTCAAAGACTCACCTAAGTAAAACATGAAGAGACTTCCCATACACCCTCTTCAAACCTACCTAAGCAATCCACAAAGCTACCCTAGATAAGTGCCTTTTTATAAAAGACACATCATTTAGAAATTACCTATTTATTATAACTATTTTGAGAAAAATCCATACATTTAGAGGACTTCACATGTTGGTCTTGGAAAGTCCTAGGTAAACCACACACTAGCACTTTCAATTCCTACTCGTGCATTGTATCGATAGCGTCCCATTACACTACCTACACTTTGTGGAACTTCTCAAGTAATAGAATGCATCCCACATGATGAGAATATGCATTAACCGACATAGACCATACTAGTTAGGCATGGAATCTGGATTCTACAATACTCCGGTGGAGGGTGTTCTAGTTTCCTATGGTAGAACTAGGACACATCTCATGTCGGCATATCATGAAGTCATATAAAGGGTTTCTTTGTAATTTAGTCTCAACTTAGGTAGAGTCACTCCAAAAGCATATTCACTTAGTGCTAGCCATGTTTTCCTAAAGCAAGTTCATTCACAAGGTCATATAAAGTTGTACCATACTTTAGTCACTACCATAATCATAAAACACCTTCCCAAGGATGGGTCAACTAGGGCTTCCACTCGATAGTCAATAAGGATATGTCAATAAATTTCTTAGAAATAATTTCATGTCGTTCCATCCAACCTATACCTAATTCCATCATTCACACGAAAAGGATATCATTACGACATTCAACCTCAAGGATATCATAATCTTCGTTCTAGCTTGAAGGTTTCAAGTTAATGACCCTCTTAACCATGTTCAAGGTCATACTTCAATCATACATACACATACAAGACATGGTTGCTTCAGCCTACCAATTCAAGGAATTACATATTCCCATACGTTAAATGCATCAAGAAGAGAGACTAAGGTCTACCAAATCAATATAGACCATTCATCATATCACTCATACAATGTCATTCAAGTACCAAGTAGAGACACCAAATCTACCACACAAGATACCTTACAAACACATATATCAACACATCATAGACTACCATAAGCAGTCATAGTCATTCAAAAGAAAATCGGCCTAAACATCACATATTCATACAAAACATTATCACATAAGACACCTCAATATCGTTACTTAAAAAAGAATCATAACCTTAGCATTTATGAAAGATCACATAAGAATTTTTAAGAGTATTCCACTTCACATATTTACATTTCTAAAAAATAACACATGTGTTACATAATCATATAAGCCATAACATCTTCAACATGATCATATTACTTGACATAATCAACTTCACCTAATACATTCACATAATCCCTAGAATGATACTACCCCAATTTGCATAATTAATGCCAACAAGGCCATGTTCATCACATAATCAACACATAAGTACCGCCACTATAAGTTGAAAATACCAATCAATAGCTATTATATAACAATTCTACACAATCTAGAGAGATCAAGTTATCTTACCACCTTTCCATCGTCATCATCAACAATCATTAGTTATTTCAATCAATTTACTTCACAAAGACTCTTACTCATAACCATTATAAGAATTAAAACCAACAATCCAACAATCCAACAATATAAAATATGACTATAATTAAAGTAACACAGCCTATATGTTTAGCGACGGACATAACCGTCACTATAAGATGGAAATCCGTCACTAATCGTGATTAGCGACTGATTAGCAACAGAGTGTTAACTGTTTCTAATATGCTCGTTAGTAAGCTCTTACTGACAAAAAAGGAGTTTTATCATTAGTTTAGATACTACCTAGTGATGAATCATTTCCGTCACCATATGTTAGCGAGAACTTAGTCCTCATTATATTTATATAATTCTATTGCTAATTTCATAATTCTATTACGGAAAATGGTGTTTCGTCACAAGATGAGCGACGTCATAGTGACGAAATATTTTCATCTCCACATGTTAGCTACGGACTGATTCGTTATTATATTTATATTGTTTTGTTGCTAATTTCATAATTCATTTCATTATTTTAATAAATTTGCAATGAAATTTCCGTTGCAACATATTTTGTTACAACGTATTAGACCTTTAAAAATTCGCCATTGATCAGTCGCCAACATTCATTTCATAGCAACGACCAAATAGTCGCTAAATTGTTGTTCAACATTGTTCTTATTATTTGATTTGGTTACTTTAAATATGCACAATTCAAATAAATTAAATTTAAATTATTAAATACTGCAAAATTAACAAACATTCATATAATATAGTACTCACAGACAATTCATAATATATAAATAGAGAACTCCAAAACAACATATTTCTAGTTAAAAGTACGCAAAGAAAACTATCAGGTACTCGTAAATGAACCTATGTTCATCAAAATGTTACTACGCGTAATTTGTAATTTCAAAAAAGTATGAAATTATCAAAAATTGAAGTTGTGGAGATATTAACTTGAAATTGAGGTATCAACCTTGTCCTCATTACTAGAAGGAGGCATGGGTGCCGCAGTCGATGGATTTCCGAATGGAGTAATCGATGGTTACACATACTCAACAATAATAGAAATAAGATGACTAGTTAGTGAATACATCATTTTCTTTACAAACTCATCAATATTTGTTGTGCATGATGTTCGACCTACTACTCTATGTGGGGAGAAATCCATATCCTTGTGTACCTTCAATAGATAGTGAGGGATGACTTTTGGAAGCTAGCTCGAGTCAGGTACCTTCAATATGGTACATCAAGCTTGTATCATGGATCATAATGGAGAGTACTAGATCGAGGTTACATAACAATGAAACAACAACAAGTTCTCTCTAAAAAAGAATTAAATTTGCACCAAAATTAACTGCACTAGAGTCATAGTAAAAAAACACTAGAATCATTCCAAAACAACACTAAAATTGCACTAGAAAAGCCTTAAAACAACAATCTAATTACACCGAAACAATAACAGTAGTTTCTCTATAAAATGACACTAGAATCATATCAAACAACAATTAAATTACATCATAAAGTCTCAAAGATTAAAGTAGGACAAAATTGCACCAACAGATAGAACAACAACTACAACAAATACACTTTAAAACTATACTAAATAGAAGCAACAAATCAAAAAGTCTCAAAGTTTAGAACTATACCAAAAAGGCGCAATAAATACTCACCAATAAATGATTTTCCATCATTTCCATGTGTATGAACATTCAGATGTAACTCACTTGGCGTGGGATATCGACCTTTTTCAATAGCCTACAAAAAAGAAATCAAGTTAAGTATATCATACAAGAGAAGATGTTTGTTATAAATTTATCCAATCCAATTACAAAACTAGTATTAATAGGCCCTCAACCATCCAACCTATCATACATCCAACTACACTCTAGGTTATTCATAATATTAAAATTTACAAGAAAAAAAATTAGTAACAAGCAGAAACTATGGACCAGCAGGTACTCTCATTCATATTCATCAAATAAGAACAAAACATGCATTACGACAAAACAAGAACAATTTCTAAAGTTCTTCACTAGTCAGACTTATAAAAACTCACAAACTATTAATGCAATTATTAATTATAATCAACAAAAAAAACTTTTTATGACAATTCAAAGAAGAAGAAGAAGAAGAAGAAGAAGAAGAAAGGGAAAATATAACACTTACAAGAATTCTATGTCTTTCTTCTAGATTCACATAAACCGGATGGTTTACCTTCAAAATAAAGGCGAATTAGAGGAAATAGATGAAGAAGAAAGAAAGCTGAGGCAGAAGAAAAATTTAATTGGAACTACAATTTAAATCCCAAATCACCAAATTCAGTATATTCAACACCAAAATACCCAAACTAAATTAAGTTCTACAAATGAACCACACAACACTAACAAACTCAAGCATGTCAGGTAAGACAAAAAATCCTTCCTACTTTCATTCAATCAAATACTTTTGAGGTGATTCTTAAAGCATAAAATGTATTTTAAACAAACAAATCAAACAAGCAAGTCTCTGAAAATCATGGTAACAATTTCACAAGCTAAAAGGAACTCCTACTTATCGAAGAAAACATATGAAGAAAAGAGAAATTACCAAAAAGTAGAGAAGCAAGGTCTGTAGGGTGAAATACTTGTCCCGTGATAATCACACAAGAATATTAGTAGTTGTATTATAAGTTAATGCACACTAAATCAAAAGCTAAGATTCTCTTCAAGCCATTTCGCCGAACTAGGGGTACCCCATTCATCCCCGATGACCCAAATCGAATTTGTAGTGTTTTGGACCTACATTTGTCTAACCAAAATACCTAGTAAACTAGAAATACCAAAGCACCTATGTCTAGGGTTGTAAACACGACAATTTCGAAGATTTTTAACCTAGGTTAGACAGAATTTTATATAAAAGAAATGAACATATCAAGAAGATCTAGGCTAATACTAATTGATGAAAAAAATGCAAGATAAATGTAGAAATTAGACATACATACATGAGAATTGGAGAAAAACAAGATGGAAAGGTACTAGGTGATCAAGAAGACACCCACAACAGCAACTCCCACTAGTAGATGATAACTTTTAGGACTTTGGAGAATTTTGGGGGGAAAATGATCGGCTGAAGAGGGAGAGATTTTGGAAAATTAAAAGGGAGGGAAATAGGAGGAAGAGTGAAGGAATGGGGTTGAATGAAGGGTTGGGGGTTTTATATGTTGAACTTTTTTTAAAATAAAAACCCCCAGCCCAGTCGGGTCGGGTATGCCTCATTAATGACACGACGATTCACCGACGACGGTCGTCACAGTTGTGACGATCCATCATTGGTTCCTTCGTGTGTGCCCTAGTTTGAAAATAACAAAAAGATATACCTGGCACGACGGATTCATGCGACGGTCCATTACGTCACTGTATCCGTCAGTGATTACTGTAGAGTAATTTTCTGAAGAATTTTCTGGTGATGTGCCTGAAAATTTAAAACCCATTGGTAGAAAATGCTACCATTAGTAGAAAAAAAACTATAAGTATTGGGTTGCCTCCCAACAATCGCCTGATTTAATGTCGCAGCATGACTGAGGGCACTTGATTACTCAACCTTCATCAAGATGGTATGCCGCTATCACTTCATTCACCGATTCAGCATGCCCGAAATAGAGTTTTATTCGTTCTCTATTTAACTTAAATCACACTCCCTCCTTAGTTTCCAAGTCAACTGATCTATGAGGGAATAGTTGGGTAACCAAGTAAGGACCAGTCCGTTTGGACTTGAGCTTGCCCGGAAGACAAGGCACCCCAAAACTGTCTACAAGCACCAAATCCCCAACCATAAACTTTTGTTTTGCACTTTTTGTTCATTCTCCTTCTTCATCTTTTCTTTGTGGGATATGGCCGATACCAATAGGAGCTCACCACTCTGCCTCATGGTCCTACAAGCGTTGAAGGTCGCTTCTTCATTGTTCAACCGAAATTTCATCTGCCCGCTTTTCCATATCAACTACGGCTTGAACTGTAGCAAGGAATGGCCTCCGAAGAATAATAGGAACTTCAAAATCGACTTCACAATCAAGAATACCAAAATCTGCCGGAAATATGAATGACTCCACTTTTACTAGCACATCATGGAGTATCCCTATAGGCCTTTTAACTGTTCGATCAGCCATCAGTAGCCGCACCGCAGTTGGTTTTGGGTCACCCAAACCCAACATCTTGTAAATCGAGAGGGGCATGAGATATATGCTTGCTCTATATCACATAATGCTTTCACAAAATGTAATGACCCGACTGTAAAAGGAATAGTGAATGCACCGAGATCTTCTTTCTTTTGTACGAGAGATCATGTAGGAATAGAACTGCAATGGTGCAGTCTATCATAATCTTCGAAAGTGACCGATCTTTTCTTTGTAACCAGATCTTTCATAAACATGGCATAACCGGGCATTTTTTCAAGGGCTTCTACCAAAGGGACATTTATAAAAAGCTGCTTCAGCATTGTTATAAAACGCCGATATTTACCATCCTTGGTCTTTTTCACTAATCCCTGTGGGAAGGGTGGTGGTGGTCTAGGCATGGGAATTACCTTCAAAGGGACTTCTGCATCTTTTCCAGTGCTCTCTTTTGCTTCACCACTACCCTTTACCACCTTATCATCATCCTTTCTCACCTTTTCCTCATTAGACAGCAAAGGTGGGTCAATGGTTTGCTTACCACCCCGAGTAGTGATTGCCATACAGTGCACATCATTTTTTGGATTTTGGACAGTGTTGCAAGGAAGAGTGCCCGGTTGCCGTGTTTTCACTGTCGTAGATAATTGGATCATTTGCAACTCGATCTGCTTAATCGATATTGCATATGTATCGAGTGTTTGCCCAATACTTGCTAAATTGCACCTTTACTCTTCAATGTGATCATCACTAGAATTGAACCTCCTCATCATTTTGTGCAACATATCCTCAATTCGCGCCATATTATCACCACCATCCCTAGGAGTAACTTCAAAATTTTGAGGAGCGACATAGGGCTGGTTCCAATCATTTCTGTTACAGTAGTTACCGATGTTGAAGTTGTTGTCGCGGTTGTAGTTTCCATCTCGGACATAATGACCCTCATGGTTATAGTTACCATAGATCCGACCTTGACACCAATTATCCTGATTTGAGCCTTGGGCGCTCGGTCGGAAACCCCCCATCTACTCATTTACTGCATAGGAGTCCTCTGCATAGTAGCATTCATCATTAGATGGTGGTTTCGAAAAGTAGTTGACTACATTTATCTTTTCTGTACCCCCAGTGACATGTTTTAATACCAACCCAAGCTCAGTTCTCATCTGAGCCTTTTCTTCGCAAATCTCATCTGTGGCTGGGTTGTGAGTGGACTGCACTGCGAAGGTGTTTCTCCCTATATCTGACTTCCTAGTACTTCAAGCTTTATTATTCCGGGAGTTTTTCTCTAATTTTTCAGCAATCTCAGCATAAGGACACTCCCATTAAGATCTACCTGCTATATTGTCCAACACTGCTTTATTATTATCATACTGTCCCCGAAAGAAGTATTCCTTCAGTGACTCATCATCTATACGGTGATTTGGGACACTCTCTCTTTGTGGTTTAGTTTCTTGGAGACCGGATAGTAGCATGCTAAGAAGACATCCCTTAGTTGGTTCCAAGTGAAAATTAAGTTATAAGGGAGCTTAGTGAACCATATAGTGGCCTCTCCTGTCAATGAGAGAGTAAACACTCTAATCCCTATATCATCCAAGTCCAAGTCAGGCCTCCCTACACAGCTTTTACACACTCCCCTTACCTTAGCTATATGGGCATGTGGATCCTCAGATGGTAGCCCTGAAAACAAACCTCTGGCGGTGAGCATTTACATCAGGCTACTAGCTACCACAATAGTATGACCTGTTGGTAAAGGAGGCAAGACAAGTGGCCCATCAGAGTCTGCTATGTTGTCATAGCCTATGTAGTATGCTTGGGGCCGTGGAGAAGGATTTTGTCCACTATGTTGGTGTTCACCCGTAGCATCTGGTAACAACTGACCATGAACATCAACCGGAGCTGGGATGTTCTTGTTTGGATCATCATCATTAATTACCAAGTTTCTATTCATGTTGCGTAGTGTACGCTCTAATTCGTGATCGTAGGGAAACAAGGGTTCTCTTCCTCTTCGTGTATTTGGCATACAAGGAGGTTGGTTCTGCACGAATCAAAAACAATAAAACAAAGTAAAATCAAGAAAATATCAACTAAACTATAGTAATAAGTTTAAGTTAATCTAAAAGTTATAATCCCCGATAGCAGTGCCAAAATTTGATACGCTCAAACATACTTCTCAAATAAGAAGTAAAGCGATCGTGTCAAGTAATTGGGATTGTTCCCACAAGGAAAATAGTTTAGACTTAACTTTAACCTATTTCTACTATTGTTCGGTCAATTACTTCCTTGGAAAGCAAAAACAATAAAAGGGGGGTTTTCTATTTGTAAATACATGAAACTAACTAGCGAAATTGAAAGAGACACTTAACAGCTTTGAATGTTGGAGTTTAATCAATTAATTAAAGTAACTAGGGTTTACGTGTTCCCCAAAGGTTCATAACTTGATAATTCTTACAATAACAATTCTTTCCTAGTATCTTGCATGCAAAGTTATAAGTAATGTATCCTTGGTCCGGCATCTAGAAAATTTTACTCCGTACCTTGGTCCGGCTACGTGTGTTGATATCCTAACCTTTATCTTTACCTCATATTAAGCATTGTATTCGATATTTTACTAAGTTATTACCTCGTACCAATCAATATTAGCCTATTAGATAGTATACACTAAATCTATGTTGATAATTATTTTCCTATTATCTACCTCCTTGTTCCGGCAGGTTGCATTAAGGCGAGTTCTAACATTGGCCATCCGTTAAAAAGACTTCTAAGTGAAAGAATTATTAATACATGCAACACACTATTCTAGAATTGTTATTTTAGTTAGGTTTTACCTCATTATTTGCCTATGGTTCCCACAACCCTAGTTATGGACTTTAGTTACCCATAGTGATAATCACAATATTCAAATATATTTTATAAGAATTCATGTACTTACTTCAATGAGAAAGAGTAAAATCCGAAAGTTTGCTTGATTAATCAACAAAAATCGCAAACAATTACTTGCAAGAATCTCAAACTTATCAAGAATCTCACAAAAAGTCTAATGATTATCAAAAGCCTAACAAAATAATCCAAAGTCTAACTAATAATACAGTGTCTAACCTAATAATACAGTGTCTAACCTCAAAAACGAGGTTTTTCGAACTATTGATAGAAAATAAAAACCTAATTAAACAAGGACTCTATTTGCTGGAAATCTGTCAAAACGCGGCTGGGTCGACGGACCTCGCGACAAATAGTTGTTGTCACGACAGACCGTCATGGACTCCGTTGTCCCATACTTGTGCAATTTCTTATGCAGCTCTCTTTATTAACCTCGACAGCAAGTATGACGGACCGTCACAGGCACTACGATCCATCGAGGGTCTTCGTTTCAAAACAGTTAAACTCTTGGAATATGGGTACTGGGACTACTTCTCTAAACTTCATGATGAACTTGCAAGATGGACCGTCATAGACACGACGGACCGTCATAGACTTCGTAACCCCACACTTGGTCAATCTTCCCCATCTTCCATCCGCAACTGCACTACGTTGCCACCTACGGACCGTCACAAGCTCCGTAGGTGGTCTCTTATGCATTTCTTCGCTCAAAAACCTCCGCATTCATCTTTGGATAGATTTCCTGCAAATAAGGAGAAACTTATATAAAAATTAGCACAAAAAGGCTTTTGGACACACTAAACTTTAGGAAAAAGTATTAATAATACCGTGAAACCACGATATATCAATATCCTGAAAGTCAAAATTCATAATAGTATCCTTCTGGTGTGAATGATGGACTTAGGGATTGATTGGATGGAATGGCTTGAAATCGTCGGTAGGAAAATCATTAAGCTATCCTATTGACCATTGTAAGAAAACCCTAGTGGACCTCCTTGGTAAGGTGAATGTGATTGGGTTATGCACTAGGTATGCAACCTCTTCATGTAGTCCTTTATTGAAATACTCTATGAAAACCAAGTCTAGGACTGAGTGAATTTGGTTCTAGTTAAGGATGATACTAGAGTACAAAAAATCCCTTCATATTCCTTAACCATGTACCTACCATTGGTAAGTAGAACACCCTCCAATAAAGTAGGTTACAACTTTGGATTCCATGTTTAGATACATGGTCTATGTTGGTTATTGCCTATTCTCATCTTATGGGATACCTACTAGTATTGGAAAAGTTAAATGAATTTACATTGGTGGTATGAGACGTTATCTAAACATTTCACAATAGGTTATTAATATGTTAGTACATGTGTCCCTTGGTCGTCTCAAAGACCATTACTTGGAATGTCCTTATGTGATGAATATCTCTTAAATGAACTAAATAAGATGATGACTTATATTAGAAAGCACGTTAATTAATAAGTACTAAGCGAGAGTTGTTTATGAGTTATCTAGTTAAGGTGTGATGGGGCATAAGAATGTTCATGTCATATCTTACCTAGGTAAGTTATAACAAAGACTTTAGATAGGAAAGTTTGTTGATAGATTAAACATTATCCATCCTTAGGTAGTCTTGAGGATTATTTAGGTAATCTTGGAGAGGTGAAGCATGGACATTATCTTCTTAATTTACTTAAGTATGTCTTTTGATAACCTATGGGAGGATAATGTCATATTATATATATATATATATATATGTTATGTTATAAAATGAGAATGATTCTATCTTAGGTAGTCTAAGGTATTTCTTAAGTGTGTGTGAAGTGATTGTATGTGCGGTCGCTTCTCAACTCTCTCAAGCAAACCTTAGAATCACTTTGGGCAGGACGATCTCAAGTTTATGTATTTGGTGTATTGTAAGTGTATATATCTCATTATAGGTGGTGTTAATGATCATTTAGGTGTTCCTAGAAAGGTTCCATAGGCGGTCTCTCTTTGTCTTCTTAAGTGAGTCTTGGGATAGCTTTAGTGAGAAGTTTGCATGTTTAAAATGGTCATTGTGAAGATGAAGATAGTTCACTATAACTTGGCTAGGTTTACTGTAATATTTATTAAAATGAGATAAAATGCTTATATGATACTTATTTGTTTCTAAGGTGTTAAATGTTGTTTTTATGCTTCTGATATGATATTTTAATCGAGAAGAGCATGTTTCTAATAAATGTTCTTTTTAATGATTTTATGCACTAAGTCATACTTAGTACTAGTGTTTGTACTAATTCCACATAATTTGTTGTTTTTAAAGGTGTAGGTGGAATGATAGAAGGATCTTGAAGGAAATCGTAGATTTAGTTATCGTTCAAGCAAAGTTGAAATATATCCTTACTTGACTCGAGGGCATAATCGTCTTTAGATGTCTTTTATTTCAATGTATTGTAACGGATGTTAGATTTCTATATCCGTATTGTATCGGAAGTGTCCCAGGTATTCTTGAGTCCAAGAATAAAATATGTTTACACTTAGAGGTTTCTATGACTTTAATATGAAAGGTGTTTTAACATATTTCGTGTGAAAAGTTTTAATTCCCACTACTTTTCATACACGTATGCGATGAATGATGTGCAAGGGGATTGTACAAGACCTAAGAGTGGTATAGTACACCATGTTGCACTACAAGAATATTCTATCTTAAAGGGTGTGCATGCGGGTCATGACAGATGGGTCTATTAGCATCAGATCCACACATAGACACACTTGATGATTGAAGAACACAAGAACTTTCGTGAGAGAGATGAGCGATATAGAGAGAGAAAGAGAGAAACCAATAGTTCATGGTAACTTCCCGTGGGTAAATTTCCAAGGAGGTGGGGTATATATTTAATAATTCAGAGTATTCACAATTACAGAGAATAAATGGAGAATAAATAGTACAACCTCAAAATTGACAATACATCAAATATTAATCAATTTTCAGAACCTAACATATCTCCCAGTTGGAGACTGATTCAATCATCCACAAAATACATTCTCAAAAAAAATCTCTTCATCATCAACATTTTTACCTCACTGCAACATCTATAGCAACAACTACAGAAGACCAACCGTCGGTTTTGCATAACCCAGTTTCACAACATCAACACATTTCATCAACAAGTCTGCGGGGTTCTTTGCACCTTTTATCTTCTCCAAGCACATATAACCATCCTCCACTGCCCTGCGAGTGAAATGGTACTGCGTTTTCATGTGCATTGTCTTCGAATGATAGACTGGACTTTTCACCAACTGTGTGGCACTCTGGGTATCTGAGTAAGAATCTTCTCGCTCTGCTTCTTGCCCAATTCCTCCAGATAATTTGCCAGCCATATCATATCTTTCCCAGCTTCAGCTATTGCCACATACACAGCTTCAGTAGATGAAAGGGAAACACACTTCTGAAGCCTGGGCATCCAACTCACTGTTGTTCCACCTATTGTGTAAATATACCCGGATGTACTCTTGCTCGAGTCCATATCCCCACCAATATCAGCATCCACAAAAACCTCTAGAGTCACCTTGCCTTTTCCAAAACAAAGTGAAGTAGTGGCTGTACCTCTCAAATATCTCAGAAGCCACTTCACAGCTACCCAATGCTCTTTCCCCAGATTTGCCATGTACCTTCTAACAAGTCCCACTGCATGTGCTATATCCGGTCTAGTGCAGACCATAGCATACATCAAACTCTTAATTGCTGAAGCATATGGAACAAGTGCCATATGGTCATGCTCCTCGGCTTTCTTGGGTGTTTGCTCCTTTGACAATTTAACGTGATTTGCCAATGGAGTAGTCCTAGGTTTAGCATCATTAACCCTAAATCTGCTCAACACCTTCTCAATGTATAACTCCTGAGATAGATTTAAAATCCCCAGATCTATCCTGAGAAATTCTCATCCCCAAAATCTGCTTCAATGGACCCAAATCTTTCATCTAAAACACAACAGACAACCTTGTCTTCAAATTGTTAATCGCCCTCATACTAGATCCCACAATTAACATATCATCCATATACAAGAGTAGAAAGACATATGAATCAGTGTATTTTTTGAAGTAATAACACGGATCATTTTCAGCTTTGCAGAATCCACTCTTGGTCATGAAGGAGTAAAACTTCTTGTAGCATTGTCTTGGTGCTTGCTTTAGTCCATACAAGCTCCTGGTGAGCTTGCACACCATGTGTTCCTTGCCTGGAACCACAAATTCCTTCTGATTGCTGCATATAGATCTCTTTGTTGGATATCCATGTAAGTATGTTGTTTTTACATATTTTTGCTATAGATGCAAATTCTCCGATGCAACAATACTCAACAGAATTTTTATTGAGGTTAACTTCACAACAAGATAAAATATTTCAGCATAATTAATACCTTTCCTTTGTGAATATCCTTTAACAACTAAACCATCCTTGAACCTTCTTTTTCCATCTGGTTCAATCTATATTCTTAACACTTACTTGTTCAGTAATC
The DNA here is from genome assembly GCF_036512215.1 of Solanum lycopersicum. Lineage (NCBI taxonomy): Eukaryota > Viridiplantae > Streptophyta > Magnoliopsida > Solanales > Solanaceae > Solanum > Solanum lycopersicum. The sequence goes on from NC_090805.1 coordinate 6,091,900, forward strand.
TCTCTTCGCTACAGGTAACTCAGTCAACACCCATGTGTCGTTCTTCTCAAGTTACCTCATCTCATAATCCATGGCTTGCTCCCATTTGATCAAATCCTCCACCTCTAGGGCCTCATCAAAAGACTCTGGTTCCCCCTCATCAGTCAACAATAGATCGTGTAATGAAGGTGAATATCTATTTGGTGCCCTCATGGGTCTCGATGATCACCTTAACACCTACTAAGGTGTAACTTGCACCACTTCAGATTCTTCAGTAAGATTTGGTTGAGTATCTGCTTTAACATCTCTGGGATTACTCTTTTCCAACTCAACCTCAACTCCTAGTTGCTTTGTAATTTGTAGAACCTTCTGCTCTCTGTTCTTGTACAGGATAGACTCAACAAATGTCACATCACAATGTCTCAGGATCTTTCTGTTCTTGTCATCCCAAAACCTGTAACCAAACAAATCAGAACTATAGCTTATGAAGTAACACTTCACAGCCTTGGCATCAAGCTTGTCTCTCTTTTATGGATCAACATGAACATAAGCAGTGAAACCAAGAATACTCAAGTGTGAGTACTTGAGTTCTTTTCCAGACCACACCTCCTCTAGAATCTTTAACCCTAAAGGAACTGATGATCCCCTATTGATCAGGTATAAAGATGTGCTCACAACATCCGCCCAAAATTTTTTGGGCAGCCCACAGTGTATCCTCATACTCCTTGCACTCTCATTCAAAGTTCTACTCATCCTCTCAACAATTCCATTCTGCCTTGCCTTACCAAGAATTGTTCTTATCAAACTGATTCCCTCAGCTGCACAGCATGCCTTGAACTCTGATTTGTCATACTCTCCTCCATCATCATACCTTAGGCATTTGATTTTCAAACCGTTCTGATTCTTAGCTTTAGCTTTCCACTTCATGAATGTTGCAAATAAATTTGCGTTATGCTTCAAAAAGTAAACCCATACCTTCTTGCTGGAATAATCAATAAAGGTAACATAGAATCTGGATTCTCCAAGTGGTGATACTGGAGATGGGCCCCAAACACCTGTATGGACCATTTCCAACCGCACTTTCTTTGGCTCTCTAGATGTCTTTGTGAAGCTTACTCTTTTATGTTTACCCATAACACAACTCTCACAAAGACCCATAACAACAGACTTCATGAACTCCAATGCTCCTTTTGCAACCAACATATTCATTCCTTTAGCACTCATGTGTCGAAGTCTGTTGTGGCACAGATATGAACCGCAAGCACCTTTAGCAACAGCGGCCATGTTAATACACCCTGCAGTGGTGTACAAGGTTCCAAATTTGGTGCCACGAGCTACTACCATAGAACCTTTCACAATCTTCCATGAACCTTTCCCAAACTCTGCTGTATATCCCGTGCTATCCAACTGACCAACAAAGATCACATTTTTCTTTAGCCCAGGAATATATCTGACATCCTCCAATGTCCACTGGTTTCCCGAAAGGGTCTTTTGCAAACATCCCCCTTTCCTTCAATCTCTAAGGTTTTATTGTAAGCAAGATACACATTTCCAAAATTTCCAGATTTGAAATTTGGAACAACTCCTTGCTTGGAGACAAATGGAAAGATGCACGAGAATCCAAAATCCATGATTCAACCAGGCTGTTCACACTTAGGATTAGAGAATCCCTAATGCCTTATGCTGAATTTACAGAATCATTATCATATCCAAACTTCTTATTCTGTTTTTTCTTTGGCTTTGTACAGCTCGTCTAAAAGTTCCCATTTCTCCATTGTTCCAACAAGTCACATATGATCTGTTCGGAGATTTTCCATGGTTCTTTGATTTTGATCGACCATGTTGATTTTTTTCTTTCGTCTTACTTTTCCCCTTTCGGTCAAAGATGAGAGAACCGCCCGATGGATCGCCCTCTTCGCGTTTGCGAATACTTTTGCTTAGAACAACATTACATATTTCATCAAACTTCAGTTTCTCAGATCCACGGGAAATGTTAATCGCAGCAATAACAGGACCCTAAGACTAGGACAGAGATGACATCGAAATCAACACCTTAATTTCATCTTTGAAGTTAATAACCACAGAATTGAGTTGAATCCACTCATATTGAATTCATTTATATGATTTGTAACAGATCCATTCACAGACTTCTGAAAATTGAACAATCTACGCATCAAATATACCTTGTTCATCGCCGATGGTTTTTCATACATGTTTGATAGGGCTTTCAACAGATCAGACATTTTCTCTTTCACGACGTTGAACTCCATGTTTCTTGACAAAGTCAACCGGATCAACCCGAGATCCTGGAGATCCTTGAGCTTCCACTGCTCGTCCGTTATGGATTCCAACTTCACCGCGATCAACAGAACATGATGATATTTCTGGTATAGATAATCTTTGATCTGCATCTTCTAGAAACTGAAATAGGATCCATCAAAATTCTCGATTCAAAGCTTTGAACTATCCATCTTTAGTGATCGTGTTGAATCTCCTTAGCTCTGATACTAGTTGTTGGGATTGAATCCACACACACACACACTTGATGAATGAAGAACACAAGATCTTTTGTGAGAGAGATGAGATATCTAGAGAGTGAAAGAGACAAACCAATATTTCATGGTAACACCCCGTGGGTAAACTTCCACGGTGGTGGGGTATATATTTAATAACTCAGAGCATTGACAATTAAAGAGAATAAATAGTACAACATAAATTTAACAGTACATCAAATATTAATCATGCTCCACAACCTAACAATTCTCCCACTGGGAGACTGATTCAGTCATCCAAAAGATACATTCTCAAAAAAAACTCTCTTCATAATCAATTCTTTACCGCACCGCAAGATCTGTATCAACAACTACATATTATTAATCGAGGTTTCGCATAACCCAGTTTCTTAACATCAACACATTTGGTCAACATGTATGTCGGGTTCTTTGCATCCTCTATCTTCTCCAACAACATATCACCATCCTTCGCTACCCTGCGAGTGAAATGGTACCGTCTTCTTATATGCTTTGTCTTCGAATAATAGAATGAATTTTTCACCAACTATATGGAACTATGGCTATCTGAGTAAAGAATCTTCTCGCTACTTCTTACCCAATTCCTCCAAATAATGTACCAGCCATGTCATCTCTTTCCCAGCTTCAACTATTGCTACATATTCTGCTTCAGTAGAACCAAGAGAAACACAATTTTGAATCCTGGACATCCAACTCACTGTTGTTCCACCTATGGTGTAAATATAACCAGATGTACTCTTGCTTGAGTCCACATCCCAATCAAGATTTGTATCCACAAAACCCTGTAGAGTCACCTTGCCTTTTCCAAAACAAAGTGAAGTACTGGATGTACCCCTCAGATATCTCAGAAGCCACTTCACAGCTTCCCAATGCTCTTTCCCTGGGTTCGCCATGTACCTTCTAACAAGTCCCACTGCATGTGCTATATCAGTTCTGGTGCATACCATAGCATACATCAAACTCCCAACTACTGAAGCATATGGAACAAGTGCCATATGTTCATGCTCTTCGGCTGTCTTGGGTGACTGCTCCTTTGACAATTTAAAGTGATTGGGCAATGGAGTAGTCCTGGGTTTAGCATCATTAACCAAAATCTTCTCAACACCTTATCAATGTACAACTCCTGATATAGATTTATAATGCCGGCAAATCTATCCCGAGAAATCCTCATCCCCAAAATCTGCTTCAATGGACCCAAATCATTCATCTCAAACATTCCAGACAACCTTGTCTTCAGATTATTAATATCCTTCATACTAGATCCTGCAATCAACATATAATCCACATACAAGAGTGGAAAGACAAATGAATCAGTGTATTTCTTGAAGTAACAACATGGATCCTTTTTAGCTTTGCAGAATCCGCTCTTGTTCATAAAAGAGTGAAACTTCTTGTAACACTATCTTGGTACTTGCTTTAGTCCATACAAGATTCTGGTGAGCTTTCACGCCATGTGTTCCTTTCCTTGAATCACAAATCATTCAGATTGCTGCATATAGATCTCATTGTCCAGATCTCCATTAAAAATGTAGTTTTTACATCCATTTGTTCTAGATGAAAATTCTCTAATGCAACACTACTCAACAGAATTCGAATGGAGGTTAACTTCACAATAGGAGAAAATATTTTAGCATAATCAGGCTTTACAACCTAGCAGGGTCGTCGTTTGATCGATTAGCCATCCCTTCCAGCCGTTGTTTGGACACTGCTTTGTAGTTCTCCCCCTTGAGGTTGGTTCCTCCATTAGGGACCCTTGTGTGTCCTATGTTGAGTCGTACAAAGAATTTAAACCCCTAAACATGCACGTCTAAGTCTTAGAAACCTCCACTAAAAATTTCAACTCGAAACATGCAAAGGCACACTAGAACACATGATAGAATTTGATGTATTTTCAACATTTAATTGATTCCATGTTTTAGGCAAAATAAACCATGAAATTTAGAGGGTTTAGAGCTGAAAAAAAGAAAAAATTTCATCAAACAATATTTGGTATTAGTATCGTGTCGCGCAATAGAGTCGCAGATTTGGGAATTTCTGTTTCATTTCGCGAAGGTGAAACGAGGTGTTCTACCTCAAACGACAATTTCAAAACCAAAATATAATTATGCCTCACATTGCATGTGTAGCTATCTAAAATATTTCCTAAGCCTCATGAGATCTTTCCTAGCACAAATCAAAATTCTTAAATGCATAATTCAATTCAAGGGGAGTTAAGAGTCAAGTAAAGAGAAGCTAAAATCAAAGTCACGGTAAGTCAAGAGCAAAGTTAAGAGGAGTTCATAAAATTTCCCAAAAGGTTTTTTTGCAAATGTTTTAACTTTGTTTTAAGACTTATGTGTTAAGTTCAGCAAACAATAAATTTGAAGTTCATTTCTTCGAAATTATATGGGGACTAAGTATTACAAAAGATATTTAAAATATTTTCACGTTTAAATAATAACAGAAACTGAGATTTTCAAAGAGTCATCGGTCTAGTTTTGAGAAAAGAGTAATCACTTTGTAAAAAAAGCATGAGGGGAAAGGTTGATTTCTAAGATAGTCTATGAGCTAAGTTTTTTTAGAACTTATCTCAAATCAAAGCAGAAGTATGTTTTTAAAAAATAAAAAACTAATATAATATTATATATTTGGGAGTAGTATTGAGCATTAATATAGGGAAGAGTTCACACAACTCTCATCCCCCATAAACCATGTTGCCATCATGGTTAGAAAAGGATCATACTCCTTAGATAAATTCTTTTCATATTGACTAGTGGAACCACTTAGTTATTCAACCCTGTACTTTAGGTAGGGCATAGGATGCATTGTCAGCGTGAGGGAGATCGATGTATCATCCCAATAACTCTTAAGTGCTGGTTCTCAATTAGAGAAACTCCCACAGTAATACTTCATATTTTTATATACATCTGTTTAGTTTTATTTATACATACAACACAGAATTATTTGTGACTCTGCATACACCAAGAGTTAACATCATGTTTTAAATAGTTTTTATTTATATTGCAGTTGTTTTAAATTGCTTTATATTGAAAGAGTTTAGTTATGTTTAGTTGAATTGATTCAGGTAAGTTCTTCAGTTTTTTTGGATTCTTTCAAGCCTATGTTGTATTTAGCATTCCAACTAGGATGCCCATACATTCAATGTACTAATATCAGTTGGTCAACATCGTATTATAATGCTGACACATGTAACTAGGATCGGCATTCCAGTGCACCGTTGATCTAGTGAGCAGTTTCAAAATCAGTTGGTGAAACTCCTTTTTTCCAAAGGACCCATTTTCATTGCTTTTAGTATCGGTTTTAGTTAATTAGGATAATGTTTTCATGACCCGCACTTATACACTAGAATTTAGGTCATTCCTTAGGTCGTGAAGCAGTGTAGTTGACCTCCGGGAGGTCTTGTACAAGACCTTTCGTATCTTCATCACATATACATATATGAAAAGAATTATGAAATTAAAACTTTTTACAACATTCTAATAGTCTTTAAAAAAGTCTTTTATATTAAAATCTTAGGAAATACTGAGTCTCATTTCATCAAATATTAGACACAAGAGTACATGGGACACGACCCATACAATAGAAATATAGAACTACTACGTCTATTGTAATACTTCGATAAAATAAATCAAAAACATCTATGCCCTCGAGTAAAATGAGGAGATACTTCAACTTGGTTGACAGATCCTATAATCCATGATTCGGTCCCAAAAGCACCTTCACCTATGAATCATCTTAGAGATACATAAATCTGTCGAATATGTACAAACACATTTACTAAGTATGTCATAATGCATAAAAATCATGAAAATGGAATTTTAATGGAAATATTCCCTTTTTTATTAAATCATCATAATATACGCATAACAACAACATTTAAGACCATAGAAACACATAATATAACACTTAAGAAATATATCACATTTTTTGGAGAAACATTAGAATAACTCATATCACTGTTACAATGAATTCCTTCAGTGTTATGATGAATTTATTCAACTTCACATTGAACAATTTCTAGTATGCAATCTTTGCACTAAAAGCTATCTAAGACTAACTTAAGTAATACAAAGAGAGACAACGTATACATCCTATCTATACACATCTAAATGATTCTTAAGACACCCTATAATGAGGTACACACACTTACAATACACTCAACACATAAACATGAGATCTTCCAACCAAAAGTGATTCTAATTTAACTTTAGTGATTTGTGAAGCAATTGTCATACAATCCCTTCACACACACTTAAGAGTAAAATAGGTTACCTAGGATAAGATCATTCTCACTTAATACAACAATACACATATAATATGACATTCTCCCTTCCAGAGGTTATCAAAAGAGTTATTTAGGTAGTTTTTATCATGTCTACTTAATTAACCAACTTTCATAACTACAGTCATTCGTAAGACTTATCTAGGTAAGATACTAAGTGACCATTTCGATGCCCCCTTCACACCTTATCTAGAGAACCCTTAACTACTCTTGATAAGAACTTATTAATTTAACATGTTTTTCTAACTTAAGTCATTATCCATTAGTTTAATTAAGAGACATTCATCACATAAGGACATTCAAGTAATGGTCTTAGAAAATACCTAGTTGAAGTCTATTGTGCAATGTCTAGATGTCATCCATACCACTATCTAAACTTCATAGAACTTCTCCAGTACTAGTAGGTATCCCATATAATGAGAATCATAAATTACCAACATAGAAAATGGTAGCTAAGCATGGAATCCGTAGTTGTAACCTACACCAATGGATGGTTTCTTCTTGCTAATGGTAAAACTTCGACACTACGCATGTAGGAACATGATTAAGGAATATGAAGTGTTTCTTTGCACTCTATTATCATATTTCACTAGAGCTACCTTCCAAACAATACTAGCTCGGTGCTAGCCTTTGTTCTCATAGAGTAATTCAAATTAAGGATCACTTTAAGAGGTTCCATATCTAGTTTATAACCCAATCACATTCACCCTACCAAAGAGTTTCCCCATGGCTGCCTTTCAATGGCAAAAGCGATAGCTTAATGAATTTCTTAAGGATGATATCGTTCCTTTCCATCCAACCAACCTTAATTTCATCATTCATACAAGAAGGATAGATTTACAGCTTACGACTTCAAGGTTCATAACCTTACCACTAGGTTGAAGGTTCCACATAAAAGACCTTCTTAGTATCATTCAAGGTCACATGTCATTCATACATACAAGACTAAGAGGCTTTATCATCCTAATTAAAGAAGTCACATTCTCCTTATGCATGTATACAGTAAGGGACACAAGTCCACCAAAACAAGACACAACTTCTTCACATATAACCTATCATTCTATAAGCACATAAGATTAACTAGGCCTACTTACAAGTTATCCTACACACCTCTATAATATCTATAATATAACCATCATAAGACTCACATAGACAATTTGGAAGAATCATGCATCAACTCTAAGACTACACATTTAAGGAAATAGTCATAGTCTAACATGATTACGTAATGAAAGTAGAAGAACACATACTTTAACCTTAACCACATGTCGATAGATATGATCATTATTCACATAAATCATCATAGTATATAAAGTAGTTTCCAACAAGGTCATGATCATCATAATACATAAAGTAAGCCACCAAGGCCGCATCATTTACAAGCAAAGCACATGGTGCCTCCACCATAAGTGGACCATACCAATCACAACGTAATTCAAGAGGTACATTAGATAAAATAAGGAGAATAGGGCAGCGTACCACCAATCCATTCTCACTACTTCAATCCATAGCTAAATCATCCATTTTAATACCAAAAGCCTTACCCGTGGTCATGATCATCAATTCAATACAAAAATCATTATACTCAATTAAACTAGGTCAATTTAATATATATTTATCAATATAAGACAACCAAGACATCAATTCAATACAATTCTCACATTAATAAATAGTCCCATGAAAATTACAAAAAAATTCAGAAGCATTATGACAATATAAACTACCTCATAAAGTAGTCAAAAACTAGGGTTCATAGGTTAATTATGTTAAAATAATCTAATAAACAAAAATTCAATCAATATACAATGATTTAAAACCTTTAATGCCAGAACCCATGGATACATCATAAAATTGGACAAGTTCATCTTTAGAAAACTTTAGAAATCTCTTTGAATTTTGGCCTCCTTGATGAAAAGAGTTTCAAGAATAAAAAAATACCTCAATGAATCTAAACCACGAAATTGATGAAGAATCGTCAATCAAATCTTCAATCCAAGCTCTTCCTTGAATTTCGGCATCAATGGAGTTCTCAAGAATTTCTTAGAAATTTTGGGGTTATGATTTGGAACAATGAATTCGTCTAGGTATTTAAGACAAAAAATTCTACTAAAATTACCTAAAGTATCCCTAACTACTTCTAAACTCATATTAAATTTACCACTTCAATTAACAGTGAAGCACGCGAATTGTAGACCTCACCAACGATTGGCCATCGACAGACCGTTTGTCAACAAACAGGCCGTCCTATATGGTCGTCGTTTGGTTCAGATACTTGACATTGGGAGAATGATCTACTTAGTATAAGTCTTTACAAAATGCCACAAACGAAATAGAGTTGACAAGCCTACTGTCAGTCGATTAGGCTGTCCTAGAGAACCTTTGGCTCAAAGATGGGTCCTTTCTCAAAAACCCTAGGTTTGTCTTTGGGGATGTTTTCTTAGAATTTTCAACCCAAATATAATTGTATACGAGTTTTGAAACTTCCACCTCAACTAACGAACACATAAAACTCACACTTAAACACACAAGGTCACTTAAAGGCAAACCTTTCGAACGTCATGGACGTTCTTCGATGTTTGACCTCCAAACTTCATTAAACTCAACACATTGCCTATAACAACTGTAATAACTCATAATAAGGATCTCATAAGCTTATAAAACGCACATAAGCACATGAAAACACTTAAGGCACATAGGTGAATTAGTCATCGAACATCTTGGTCGTCCTTTGACGTTTCACTTCCAAATCACCTAAATCTTTAGACACTGCCTCAATACCACAGTATAAACCATTTTAGGACCTTATACCCTCATGAAAAATATTTTTTGTTTCACCTAAGTTGTTTAAGAGGTATTATAGTTGTGGGGTTTGTCCTTAAATCTATCTTAGTTGTTTTAGAGGTTTCATAGATACTTAGATAGTTAGTTATGAATTTTTGAACTTTGAATTTCAGATTTTTTGCTATGAGACAAGAGTATCCATTTTGTGTGACATATTATTTCTTCAAGTTATTACATAAACTTACCTTTATTGAGTATAAGTCTTCTTAAGTAAGTAAGCTAGACCAAGGGTTCACTTGGGGCCAATAATGGTTCTCGAGTGTCAGTCCCGCTCAGGGTGTAGGCTCAAAGAGTGAAAAATTGGTATCAGAGTAAAGAGTTCAAGAGTCCTAGGATGTCTATGAAGTTGTGTATGTAGAGTCCTTTTTATCTGCATGTAGCGCGCCACATCTATAATTAGTAGGATGCAATATATAGAAATTCCTTAACTTAATTCATACTCATTTTGTGAATTAAAATTTATCATTAAAAAACTTTCTTTCTAACTTGTGCTTGAGTGTAGCGTAAATGTTTATAAGTTGGACAAATTTTGAGAGTGATTTCATGGGGCATTTTTTCCCTCTAAGCTATGATAAGCCATGAGATGGTTCCCGACATGAGGAGCATGATGATGTTATTAGTTATAGGGTTGACTCGTCAATCAAGTAAAGGTAAGATAGCCATGATAATAGGTTACATGGTCATAGCAAGCCTAATGATCCACATATATCAACTTAAGGAGGACCAGCTAAGGGATAGAGAAAAGTTTAAGAATAAGAGGGCTAAGGCAAGAAGAATGAGTCCAGGTAGCAATAGAGTAATGTGAACTGTCTTCTTTCTAATAGAAAAAGAAAGGACATGCTCCATCATCTGCTAGTGCACCTGCACAAAGAAGCAATGTGTGTACAATAGTCAATATTCTCAAAAATTTAGAGCTAGAATTGCGCCTCACAAAGAAGAAAGGCATAAAAGGGTACTGAGACTTCTGTATTTGCTAAGTCTGGTTGGAGCCACTCAGGGTTGTGTCTTGATAGCTCAACTAGTTGCATCGGGTGAGTCCAGAACGATCATTTTATAAGTGAGTATCCTAAGTACAGGTAGAGAAATGGAAATCAAAGCAATAGAGCCAAGTGTTCTTTAGTTGCTTCATCAGATATAACTGCATCTAATGAGCTACTTCAGGGAAGGCGGAAAAGAAGTCATCTTTATGCTATCACTAGTCACCGAAAGCAAGAGGATTGAGCATATGTTGTCACTGGTATGATCCAAGTCTTTGGTTTTCTTGTTCTTTGTGAGACACTTATCGAGCCCTTTGGTGTTTCTACACCTATTGGTGAGTCTATTATAGTAGATAAACTCATTCGTGATTGTACCTTTTACCACAATCACAAAAGTACCATCACTAACTTAGTTTAGTTTGACATGGTAGTTTTGATGTCATTCTAGGTGTATATTGTCTTCTTGTCTGTTATCTATCAATATATTGTAAAACTGGAGTAGTCAAGTTCCAATTTTCAATGAATCAGTTACAGAGTTAAAGAGCAGTTCAATAGTTCATAAGGGTAGTTTTAGTTCGGACCTTGAGGCAAGGAAGTTATTTTCTAATGGATGTGTCCATCACTAGGTCTGAGTTAATGAGACTAGTCTTGAGATACCTCTTATTCAGTTAGTTTTGGTAGTAAAAGAGTTTCCAGATGCCTTTCCCGGTGATCTTCCAAAAGTCCCTCATGAGAGAGAGATACACTTCGTGTAACATCTTTCAATTCGAGATAGTTATGAAGAATCTAAGAACTGAAAATATTCATTTGTGGAGTTTAACTGGGGTAAATTTAAATTTTAGTTAGTTTTAGAAAAGTTAACTTCACGCTAGGGTTTGGAGAGAAGAGAAGGGAAAGGATGAAGAAAGAACGTTCAAGATTCACTCAAGATTCGTCGAGTTTAAATTGTGGATTTCGTCAGGAGTTATCCCTGCAAGATATGTGAGATAACATAGCATTGGGTTAATTTTTCCATGCGCCAATCATGATTTATTTCAGCGAATTTAAGTTCTTGAAAGCTTATAAAGTGTCTTGTTAGATAGGTTTGATGAAGTTATATTAATTCTTTGATTCGTTGAAAACGTTGAGGTGTTGTGTAAATTGAAACCATGAAATTAGGTTGATTTTGAGTAAAATCTGGTGTACATATAACATTTAATTGATTGTAAGTGTTTTGGGGGAAAGAACCTATAGAGTTTAGAGGTTTTAGACCTTAAAAACGAAGAAGAAATTTCAGCGAAAGATATTTGACATAAGTTGCACGTGCGCTACCACCATCTAGATTTGAAATTTTCTGCTTCATATCATAGAGCATAAATGAGTTGTTCTTCCTCAATAGTCGTTCTGAAAAACAAATTTTAAAAGCCTCCCTACATCACGGACCCATCTTTAAAGATTGATTTTCGGTCTTTTCTCATGTTTTGCTATCTAGAATCATTCCTAAACATCATTAGATCGTCCCAATCACAATTAATAATCCTTGAATGCATAAATCAACTCAAGGATCCTTAAGGGTCAAGTAAAAATTAGACAAGAACAAAAGTCAAAAGAAGTTGAGAGTCAAGTTAAGATAAGTTCTTAATGTTTTACGAAATTTTCCACAACTGTTTTATCTTTGTTTTAAGACTTAAGTTTGAAGTTTAGTGCATGTAAAGTTGAAGTTCTTTTCTTCAAAAAACTATATGGAGATAGTGCATTCCCAAAGAGATTTAAAATGTTTTCACACTTTAATAAGAATGGTAACTGAAAATTTCAAGGAGCTTTCATGCTTGTTTTCAAAAAAGAGTAATCGTTTTCTAAATGAAGCACGAGAACAACTGTGATTTCCTAAATTGACTCTGAGTTATGTTTTTGAGCACTAATCTCAATTAACAAAAGAAGTATTTAAAAAAATAAACTAATATAATATATTATTTTTAGGAGTAGTATTGACAAGCGATAAGGGGAAGAGTTTAATTAACTATCAACCCCCATAAATAATGTAGTCATCATGTGTAGAAAATGGTCATACGTTTTTTTTAAATCCTTTTTATATAGTTTAGTGAATCCACTCAGTATTTTAGGTCTTATACCTTTGGCCAAGTATAGAATGCCCTCGTGTCATGAGGTAGATCGTTATATCATCACTCCCTACAACAATAAGGGACTTTAGTGATAATTATGTAGCGGAAAAAAGTCAATAGCGACTAACTAATTCTCTAAGCTTGAATATTTGTGGCACATAAATTATAGCCGGTAAAATATATTTTACTGACAATACATTTTAACTTTTTACTAAAAATCATATATTGAACACAACTTTCTAACATTCTATCTTCCCTCCAATTTTTTCTATTACAATAAATTATTCCCTCTAGAAAGAAAAACCCTAATCCCTTCAAAGAGGCCAATTCTATTTTGCTGCAAATCAAGGCGATAGGAAAAAGTAAAAACCCTTCCAATACACTATAGAAGATGACTTCAAAGGTGTTTATGCCACTAGAAAACTACTTCATATTAATTCAATAAGCATGTAACTTGACCTATTGTCGACGACTCATCATCCATGAGTTATGTCTCTGCTTTCTTCTCTTTTTCCTGTTATGTTCTTTTTTTGATTTTTTATTGCTATAATTTCTACTACTTTTTGTTAGTTTTCTTTGAATAATTGTGGGTTTCTATGAAGTATATAATTTCACATGGAATAAATTGGAAACAAGGCATGCCTTAAAAAATGGATATATTATGAGCTTATTTGGAGAAAATTATATGAAGCTCTCTGATGTACTCATGACTCTCATGGATTAGTAAACCGAATATTGGATTATCTAGCGTCTAGACTATAGTCACGACCCTCCAGTACGCCCTAGAAGTTATAGCATCCTTGTGTCATCACACGGCAAATGAGACGTCAAGAAGTCTCATCTAAGACTCTCTTATCATTCATTGACATAATAAACATACTACAATAGGTAAGAATTCAAAACATTCTTCACACACAAAGAACTATTTCATAAACATTACACAAGCCGAAGAATTTCATTTAAAACATTAAATCTTTACAAAACATACTTGAACTATCTAAACTTTAGAGTATACAACACTTCGGACTAATGCCATACAAGACAATAAAGACTATGATATAAGCGACATGTGGATATTGTCCTAGAATCAATGAGGACTCACCAATACTTCATCAAAAATCCTTAGAAACCTATCATTCCTCCATGGCACATCAATACATTCAATACCCTACACATTAGTCAAAATGGGCAAAGCAGGGGTTAGCACATTAGATGTACTGAGTATGGAAACCATGCAAAAACCATAAATATGGACATTTAGTAAATAACATGTTTTTCATGAATTTCCATTAACACATCATACTATAACAATAAGAACAACATTTAAAAACTTAGAAACACATAAGAAATAATTTAAGAAAAAAGTCACATTTTTAGACAACATTACAGTGAAGTGAATTCACTGTATAGTGAACTCAATTCGCTTCACTTTAGACATCTTCTAGCATGTATTTATCCCACTTAAATATATCCTATGACTCCCTTAAGTCTAACAAATAGAGACCTCCCATACAACCTCTCTTGGCGTAACTAAATGATCCTCAAGACTATCTATGATGAGTCACAACGCACTTACAAGACACCAACATAAAAACATGAGATTTTCCTACAAAAGGTGGATCTATGTCTCACTTTAGTGATTTGTGAAGCGACTGCCCATAAGATCCCTTGCACACACACTCATTAGATCCTATTGACTTCCTAGGATAGAATCATGCTCATATAATACATCAACACATAAATGATATGACATTCTCCTTCCAAAGGCTATCAAAAGACTTACTTGAGTAAATCAAGAAGATAATTTCCATGATTGACCTCTACAAGATTACCTAAGTAATTATTAAGACTACCTTAGGCTTATATCATGTCCACATAATCAACCAACTTCGCTAACTAGAGTCATTCTTAAGACTTATCTAGGTAATATAAGAAGTGGCCATTTTTATGCCCCCTTCACACTTTAACTAGACAACCCTTAATTACTCTAGATATGTAATACTTCATTTAACATACTTTCTTAACTGAAGTAATTACATTCATTAGTTCATTTAAGACTCATTCTTCACATAGCAGACTTTCAAGTAATAGTCTTTGACAAGACCTAGGGACTTTATTTAACACTTTCAAAGCCTATTGTACAATGTCTAGAAAGCATCCCATACCACCAAATAAAACTTCGTAGAACTCCTCAAATTCTAAAAGGTATCCCATATGATAAGAGTAGATAGTAACCAACATAGACCATGATAGCTAGACATGGAATCTGGAGTTCTAACCTACACCGATGAGGGTGTTCTACTTGCCCATGGTAAAACTAGTACCCATACCATGTAGACACATGGTTAAGTAATATGAAGGGAGTGCTTTGTATTATAGTCTCACTTAACACAACTACTTCCCTTTCCACACTCACTCGGTTCTAACCTTCGTTCTCATAGAGTAATTCACACTAAAGGGTCATACAATTGGATTCCATATCTAGTTCATAAACTAATGACATTTTTCCTACAATAGAGTTCCTCTTAGGGCTACCTTCCAATGGCGACAAAAATCTCATGATTACTTTCCTAAGGATTAATATGATGCCATTACAGCCAATTAACCTTAAATCCATTATTCCTTGATTTGAAGGATACCATTCCGGCTTTCGACTTCAACATTCATACATAATCGTACCACTATGTTCAAGGTTTCACATAAGAGACCCTCTTAACATAATCAAGGTCACATATCATTCATACATTAAATACTAGGATCCTTCATCATCCTAAGTCAAGACATCACATATTGACTCATACATACATCAAGCAAGGGACACAAGTCAACCAAGACAAAACATCACAAACTTCACTTTAACACATATTACCTGTCAATCTTAAGTCACTTACGAATAACTATTATAATCTTTAATTTATCCTATACATTACCATAAAAACATCAATATAACCATTATAGATTGATATAGTCAAGTAGGATCAACCATGCATCAACCTTAAGACTACACATCCAAGAATATAGTCATGGTCTACATGATTTCCTAACATAAATAACAAGAATACATACTTTAATATTCCTTCACATATAGAAAAAAAGGATCATATTTCACCTATATCATCTATACATATCATCATGATAATTCAAGTAGTGCCGACAAGGCCATGATCATCATATTTCAAAAAGTAACGCCGACAAGGCCTCATCAATTCACATAGTACCGCCACCAAAACTAGACCACAACAATCACAATATAATTGAAGTCTAATTAACATCAAAATGAAGGAATTAGGGCATAATACCCCCACTCCATCTTACCACTTTGATTTAAAGGCTAAATAATCCAGTTTGACATTACAAGGCCCTTACCCATGGCCATCACCAAAAATTCAACATAATTATAACAATATTCATGAATCTAGGTCAAATTACTACATATTCATCAATTTAATGCCACCTATATATCAATTTACTATAATCATTACATCAATCAAAATCCTATATCAAATTAGATTAGAAATCATAAATCTTAAGTAAATATCAATTTAATAAGCTTAAAATTCAATAGCTTTAAGAATGTACAATATTCAATTGATAAAATTTAAATAGCCTATGAAACATTTAACCATAAACTATATATGAATCAAAAGCCCATAACAATCTACACATGAATTCATCAATCTCAAAGCATGATCACATAACCCATATTTTAGTCAAATTTTAGAGATTTGTGAAGATCAAGGGTTCATGGAGAATTTCATTGGAAAAAATCAATTAAACATCAATAACATCATATCTTATCTTTTAAAACCATTTATGCAAGAACCTAAGACTTAGAGTAGAAATTGGACTTTTGATCTTTTTGAAAGCTTTGAAAATCATCTTTTAAATTGACTCTAAGGTGATAGCAAGCCTTAGATGAAGAACTAGCATACATTATTTGAATAAACCAATTAAAATTGAAGAATAAACTCCATTTAAGAACCATCTTCAAGCTCCATCTTCACCTTGAACTCCTTAGGAGGTTTTGGAGGAACTTTTGGTAGGGATGTATTTTGATTTGAGTTTCAGGGTTATAATGTGATCTTACTAACTTATATACTCCTAAAATACCCATAAACACTTAAAAAATCCTTCCTCACACTTAATAATACTTGAGGTGAATTTACAGGTTCAGCCCTCAACTAAACAAAAAGCTCGTAGGAAAACACAAAGTGGATCGACGCCAGCATCGACGATCCTTGGTCTCACCCATGCCCCGTCGATGCGTTCTTGTGGTTTTTCCTCCTAATAACCAACCTTCCACCCTTCAATATACATCGACACAACCCAACGATGGGCCATTGCCTGGTCAACTTGCCGTCGTTTGGGTCGTCGATTGGCACTGCCTGGCAGTGTTGTGTTCTAAGTTGGGGTCCTTTTTAGGGCCCCTTTTGGGTCCTATGTGGAGTCGTACACGTACGTTTCTAATCCAAACATGATTGTACAAAATTTAAGGACCTAGAACATGATTTTCATCCAAAATGAACATGTAAAACTCGACGAAAAATACATAGACACACAAGTTCGTCTCAAGACAAGCCTTTCGAACGTCATGGGCATTCTTGGATGTTTGACCTCCACACTTCACAAAAATTTACACACTGCCTACATACACTATAATAACTCATTTAAGGACCTTGTAACCTTATTAATCACATATAAACTCATAAAGCCACATATGAGACACATAGGTGACTTAGTCGTCGAATGACTTGGTTGTCCCTTGACGTTTTATTTCCAATGCACCTAAACTCTTAGTCATTGAATCAAACCTACATCATAAATCACTTTAGGACCTTGGACCATCACGAAAACCATGTTAGGATCTAGATTCACCTAAGTCATTTTTGGGGTATTAGAACTATGCAACAAAAATTCTGTTAAAATCAAAAAAGGTATATATCGTGTCACGATCGGAATCTAGATCCTAGACGAGACCGGCATCGTTGACCTCTCAGAGGTCAAAGACAAGCCTACATATGTAATTCTTACTTCAACTAGGTTAATTTTAGAGGAAAATTTAAAAAATTTTGTTTCCTAACATGCTTACTAAACATTCTATTACATTTATAATTGTTCACCATCAACCATCTAACATTAAGATCATCAAATGAAAGAAGCAGTTTATTATAACGATAAAGATGTACTTGCCAAAATGGCAAACACTAGTTGAACATACTCCAGTACCTCAATCCAACAACTAAGCTAGAATGTATTATGGGCAAGCATCCTTGAAAGCATGAGGGCCTGATGAGTTCGCTCGACGATTGGATAATTGTAGTGTTGATCCTGTAGCTCTAGCGTCCACCTATGCCTGCACCTAAAAGTTTAGAGTTGTATAGGGTTAGTACACACTTGTACTAAGTATGGCTATATGCAAGCACACACAAAGGACATGTATGATTAAGAATAGATCTTTCCAAAGAACATGATTGTAGAAGGTCAAGTTAGTAGCCTTGCCAAATTAAGATTAGGAAAGTGAGCGAGATTTCCTAATTGGGATTAGGAAAGTAATGTCATTAGAGTAACATGCATAATCATACTTAACATTTTTCCCACAGCATACACATAGCACATATCATAATTCATATATCACATAATGTTGTTCATATCATTCATTCGTATGCCATGAGACCTTGGAATCATGGACTTGACATTAAGACTTCCCAAAATGAGGGCTCAACATATGGGACCTCAACTAGGGAGTCTGTTTTGTTCATTCAAACATACTTCATTTCATTTCATTCATGGGCTAGTTAAACACCAGTTATACCTCGGATGTAGTTTAAGGCTTTCATCTGGTTCATTGTGCAATGACCAAGAATGACTTAATGTCATTACTTGAGTCTAACTCACCTCTTTATTATCCCATCCTACCCCTTTGGTATCATTCGTTTAATTATTTTCATCATCGAGGCTGACCAGATTCATTCATTGGGAACTTTAACTTTAACCGACATCGATCATGTGAGCATCATGAAATCCATTGTCTCCTTCACATCGAAAAGAGGTGGAATCACCGGCCAAAGTAACCCAAAACATGCTAGCTTACATTGAAATTGAACCCCGCCAAATCCCTATATTGGCAGTATAGGTTTGAAGACTAGGAGATATAAGGAGACCCATACCCGGCATGGTGCAGAATGTCATCTTATGAGAGTTATGTGAACATCCGCCCTTCTCGAAAGAAGGCATCACCGCTTATAGCTAGTCTATTGGTGCTCAGTATAAATTTCCATTATATTCAACTCATACATCATGAAAGTTGGCTTCTATTAAAAGGACATCATAGCTCAATAGTTGATTTCTCATCTCATCATTAGTATTAAGTTTATTAATCTCAATACTTTCATTAGAATGTTCATTGAGACTGGTCTGTTCATTAACTCTACACTCTCATAGGTGAGTACGTTTTTGTAACATTTACTTAGTCTCATTTGAGATTGCTTTCATCTTTTACATTAGTCTCATATCATGTTGTCACCACATTCCTTAACATTAGCACATTTGCCCTTCATAATTACTCACTCCATTTTACGTGAATGTTCATGTCATCATAAGACAATGCACTTGGACATTTACTGTGTTTCACACTCTTACTTAATCCTTCTAGGGTTTCATCATTTCATTTTTCATTTAATCATTTCTTTGTTCATTTCATCATATGTCAATGCACTTGGCTACATAGGGTGTTTCAGTCTCTTACTTAACCCTTTCTACATCATTTCATTGTTCATTTCATCATTTATTTGTTCAGTTCATCATTTCATTGTTCATTCCATGATTTTATTGTTCATTTCATCATATGCCAATACACTTGGCAATTTAATGTGTTTCACACTCTTACTTAACCCTTCTATGTTTTCATCATTTCATTGATTACATCTTAGGTTCACTTATTTTTAGACGTATGCTAGACTTATGGGTCTATATATACCTGTCATGAGGCTTCGTTAAAAGTTCATTTAAGTGATTCACATCTTCCTAAGATTATGTGGTACAAGACTTATGCATCTTGTATGTATGCCAAGATCTCGATTTAGTTCTAAATAGGCAACAATATTATTGAATATTTAATTCACGTATGACTTATGTATCAATACGGAATTTGGGCACGGGAACCTAATTTCAAATCGCTTGGACAACACTTAATTTTATTATAAACTTGATAATTGCATTTTTCAAATTTGGGAGACCTTAGTTCGATTCCCATCAACCCCATAATATTTCATTCTTGTTCTCCTCTCCTTTTTCATTTTAATGAAAGGAGGTTGTGAGTTCAATCCCCCACAAGCTCATTATTTTTCTCCTAACTCTCTCATACATTCAAGAGGTTGTTGATTCAATCCCCATTCTCCACATTTATTTTCTCCTTTTTTTTTCTCCTAACTTTCTCATTTATTCAAGAGGTTGTGGGTTCAATCCCCACTCTCTACATTTTATTTCTCCTTTATTTTTATCCTAACTCTCTCATCCATTCAATGGGTTGTGGGTTCAATCCCTACTCTCATACATTTTTTGTTTTTTTCATGAACATTTTATGTATTTGCATTTGGTGAGGTCTTAGGTTCAATTCCCGATGACCTTACAATTTTTTAAAAAATTTAAGACATAGTTCTTTTTTCAAATTTTTGGCCGAGACCAACATTTCCTATAATCTGGAAACCTGGTCTCTTTCAATCCATCTTTCTCTCAAGTTTTTATGTTGATTCTTGGAGTAATTCGGGTGACATTTTTTAAGAAACATTACCTTTATATGAACATCACACTTTTAACATTTTCATATACGAAAAAAAACAACATTTAAAACGCAGAAACTTCAGGCAGCAACATAGTTAATTTACAACACGCCCATGCTCAAACAATTAATGTAAAAAACTTTTTCGGAATACATCATTCATTCCTCACATAATTTCCAAATACACAAACAATACATAATCACAACCAAACCTAAAATTATCTACCAGAAAACATACTAACGAATGCTTAGTGTCTTTAAAAGAATCTAATTGCAGGGGCATGCAACGAGGACAACCTCAGTTTCTCGACTTGAATTTAAACTAAACTTAGGGGTCTCTTGGGAAAGGAACAAAGAGAGAAGTAAACTTATACCTTAATGACGTTAAACCCTCGAATTGCTGCCCAAAAACTTCACCCAAGATCACGTCAAAATCCCATCAAAGTCAACACCAACTCAACGGACAAACTTCTCTTTGCCTAAGTGATTCATTTCGTTTGTTTTCATATATTTTCGAACTTTGGTTTACCTACTATTTTTTGAAGTTATTTGGGAGAGAAAATCGTGAGTGAGAGTGATAGAGACGTGAGAGAGAGAAGAGCGTGGGAGAGAAGAGTTCTCTTAGAATTAGAGCCTAGTTTAGGACTTAGTGAATTAAGGTTTTTATTTAATTATTAAAAATCTTATTTCCTTTTACTTTAAATCAGGTAATAAATAATAAATGTAAATTAATTATATTAATTTACCTACTTAAATTAAAAATAATTTAATTCATTACTTCCACCTAGGTTCGAACGCGGATGGAGCAAAACTTCACTTCAAGAGCCAATTTCGGCCCTCTCTCCCCAAAATGCCCCTCAACCTTATTAATTAAATAATTAATAATATATTTAGGGTAATTACGATGCTAATATTAGCCTAGAAAAAGACTATTTTGCCACTAGACCATCCAAACCTAAGATTTTTCCTTTTTCATTTCGGTAAAAACTCCAAGTAAATCTTCGTATTTGAGACACCTACATGGTTGGACCCAACCTTTTCTAGCTCGACAAAATCCTCAAGTTAGTTGTCTTGGTTTTAGCAAGGGTTTAGATGTTTGTTTCTACGCGCATCAATCCGTGTGAATCCGGTCTAATCGTAGGCATTCTAGACACATTAAGCATTACTTAACATATTCATTTTTAGAGTTGTTACATATAGACGAAATCAAATAATCATTGAAAATATTTGCAAGATATTATGATTATAAATGTATTTCTAATAGCATTTGATAATACATCCTTGTCTATCCAAATATTTTTAATTTTTATGTAGGAAAGTTGTGATATTCTAGGACTTCACATTGAATTAATTTTGCTATAATCATATTTGAAGACAAGTACTACCAATAATCAAAATAGATACCTTTTGTTACTTTGTTATAAATGTTTACTTCTGAAGGGAAGTTTTTATTATTATTTTTATGCATTGTATTTTATTTGTTAATTCATTAAACTGGATGTGTGTGGGTTCTTCATCTAGCTTCAATGTTTCTTCTTTATAGAGTTGGTTAAGGGAAACTACATAGACTCATTAAGGTCAAGAAACATGTTTACGAATAATGTTAGAGGTATTATTTTACTGCATCAAAGAGTCTAGTTATATATGATGTTAGTATTTGCAGTTCTATTTATTTTTTAATACTACGATGTATGTGATTGTTATTTGGAAAATATGGAGTATCATACTTCATGCCTTATCTCACTCTTAATAATTTAAAGTGCATATTAGAGTAAGCTTTGTATGACATTGGTTAGTTGTTTGATGCAAGTATTGACATTTGAAATTTGAGCTAGTTATCACTATTGATGATTTACTTATTTTTAAGTTATGTTTCTAATAAAGGTTACTAGATTTAAATGTTATAAAAAAATTCCATAGGTTATTAAACAACTATACTAAAAGAAATGATAAACATTTGTAGGAAAAAGGACTTCTAAAGAGGCACTTGTAAAACATTAGTTAGAAGATAAGCAGTGTGACAATAGTTCCAGTCAAATAATATAACAAAACTATATCATAATGTCATGTAATTGTGTCTTTGTTTACTTAAAGGTTACATCTTAATATTGTACTTGTTAAAAATTTATTTCATACCAAATTATAAGTCACATTGTAACTCTACTACAATATGGATTCTTTAATAAGTACAAAAAATTTTCTTTATTTTGTCATGTTTTTAAGTATGTAACTTAATTACTTTACGTGGGATTAATATTTGATGATATGATTGGATATGCGATAAAATATTATATACATTTAAAATCTATAAACATGTATCTGAAATTTTATTTTTTAGAGCATCAAGTAAAGCTTTTATCCCGAAAAAGATTCAGAAGCTCTAGAAAATATCCTCAAGAAAGAAATTCAAAATAAGTACATTATCCACTCATAAAGAAATCCTCTCAACGGACCCGCTTAATGTGTCTACATTCACGTTCAGAAGTTAAAGTGGATGATAAAAATAGCATTATGTCTGTTATTTTTATTTATCTTGTAAATGTAGAGAATACTCTTATCTTTTTACTAAAAATCATAAGCTCAAGAAGTAGAAAAGAATTACTACAAAAAAAATTACATAGTTTTATTGAAAGTTCCACCAAAATTACATAATGCTACTGAAAAAGCTTCATCTTATGATATTAATTTTTTTATCATGATATTTATCATAGTATTCCTTCTCTGAATTGTGCTCATTAGTCTGTAGAGTATTGCAATCTGGTACCCTTTAGACAGATATTGCTTTCATGAACTAATATAAAATATCAATCATTGATGCTTTTACATTTTGATTTCTTGCCTTTAGAGCATATTAGACCATTATAATTCTAGAATTGGTATGGTTAATTTTAGTTTCTTACTTATTTTTTAGTTTATAGGAGGTGTTATCTTTACCGAATGTTAAGGAAATAAAAGAATTTGAATTTTTGATGTAGAAGTATGCATGCTTCTTTTTGTTGCTTGGAGGGGTAAAACCTGTTTTTAGTTGGAAAAGATAGCGATAAATGGCTCCCGTAAGAAAGGCTGATAAGAAGATTGTAGGTGATATAGCTACATGTGTGTTTAATATGGTAACTTCAGTTCGTTATTTTCCACAAGGCTTTAATGATAAACTATAAATTTTTCTTTGGTAAATTTCTTGTTGATATTCCATCATATTCCCTATGTTGATTATGATTTATTGATTTCTATCATCTGGAATCACTTAAAACTATGGTCTATATAAAAAGATAGTAGTTTTATGGGATACTTGGATACACTAAAATCTATAGGAGAAGACAACAATTTGATGGGATACTTAGATTGAAGAACCGACAAGCAAAACACATGCTTCGTTACAATGAAGCTAAAAATTCACAGGTGATACAAATTTTTTTTAGCAAATATGAATCAATACATACAACATTCAACAAGACTATAAGACAAACTTCCCTATGAAATTAAACTCTAAGAAAGACATGGAGCTAAGAAGGTTTGCTCCTTTGTTCATGATGAGAATTTGACATTACTTCTCAATCTTTTAGTTATATGGTGTTTCTAACTTTTGATTACAACAATTGTCGCAGCGACATTGTTAATGAAGATGTGTTTGTCCCAACCATAATGACAATTGTTATTAGGTGGCTCGGGTAATCCAAGCTTCTCATCTACCCCTTACAAATGCTTTAACAATTATCATGTTACAATCTCTTTTACTATTGTGAAAAACATCAGTTTCATGTGAAAATCATGTAATTCTGCCAGGTAATAATATGCTCATCACACTCATCTTTATCTTTTTGTTCTATTATCTTTAGATATAAATGTGTCATGGGAGTAGATGGAATGATACTGGTGAAAAGAAGAGGAAAGATATATATTGTAGGGAAGTTATGCATTCTGATAGTCTATAAAAATTTAAGAACAAGAACAAATGAGAAATAGAAGTTCTTCAAACACTAAATGTGCTAGTCACTAACATAGAGTATATGCATGAGATTAAAATTCTACATTAGATTACTCTACTTAGTCTAGTGTGTTGAGATAAATAGACAACTATCATACAGATAATCAAATTATGTGGATAGTCTTATTAATGAATTTGTTGGGAAATTCATCTGAATTGACACATAGTAGTTACAAAAGATTCATATAGTTAACCCTAAAATATTTTTAGTTTAATTATGTTAGCTTTGAACTATGAAATACTTGTTTGATATGGACATAAAATGACGAATTTTTGTTTTCTAAAGCAGGTATTTACTAGTCACTCATCGGAATTGAGATGAGCGGATGTCGCCCTACAAATACAAAATATAAACTTCCTGTCTGAGATAGAACCTATTTATTAGTCTTTTGGACAAGCTTTAATAATTTACTGTCAAATGAAGAAGAATAAAAGAATGTATACCCCCTATTCATTGTTGAATCTCTATGCAAGATTTGTCGAGGAACAATTAAATTTTACATCATAATTCTCAAAACAACTCCCTTCATTCTGTAAGGTGCAGTAATATAATTTTCACCAGGCAAATTTTTTGTTTTGCCTCTTTAATTGTCTTTTGCCTTCTTTGTGCTCATTATTTTTTGACGTTGTAAATTTAATAACACAGTGTCGTTTCGTTGATAATAAAACAATACTATGTTCAAGATAATAACATCACTTGGATAAAATTTGTTAACATTTTAGTGCTGAATTTCTCACTTCCGGATATTCCTAAGTTAGCTCATTTATAGAAACCAAGTCAGCAACGAAAATGTTTTTAATTAACAATTTTAAGGTTGAAATGTCTCTGTTACATTAAGCATTTGACATGGATTTTTAAACTTAAGTTTCCTAATTTATTACATTATATATTAAATGTTATCTGATGACACAATTATAAAATTATTTGAAGTTATACAACTCAATGTTCGAAAATGCAGCATTTGGCCCGATAAACTTCAAGAGTTATAGAAATGCAGCGGTTAGTCATATCACTAAGACATTGGTCATAATTAGTTCAAAAACTATATATTTTTAAGTATTGACTACATTGATATAATTTAATAGTACTTTGTTTTTGAGCCTTAAAGAGATATTATGTTTATAAGAACTAATAATGATATGTGCTAATATTTAAAAAATGTTTTTGCTACTAAAAGCTCTATTACTAATACTTTTGATTGTATTTCTTGGAAAATTAAGCCATTTACTGGAGGAACACAATAGCCATTATCATATGTGGCGACTTTTAATTGGAATTAATTAAATGTAAGTAGCATAAAATCAACCCTAAAAGTACAAACTGACACATTTATTGTAGCTATTAAAACTGTCATAAATTATTGTTGTTAAAGATTGTTATTTTTAATGGCAATTTAATTAAACATTACTTCCACAAAAAATAGATACTAAAAAGACATTATTAGCAATTTTTGAATTGATTTCAATGTTATAATAATTGCCTCTATACAATTGTCGTAAAAGCTAGTCTTATTTAGCGTCTATAGAGGACACCTATACCAACATTTGACTAAATGGTTGCTAAAGGCTTTAGCGACGCCTAAATCAATTGCTAAAGTTAAATGGCCAGTATATATTTTGGTGGCAATATTTATTGCCGCTAAAGGTTTTTTTTATTGTCGCAAAAGATCATTTTGTTTGTAGTGACTATAGCTCTTAAGTAACTGTTGTCGGTTACAGAAACTCCCACAACAGTAATTGCATGTTTCCTCAAGGGGTTCTTCTTAGTATGAATGGGGCTATGAGACTTCATTCATACATTGCACAAGTAAACTTTGAGAGGGAGCATGATATGTCTTATATGATATTATGATTATGTGTTGACATCATGTTTCAAACAGTTTTTCTTTTTTTGTTTATAGTGCACTTGTTTTAAACTGCTTTACAATGAAATGAGTTCAGTTAAGTATTCATGAGTTCAAGAAAGCCAAGGTAAGTATTTTTTTTTAGCATTCCAACTCGCATACTCTTATATATAATGTATTGGTGTCAGTTTGCCTGCATCGTATTATCATGTAGAAACATGTAACGAGGATTGACATCCATTGCACTATTAATCCAGTTAGGCACTCCAAAGTTTGTTGGTGAGCCTCCTTGCATTTCGAAGGACTCTTTTATTTGCTTTCAAGTTTAGTTCATTAGGATGTTATGGGGGTTTGTCCCAACGTCAATCTCAATTGTTTTTGGAGGCTTCATGTACAATTAGTTCATTAGTGTCATGCCTTTTTTCACGAGTGGCAAAGGGTTTTTCCAATTTAAGTGACGTTATTAATTAAGGATTATTATTAATTTTTTCAGATTCGTCACTTGGAATTGAGTTGTTATGTTACAAGTAACATTTTTGTTAATACCTTATCAAAAGGAAATGACTCTTTAGTATGGTCTGCGTATTTGTCCACAGATTTCTATTGATCGAGGGAAAGATATTATGCATCCCTCGAGTTCTGTGGCTCTACCATGGTCGCTTTTAATGACTTCGACTTAATTTTTTTATATGCATCCTTGAGTTTCCTTTAATTGTTTAAAAAGTATGTGTAACCTCATTCTTAATCAAAACAAGTATTTTTAATATCTCATACATCTATTATAATGCTTACTATTACTGAATTATTTTTATACCATTTATATTCATGAATACGATTAGCATTAAAATAAAATCTAAAATCTTACACAAATAAAAGTTATTTTGTACTTCCAATTTAATATAGACGCATTTACGTCTTAAGTATACTTACAAGTTATGACAAAGGACACTAAAAATAAAAATAAAAATGTTTAACTCTTCATCTCTTAATTTTTCTAAAATAAACATCTTTAATTGTAGTTAATTTAATTAAATAAACTATTAGAATATAATTCTCTCAAGCATGGGTTACTTTTGGTTTGATACAAGAGGTACATAATTGATACTTGCCTACGATACAAATGAAAGATAAACGTAGATTATCAAAGGAGCATGCCTTCTAATGAGGGAATCATGATGCTCAACCAGAGTAGATAAAACAAATAGAAAATGTTTCAATATTAATGTTAAAATTAAACATTCGTTAAATTTAAACAACATTATAATATAGGAATCAAGTAAGTATTATACTATCATGAAAATGAAGTTGTATGATAAAAATTAAATGATACCTTTTGTGAAAACCAATTCACAAAAATAAAATAATACCAATAAGAAACCCCCAACTCGAAACCGCAAAAACAAACCTCAAACTTAACCCTTTTTTGGAGTGAAAGAACTATAAAAGTTGTGGGTATTTTTGATTGCTGATTTTTCTTCAATTGCTCTGTGCCGTGTTTAATAAAATGTGTGCTTTTTGTTGCTGATTTTTGTTTTTTGGTGTTGTGGGTGCATTTATATGCTGTGTTATTTTTGGAATATAATTTTTTTTCTTTCTCCTAGTCTTAATGTGTATTCCTTGGAATTGTGTCGAGTGTGTATTTTTTGTTCTCTTTTCTGTTGGTGTTTTTGTGTTAATGTAATAGCAGTAGTAGCATATGGGGGAAGTGGGGGAGGGGTGTTGTACGATTGGTGGAGTATGGGGGTGGTGAGTGGAATGAAGTGAGGTGGGTAAGGATAGGGGGTAGTTTAGGTTATTATATTAGTTAATAAAAAAATAATAATAAAATTATTAGCTAATTATAAAAATAAAATAATAACTGAATAGATAATAAAACGAAAATTAAGAAATCCTAGTTTATTATTAAACTAAAATTAGAATAAATCATATATTTTTTGTTATTTTCAATTCTTAATATAAATTTATTAAAATAAGATTAAACTAAAATATCTAACTTAGACATAAAAGAAACATTTAAGGAATAAAAGATAGTGTAAAATCTTATGTTCAGTCAAAGATTATGTGTCTACAAGTAGTCATTGCACTATCATTCTTATGTTAAAGATTTGGGTTGACACTTTTGGCCAGATTGCATGTTTGATAGTTAAAACATTCTCAGTTATTTTATTCTTTAGTTCAGTTAAGTTCATTTATCATTATAGATATGAATGTTGTCTTCCGCTGAGTAAGTCAGACCAAGGGTTTGCTTGGGGCCAGCAATGGTCTTCGAGTGTCTGTACCGTCCAGGGTGCAGGCTCGAGGCGTGACACTTTGGTATAGACATTCTCTCAGATAATCATTCTATATCTATTTCGAGATACAAACTGGCACTAAAAGCTTTGAATGAGATTAAAGAGAAGCTTAAAGATCATTTAGACAAGATTTTTATTCCACCAAGTGTCTTACATTGGGGTGCTCCGGTCTTATTTATGAAAAAGAAGGATAGTTCCCTTAGGATGTGTATAGATTACCTTCATTTGAAGAAGGTTACCTTCATGAACATGTATTCTTTTCCTACAATTGATGTTTTTTAGATTAGCTTCTAGGTGCAACCTATTGTTCAAAAATAGACCTCGGACGTAGCTACCATCAGTTAAGAATGGGGGAATGTGATATTCCAATGACAAATTTCAGAACCCGATATGGTCATTTTCAGTTTTTGGTCATGTCCTTTTGTTGAATAAATACAGCAACAATATTCATTGACTTGATGAATAGAGTCTTCAAACCTTCTTTAGATATGTTTGCTATTGTCTTCATTGATGACATACTAATATATTCAATGAATGAAAAATATCATGTTAATCATATCAAAAATAGTTCTCCAGACTTTGAAAGATAGAGAATAATATGCCAAGTTCTCTAAGTGCGAGTTTGGCTTGAGCCTGTGGCATTCTTAGGCCATATTGTGTCACGAGAGGGAATTAAAGTTGATACCTAGAACATTGAGGCAGTGCAGAATTGGCCTAGACCCTCATATCCAATCGATATTAGGAGTTTCTTTGGTCTAGATGGCGATTATAGAAGATTCGTTGAGGGGATCTCATCTATTTAACCCCTTTAACCATGTAACTTAGAAGACACTTAAGTTTCAAAGGTCAAAAGCTTTTGAGTGAACGAAAAAAAATGGTTGACGACTACTTAGTGTTGACTTTACCAGAAGGTACTCAAGGTTTTGTTGTGTATTGTGATGCATCTAGAGTTGGTTTAGATTTTTTTTGTTTTATGAAGAATGAAAAAATTATAGCTTATGCCTCAAGACAAGTGAAAGTTCATGAGAAGCATTATCCAACCCATGACTTGAAAATTGACAGGTTTAGTTTTTGTTTTGAAGATATGGCGTTATTATTTTTATGGTGTCCATGTTGATGTATCCACTAATCACATGAGTTTTCAGTATGTGTTTAGTTAGAATGAGCTAAATCTCAGACAGAGGAGGCGATTAAAATTACTCTAATGTTATAACATGTGTATTCTTTATCACCTAGGTTAGGATAATGGTGTTGATGACGCCTTGATCACGTTATCTATGGTAAGTATCACCCATTTTAAGGAAGGTAAGAAAATTTTATCAATAGAGGTGCATAAACTTGCAAGGCTAGGAGTTCGACTAATCCATTCCATAGAAGGAGGAGTAGTGGTGATAAATGGGCATGTGTTATCATTAGAGTCCTAAGTAAAAGTAAAACAAGACAAAGATCCCATTTTGTTTGAATTGAAGGCAAGTGTTCATAAACAAAAAGTATTATCTTTTGAACAAGGCTAAGATAGTGTATTGAGATATCAATGTAGGTTGTGTGTACCAATAGTGGATGGAATCCAAGATAGGATCATGGAGGAAGCTCATAGCTCCAGATATTTCATTCATCCCTGTTCCACCAATATGTATCGTGGCTTGAAAGAGGTATATTGGTGGAATAGTATGAAGAAGGACATTGCAAATATTTGATGCTAAGTGTCTGAATTACCAACAAGTTAAACTAGAACATCAAAGGTCTGGTGGTAGAGCTCATAATATAGAGATATTCAAGAATGGAAGTGATAGGGATGATTAATGTGGATTTCATCACTGGTTTGCCAAAATCTCGAAGGCAACATGAATCTAATTTTATGATTGTAGAACGAATTACTAAATCAACCCACCTTTGTAGCAGAGGATTATGTCAGGTTATATATTCAGGAGCTGGTGAGAGTTCATGGATTTTGAGTATCCATTATTTCATATAGAGGTGCAAAAAACTAAATAAATAAAATTTTGTTGCACATGAGTTTTGAAAGTCATACAAGAGATTCAAATTACATAGAGCCGTCAAATATCCTACACCGATGTTAGGAGAATGGAGTTAAAGTGTGACAGAAATGATTGAGTATACTTAAATGTTTCACCCATGAAGGGTGTTTTGAGGTTTGTTAAGAAGGGGAAACTTAGTTATCGATATATTTTTCCTTACTAAATATCCAAAAGGATTGACAAGGTGTCTTATGATTTGGAGTTACCCCAAGATTTCGCATGGGTTCATCCAGTATTTTATCTTTCCATGTTGAAAAGGTTCAAGGGAGATGCTTTACTTATCATACCAACTTAAGATATTGGTATCAAAGATAGATTATCTTATGAAGAGATTCTAGTCGAGATTCTAGAATGTCAAATTCGCAAGATTAGGACCAAGGAAGTAGCATCAATTAAATTTCTATGGAGAAATCAATTTGTTAACGAAGCCACTTGGGAAGTTGAAGAGGATATAAAGAAAAGATACCCACATCTCTTCAAATTTGGAGAAATTCCATATCAAGGTACTAATTTCTTTCTTAATACCCTTTTATAAAGAGTTGTCATGTTGTCTTTGCATTGCATGTTGGGTGTTTGAAATGAATGCTTGCATATTACACCCTTATCCTAGTAAGAGTAATCTCATTTGAGGGTGAATGTTCCCAAGAGGGAGATGTTGTATCATCTCACAAATTTAATATAAATATGAAAAATATAAGAATTGGAAACAATCATTTTTAGAAATAATTAAAAATCTGAAGATTTAATTATTTTAGAAAAAGTTAGTATTTGGTCAACTTCAAACAGATATAACTCCTTGATCAGAATAAGATAGGTATATTTCTGGATATTGTTGGAAATCTCTTGGTACGATCGTTCCAACGCCGCCGAGTTTGCATGATTCGTAGATCGTATGAATTAGGTTGTTTGAATAAGGAAAGTCCACTTCGAATTATAGAAGGTTAGTTGGGTATTTTTATTACTCTTTAATTTCAATTTGTTTTTAGTAATTATTAGGGGTCTAATATAAATTAGATCAGGTTACACTTTTACCATAAGAGTTTAGGTTTTGAGAGAAGAGAAAAGAGGAAAAGAAAAGAGAAGGAAGGAGAACAATGTTCAAGATTCATCAAGATCGCCAAATTTGTCTTGTGGATTTCATCAGGGATAATCCCTCGAAAGGTATGTGAGATCACATAGCTTTGGGTCTGTGAGACCCCCAAAATGATTTAGAGTGTATAAAGACTCACATGTTCCTATAAGATTGTTGACATGTTAATTACATGTCTTATAGTATGCATGAGTGGTTAGAAGTCCTTTTGGAAGCCCCACGTCAAGGGACGACTAGCTAGTCACCAAGATTCCTTAGATATTTTAATGTTCTTATATTTGTTTCAATGTCTTATGAAGTCCTTATATCATTAATAATGATGTATATAAGAAGTATGTTAAGTTTCATGAAATTTAGAGGTTGAACATCCAAGACGTTCAAAAATTAGCCCTTGACACACACATGTGCAACATGATGTACCTATCATGTTTGGACGTGTTGCGAGTATTTTTTTAGGGTGAAACTAATGTGGAAGGTCCTTGAATTTATAAGTTTCATATTTATATTTGAAACGTCTGGTACAGCTCCCCAAGGGCCCTGTAAAAGGCCCTCAAGGAGGACCCAAAGTCTGCCAAGACACTGCCTTGGCAGTGTCTACCAACAACCTTCAATCGATGGCCAGTAGGTTCATCTACGCCCCGTAAATAGTGGGTCATATTTGACACTTAGCTTGGTGAAGGATCAAGGCATTTGTCAAGCCCCATACCCAAATGATGGCCTACAGTACGGTCTGTTGATTGAGCAACTGGGCGTCGTTTGAGTCCGTGGATGAAGGTTGCAACAACTAATGAGCACATTGTTTCCATTTAAGGGGTGAATGTGAAATTCACCACACATGATTACCTGAACATAGTTGTTGTTTTTTGTTATTTTTGTGTTTATTAAATTGATAAAAAAGTGAAAAACCTTTCCCAATCCATGAATTCAAATTAGACTTCCCTCTTCCAAAGTGTTCTCTCTAGAAACATCCATTGGAGATGAAGCTCAAGAACATCTTGGAGCTTGGATTCCCATGGGTTATACATAAATTTTCAGTGGTTTTATTCTAAAATTAGGTATGATAATCATTCATCTCTAGTTAGTTTTCCATCTAGAGAGTTCTTCTCAAAGTTTTAAATGAGAAAATGTGATCAAATTCCTCCTTCTTCAATCTAGCCATAGGTTCTTTATCAAAATGTTTTCAAAGGCTTCCTAATTATTATTTGATTTTAAAATAATTATTATAACGTGAATTTAAATTCAATTGCATTATGAACCAATGCTCTCTTCGAACTCTCGTTTTAGCCATGTATGGTCTTTGTGATTTTGATCTTCCTTAAATCGAAATGTGTTTCAATGATGTTAATATTATTATGTATACTTCTTAGTATGTGTATTGATGGTGAATTTTTGATGATTGATCCATGAGGATAAAGGCTTGAAGGGTTGAATAAGGCTAGTCAATAGTGTAGTATCTTGTGATCTTGATTCTAGCTTGATTGTTATATGATTCAATTATGTTAAATTGATTGTTAGATATTCCCTAAGATATCATGTGATGATGAATTATTTATTGTTTGTCCAATATGTATTCAGTATTGAATAATTAATCTCTATTACCTATAGATGGTTAAATAATGATATTTACTGTAATCTCGTCTACATAATGTATGAATATAGGATTTGGTCTATGTAAAGATACTTGTAGCTTATAATTTATTTATATATTATTAATAAATTATGTGCATAAATCATGGATGGTCAAATCAAGGGAGTTTTCGTAAAGATGATTTACATTCCTCTAATTCTATAGTTGATGTAGTGTACTTGAAATGATCTTGATCTTGTTATGGTTAATGCATAATTTTGATCACGTTAGTGTTCCTTTATATACTACCCTAGATGCGAATTTTTGATAAAATATGGATATTAATCAATAAGGATCAAATATGGATGAATTTGTAAGAATGGTTCTTCCTCTCTACTTTTCTATAGAATTGTTAATTAATGAGTGATACGCTCAAACTTACTTCTCAAATAGAGTAAAGCAGTCGTGTCAAGTAAATAATCAAACTAGTGAGGTTTGGATCATTCCCACGAGGAAAATAATCTAGACTTAACTTCAATGTATTATTACTTTTGTTTAGTCAATGACTTCCTTAGAAAGTAAAAACAATAAAAGGGGGGTTTCTATTTCTAAATGAATGATCATAACTACCTAAGTTGAAAAAGACACTTAACAGCTTTGAATGTTGAATTTTAAACAATTAATCAAAGTAACTAGGGTTTACGTTTTCCCCACAAGTTCATAATTTGATAATTCTCACTATATCAATTCTTTCCTAGTATCTTGCATGCAAAATGATTACTTATGTATTTCTAAATTCTTGGTCCGGCATCTAGAAAATCTCACTTCGCACCTTGGTCCGGCTACGTGTGTTGCTATCCTAACCCTTATCTTTACCTCATATTAAGCATCATATTCGATATTTGACTAAGTTATTACCTATTACCAATCAATAATAGCCTATTAGATAGTATACACTAAATCTATGTTGATAATTCTTTTCCTATTATTTACCTCCTTGGTCCGGCAAGTAGCATTAAGGCGAGTTCTAACGTTGTCCATTGTTAAAAAGATTTCTAAAAGAAAGAATTATTAATACATGCAAGACATTATTCTAGAATTGTTATTTTAGCTAGGTTTTATCTCATTATTTGCCTATGGTTCCCACAACCCTAGTTACGGAGTTTTGTTACCCATAGTCATAATTACAATATTCAAATATATTATATAAGAATTCATGTACTTACTTCAATAAGAAAGAGTAAAATCCAAAAGTTTGCTTGATTAATCACAAAAAACCACCAATAATCACTTTCAAGAATCTCAAAGTAATCAATAATCTCACAAAAAGTATAATGATAATTAAAAGGTGTCTAACAATACGGAGTATAATAATGATCCAGAGTATAACCTCAAAAACGAGGTTTTTCGAACTATTTATAGAAAATAAAAACCTAATTAAACAAGGACTCTATTTGCTAGAAATCTATCAAAACGCGGCAGGGTCGACGGACCTTGCGACGGATCTTCGTGGTCACGATGGACTGCCATGGACTCCGTCGTCCCATACTTGTGCAATTTCTTCTGCTGCTCTCTTCATACCCTCGACGGCAAGTATGACGGACCGTCACAAACATGACGGTCCATCGAGGGTCTTCGTTCAAAAATACTTCAACTCTTGGAATATGGGTACTGGGATTACTTCTCTGAACTTCATCACGAACCTGCAAGATGGACCGTCATAGACACGACGGACCGTCATGGACTCCGTAACCCCACACTTGGTCACACTTCCCCACCTTCCTTCAGCAGCTGCACTATGCTGCCACCTACGGACCGTCACAAGCACGACGGACCGTCACAAACTCCGTAGGTGGTCTCTTCTGCGTTTCTTCGCTCAAAATCTCCACATTCATCTTTGGACAGATTTACTGTAAATAAAGAGAAACTTATATAAAAATTAGCACAAAAAGGCTTTTGGACACACTAGACTTTAAGGAAAAAGTATTAATAATACCGTGAAACCACGGTATATCAACACGCTCAACTTAAATTCGTTTTTTGTCCTTAAGCGACGCACTATGACTCAATACACAATCTTTGTACAATAGTATCCATGTTTTATCCTTTGCAATCATTTGGCTATCAATCCCGATTAATCTCATCATATCTATGCATTCTATCACTATTAGGCTTGAATTATGTGGGATCGGAACATGACACTGACTCACCATGCACTAATACCTATCCTCTTCAATTTCTCACCGAGGTGATAACAATTCCGGTATTGCGACTAGTGTCCTCACTTTAAAACAAAATCCTCATTTTTCACACAACGATTTCAGTTTGAGTATAAGGATTACTTTTCAACACTCGCTCTCAGAACAAAGTCACTCTCATTCATACATATTGCCATAAGCTTGCCCTTATTTTCACTGCCTTAAGTTTGCTATACAACCCTTAGGGTCACGATAGGACTTTCTTAGCTTGTAACATAGGCTCAGGGTCTGGTAGAGTATATTTAGGTATACTTTAGTGACTTTTTTCCCTCCTTGACATATCGGCTAAACATATTATTTTCAATCATTTCATCTAGCCCAGTTTCTCATATTCTTTCACCTTGCTATTTTCTCTTATTTCTTCATTTGTGTAAGTGACTCTCTTCTTTTCTTGCTTGTATTTCTTATATATTTTTCTTTTTCTTTACTTTTCTTTCAACTAATTCTTGAGTCACTTTACTTTTGTTCTTTCTCTCTCTTTGTTCTTTCAACCCCACTTTCCAGAGCATTCCTCATAATAGCCACCCTCAACTCATGGCTTTGCCATGAGTCAAGGTACACAATACCCAAAGTTGCGTCAGGGCCATAACGATGGTTGTTTACTGCATTAGCCACCCTCAACTTATGCTTTTCGCATAAGATGAGGTGCACATGTCCAAGGAGGGATCAGAGCCAACACATTATTCCCAGAAAATATCAGTTGAGGTGAAAAAGAAAGGTCTAATTTAAGCTCAGATCATTTGGATCAAAGAAGGATAAATTTCATTTGGTTTTCATTTATTTAGGCTAAAAATGGGCTATATTGAATAACGGCCTATGACCCTTTCCTAATTGTCTATTACAACATACTTTTAGCAGGACTAACCAGGCAAGTTCTAGCTTAGTACAAATAGTGGACTATTAAAATCTTCCTCACACTTACTTGACATCTCATCGCTCTGCCAGATTATCACACACCTAGTTCGAATTTTATACTTAGGGTAATGCAATTGTGTACCTCTATGTCATGCTTAGAGCCACACAATTATCAGTTACTATGCCTAGTCATGCATCATTTTCCAATTTATCAGGATACCATATTAGCCATCATCCTCCAGAATTAAACTATGTACAAAAGATATAGACATGCCGGTTCAACAGAAAAAGAAATCAGTCTTTTGGGGAAAAAGAACACAGGCAAGAAAACCCTAAAAGAGGATAGTGAGTTGGGTTACTCAGACTTCACCCTAACACTCACTTTCCATTTACCCCACCCCCAATAAAAAAACATGCAATTGTCCCCAATGCATAAAAATTTAAATACTAGAGTGGTAGGTGAAGCAAACCTGTGGCGCAAAGCACAGCCGATCAGCAAGCTGGTGGGTCTGGTTCCCCAGAACCCACGTCCTCTACAATCAGGACACCCTCAGTGGTGTCCTCTGCAACAACCGCACTATCAGCAGTGCCTCCCGCTATCTCCACAGTTCGGGAGCTAGACGCCCCAGCCGCTAACTCTCCTGCTCTCATATGGTGCGCCGCCTCCTCAGCAAGTGAGGCTCTCCTCGCAGCCTCTATCTCACGGCGCTGCTTCTTCCCTGCTCGCGCCTCGTCCTCTGCTCGACTCCTACACCTCTTGGCATTCTCTTTAGGGGGAGGTGGTGGAATCTCTGAGGTGGCAAATAAGGCCACCAACACTGTGTCTTCATAAGGCTCGATAGTAGGGGCCTCAGACTCCGGCACCCTAGCATCTAAGATCGTGTCGATATCTGCACGAAGACTGTCGACTGCAGCCTGAAGAGTCGACACATCTACCGGAGGGGCTGGCCGGGCTAGCACCCGCAACTCAAAAGCGTCCAAGCGCAAGTGAACCTCAGCGATCTTCCGCTTTGTATACTGGACCATTTTCCGCTCCAGGCACTCTTCTGTCTCGGTAATGGACCTCTGCATCCACGACTGGATATGATGCAGAAGTGTAGCCATTTGCGCCTCTAATTTTTGGACCCTAGCAAGCGGGACTAACGCAGGTAGAGGGGCTGTGCGAGAGGAGCTCGGGGCAGTGCTACTACCTGGGATAGACTCGACCAGGGTAGTGTAAGTGGACGCCCCGTGCGTAGCCGTGCGGGCCTGGACTACTGTATCAGCAAGTGGGGAAAGCTCAGGACGGGGCCCTCTGCGTGGAGCCAACTCATTGGCCTCATCTCTGATGAGGCCTACATCAACAGTGCCCTACGGGGTCTTAAGCTGATCTACGTGCCATATAGGAACACCTGCGGACCTATAGAGAGAAAAGATCATGCGCGGGAAAGGGTAAGTAGTTGTGACCTTGAAAGCCCTCTCGTGCATGACTTCCTGTAGAAGCCACGCGAAATCCACCTCGAACTCGGCTACCATCGCCACCATCAACAATGCTCGATCCCATGTAACGATATTATCAGCGGCTGTAGAGGAAAGGCAGTGGCGGACAATCAGCCACAAGAACTTCGCCGTGAAAGTTAGGTTGGCCTTCATGATGGCCCCCTTTGGCTCGGTCACCCAGTCGGCAACTTCTCCATCAACTGACAGGTGCAGGGCCATCCACCTCTTGGTGGTCTCTCTCAACGATGGCTCGCGCAGGAACTGGCCATCTTTAACAAGCTGCCATCAGTAGTCAAACTCTGCAGTGAGAGGGGTCCGAGTAGCATCAACACCCTCACCGTAAAGAAATTGGCGGATGGAAGGCAGGGAAATGTCGACCTGAACGCCCCATACTCGGACCTGATTAGAGAGTCGCTACGTAGGATGCGTAGAACTCTTGGACAATTTCTTCACTGTAACGTCCCAACGGACGTGCTGTCCACTCAAGGCGATGCCTGGTGAAGAGATTGTGGATCTCAGGCATAGTCGTGAGACTCCCTCTAAGGACCCGCCACTCCAAGGTGAGTGTTCGAGTCATAAATCCTTTGTCAGTCAGGAACTTGTCGTCGGAGTAGACTTGAAATTGCCCGTCGACACACCACTGGTTAGTTTGGTCAGTGGCTGGGGTGAGGGCTTGAACTAGTGAACCTAATATGGATTCCGAACTGTCATCCTCATCAGCTGAGGCCAACGCTGCAGCGGTAGCGGGTGCGGGAACCTTAGCAGATCCGGAGGCTTCCTCCAACCACGATACTCCTAAGGAGCCAGACGCTCCTTCTTCATTTGTTGTTGACCCAGAGGGTGTGCCGGTCAGTGTGCGCTCCTCATCAGACGGGGCTGCAGTGACTACGCCGGAAGCCACCTTTTTAGGTGTGGCTCTGGGAGCACGTGCAGCACGAGAAGGGTGAAAGTGCCTAGGGGGCACATACTCGGGGTAACACTCATTATCAGAGCCAACGACCATGCGGGCAGACGGGGATATAGACTTCGATCGCCCACGTGCATAGATTCGATCTTGCTTGGGTTCCATAATAGATAGTACCTGTAAAGGATCAATATTAGTACGAGTAGTGGTAAAAATGACAAGCAAAACCGCACAAAAAATTAAAATAATATGATATTTCTATAGTAACAGTGAAACACGACGGGCCAAGTGACGGCTCGTTGTGGCGATGACGGACCGTCAAGGGATCCGTCGTGTGTCACTTAGACTATGTATATATGGAAAACCCTGAAGGAGAGTCTCTGACTAGTATGAAGGTATGTGCAGGACAGAGCATCACAGGTACGACGGTCCGTCGTAGGTGTCCGTAATAGGACACTTGGAGAAAATATGGAGACCCTTAGGAGAGGGATGTCTGACCGTCATAACGGTCATACAGGACTGACCGTCGTGGGTATGACGGTCCGTCGTAATCGTTCATTTGAGGACACTTAGAAAAATGGAGAGAGACCCTTAAAACAGGGTCTCTGACAACCAGAACGATTGTGCAGGCGGACCGTCGTAAAGACGACGGTCAGTCATATGTGTCCGTTGAAGGACACTTAGAAAAATGGAGACAGACCCTCAAAAATAGGGTCTTTGACAACAAGAACTGTTCTGCAGGTTCTGGTTCTCAGAGACCCTATTTCCAAGGGTCTCTCACTTTTTCTAAGTGTCCTTCAACGGACCCATGTGACGGACCGTCGTTATTGAGGAAACTTAAAAAAATGGACAGAATCTTATATAAAA
Source organism: Solanum lycopersicum (assembly GCF_036512215.1). Taxonomy (NCBI): domain Eukaryota; kingdom Viridiplantae; phylum Streptophyta; class Magnoliopsida; order Solanales; family Solanaceae; genus Solanum; species Solanum lycopersicum. Next base: position 6,131,568 of record NC_090805.1, read on the forward strand.
GAAACGAACATATCACGAAGAACTAAGCTAATACTAATTAATAAAAAAATGCAAGATAAATGAGTCTAGATTAGAGACACATACCTTAGAATTGGAGGAAAACAAGATGGACAAGTACTCGGTGACCAGGAAGACACCCACAACAGCAACTTCAACTAGTAGATTATAACTTTTAGTGCTTTGGAGAATTTTGGGGGAACAATGATCAAGGGAGAGATTGTGGAAGTTTAAAAGAGAGGGAAATGGGAGGAATAATGAAGGAATGTGGGTGAAATGAGGGGTTGGGGAGTTTAAATGGTGACATTTTATAAAAAAAACTCCACCGATTCGGGTCGGGTACGCCTCATTAATGACGCGAAGATTCCCCGACGACGGTCCGTCTCATTTGTGATGACCCGTCGTTGGTTCCGTCATGTGTGCCCTAGTTTGAAAATAATAGAAGGACGTACCTGGTACGACGGAGGCATACGACGGTCCGTCGCAAGCGTAACGGTCCGTCGATGTATCTGTCAGTGACTGCTGCAGAGTAATTTTCTGCAGAATTTCCTGGTGATGTACCTGCAAATTTAAAAACACATTAGTAGAAAAATACTACCATTACTAAAAAGACTATAAGTATTGGGTTGCCTCCCACAAGCGCCTGATTTAATGTCGCGGCACGACTGGGGACACTTGATTACTCAGACTTCATCAAGATGGTATGCCTCTATCACTTCATTCGCCTATCCAGCATTCCCGGAATAGATTTTTATGCGTTGTCCATTCACCTTGAACCGCACACCCTCCTTAGTTTCCAACTCAACTGCTCCATGGGGGAATAGTTCGGTAACCAAGTAAGGACCTGTCCATTTGGCCTTGAGCTTGCCCGGAAACAAGCGTAGCCTGGAATTGAATGAAAGCACCAAATCCCCGACCATAAACTCTCGTTTTTCAATTTTGTTTTTATGGTACTTCTCCATCTTTTCTTTGTATAGGGCTGAGCTTTCATAGGCTTTCAGGCGAAATTCATCGAGTACATTCAACCCATTTAACCGTTGTTCTGCAACTGTACTTCAATCCATTTTCAACTTCTTCATAGCCCACATGGCTTTATGCTCTAAGTCAACTGGAAGATTACAAGCTTTCCCACATACAAGTTGGTACGGAGACATACCTATGGGAGTCTTATATCCTGTCCGGTAGGCCCAAAGAGCATCATCAAGCCTCCTTGACCAATCCGTTCTACTAGTGTTCACTATTTTTGACAATATCTATCTGATCTCCCGATTCAACACTTCAACTTGCCCACTTGTTTGAGGGTGGTAAGGAGTGTCCACATTATGGCGAACCCCATATTTCTCCACTAACCCCTTGAACAATCTGTTACAGAAGTGGAAGCCCCTATCACTAATAATTGCCCTTGGGTGACAAAATGAGAGAATTCTTTTTCAAGAATGCAGTGACACTCTTCTCTTCATTATTTGCAAGGGCGATGGCTTCGACCCATTAAGATACATAATCAACTGCTACTAGAATGTACTTCATTCCATGAGAACTAATAAAAGGGCCCATAAAGTCAATACCAGAAACATCAAATAACTCAATCACAAGAATGGGATTTAGAGGGAGCTCTTCCTTTCTTGAAATGTCATCATCACGTTGGCATCTGTCACATGCTTTAGAAAACTCATGAGCATCTTGATGAAGAGTTTGCCAATAGTAACCACATTGTAATATCTTATGAGCGGTTCGGATACCGCTGTGATGTCCACCAATGGGTGAGGAATGGCATGCCTCCAACACACTCAACATCTCACATTCTGGCACACAACGCCGAATAGGCCTGTTAGCACAACTCCGATAAAAGTATGGTTCATCCGAAAAGAACTTTTTCATATCGTACATGAACTTTTTTCTTTGATGAAAGGACAAGTCCGATGGAACAATATCACTAGCCAGATAGTTTGCAAAATCTGCGAATCATGGGATCAAGTCTTGTAAAGCAGCCAATACATGCTCATCGGGGAAAGTATCATCAATGTCAGCCTTATCCCCTAACTCTCTCGTAGCTTCATCCTCTAGACGAGACAAGTGATCAGCAACTTGATTTTCAGTTTCTTTTCTATCCATCACTTCAAAGTCAAATTCTTGTAGCAGTAATACCCAATGAATCAGCCTAGGTTTCACATCCTTCTTTGCCATCAAATATTTCAATGCTGAGTGGTCAGTATGCACTATAAGTCTAGTACCTAGCAAATAGGAGAGAAATTTCTCAAAAGCAAAGACTACTGCAAGGAGTTCTTGCTCGGTAACTGTGTAGTTCTTTTGAGCTTCATTTAGGGCTTTACTAGCATAACAAATGGGGTGAAGGATTTTCTTTTTTCTGTGTCCCAATACTACACCAAGAGCCACCCCACTAGCATCGCACATCATCTCAAATGGACTATTCCAATCCGGAGAAATAATGATAGGCGCAGACACCAATTTGTCTTTTAGCTTACTTAATGCTTTAAGACAGGATTCATCAAAACAAAATTTACAATATTTCTCCAGCAGTTTGCACAATGTGTGTGCACTCTTTGAAAAGTCTTTGATGAATCTCCGGTAAGAACCTGCATGCCCAAGAAAGCTTCTCACACCTTTCACAAGGATCGGTGGGGGAAGTCTCTCTATTACCTCGACTTTAGTTCGACCAACCTCTATGCCCTTTTCTGATATGCGATGACCCAAAACAATACCCTCTTTCACCATGAAATGACATTTTTCCCAATTAGTACTAAATTGTAGTCTTCACATATCTTAAGGACCTCAGATATATTGGTCAAACACCGCTCAAATGAATCACCAACCACATAAAAATCATCCATAAAAACTTCTATAGTATCCTCCACCATATAAGGAAAATATCAACATCATACATCTCTGAAATGTGGCGGGTGCATTGCACAACCCAAACGACATTCTTCTAAACGCAAAGGTCCCATATGGACAAGTAAAAGTGATTTTCTCTTTATCTTATGGTGCAATAGAAATTTGATTATACCCCGAATATCCATCAGGAAAATAGTACCACTTTTTTCCGGCAAGTCTATCCAACATCTGATAAATGAAGGGCGTAGGAAAGTGGTCTTTTTTTGTCCATGAATTTACTTTGCGGTAATCCATACACACCCTCCATCCAGTAACTGGTCTCATTGGAACAAGTTCATTTTTTTCGTTGGGGACCACAGTCATTCCCCCTTTCTTAGCTACACACAGAACCGGGCATACCCAACTACTGTAGGCGATTGGATAGATTACTTCAGCATCCAACCACTTAATGATTTCCTTCTTCACGACCTCTTGCATAGGGGGATTTAAGAATCTCTGGTGCTCAATACTTGGCTTATGATCAGGCATGAGTTGAATTTTATGATAGAAAATACTAGGAGGGATCCCAATAATGTCCGCAATAGTACACCCAATAGCTCTTTTGACCTTTTTAGCACCTTCACCAAACTCTCAACTTGTTGTTCATTCAGGTCTGATGCAATGATTACCGGCAAAGTGTTACCATTTCCTAATAATTCATACGTGAGATGAGGTGGGAGAGCTTTTAGGTCTAATTTTGGAGCCTCCTCTATAGATGGTTTCGCGGGTGGGGACTCGCAATTCTTCATATCTAGCTCAAATTTCTTCGGTTTAAACCGAACATCACCTCGGTCAAGAGCCAGGACTAATGACTCTTACTCTTCAATTCAATCGCCATCAAAACTAATTATCACTGCAGCTAATGCTTCTACACCTAGACGTTCTTCTATTTGTGTCTCAGATGTCTCACCCATGTTGTAGGATATAGCAAATACAGATTGGAGTTCACCACTCAGCGTCATGGACCTACAAATGTTAAAGGTCACTTCCTCATTGTTCAACCGAAATTTCATCTGCCCCTTTTCCATGTCTACTAAGGCTCTTCCCGTAGCAAGGAATGACCTCCCAAGAATAATGGGCACTTCAAAATCGACTTCACAATCAAGAATAACAAAATCTGTCGGAAATATGAACGACTCCACTTTTACTAGCACATCGTGGAGTATCCCTATAGGCCTTTTTACTGTTCGATCAGCCATCAGTAGCCGCATTGAAGTGGGCTTTGGATCACTCAAACCCAACTTCTTGTAAATAGAGGGGCATGAGATTTATGCTTGCCCCAATATCACATAATGCTTTCGCAAAATGTAATATCCAGATTGTACAAGGAATAGTGAACGCACCCGGATCTTCTTTCTTTTGTACCAGAGATCTTGTAGCAATAGCACTACAATGTTGCATTATATCATCATCCTCTAAAGTGACCGATCTGTTCTTTGTGACCAGATCTTTCATAAACTTGGCGTAACCGGGCATTTGTTCTTAAACTTCTACCAAAGCGACATTGATAGAAAGTTGCTTCAACATTGTTATAAAACCCCGATATTTAGCATCCTCAGTCTTTTTCAATAATCTTTGAGAAAAATGGGGGTGGTGGCCTAGGCATGGGAGTTACCTTTTTAGGCACTTCAGCATCTTTTACACTGTTATCCTCTAATTCTCCATCAACATCTACCACTTTATCAGTATCTTTTGTCACCTTTTTCTCATTAGACGGCATAGGTGGGTCAATGGTTTGTTTGCCAGTGCGAGTAGTAATTTCCATACAATGTCCATCATTTTTTAGATTTTGGACAGTGTTGCTAAGAAGAGTACCCGGTTGCCGTGTGTTCACAGTCGCAGATAATTGGTCAAACTGTAACTCAAGTTGCTTAATCAATGTTGCATGTGTATCGACTTTTTGACCAATACCCGCTAAATCATTCCTCAACTCTTTATTGTGCTCATAACTAGCATCGAACCTCCTCATCATTTTATGCAACATATCTTCAACTCGAGACATACTACCTCTACCATCCCTAGGAGTAACTTCAAGATTTTGAGGAGGAACATAAGGTCCATTCCTGTCGTTTCTATTACCATAGCTACCCCTGTTGAAGTTGTTGTCACGGTTGTAGTTTCCATCTCGGACATAATGACCCTCACGATTGTAGTTACCATAGTTCCTATCTTAGCTCCCTTGACCTCGGTGCCAATTCTCCTGATTCGAGCCTTGGGCAATTGGTCGGAAGCCCCCCGTCTATTCATTTACTGCATAGGAATCCTCCTCATAATAAAACTCATTATTTTTTGGCGGTGGTTTCGACAAGTAATTGACTACATTTATCTTCTCTACACCAAGTGACATGTTTTAGTTCCAACCAAAGCTCGGTTCTCATCTGAGCCATTTCTTCGTGAATCTCATCTGTGGCTGGGCTGTGAGTGGACTGCACCGCGAAGGTGTTTCTCCCTATATCAGTCTTCCTAGTACACCATGCTTTATTATTCCAGGAGATTTTCTCTAATTTTTTGGCAATCTCAGCATAGGACATTCCCCATAAGATCCACCTGCTATAGTGTCCAACACCGCTTTATTATTATCATCCTGTCCCCGATAGAGGTATTCCTTTAGTGACTCATCATCTATAAGGTGATTTGGAACACTTCAAAAGAATGAGGTGAATCTATCTTAAGAACTACTAACTTACTCTCCTGGTAGTGCTACAAAGTTGTTCTTTCTGTCTTTGTGGTTTAGTTTCTTAGAGACCGGATAGTAGCGTGCTAAGAATACATTCCTTAGTTGGCTCCAAGGAATGATTGAGTTGTATGGGAGCTCAGGAAACCAGATAGCAGCCTCTCCCGTCAGTGAGAGAGGAAACACTCTAAGACCTATTACATCTAAATCCAAATCAGGCCTCCCTACACAGCTTTTACACACTGCCCTTACCTTAGCTATATAGGCATGTGGATCCTCAGAAGGTAGCCTTGAAAACAAACATCTGGCAGTTAGCATTTGCATCAGGCTACTAGTTACCACAAAGGTGTGGTCTGTGGGTAGAGGAGGTAAGACAAGTGGCCCATCGGAGTCTGCTATGTTATCATAGCCTCTGTAGTATGCTTGGGGCAGTGGAACGGGATTTTGTCCCCTCTGTTGGTGTTCACCCGGAGCTTCAGGTCACAACTTACCATAAACATCAAGCGGAGCTGGGATGTTCCGGTTTGGATCATCATCATTTATTCCCAAGTTTTGATTCATATTGCGTAATGTATGCTCTAATTCATGATCGTAGGGAAACAAAGATTCTCTTTCTCTCCGTGTATTTGGCATACAAGGAGGATAGTTCTAAAAGAATAAAAATAATAAAACTAAGTAAAATCAAGAAAATATCAACTAAACTATAGTAATTAGTTCAAGTTAATCTAAAAGTTATAATCCCCGGCAGCGGCACCAAAATTTGATACACTCAAACTTACTTCTCAAATAAGGAGTAAAGAGGTCCTGTCAAGTAAATAACCCAACTAGTGAGGTTGGGATCATTCCCACAAGGAAAATAGTCTAGACTTAACTTCAATCTATTATTACTTTTGTTTAGTCAATGACTTCCTTGGAAAGTAAAAACAATAAAAGGGGGGTTTCTATTTCTAAATGACTGATAATAACTACATCAATTGAAAGAGAGACTTAACAGATTTGAATGTTGGATTTTAATCAATTAATCAAAGTAACTAGGGTTTACGTGTTCCCCACAGGTTCATAATTTGATAATTCTAACTATAAAAATTCTTTCCTAGTATCTTGCATGCAAAGTGATAAATTATGTATTTCTAATCCTTGGTCCGGCATCTAGAAAATCTCACTCCGCACCTTGGTCCGGCTACGTGTGTTGCTATCCTAACCCTTATCTTTACCTCATATTAAGAATCGTATTCGAGATTTGACTAAGTTATTATCTCGTACCAATCAATACTAGCCTATTAGATAGTATACAGTAAATCTATGTTGATAATTCTTTTCCTATTATCTACCTCCTTGGTCCAGAAAGTAGCATTAAGGCGAGTTCTAATGTTGGCCATCCGTTAAAAAGACTTCTAAACGAAAGAATTATTAATACATGCAAGACACTATTCTAGAATTGTTATTTTAGTTAGGTTTTATATCATTATTTGCCTATGGTTCCCACAACCCTAGTTATGGAGTTTAGTTACCCATAGTCATAATCACAATATTCAAATATATTATATAAGAATTCATGTACTTACGTAAATGAGAAAGAGTAAAATTCAAAAGTTTGCTTGATTAATATGTGAAAGGTATGATCACATATATGTATACACACACATGTTTGATGATCAAGTCAAAAGAGGGGCCTTGAAAGGTGTGTCAAGTGTACCCTAAACTAGATAGTGTTTTACATATGCTATGTCCATGTGAAAGAGTTTCTTACATGATTTAGGTTGATAAACTATCATCTATAACCTATGAGATAAGCATATGCGGAATCAATCTTCTAAATCCTATGTTTTTATAAAGTAATGTTAAAAAAGGTTTTTTTAATAAAAGGAAACTTAGCTTAGAACCGAGAGAACATGAAGTTGAGGGGTGTACCTTCCCATTGTAGGAAGGTAGATCACCATAGTACTCACGAGCTGGTTAGTCGCATAGATCAAAACGCATAAAGTAATGTTTCCATAGGTACAACTATAATGCCCCATTTGTCATAAATAGGGTTTCACATGTACCTCCAAGTTCCATAAACTATGCTTGCCAAATAGAATCTAGTGACATAGTATGCTATCATGTGTTAATATTCTACCTTGTCTAGGTAGAGAATGTTCCATTGGTGTAAGTCTCTACCACACCAAATTTCATGTAGCACCCATGGTGTTAGTGTCGGTTAAGGCTATAGTTTCCCTAAAGTAAAATGGACAATGGAAGTAAAGTACGGATCCTAACTAGGATAACCTAAGGGTAGTTAGTTAGTGTAGGTGGGGGTATGTGAGTTCACCTATACATTGCACAATTATCTCTTGAGGGAAGTCCTAGTAAGGTGTTCTAATGCATGTGACTATGTTTATGTTCCTTATGCATGACTTGTAGTGTTGTCTACTTACTATGATAAAATGCATGGTATGAGTCTATATGACATGGTCTTGTTGTATATGCATAATGTTAGTCTTAATGAATTTATTATGAAGGTCTTGCTATCATAAATTAAGTTGCCTATATTGCCTTAATAATGTATGAAATAAAGTATTAAGGTTTGTGGTCTCATGACAGGTTTACTAAGTATGTGTGAGGTTATGGAGCTTCACATGTACATTGCACTAGTAGACTTAGATTGGGATTGTTATTAAGGTATTCTAATGCTTTATGTGAAGTGAAGTTAGTATATGTGCAAGTTGATGTAATTTACTGTAAATTCATTAGAGTCTTGACTTAAATGTGTATATGAGGTGTTATACTTTTCTGATGGTATGTGTTTAGCTCATGTGGATTGAATGTATCAATACCTTGTGTACTTAAGGTGATGCATTGCACCAAGTATCAGTAGAGGGTTACTTGGGAGGTTTATGAGTTAAAGAAAATAATTTCACTTTAAAGATAAAATAGCTCACTGTAAATGAAAAAGAAGGTTACTTTAAAGAAGAAGAATCCTTATTGTAATGTGACCCTAAAATGCCTTAAATACACTGTATAGTTTTTTATGGTTTATGATCATTGAATATACCTATATGAAGTATGTGAATTGTACAAATACTATTGTATCAATGTTTTATGAAGATCTCTTTAAAAGGCATGAAACATGATTTCAAATAAAATGTCCCTTTTAAATGCATGTGTTTGCATGGTTTTCATACTTTGTGCATTTTCGTACTAAATCCATTATTCTCTACCTTTTTACACAAAATGTAGGTTATGGATGCTTAAGGGGTGTATTTAATTGTGAGGAGAGATTATGGATGATCAAGGGAGGTCTTTAATGGTGAGGAGCTTGATATGTGATTCTGAAGCTCAAGGAAATAAATCCTTAAGTCAAAGGATTTCCTAAGTGATGGTTTACTGCGAAGTGTTGTATTATTATACTTATGAACTATGTTGTAAGTTTCGTGTGATACGCTTAAACTTACTTCTCAAATAAGAAGTAACGCGGTCGTGCCTAGTAAATAACCCAACTAGTGAGGTTGGGATCGTTCCCACGAGGAAAATAGTCTAGACTTAACATCAACATGTTATTACTATTGTTTGGTCAATGACTTCCTTGGGAAGTAAAAACAATAAAAGGGGGGTTTCTATTTCTAAATGAATAAAAATAACTAACGCAATAGAAAGAGACACTTAATAGCTTTGAATGTTTGAATTTGATTAATTAATCAAAGAAACTAGGGTTTACGTATTCCCCACAGGTTCATAACTTGATAATTCAAACTATGAAAATTCTTTCCTAGTATCTTGCATGCAAAGTGATAAGTTATGTATTTCTAAATCCTTGGTCAGGCATCTAGAAAATCTCACTCTGCACCTTGGTCCGGCTACGTGTGTTGCTTTCCTAACCCCTATCTTTACCTCATATTAAGCATCGTATTCGATATTTGACTAAGTTATTACCTTATACAAATCAATACTAGCCTATTAGATAGTATATATTAAATCTATGTTGATAATAATTTTCCTATTATCTACCTCCTTGGTCCGGCAAGTAGCATTAAGACAAGTTCTAATGTTGGTCATCCATTAAAAAGACTTCTAAGCGAAAGAATTATTAATACATGCAAGAAACTATTCTAGAATCGTTATTTTAGTTAGGTTTTATCTCATTATTTGTCTAAGGTTCCCACAACCCTAGGTATGGAATTCTGTTACTCATAGTCATAATCACAATATTCAAATATAATAAGTAAGAATTCATGTACTTACTTCAATGATAAAGAGTATAATCTGAAAGTTTGCTTCATTAATCATCAAAAATCACTTGCAAGAATCTCAAAGTAATAAATAATCTCACAAAAAGTCTAATGATAATCAATAATCCAATAATACAGTATCTACTAATATGATGTCTTACAATATGGAGTCTAACAATGATCTAGAGTCTAACAATGATCCTGAGTCTAACCTCAAAAACGAGGTTTTTCAAAATATTTATGGAAAATAAAAACCTAATTAAACAAGGACTCTATTTGCTGGAAATCTATCAAAACGCGGCTGAGTCGACGGATCTCGCGACGGATCGTTGTGTTCACAACGGACCGTCATGGACTACGTCGACCCATACTAATGCAATTTCTTCTGCTGCTCTCTTTATTACCCTTGACGGCAAGTATGACGGACCGTTATAGGTACAACGGTACGTCGAGGGTCTTCGTTCCAAAACACTTCAACTCTTGGAATATGGGTACTGGGATTACTTCTCTAAACTTCATGACGAACCTGCATGACGGACCTTCATAGACACGACGGACAGTCACAAGCTTTGTAACCCTACACTTGGTAAGACTTCCCATCTTCTTTCAGCAGCTGCACTACGCTTCCACCTACGGACCGTCACAAGCACGATGAACCGACATAAGCTCCGTAGGTGGTCTCTTCTGCATTTCTTCACTCAAAATCTCCGCATTCATCTTTGGACAGATATCTGCAAAACAAAGAGAAACTTATATAAAATTAGCACAAAAAGGATTATGGACACACTAAACTTAAGGAAAAAGTATTAATAATAACATGAAACCACGGTATATCAACACCCTCACCTTAAATTCGGTTTTTGTCCTCAAGCGACGCGCTATGACTCAATACAAAATCTTTGTACAATAGTATCTATGTTTCATCCTTTGCAATCATTTGGCTTTCAATCCCGATTAATCTCATCAAATCTATACATGCTATCACTATTAGGCTTGAATTATTTGGGATCAAAACATGACACAGACTCACCATGCACTAACACCTATCCTCTTCAATTTCTCAACGAGGTGCTAACAATTCCGGTATTGCTACTACTGTCGTAACTTTAAAACAAAATCCTCATTTTTCACACAATGATTTCAGTTTACGTATAAGGATACTTTTCAACACTCGCTGTCAGAACAAAGTCACACTTATTCATACCTATTGCCATAAGCTTGCCCTTATTTTCATTGCCTTAAAATCGCTATACAACCCTTAGGATCACGATAGCACTTTTTTAGCTAGTAACATAGGCTCAGGGTCAGGTAGTGTGTATGTAGGTATACTTTAGTAACTTTTTGCCCTCCTTGACATATCGGCTAAACCTTCCACTTTCTATCATTTTATCTCGCCCAGTTTCTCATATTCTTTCAGCTTGCTGTTTTCTCTTCTTTCTTCATTTGTGTAAGTGACTGTCTTCTTTTCTTGCTTGTATTTCTTGTATATTTTTATTTTTCTTTACTTTCCTTTCAACTAATTCTTGAGTCACTTTACTTTTGTTCTTTCTCTCTCTTTGTTCTTTCAACCTCACTTTCCAGAGCATTCCTCATAATAGTCACCCTCAAGTCATGGCTTCTCCATGAGTCAAGGTACACAATACCCAAAGTTGGGTCAGGGCCATAACGAAGGTTGTTTACTGCATTAGCCACCCTCAACTTATGCTTTTGGCATAAGCTAAGTTTCACATGTCCAAGGAGGGACCAGGACCAACACATTGTTCCCAGAAAAGATCAGTTGGGATGAAAAAGAAAAGTCTAATTTAAGCTCAGATCATTTGGATCAAAGAAGGATAAATTTCATTTGGTTTCTTTTATTTAGGCTATAAATGGGTCTCTGACAACCAGAACAGTTGTGCAGGACGGACCGTCGTGGGTATGACGGTCCGTCACATGTGTCCATTGAAGGACACTTAAAAAAATGAGAGACCCTTAGAAACAGAGTCTCTGACAACCGGAACGGTTGTGCAGCATGGACCGTCGTGAAGACGACGGTCCGTCACATGTGTCAGTTTGGGGACACTTAGAAAAAAATGAGAGACCCTTAGAAACAAGGTCTCTGACAACCAGAATGCTTGTGCAGGACGGACCGTGGTCACATGTGTCTGTTGGGGGACATTTTGAAAAAATGGGCAGTGGGGTGTTAGGGATTTTCGAACGGACCCTACTACGGTATGTCGTGGGCACTACGGTCCATCATCAAGGCCTCGTTCTGTAGATCAGTGACAGAACTGGTGTACCCCTTTCATCCCCGATGAACCCAAATCGAACTTGTAGTGTTTTGGACCTACATTTGTCTAACCCAACTACCTAGGAAACTTGTAATGCGAAAGAACCTATGTCTAGGGTTCTAAACATGGCAATTTCAAACATTTTTAACCTAGGTTAGACAGAGTCTTATATAAAAGAAACGAACATATAACGAACAACTTAGCTAATACTAATTAATAAACAAAAATGCAAGATAAATGAGTAGAAATTAGAGACACATACCTTAGAAATGGGGAAAACAAAAATGACAAGTACTCGGTGACCAGGAAGACACCTACAACAGCAACTCCGACTAGTAGATTATCACTTTTAGGGCTTTGGAGAATTGTGAGGGGGGGGCGGGCAATGATCGGTTGATAGAGGGAGATACTGATGAATGATAACTATTTGCTTGTATAAGACCTCCAAGAGGTAATGTATGCTATGTTACTTCTAGGTGGTGCTACATGATCGTGAAAGGGACAATTCTCCCATGCGCCAAACATGATTTATTTTCAGCAAATTTAAGTTCTTGAAAGCTCAGAAATTGAATTCTTGATGGGTTTGTTGAAGTTTCATTAGATTCTTGATTCGTTAAGGAGTTGTTTAATCCTAATATGTGATTTTTGGTTCATTTACGAGTAGAATATGGTGTTTTTTGAACATTTAATCGATTCCAAGTGATTGGAGAATGAACCCAAGAAGAGTAGATATTGTAGAGTTGTAAAACGAAGAAGAAATTTCGTCCGATGATATTTGACATCAGTAGCGCACTGCGCAGTAGGATCTCAGATTTGGGGATTTATTTGTTTTGCCTCAAGGAGCTGACACGAGGTTTATTTCTTCAAGCCACGAATTCTAAATCAAGAATTTATAAAAAAAAATTAAATGTTATACAAGGGATTCAAAATCGGGTTCCATTGCCCATATTCCGTATTGACACATAAGTCTTACGTGATTAAATATTTAGTGAATGATGCCTATAGGAATATAAATTGAGACCTTGACATACTTACAAAATGCATAAGTCTTGTACCATATAATCTTGGGTAAGTATAAGTCACTTAGACAAAATATGAATAAAGCCTCATGGCTTGTACGTATGGGTTCATAAGTCCAACATACGTTCAATGTAAGTGAACCTAAGATGTATGTGATGAATTTATGTGACCCCAACAGGGTTAAGTAAGGGTGCAAAACATACTAAAAGGCCAAGTGCATTAACATATAATGAAATGAACATTCATGTAAAAGGGGTGAGTAATTATGATAAACTAATATGCTAAAGTTAATGAATGTGGTGACAACATGATAAAAGGCTAATGTGACAGATGATATCAATCTTATATGAGCCTAAGTAAGTGTTACCAATAATGTACTCACCTATGAGAGTGTAAAGTTAATGAAGAGTCCAGTCTCTAAGAAACACTCTAACGAAAGTATTGAGATTAATACACACTTAATACTAATGATGAGATGAGAAATCATCTAATGAAAAATGATTCCCTCATGCTAGAAGCCAACTTCTATGATGTGTGATATGAATATAATGGAACTTTATACGGAGCACTAATAGGCTAGCTATGAGTCGCGATTCCTTCTTTCGCGAAAGTAGAGGTTCGTGTAAATGTCATAAGATGAGACTTTCCGTTTAGGAGGGTATGGGTCTCCTTATATATCCTAGTCTTTGAACCTATGCATCCAACATAGGTATCTATTAGGGTTCAATCCCCTATATACGATAGAATGTTTTTGTTTCACCTTGGCCGGTGATTCCACCTCTTTTTCAGTGTGGGGTAGACACTGAATTTCATGGAGCTTACATTATCTATGTCGGTTAAAGTTAATGTTCCAAAATACAGAATTAGGCCAACCTCTGTAATGCACAAAATGAAATGAATGATAACAAAGGTTTTTGGTTAGGATAATCAAGAGGTGAACTAGGCTCAAGTAATTACACTGGGTCATTCTTGGTCATCGCAAAGTGAACCCGATGAAAGTCTTAAACTATATCCTAGGTATAGCTGGTGCATATACTAGCCTATGAATGAATGACACGAATGAAAATGAAGTATGCATGAATTAATGAAGTAGACTCTATGTTTGCTAAAGAAGGCTCCTTACTTGAGGTCCCATATGTTGAGCCCTTATTTTGGGAAGTCCTAATGTTAAGTTTATGATTCCAAGGTCTCATGGCATATGACGAATGATATTTTATATATTTATGTGCCATATGAAATATGTTATGTGATGTGTGCAATATGAAAAGAATGATGATGCATGTTACTTTCATAGCATGACTTTCCTAAACCGATTTGGCAAGTCCAACTGATTGGGCTTTCCATTACTCATATCGTTAGAAGAGAGTTTTCCTTAAACATGCATGTCCTTGGAGTTTACTTGCATATACCCATACTTAGTACAAGTTTGTACTAATCCTATACAAAACATTACTTTTAGGTGTAGGTGCAGGTGGATGCTAGATATTCCGAGACTACGTTGAAGCTATCTTGACGTGGAGCATTCATATAGACTTGGTAGGCCCTCATGTTTTAGATGATTTTTATCTTTTATATTTTAGCTTAGACATAGGCATGAGCTAGTGGAGAGTGTTCCACTAGCGTTTCTTTCTTACTTATTTCAGACGTTGTGTTAGTGCCATTTTTGCAACTTTATATTTGCAGTTTATGAACTATTTCCTTTATTTGAATATCTCATTATTAGATGGTTGTTGTGAATTGATGTGATATATTGCAATTCTTACTATGAATTCTATTTCTATTTCAAAGCAAACAAAAGTATTAAATTTTCTGCTTAAATTAACCTATACGATGTAATAATGACGTATGTAGGCGTGTCTACAACATATGAGAGGTCAACAACGCCGGTTTTGACTAGGGTATATACCCCGGTAGTGACAAAGATATTCAACTCGGTGAAATAAGGCTTAGCTCGATTAGAAAATACTTGACACAA
Organism: Solanum lycopersicum; assembly: GCF_036512215.1. Classification (NCBI taxonomy): domain Eukaryota; kingdom Viridiplantae; phylum Streptophyta; class Magnoliopsida; order Solanales; family Solanaceae; genus Solanum; species Solanum lycopersicum. Next base: position 6,146,604 of record NC_090805.1, read on the forward strand.
CTTTGTATAGTCAACTCTGAGTAGTTAACTCAATATAATGCAAAAAGACAGATGTAATATATGGAATGATTTTAAAACATTAGAAAGAAACTCAATGAATTGAACAATTCAATAGTAACTAAGTTTGTATGCAAAGATGCAATATAAACTCTCTTTGTACATGAAAGTATAAAATAAACTCTGTGTAAATAAAAATACAAAATATGTCTATGGGAGTTTCTCAAAACGACAACTATCACTATGATTGTATGATGATAGAACGTCTTGTCGGGGGTATAGAACCTAACTACAATGTGGATCCACTATTCTATGCTAAAAAGCACTAAGGAATCATCTATATCCATGTTGGATACATAATTTATAGAGACTTTGAATTATCTTAATTTAAATTTGTCACCATATTGGTGCAGTACTACTTCCGAAATGTAACTAACTTATATGTTTAAAAAAACCTAACTCTTTCTATGGTTTGAGATCTCTTAAAAGAAATGGTACTCAAACTACTCAAAACTCTTTCGGAAATTTTAGTTTCCTCTCATCTTAAATATGAAAACATGTACTTTTGATGTTACTTAGTTCCTATACATCATTTTAAAGAAAATGAAATCAACTATGCTTTTTCTCAAAAACATTTCAAAATAATGTTATATTATTATCATTGATGACTCGGAAAGTCATAGTACAAAAACATTAATGGTATATCTAGATACCATATTGTTCATACACTGATGATATACTTCATTGTCATATTAAACTTGTTTTAGAAAAATCTATTCTCAAAACTCATGTTTACTTTCTCAAAACTCAGTTTAATAACTAATGTGTTGGATTTAAAAAGATTTTTTTAAAATTTACAACTCAAATCACAGGAATTATGAACATGAACGATTCAACTTAGGGATCTTGATAAAAATAAAGAACCTCACTCAAGACTCAATAATCTACTCATCTCTAGATTGCTCGACTCATACAGTTCCTACGGAATTACGAGCATGAAAAACTCAAATCAAGGCTTCATTGGTAACATGTAATAGTCCCATGATTATGAAATATAATCTCAAAAGTATTAGGAACTCAATACACATTTAGGAATAATTTCTAGGTATTCAAAAGTAGTTTAGAGTTTTTAGAATCGATAGTGCTTAAAGGTACCATTCTAAAGGACTGAAATAGGAAAAACAATAGAGAAGAGGTGGGGGCAGGCGACACTGGTGCATTGAGTGGAGCAAGGCGCCAACCCTCTATCGAGATGGGCCCAGAAAAGCCTAGCAACTTTCTTTGCTCGTTTTCTCACCCTGACTTGCCTAGAATCAAATAGTTTCTTAAATAATCACTTAGATTTGATTACATAAAATAAGTATTGTTGAATCTATTAAATAGACATCAAATCACTCTCTTTCATATCAATAAACCACTAAACCCCCAATAAAACGATATTAAGAATGAAACTTCAAAAACACTTACCAAGAACTTAAATCTTTCAATCATTATGCACGAATTCAAATGTAGAAATCATGTTTGGCGTGTGGGTGAATGAACTCAACACTATGGAAACTTACATACCTCATATGGATTAAACCCATGGCAAAAATCCGCAACAAAATTCAAGAAACTCGACGAATGCTTTGATCCTCTCCTCTTTTGTCTTTTTTCTCTTATTGAACTCACAACTGTAACTCTAGGAGTATATTAGATTTATAAAACTAAACCTAATCAGATTACACCCCTAAAACCTTCTAAAATGAATCAAACCTCGTTTGGTATGGAAAAGACTACCCCTTACAATTTTTAGGTAACTTTCCTTAACTTGACAACCTTACTTCAAAAGGACATATCTCACCCACCCGACCTCAAAACTTAGCAAACTTGTTGGCGTTTGTAAGATAATTGAAAGAATTTTAGTTGATATATTGTAGGCCACCTAACTAATCATGTACTGAAGGTTATGGTCATTTGAAGTTGACTGAAAATTAAGAAGAACTTATGAATGAATTAAATGAATTCTCTTTAGTTCTTCTTGGAACTCAAGGTTCTACATCTAGTGACCTCATGTAGCGACCAATAGGTACCCCTTTATAAGTTACCAGCGATTCAAATTTCAAGAAGCCCCACACAAGACTCTCGTATCAATCATCACATAATATACACTAAAATAAGCAAAAACTTAAAACTTTCTTCACACGTGAAGAATTCTTTCATTAAAACACAATCGGAAGACTTTCATTAAAAATATCTGCCTTTACAATGTTTTTTAACCATCTAAACATGAAATGTAAAACATAGGGACTAAGAACATACAAGACTTAAAATAATGACTAAAGACATAAAAGGAACATGTGGTTCTTGTCCTCAAATCAATGAGGACTCACTAACACTTCATATTCAACCCTTAGAAACCTATCCATCCTCCATGGCATATCAAGACTTCCAATTCCCTAAACTTTAGTTAAAAAGGGAAAAGTAGAAGTTAGCACATTGAATTCACTAAGTATGGATGCCATTCGCCGCCCATACACCCTCTTCAATCGTACCTAAACAATCCTCAAAGCTACCCTACATAACTTCCTTTTTATAAAACACACATCATTTAGAAATCACATATTCATTAAAACTATTTTAATATAAATCCATACATTTAGATTACTTCATATAATTGTCTTGGAATGACCTAAAGAAACCACATACTAGAACCTTCAAAGCCTACTCATGCCGTGTATAAATAGCGTCTCATTCCACTACCAACACTTTGTAGAACTTCTCAAATAATAGAATGCATCTCACATGATGAGAATAGGCATTAAACAACATAGACCATAATAGCTAGGCATGGAATCTGGAGTCTACCTTACTCCGGTGGATGGTGTTCTACTTGCCTAGGGTAGAACTAGGACACATCTCATGTAGGCACATGGTTAAGGAATATCAAGGGTTATATTGTACGCTAGTCTCAACTTAAGTACAATCATTCCCCAACCATATTCACTCGGTGCTAGCCATGTTTTCCTAGAGTAAATTCAATCACAAGGGCATATGAAGAGGTATCATACTTTAGTCACTACAATAATCATAATACACCTTACCAGGGATGGTCCACTTGGGCTTCCAGTCAATGGTCAATAAGGATAGCTCAATGACATTCATATAAATGGTTTTAGGTTGTTCCAGCCAACCCCTAAGTCCATCATTCATATGAAAAGGATACTATTACGGCTTTCAACTTCAAGGATATAATAATCTTTTTTCTAGCTTGAATTTTACAAGTTAATGTCCCTATAAACCATGTTCAAGGTCATATTTCAATCATACATACACATACAAGACAAGGGTGATTTTGCCTACCAAGTCAAGGAATCAAATATTCACGTACCTTTTATGCATCAAGAAGAGAGACTTAAGTCTACCAAATCAAGACACACCATTCATCATATCATTCATACAATGTCATTCAACTACCAAGTAAGGACATTAATTCTTCCACACAAGATACCTTATCAACACATACAGCAACTCATCATACTCTACCATAAGCACTTTACTCATTAAAAAGAAAACATGCTTAAACATCACACATTCATACAAAACATTATCACATAAGACACCTCTTAGACCTCTTATTATCCTTACCATTACTTAAATAAGAATCATAACCTTAGAAATTATGAATGATCACATAAGAATTTTAAGAGTATTTCACTCCACATCTTTATATTTCTAAAAATAACATATATAACACATCATACTTCAGTTTACATAATCATATAAGCCATAACATCTTCAATATGAGCACATTACTTCACATAATCAACTTCACCTTATACATTCATATAAGCCCTATCATGATACTATAACAATTTATTTAATTAATGCCAACAAGGACATGTTCATCACATAATCAACACATAAGCACCGCCATTATAAGTTGAGAATACCAATCAATAGCTATTCTATATAAATTCTACACAATATAGAGAGATCAAGTTATCTTACAACCTTTACATCATCATCATCAACAATCATTAGCCATTTCAATAAATTAACTTCATAACGGCTCTTAGTCGTAGCCATCAACACAATTTCAAACCAACAATCCAACAATATAAAATATGACTATAATCAATGTAAGGCAGCCTATATACCGTTCTATCATAATCTATACATAAATCAATTTTCCAATACAAGCTACACATGAATTTTGTAGTATAAAGTCGTGATCGAATTACCCATGTTATAGCAAAGAATAGAGATTTGAGAAGGTCAAGGGTTCATGGATATTTTCATCGGAAAACATCAATTATACATTAATACCATCATATCTTAAATGTTTATAAACGTTTCATGCAAGAACCGGTGACTTTGAGTAGAAATTGGACTTTTTCATCTTTTTAAAATCTTCGAAATAACTTTGAATTGTATCTAATGTGATAAAAATCCTTACATAAATAACTTTGATACCTTATTAGAATAATCCAAAGAGAATCGAAGAAGAAACTCCATTGAAAATCCATCATCAAGCTTCATTATCACCTTATGCTTTCATGGAGGTTTTTGGAGAGAATTTTGGAGGGAAAGAGTTTTTATTAAGGTGGTAGGGTCTAAATAAGAACTGAATCACTTCAATACTCTAAAAATACACAAATACACCTAAAAATGTCCTCCTTATTTATAAGACTTGGGGTGAATTTACCAAAACACCCCAAGCCAAACTTTGCAACAGGCAATGTGTAGGTTCCCATTGATGCCCACCCAACGACGGACTATCATCTGAGTGATACTCCATCAAAGGGGTCCGTATTTTGGGCATTCAACTCACCAACCTACAGGGCTTTAAGACCTTTGAATCTCAATCGACGCCAAAGGTTGACGATGTAATACCTCTAAAATCAATTAGGTTTTACTAGAGAATAACATATTTTTCATGAGAGTCTAAGGTCCGAAAATGGTTTATAATGTGGTAATGAATAAGTGTCTAAAGATTTAGACGATTTGGATGTGAAAAATCAAGGGACGATCAAGACATTCGACGACTAAGTCACTCATGTGACTTATATGTTTTTAATGTGATTATGTGTGATTCATTATTTTATGAGGTCCTTATATGAGTTATAATAGTGTTTATAGGCAGTGTGTAAGGTCAAACGTCCAAAAACGTGTGTGACATTAGAAAGATTTTCCTTGAAACGACCTTGTATGTCTTAGCATGTTTATTCAAGTTTTATGCATTTTTTTGGATGAAATTGATGTGGGAGGCCCTAAAATTGTATACGGACATAGTAGAGTCGGAAATGTCCGGGCAAAAATCCCCAAGGACCAACCAAAGGTCCTTGTGGAAGGACCCAACAAGGGGTCCAAAGCTGCTCTAGGCAGTCCCACATATTACTGGCAATCAACTGCCAGTATCCAGGTCGACACCCCGTAGGAGAGGGGTTTCGATCAAGACTTAGGAATAAGGAGGATGGACATCAAAGGACCAGTCTCCGACCCAAACCACGGACCAATAGGACAGTCCGTTGGTTGGGAAATGGCCCGTCAATGGCCAGGTGTGGATGGTCTGTGTCACCTGCGTAGCTTTACTGTAAAATGCAAGAGCAAAATTGTCAAGACCCGGATTCTTGAATTCAAATCACTACCGACGTCGTTTACCTCTTTGAGATCACTGAAAAGCCTAGTTACGTCATCATTACATTCATTAGGTTAATTTTTGTGGAAATTTTGAAACTTTTTGTTTATATTTAAAGTATAGATATACTTCATATTGTAAATGTATATACGCATATTTCTAAGGAAGTTCATTGCTCATACATCAACCATCTAGTTATAGAATCATAAAACTTGAAAGAAATTGAATCTCATGTCATAAGTAATACTTGCCAGAACGGCACTATTACAAGCATCTTAATAAAATAGGAAAGAAACACTAGAGGAACCTACACCACTAGTTCAAACCTACTACTAAGTAATAAATATAAAGGCATGCATCCTCGAATGCATGAGGACCTACCAAGTCCAGATGAAATCTCTGAGTCCGAAGCGCTGCAATGATAACCTCAACGTCCACCTGATCCTGCACCTAAAATAGTAATATGTACATGATTAATACACACTTGTACTAAGTATGGGTGTATGCAAGTAAACACCAAGGACATGCGTGATTAAGAAGATCTCTCTCCTAACGATATGAATTATTGAAAGCCAAGTAAGTTGGACTTGCCAAATCAGATTCTTAAAGTTATGCTATAAGAGTTACATGCATCATCATTCTTTTCATATTGCACCCAGCACATAACATATTTCATATAGCACATACATATATCACATATCATTTTTTTATATACCATGAGAGCTTGGAATCACAGATTTAACATTAGCACTTCCTAAATGAGGGTTCAACATATCGAACCTCAACTTGGGAGCCTTCTTTAGCAAACACAGAGTCCGCTTCTTTCATTCATATGTAGGTCAAAATATTCATGTCATTCATTCAAAGATTGATGTAAGCACCATCTGTACCTAAGGTGAAGCTTAAGAATATCATCGGGATCATGAAGTGCAATGACCGAGAATGACCTAATGTCTTTACCTGAATCTGGTTTCACCTCCTAATTGTCTTGCACATACACCTTCGGTATCGTTCATTTCATTATCTTTCATACTTTGAGGAAATTCAACTTTAACTGACATAGATCATGTGGGCATCATAAAATCTTATCTCTTCCCCACACCGAAAAGAGGTGGAGTCACTAGCCAAGGTGAAACCAAAACATCCCTAGCTCGCTTAGGTGGAAAACCACTAGCTAGTTCCCTATGTTGGTAGCATGGTTCAAACACTAAGAGATTTAGGGAGACCCATACCCACCTTGGTGGACAGTCTCATCTCATGTAAATTACTTGAACCTCCACCCTTCCCAAAAGAAGGCATCACCACTCGTAGCTAGCATATAGGTGCTCCGTTTAAAGTTCCTATTTACATTCAACTCATACATCATTGAAGCTTTCTTCTAGGATGAGGTATTCATATCTCATTAGATCATTTATCATCTCTTCTTTACGTATTAAGTGTGAATTGTTCTACACTTACATATAGAATGTGATTGAGACTTGTCTCTTAATATTCAACACGCTCTTAGGTGAGTACATTTGGTGACATTATATTGGTGTAGGTACAACTTGTCTCACTTGCACTAGCCTCATACTATGGTGCCACCCTATTCTTTCTTAACATCGGCTAACATAGATATGCTCTCTTAGAAATTGCATTTAGTGACATTTGCTTTTTAGGCGTAAATGCAGCTTGTCTCATTTGCACTAGCCTATAATCATGTAGTAACTCTTTTCTTTACATATTAACTATGGATTCATTATTAACACTCTTTTGGAATATGCTTGAAACTTGAACTACATCATTCTACACTCACATAAGTGAGTACGTTTGGTAACATTTACTTAGGCTTTGTTGAGACTTGTCTCACAATTCATCTTAGCTTCTTATCATGTTGTCACCATTTTCATTCGCATCACAGTATAATACAATTACTGACCTGATTATGTGAATGTTGATTTCTTAATCTTATCATTTACTCATGATAATACCCATTTCGGGTTTCTCATATTTGGTGAAGTGTTTCATGATAATATAAGTATATGTTGTGTAAGATTTATGCATTTTACACATTCAGCCAAGGGACCCAAGTTCAATCTCTAGTGGTTTCATTTTATTTAATTATATCACAATTGCAGCTAAAAGGAACCATGTTCGAATCCCTTGAGCAGCACTTCATTTTTAATTATTTAAAGTGCTAAGTGTCTCCATAAAATCGGCCAAGAGGATCTGGGATCGATACCCAGTAGACTCACCTTTTTATTATTTTATTTGTCTCACAATTTCAGCCAAGAGGACCCATCTTCGAACCCCTTGGGCAGTAATTTTTTAATTTTATTTTGGTGTGAGATTTATATATCTCACACCCTTGGACAAGGAGCCAAGTTCGAGCTCCCCCCCCCCCCCTTTATCATTATTTTTTTTCTATTATTTTAAGGGTTCTTTAAATTAGCCGGGTTAGAATCCTATCTCTCTCCCTAATTTATTTTCTTTTTAATTTAAGGCTGCTTATGTTAGTTCTACGACCTTAAGGTCATCGAGATTCACCCCCAAATGGCAGCAACTATTTCCCTTCACCCATACTAGTGACTAGCTGAACCCATGTTCCATTAATATATAATTTTAATTCCATTTCTTACCCTTAGTCTAGGAGTTTAACTCATAGTTTTACATATACTTTCAAATAGTTCATTAAGGACCTTACTTTCACTTTCTTATTAATGAACATCACATCACATGATTTACCATTTTCTTCAAGTGAACCGTCACAATACAAATTATGAAAAATTAGCATGTTGGTGCACATATGACATTCAATATTCGGACGTACTTAAAAATTCATAAACAGTCCAAAACACATGCATTGCACACAATCACAATCAATCCTAAAATCGTCTACCGGAATTCATACCAACACATGCCTCAATTCGTTAATAGGATCTAATGACAGGGGCATGCAACGGGGACAACCTTAGTTTTTTTATTAGCTTTTAACTGAACCTTAGGGGACTCTTGGGAAACGTACCAAGAGAGAAGAAAACTCATACCTTTTAGCCTTGACAACCAGCAACAACCACACGCCCCAGCCCACACACAAACCTTTCTTCCGAGCTTTTATTCTTGTTTGCAAAAGAAGTTCTTCACATAAAACATTTAGGCGTACGAACTCATCCTTTTATTTTTTTTTATTGATGTACCCAAGAAGACTTTTAGAGTAGCGAGTTTTACATTAGTTTTCTATTTTTGAAGTGTGGGATAAGGCTGAAAACATTTTTCGGAGTAAATTAAAGAATTAAGAGTGGGAAAGAAGCACACTCCTAGTGGGAGACATGCGCCTCTTTTGTAGGAATTGTTGTTGACTTATTCAACACAATTAAAATGGTAAAATCAGATTATAATATATATATATATATATATATATATATATATATATAAAGTTATTATAATGACCCTCCTAATTTTTGTTAATTTTAATCAATTAATTTGTTCCCCCTTATGCCTCCAACTTGGCTCGAACCCGAGTATGGAGGTAAGGTCAATCTCGGGTTTGACCACAAAAATTTGATTTGTTTTGACTAATTAATAACTTTATTTAATTAATTAAATATCAGCCTAGGGTAAATACCGTACAAACCCTATCCCCAAAATTACCTTTATACACCTAGAACCCTTAAAAACTAGGACTAACCCTCTAAGTGCAGTTAAAATTCATTAGGGTGAATACTAGTATTCGGGTACACTACATTAGTGGGACCAAATCTGCCCATATCAACTAACTCACCAAGTTGGATGTCTTGTCTGGTGCATAATTTCAAAGGTCTTGTTCCACGCGCATCAATCCGTGTGAACCTGGTCTAACCTAAGTCATTCTATGTACGTTTAAGCCATAATTAGCATAGTTGTTTTCGGGTTGTCACAGAATGGTAAATTCATTCAACGTATAAATAAGTGTTTGGGAGGTTTTATAAGGGTATTACAGGTACTTTAAATTGTTTTATAAGTCCTAATTACCTAGATGAATTCATTCATCAAAATTCAAAACCAAAAACCTTTAAAGAGCTCTCTAGAACTCCATTGAAGCTTGAAGGTTGACTTCAACTAAATTTCTATCAATTATCATGTATTAAGTTCAATAAGGTATGGTTTTTCATCCTTGTTACTCTTTTATTCAATGAGCCAATCTTCAAAGTGTTTTTCAATGAATTCTCAAAAGATGAGTTTTCTAAATTGAAATTTATGCATGGGTTCTTGAGTTAAAGGTTTTGAATCATTGAATATTGATTGAGTTGTTGTTAGTTAGATGATTTTAACTTAAAATCTTATGAACCCATGCAAAACCTAAGCTCTTAAAATTGGCTATATTATGGGTATGATGATGATGTCTTAATGCTTATGAATTCTAGTGTAGTTTTACTTGGGTTATTGAATGATGTAAGAATTGTATTAGGTTGATATATAGGCTGTATTAGATTTATAAATGTATATTGATTTGATTAGAATCATTGAGTATTGTTGTTTTTATATTGAAATGATGTTGATGGTCATAGGTAATGGCCTTTTGGTATTCTCTTTATTTTATGTTAATTAGATCTTGAATTATGTTGTGATTGGTATGGACCACTTGTGGTGGCGGTGCTATGTGCTTTACTTATGAATTATGAGGCCTCATCGGCGTTACTTTATATATTATGATGATCATGGCCTTCTCGGCAAATTAATTTATGTTGTGACAATTATGTTGATGATTCTATGGTAGTGTGTAGGGTGACCAAAATTTGATGTGGTTGTTATTATGTGCTACTTTGAAGAGTTGATATGTAATATATGTGAAGTATTGATGGGTCTTGATTAGGTAGACTTAAGTACCTTTTCCTGATGCATGAATGATATATGAATATGTGCTCTCTTGACAAGGTAAACTTAGTCTACCCTTGTATTGTATGTGAGACCTTGAACTATGTAAATAAGGTCATTATGTGTAACCTTTGAGAAATAAGGTTAAGATATCCTTCAAATCGAAAGCGGTAATGGTATCCTTCATGTGTGAATGGTGAACTTAGGGATTGATTGGTTTGTATGGCATGAAATCGCCCTTAGGAGCTATCCTATTAACCATTGTAAGGCAACTCTAGGGGAACTCTTTGGTAAGGTGAATGGTATTGAGTTATGAACTAGATATGGAACCTCTTTGTGTACTCCTCTATTGAAATACTCTATGAGAATAAAGGCTAGCACCGAATGAGTATTGTTTGGGAAGTAGTTCTACTTAAGAATGATACTAGAGTACAAATAAGTCCTTCACATTCCATAACAATTAGCTTACATGGGATTTGTCCAAGTTCTACCATTGGCAAGTAGAACACCCTTCATCGGAATAAGTTACAACTCCTGATTCCATGCTTTGCTACCATGGTCTATGTCGGTTATTTCTTATTCTCATCATATGGGATACCTACTAGTATTGGAGAAGTTTATAAAGTTTAGGTGGGTGTATGGGACACTATCTAGACATTGCACAATAGGCTTTCAAGATGTTAGTAAATGAGTCCCTTGGTCTTCTCCAACACCATTACTTGAATGTACTTATGTGATGAATGTCTCTTAAATTAAATAAAGAAGATAATTACTTATGTTAGAAAGCATGTTAAATGAATAAGTACTTACCTAGAGTAGTTTAAGGGTTGTCTAGTTTAGGTGTGAAGGGGGCATAGGAATGGTCACTTAATATCTTACATAGGTAAGTCTTAAGAAAGAGTCTAGATAGGAAAGTTGGTTAAAAAATTAGGCATGATCACATAAAAACACATAAGGCACATAGATACAGCCATCACCAAATTGACTCATCTCGTCTCTAGGATCTTAGACCAAGGAAGGAGCATATTTGGTCAATTTGATGAACTTAAAGGAGTAATCATGAACAATCATACCCCCTTGGCAGAAGTTAATGAATTCCACCACCTTGGCTTTTCTCATCTCTCTAGGGAAAAACTGATCAAGAAATGCCTTCTTGAAGATTTTATAAGTCACCGGCCCTCCTCGAAGCGGTCTTTTATATCTCCATTGCACATACCATGTTTGGGCCACATCCTTGAGTTGGTATGTGGACAACTCGGCCTTCTCATTTGTATACACCCCCATAGCATAAAGTATCTTGTATACCTCATCAATAAATTCTTAGGGGTCTTCCTCAACCTTAGACCCTTAGAAGGTAGGAGGATACATCCGAGTGATGTCCCTAAGATGGGAAGCCATAGTGGAAACTTGTTGATAAACCCTAGGTGCAACCTCCCGATTGTCTTGGGGCGTCATAGCTTGGGCATGAATTGTTGCGGCTTGGGATTGAGTAGTGATGGCTTGGTCCATTTTATCAATCATAACCCTCATCTTGGCCTCCGTCAAAGGTGGAGGATTAGCCGAAGCTTGATCATCACCAAAGACCTCCTCAAGGGGAGGAACTTAATCACCATGGGTAGGAGCTCCTGCATTAGCAATATCCTCCACCCTCCTAGCCGCATTCCTCTGAGTATTAATTTCCTATAACAAAAAGAATGGTTTAGAGTAAATTATACAAGTAATACACTCTAGAGGCACGATAATGGATTTCCAAAATGAGAGTGATTCCTAAGCATCAAGTAAGTCCTTATTCATATGTGCGGCGTGCTTAGCAATTATGAATATCAACCTACATAGACATGTAGAGAGATACATCAATTCAAATATATTCAACCTCATGCTCTGATACCAAGTTTTCCATATCCGGGTTTCACCCCAGACATAATCGGCGTCGGCATCCTTTTCAACGACTAAGACTAGACTCTTAGTCTTACATCATCACATTCATCGATCAAAAATAAGGAAGAATTAAAACTTTTAAACTATATCAAATCGAAGGTTTACATAGACCTCTACACAAATATAATAATAGTATTAATATCGAGTATACATAGACTTATTCGTATAAGAAGGTTACATAGCCTTCTACTTTTATTTCACATACATACATAAGATAGAATAAAATCTCAATGATTGTGTCATGTCATACCATCTAATCGATTATCACAATATGGGCATAGCCCTACAACAAAAATAAAAAGCCACATAAAGGCTTATACAAGTCGTACACAATGAAAATAGAATGAACTTAAGGGATTCTTAAACTAATAAAAAGAAACTCTATAAGCAAGATATCGGCATCGTCCTCAGAAAGTGAGGACCTACCAATTGGATGAAAGGAGATACCCAAGTCTTTAACAATGTCGCCTTCCAAACCCTTCAACGACCAAAACCTAAAATGTCGAGGAAAAGGGAGGAAAAGGGGTTTGAACTCCACATATACTATGTATGACTCCATATACACATATAACACTAAAACATGTCAGAAAGGGACATTTAGTTGAATCATGCAATTTTACCCCTTTAAAGACCTATGCACAACCAATATTTACGGAAGTCAAATGTATATCAACATGCTTGAACTCAAAATCTCATATACACTTTCACCAAGTAATATCATCCCAAGCATGAATAAGAGTTATCACATAAATAGCAAAGTAAGGAGACAAATCATAAATTCCCATAGAGTCAACAAGTGCATTGACCATGTTAAGCCCCATAACCCTACTTAATCAAGTGACCCAACAAGAACTATAATTAGTATCATATTTCACACAATATAACCTCATATATTAATAAATTCATATCTTTAGTTATTAAAACAATTTGCATGTTCATAAGAATCATAATCATCATATAAAAACATTTACATTTAGCACCATACATATACATAATATTAACTTCCCAAAGCTCCCATCAAGATTACTAGTGCAAGTCATAGGTAGAGTCTCATAACCCGTCCTACTCTAAGTCAAACCCTTCAAATCACTTTATTTAGTCTATACTTCATTCTTTCATTTTAGTTTAGGGAACACTCGCTTTACCCCTACATAGACCACATGAGCTAAATGTTTAATCCGGTGTCATAAGTTATTACACCGATGGAAGGTGGTCTACCATCCAAATATAAACATATCTTTCTAAGTGGATCGACGAGATAGTATCCTATGGTGGCAACATAGTTTAAGGAACTAAGAGATAGGTATTCCCTCTACATACAATTTAGTAATTAAGTCCTCACCTCATCTAAATCATTGGATTAGTATCCCTCAAATGGGATTCAACATCACTTATAGACCTATAGGGTAACACTTCCTCTATGAAAAAGCCATCACCTCCCATTGTCAAGTTCACTTGGTGATAAGCTAAGTCCCTCCATTGAAATGTCTTTGCTTCTTTATTAGCAGTCATAACTTAATTTACGTCATAGGGTCTAGCCCTTGTATAATAATAATCATCATAGCTCAATAGAATTGCATTAGTAAAAGTCCTTTCATCACAATTCATATACGTAAGGTTAACGCTTTACATATCACATAGTAATTGGGCACATTTTATACACATCATCATCCTTATGTCATATAATCACTAAGAAACCCCACAACCAAAGTTTGAGACATTTCAATTCGATCATCATATAAACCTATCAACCCTAGACAAGGTACACTCAAACATAATATCATGACTTAACCATAATCAATCACAACTTGAAGAAGTAAATAGGAATTTCAAGACTTACCAAACGTCCTCCATAGTTCGTCATAAGGGACTTACCATCAAACCTTTACTCAACCCACTAGGGGAGTATCATAAAGATAAAAGATAAACAATAATATTACAAGTCCATTAGTATCTCTATAACACAATTCAACACCATAATATTACAAACCACTTTACAATATACTTCATGCCCTGTATCACCTCTTGAGAATTGACATAATAGTTGTATAATTCATCTTGATCTATTCATATCAACAGTATATTAAAGTAATCTAATTAATAACTAAATGAATTACAAGATCACAAACAATATAGGTGAAGATTACCACCTAGGGTTAGGGGTTGAGGAGCATGCTTTTTCAATTATGCCAAGCCATCAACAACTATTACAATTAAGTTAAATTACATGTCAATCTACTCAATTCAACAAAAAAACAGCCATTAGAAACTTAATTCGTAACTTCAATTTTGTAATTGAATGAAACCCATAAGAAATTCAACCTTTGAAAACTTATTTTGAAGGAACCCTTTGAGGAAATAATCTCAAAGGTGAATAGATCTCATTACTTAATGTTTGATGATAAATTTATTGTTAATACATCCTTTCCCAGCCCTCAATCCACCTCCTACACCTAGCATTAGTGGAGTTTTCCTAATAGAGAAAGAAAGAAGAAAGAAGATAGAGTAATTTGTTTTTGAGTTGTGTTTAGATTATGTGAGGTTAGGGAATTTAAAGGATGACTAAATAAATTTATTAGACCCACTTTAATACATTAATTAACCATCTAACACACCCCAACTAATTAAATGAATTAATTAAAACGTGTAGGACTACCAGCCTTCTCAAAGATGAGACCCCTTCGACTGGCCGTCTGTGAGTCTACGGTTTTTTCCCCTCCCTGCTGCACATCCGTTGTCTTTGTCAAAGACTTGTGCAGTCGAGGTATTTCTCAAATTTTCTAAGTGTGGGACGATGGTGGAATCGACGCCCCGTACTTTTGGTCGTCGACTACACACTACCGACAGTGTTGTCTCAAACTTAAGGGTTGTCCTCAAGGTTCCTTGGTTGGTCCTTAGGGAGTCCTACCCGGACTTTTCGCCTACCAAACACTAGAGCCGTCAATATGGGCTAGGCCCATTGGGCCAGCCTAGCCTAACCCAGCATTTAATAAGGTTGGGCTAAGATTTTTGGAGACCATTTAAGAAAAGGGATTTTTAGCCTAGCCTGAATAAGCCTGACGATTTGATGGGATTGAGAAATAACGGTAGGGCTAGCCCATGGGCCAGTAAAATTTAATTAAACAATAATATAATATCAAAATTTAAATTTAAAGAGAGACCAAACTCAAAATAATTAGGTTAATAATTTTTCTTCAAAAAAACATAATAATTTTTTTTTTAAAATAGTAACTTACATAATTAATATTTTAGGCAAAGGTTTGATGGACACTTGTACTTGTACCAGTTTGTATTGAGGACCCTTCTACTTACGTCTTTGGCATCTAGACTCTTAAACTAAATAAAACACAATATATAGAAGTCCTCTGAGCATTGACCATACTTAGGTGGCATTAAGATGGTTGAGTAGGAAAAAGAGTGAGGTTAAAAGCCTATTAAGAAAAGTGAGCAAGTGAACACTATATTTTAATTTAAAAAAAATATTTAAATTATAAGACAATATAAAAAATCATTCTTCTACAACCAACCCATATGCTTTTTCATCCATCTATCTTTGCCCAAACCTTTTTTTTCGTCCAGCAATGAACGTCTATACCAGACTCCAGAGCAGGCAGGGAGCCTCATTACGCTGGAAACAATAAGTTTCTGGGCCTTCTGGTACGCCGGAGATGATGGAGAGCATAGGGGGTCTCTAGTGGTTCGCATCGGTCGGCAATGGCGAGGAGCTGGTGCGGCCATTTTTCTGGAGGTTGAAGAAGGAGGAAAGAAAAGTGGTGAATATGTGTGACAGAGATGTAGACTGGTGAGAGAGATCGTATTTGTAGTTTCGCCGACAAGAGGAGCGACAGCAACAATGACTTTCTTCGACAGTTGGGCCAGTCCACTGTGAAAATGGATGATGATGCTAGGAAACCCAAACATTTAATTTAAAATAATAAATTAAAATTTAATTTGTCAAAATTGCATCAAATTTTATGATTTTTCTTTTGTCAATAAAGACTTTATTGTAAAAAGGATAAAAAGATGAAATGTCAAATTTTATTTGATATAGAGTGTGACATCAGCGCGATTAGAGTCAGGATGTCTTGAAAGGGTTCAACTGGTTGAGTTTAGACGGGTTCAGGGGTCCAAATGACAAAAATGTAAGTATAAGGATTCATAATACAAATGCAAACAAGTGCAAGAGTCCACCAGACCATTTTGCCAATATTTTATAAAGACAGTTTTATTTGTGAATTTAATTAATAAGTAGTAATATTAATATGATGTAATATTGTTTTGTCGATTTTCATGATAAAATTTTCAAATTATAATTTATAATTTAAATTATTAACTTTATAAAAAAATATTTTTTAAAAAAACTTGGGCTGGCCCGACAAGCTTGTAGCCCACGTACTTGTGGGTTGGGCCAACAATTTTCTAGCCCACACAAAAAGTGGCTAGCCCGGCCTGACCCGTAAAATGTCAAAGCCTTTATGGGTTATCCCGGATGGGGTGGGCTAGCTACAAAAGACCTTTAACACGTGTTACACATATCTGATCCAAGTTTCGTATAATTCTAACTTTTAAAAACTAGTCAAATAGGCTAGGACACACTAGGACTCTTGTGAACCAATTTTCCGGACGTCGTGGATGTTCTTGAATGTCTTGGTTTTTAAACACCTTGAATGAACTAAATTAATTTAAATATACTTAGAAACAGTACTTAGACCTTGTTACACAAATGTTAGGCTTCACGACACGTCTAGAATCTTCGAAATGTTACAATCTTCTTGAGTAAGTAAGCCAGACCAAGGCTTCAGTTAAGGCCAATAATGTTTCTCGAATTTCATTCCCCCTCAGGGTGTAGGTTGAGGGAATTAAAATTGGTAGATGAGCAAAGAGTTCAAGAGTCTCAGGGAGTCTATGAAGTTGTGTATGTAGAGTTCTCATTATCGGTATGTGCTCTACATCTACATTTTGGAGGCTGCAACATTTAGGAATTCTTTTACTTCTTTCATACTCATTTTGTGCATTACATTTTATCTTTAAAAATTTTCTTTCAAACTCGTGCTTACGCGTAGCGTAACTGTTTATAAGTAGGACCAATTTGTGAGTCATGGGGCGTTTTTCCCCGTGACCTAAGGTAAGAAAGAGATGGTTGTCGAGATAAGGAGCATCATAAGGTTTTTTCGTTATTGGGTTTACTTGTCTATGAAATAATGAAAGTATGGTAGCCATGCTAATAGGTTACATGGTCATCACAAGGCTGATGATCCATGTGCATCAACATGAGGAGGACTAGATGAGGGATAGAGAAGATTTTAGAATAAGAGGGCTAAGACAAGAGGAATGAGTCCAGGTAGCATTAGAGTAATGTAAATTGTCTTCTTTCTAACGAAAAATAAAGGAAATGCTCTGTCATCTGCTAGTGCACCTGCACAAAGAAGCAATGGGTGTACAATAGTTAATATTCTCAGAACTTTAGAGCTAGACTTGCGCCTCACAAAGAAGTAATGCACAAAAGGGTACTAAGACTTCTACATGTCCTAAGTGTGGTTGGAGACACTCAGGGGTGTTGTGATAGCTCAGCTAGTTGTGTCAGGTGAGTCGAGGATGGTTATTTTATAAGAGAGTATCCTAAGGACGGGTAGAGAAAATGAAATCAAAGCAATAGAGCCCAGTGTTCTTTAGTTGCTTCATCAGATAGAACTGTATCTAATGAGCTCCTTCAGGGAAGGCGGAAAGGAAGTTGTCTTTATGTTATCACTAGTCACCGAAAGCAAGAGGATTCGCCATATGTTATCAATTGTAGGATCCAAGTCTTTAGTTTTGATGTTCTTCTTGAGAAAAGAGAAGGCAAAAGAGGAAGTAAGAACATTCAAGATTCACTCAAGATTCATCAAGATTAACTTGTGGATTTCGTAGGGGGTGATCCCTGCAAGGTATGTGAGATAACATAGCATTGGGTTAATTCAGCCATGCGTCATTCATGATTTATTTCTGTGAATTTAAGTTCTTGAAATCTTACAAAATGAGTTGTTGATGGGTTTGATGAAGTTATATTATTTCCTTGATTTGTTGAAATCGATGAGGAGTTGTGTAAATAGAATCCATGAAATTAGGTTGATATTGAGTAAAATCTTGTGTACTTTTAACAGTTAATTGATTCTAAGTGTTTGGGTAAAGAACCCATAGAATTTAGAGGTTTTAGAGATTAAAAACAAAGAAGAAATTTCATCAGATGATATTTGACATCAGTTGCGCGTGCGCTCCCACCTCAAAGATTCAAAAAAATTTATTTTGCATTGCAGAGATCACACGAGGTGTTCTTCCTCAAAAGTCAATCTCAAAACCAAATTTTAAAACCCTCTTCGCATCACGGATCCACCTTTAAATATTGATTTTTGGTCTTTTCTCATGTTAAGATATCTAGAATCATTTCTAAACATTATGAGATCGTTCCAATCACAATTCATAATCCTTTAATGCATAACCCAATTCAAGAATCAGTTAAGAGTCAAGTCAAGAGCAGTTAAGAACAAAAGTTAAGAGAATTTAAGAGTCAAGTTAAGATAAGTTCTTAAAGTTTTAAGAAGTCTTCCACAAATATTTTAACTTTGTTTTAGGAATTAAGTTTTAAGTTCAGTGAAGAGTAAAGTTGAAGTTCTTTTCTTCAAAGAAGTATATGGAGACTATGTATTCCCAAAGAGATTTAGAATATTTTCACATTTAAATAAGAACGGAAACTAAAATTTTAAAGTACCTTACAAGTTTGTTTTCATAAAAGAGTAATCGCTTTTTAAATGAAGCAAGGGAGCAACTGCTATTTTCAAAATAGAGTATGAGTTATGTTTTTGAGCACTAATATCAAATCACAGAAGAAGTATGTTATAAAAATAAAGGACAAATATAATATATGATTTTTGGGATTAGTATTGAGCACCGATATGGGGAAAAGTTTAATTAGCTAACAACCCCCATAAACCATGTAGCAATCATGGGTAGAAAAGGGTCATACTTTTTTGTTGAATCCTTTTCGTATAGTTTAGTGGATACACTCAGTAGTTCAGGTCTTATACCTTTGTCCATGTATAAAATGCATTGGCAGCGTGAGGTAGATCGTTGTATCATCACTTACTACAACAACAAGGGACTTTAGTGACAATTGTTTAGCGGCAATAAGTCAATTACAACTAATTTATTCTCTAAGGTGAAATATTAGTGGCACATAAATTGTAGCCGGTAAAAATATATTTTACAGAAAATAAATTTTAATTTACCACTAAAATTCATTATTAACACAACTTTTTAACATTCTATCCTTCCCTCCAATTTTTTCTATTACAATAAATTATTCCCTCTACAAAGAAAAACCCTAATCCCTTCAAAGAGGTCAATTCTATTTAGCTGCAAATCAAGGCGATAGTAAAAAGTAAAAACCCTTCCAATATGCTATATAAGACGATATTTGAAGTTGCTTCTGGCACTAGAGAATTTCTTCGTATTGCAGCAATAAGCATGTAACTTTACCTATTGCCGATGACTCATCATCCATGAGTTAATTCTTTGCTTTCTTCTCTTTTTCCTAATATTTTCTTATTTTGATTTTGTATAGCTATTACTGCTACTACTTTTTGTTAGCTTTCTTTGAATAATTGTGGGTTTCTTCTATTAAGGTTGTGTTTGGTATGAAGGAAAACATTTTCCGGAAAATGTTTTACAATTTTCTCATGTTTGGTTGGGCCAAAGTTTTGGAAAATGTTTTCCAAATCAACTCATTTTCCTCAAATTTAAGGAAAATGATTTCCCTTCAAAACATAAGGAAAACATTTTCCAAAAAACTCTTCCAACCTCACCTGTACCCATTCCACTCTAACAGCCCCCCAACCCTCCCCCTACCAACCCCACCCCACCCTACCAGCCCCAACACACCTTTACCAACCCCCTTACCCTAAAGAAAATTAAGTTTATTTTTTTAAAAAAAAATATCAACTTCAAAAAAAAATTCCAACCCATACTCACCCCCTTCCCCACCCCACTAGCCCCCTACAAGCCCCGCCCCACCCATCCACCACGCACCCCACACGGGAAAAAATTAGTTTGTTTATTAAAGAAAAAGTCTACTTCAAAAAAAATTTCAGAAAAATTCAACTTTCTAATCTAGTAAAAAGTAAAAGATATTTCTCAAAGCATTTTTCACTAAAAACCAAACCCTAAAATACTTTTCGAAAAATAATTTCTACAAACCAACCAAACATGAGAAAATAAGTCAAATATTTACTTGTTTTCTAGGAAACATTTTCCTTCACACCAAACACACCCTAAAACTGGAAAAATATTTTCTACTAACCAACCATACATGAGAAAATAAGTCAAATTTTTACTTGTTTTCCAGGAAAACATTTTCTATTTTCCTTCATACCAAACAGACCCTAAATAAAAAATTTCACATGAAATAAATTGGGGAAAAGTCGTGCCATAGAAAATGGATATATTATGAGCTTGTTTGGAGAAACTTATATGAAGCTCTTTGATGTACTCATGAGTCTAATGGATTAGTGAACAGAATATTGGATATTCTAGAGTCTAGACTATTTAGCAAACATCGTGTTAAAATCCAAAAAGGTATATATAGAGGAAATCAAATAATCATTGAAAATATTTGCAATATATTATGATTGAAAATGTATTTCTAATAGCATTTGATGATATTCTTGTCTATCCAAATATCTATAATTTTTTGTAGGAAAGTTGTGATGTTGTAGCACTTCATATTGATTTATTTTTGCTATATTCATATTTGAAGACAAGTTCTACCAATAATGATAATAGGTATCTTTTGTTACTTCGTTATAAATTTCTACTTCTGAAGGCAAGTTTTTATCATTATTTTTATGCATTGTATTTGATATGTTAACTCATTTAACTTGATGTGTGTGGGTTATGCATCTAGCTTTAATGTTTCTTTTTTCTAGAGTTGGTCAAGGGAAACAACATAGAGTCATTAAGGTCAAAAAACAGGTTTAGAAATAATCTTAGGGGTATTATTTTACTGTATCAGAGAGTTTAGGTGTATATGATGTTAGTGTTTGCAGTTCTATTTATTTTTTAATACTATGATGTATGTGATTATTATTTGGAAAATATGGAGTATCATACTTCATGCCTTATCTCACTCTTAATTATCTAAAACACATATTAGAGTAATTAAGCTTTGTATGACACTTGTTTGATGCAATTATTCACATTTGAAGTTTGAGCTAGTTATCACTATTGATGACTTAGTTATTTTTAAATTGTGTAAGTTTCTAATAAAGCTTACTAGATTTAATTGTTTTCATATGTTATTAAACAACTATACTAAAAGAAATGATAACATTTGTAGGAAAAAGTTTTGGGTTTTATTTGTCCTGATTTCTTACCATAAATAGGTTTTCCTTTTAGGAAAAGGTTTTGGATTGACTAATTTTTTTTCTGGTAGGAAAAGGTTTAGGACTCTATAAATAGAGGAACGTTCCTTCTAACTTAATCAGCTTTCACAATGTACTCTTAAGGGCTTGAGAGTTTTGGTTAGGGGGGGAATTTATGGGTCACAATCTTGATACGTTATCACATGTGTGAACCTCCCATGTATTCCGAGTGAATTGGTTGAGGTTGTTTCTCTCTGTATTTTGTACTCTCATATTTATAGTAGATTGCTCATCTCCTTTGTGAACGTAGGTCGATTGACCGAACCACGTTAAATCTTTGTGTCTTTTAGTATATTTCTCGTTGTCTTCTTACTCGTGGTCTTTCGAGGTTTTCTTTGCTAGCTTCCACATTTACACCTGCTTATTTTCGGTCCTAACAAGTGGTATCACAGCCAGATTCAATGATGGAGTCAGGTTTAGTGGTTCGATAATCGATGATTGAACCAAGTTAGAAGGAGGTGTTCATCTTGAAGGGTGTAGTTCTAGCCGCAATTTTTTTTGACAGTAATGAAGATTTTGTTGGAGAAATTGTTTCAGAGAGGTTCTCTGTGTTGAGACATAAATTTTGCAAAGGAGATTTTGGAGAGGAGAAGCAAGTTGTTGAAGATTAAGTAAAGAAGGTGGACAAATTTATTTTGTCAGAAATTAAGGCCAAGGGGGAGATTTGTTGGGTTTTATTTGCCCTGATTTCTTACCATAAATAGGTTTTCCTTTTAGGAAAATGTTTTGGATTGACTAATCCTTTTTCTGGTAGGAAAAGGTTTAGGACTCTATAAATAGAGGAATGGTCCTTCTAACTTAATCAGCATTCACAATGTAGTCTTAAGGGCTTTGAGAGTTTTGGTTAGGGGGAGAATTGATGGGTCACAAGCTTGATACGTTGTCACTTGTGTGAACCTCCCATGTATTCCGAGTGAATTGGTTGAGGTTGTTTCTCTCTATATTTTGTTCTCTCATATTTATAGTGGATTGCTCATCTCCTTTGTGGACGTAGGTCGATTCACCGAACCACGTTTAATCTTAGTGTCTTTTAGTATATTTCTTGTTGTCTTCTTAATCGTGGTCTTTCGAGGTTTGCTTTGCTAGCTTCCGCATTTACACCTGCTTATTTTCGGTCCTAACAAAAAGGTCTTCTAGAGAGGCACTTGTAAAACAATAGTTTGAGTATAAGTAGTGTTACAATAGGTTTTAGTCAAATAATATAACAAAATTATATCTTAATGTCATGTTATTGTGTCTTTCTTTACTTAAAGGTTATATCTTTATTTTGTACTTGTTAAAAATTTATTTCTTACCAAAATACATGTCTCATTGTATCTCCACTACAATATGGATTCTTTAATAAGTAAAAAAATATTGCTTCATTTTGTCATGTTTTTAAGTATGTAACTTAATTACTTTATGTGGGAATAATATTTGAGGATACAGTTTATTAGAGCATACAGTTTATTTTTATCGTAAAAAAGATTCAGAAGCTGTAGAAAATCTCCTCAAGAAAGAAATTAAAAATAAGTAGTGTGCCATTATCCAGTCATAAAGAAATCCTCTCAACGAATAAAAAACTAACACTTGATGTGTCGAACTTAATTCCATAGATCTTATGATTTCTTGATTCTACATTGACATTCAGAAGCTAATGATGATGATAAATATAACATAATGTCTGTTATTTTTATTTATTTTGTAAATGTAGATAATACTCTTAAATTTTTAAGAAAAATCATTAGCTCAAGAAGTAAAAAAGAATTGCTAAAAAAATGTTACATACTGTTGATGAAAGTTCCACCAAAATTACATAATACTACTGAAAAAGCTTCATCTTATGATATTATTTTTTATCTTAATAAACTATTATAGTACTCTTTATTTGAATTGTGCTCAGAGTGTTGTGGATTAATCGGTAGACTATTGCAGTCTGGTACCCTTTTGATAAATTGGAGTCTTCTGCAAACTATTATTCTAACAAATATTGCTTTCAGAACTAATATAAAATATCAATCATTGATATTTTAACCCTTTGATTTCTTGCTTTTAGAGCATACTAGGTCATTCCAATTCTAGAAATGGTATGATTAGTTTTAGTTTCTTATTTATTTGTTAGTTTATAGGAGGTGTTATCTTTACCGAATTTGTTATGGAATGTAACTTTTTTTACATTTTATTTTATGTGAGAAGAGTAAATAAAAGAATTTGACTTTTTTGATGTAGAAGTGTGTGTGCTTGTTTTTGTTGCTTGGGGGGGGGGGGTAAAACCGTTTTTTACAAGGAAAAAATAACGATCAATGGCTCCCGTAAAAAAAGACTATAAGAAGATTGCAGGTGATGTAGTTACATGTGTATTTAGTTTGGTAACTTCAGTTGTAATCATTATTTTTCACAAGGCTTTAATGATGAACTATAGATTTTTCTTTAGCAAATTTCTCATCGACATTCCATCATATTCCCTATGTTGATTATTATTTATTAATTTCTGCAATCTGGAATTACTTAACACTAATGTCTATAGAAAAAGATAGTAGTTTTATGAGATACTTGGATACACTAAAATCTGTGGGAGAATACGACAATTTGATGGGATACTTAGATTGAAGAACAAACAAGCAAAACACATGCTTCGTTACACTGAAGCTCAAAATTCACAGGAGATACAAAAAAATTCTTAGTAAATATGAATCAATGCATATAGCATTCAACAAGACTATAATACAAACTTCCTTATGAAATAAAACTCTAAGACAAACTTGGAGCTAAGAAGGTTGGATGCTTTGTTGATGATGAAAATTTTACATTACTATACATTCTTTTCAATCTTTTTGTTATATGGCGTTTCTAGCTTTTGATTACAACAATTTTCGCAGCTACAAAGTTAATGATGATGCATTTTGTGACAACCATAATGACAATTGTTATTAGGTAGAACGGGTAATACAAACTTCTCATCTACACCTTCCAAATGCTTTAAAATTGTCATGTTACAAGTCCTTTTACTATTGTGAAGAACATCAATTTCATGTGGAAATCTTGAAATTCTACCAGGTAATAATATGCTAATCACCTTTTCTTTCTCTTTTCGTTCTATTGTAGCTTATATTTTGCTCTAAATGTGTCATGGGAGTAGATGGGATGGTACAGGTGAAAAGAAGAGGAAAGATATATATTGAAGGGAAGTTATGCATTCTGATAGTCTATATAAAGAGTTAAGAACAAGAACAAATAAGAAGTAGAAGTTCCTCAAACACTAAACGTGCTAGTCACTAACATAGAGTATATGCATGAGATTAAAATTCTAAATTAGCTTCATTTTCTTAGTCGAGTATGTGGAGATAAATAGAAAACTTGCATACGAATATTCAAATCATTGTTGATAGTCTTATTAATGAATATGTTGGGAAATTCCTCTTGATTGGCACATAGTAATTACAAAAGATTCATATAGTTAATCCTAACATATTTTGAGAATGAAATGTAGTTTGATTATTTTAGCTTTGAACTATGAAATACTTGTTGAATATGGAGTAACCAAGATCAAAATGAGGAATTGTAGTTTTTTAAAGTAGGTATTTACTAGAGTCCCTCGACGGAATTTAGATGAGCAGATGTCTCCCTGCAAACACCAAATGTGAACTTTCTGTCTTAGAAAGAACCTATCTATTAGTGTTTGGAGAAGCTTTAATAATTTATCATCACATGCGGGAGAAAAAAAATGTATTCCCCCAATTCATTGTTGAATCTCTATATAAGATTTGTCGAGGAACAATTAAATTTTACATCTTCATTCTCAAAACAGCTCCCTTCTTTTTGCAAAGTGCACTAATATAATTTTCAGCGGCCAAATTTTTTATTTTGCCTCTTTTATTGTCTTTTGTCTTCTTTCTGCTCATCGTTTTTTAACGTTGTAAATCGATAACACTCAGTGTCATTTCATTAACAATAAAACAACACTATGTTCTTGATAATAACATCTCTAGGCTGAAATTTGTTAACTATTTTGGGCTAAATTTCTGACTTCCCAATATTCCCATGTTAGCTCATTTATAGAAACCAAGTCAGCAAAGAAAATGGTTTTAATTTGTTAACAATTTAAGGTTGAAATTCTTTGTTACATTAAGCATTTGACATGGATTTGTAAACTAAAATTTCATGATTTATGACATTCTATTTTAAGTGCTATCTGATGTCATAATTATATAATTATTTCAGGTTAAACAACTAAATGTTCGAAAATGCAGCATTTGGCCTGGTTAACTTCAAGAGCTATAGAAATGCAGCAGCTAGTCATATCTGTATACATTAGTCATCATTTAGTTCAAACAATATATATTTTTAAGCTGCAACTATGTTGATATAATTTAATAGAATTTTATTTGTGAGGCTTAAAGAGATATATTATGTTTACAAGAACTAATAATGATATGATCTAATATTTAGAAATCTTTCTTCCTACTAAAAGATCTATTACTAATAATTTAATTGTATTTATTGGAAAATTAGGTCATTTTCTGGAGGAACACAAAAGCCATTATCATATGTGGAGACTTTTAATGGAAATAATTAAATGTACGCAGCGTAAAATGAACCCTAAAACACAAAGTGAGACATTTATTGTAGCTATTAAAATTGTCATAAATTATTGTTGTTAAAGATTGTTATTTATAATGGCAATTTAGTTAAACATTACTGCCACAAAAATAGATACTAAAAAGGCATTATTAGCGATATTTGAATTGATTTCGCAGCTATAATAATTGCCGCTATACAATTATCATAAAAGCTAAACTTATTTAGCATATATAGAGGATACCTTTACCAGCATTTTGTTAGGATCGAATTCACGCACACACACTAGATGAAAGAAGAACACAAGAACTTTCAAGAGAAAGAGATGAGAGATCTAGAGACAGAAAGAGAAAACTCAATATTTCGTGGTAACACCCCGTGAGTAAACTTTCACGGCGGTGAGGTATATTTATATTAATAAATCAGAGTATTTTTTGTTATAGAGAATAAATAGGAAAACCTAAAATAGAGAATAAATAGGAAAGCCTAAAATAGAGAATAAATAGGAAAACCTAAAATTAATCAGACTCCACTACCTAACAATTCTCCCACTTGGAGACTGACTCAGTCATCCAAAAAATACATTCTCAAAAAAAAATCTCTTCATCATCAACATCTTTACCGCACCGCAACATCTGTAGCAACAACTATAGAAGACCAGCAGAGGTTTTACATAACCTCAGTTTCCCAACATCAACACATTTCGTCAACATGTCTGCCGGGTTCTTTGCACCCTCTATCTTCTCCAAGCACATATCACCATCCTCCACTGCCCTGCGAGTGAAATGGTATCGCCTTCTGATGTGCTTTGTCTTCGAATGATAGACTAGATTTTTCAGCAACTGTATGGCACTCTGGCTATCTGAGTAAAGAATCTTCTCGCTCTACTTCTTGCCCTATTCCTCAAGATAATCTGCCAGCCATATTATCTCTTCCCAGCTTCAGCTATTGCCACATACTCAGCTTCAGTATATGAAAGAGAAACACACTTCTGAAGTCTGGACATCAAACTTACTGTTGTTCCACCTATTGTGTAAATGTACCCGGATGTACTCTTACTTGATTCAACATCCCCACCAAGATCAGCATCCATAAAACCCTATAGAGTCACCTTGCCTTTGCCAAAACAAAGTGAAGTACTAGATGTACCTCTTAGATATCTCAGAAGCCATTTCATATCTTCCCAATGCTCTTTCCCAGGGTTCGCCATGTACCTGCTAAAAACTCCCAGTGCATGTGTTATATCAGGTCTAGTGCAGACCATAGCATACATCAAACTACCAACTGCTGAAGCATATGGAACAAGTGCCATGTGATCACGCTCCTCGGCAGTCTTGGGTGACTGCTCCTTTTACAATTTAAAGTGATTTGCCATTGGAGTAGTCCTGGGTTTAGCATCATCCCCAAAATCTGTTTTGCTGGACCCAAATCTTTCATCTCAAATGTTGCAGACAACCTTGTCTTCAGATTGTTAATCTCCCTCATACTAGATCCTGCAATCAACATATCATCCACATACAAGAGTAGAAAGACATATGAATCAGTGTATATCTTGAAGTAACAACAAGGATCCTTTTAAGCTTTGCAGAATCCACTCTTGCTCATGAAGGAGTCAAACTTCTTGTACCACTGCCTTGGTGCTTGCTTTAGTCCATACAAGCTCCTGGTGATCTTGCACACCATGTGTTCCTTGCCTGGAACCACAAGTCCTTCCGGTTGCTGCATATAGATCTCTTTGTCCAGATCTCCATGTAAAAACGCTGTTTTTACATCCATTTTCTCTAGATGCAAATTCTCCGATGCAACAACACTCAGCAGAATTCAAATAGAGGTTAACTTCACAACATGAGAGAATATTTCAGCATAATCAATACCTTTCCTTTGTTAATATCCTTTAAGCACTAAACGAGCCTTGTACCTTCTTTTGCCATCTGGTTCAGTCTTAATTTTGAACACCCACTTGATCAGCAAAGCTCTCTTCCCTGCAGGTAACTCACTCAACACCCATGTGTCGTTCTTCTCAAGTGACCTCATCTCATCATCCATGGCTTGCTCCCACATGATCGAATCCTCCACCTGTAGGGCCTAATCAAAAGACTCAGGTTCCCCCTCATCAGTCAGCAATAGATAGTGTAATGAAGGTGAATACCTATCTGGTGCCCTGATGGATCTGGATGATCTCCTTAACACTTGCTCAGGTGTAACTTGCTCCACTTCAGATTCTTCAGTAGGAGTTGGTTGAGTATTTGCTTCGACATCTCTGGGGTTACTCTTCTCCAACTCAACCTCTACTCCCAATTGCTTTGTAATCTCTAGAACCTTCTACTCTCTATCCTTGTACAGGTCAGACTCATAAAATGTCACGTCACAATGTCTCATGATCTTTCTGTTCTTGTCATCCCAAAACTTGTAACCAAACAAATCAGAACCATAGCCTATGAAGTAACACTTCACAGCTTTGGCATCAAGCTTGTCTCTCTTTTCTGGATCAACATGAACATAAGCAGTGCAACTAAATGTCGTCAAGTGTGAGTACTTGAGTTCATTTCCTATCCACACCTCCTCTAGAATCTTGAACCCTAAAGGAACTTATGGTCCCCTGTTGATCAAGTATGCAGCTGTGCTCACAACATCCGCCCAAAGGGTTTTGGGCAGCCCACAGTGTAACATCATACTCTTTGCACGCTCATTCAATGTTCTGTTCATCCTCTCAGCAATTCCATTCTGTCTTGCCTTACCAGGAACTATTCTCATCAATCTGATTCCCTTAGCTGCACAGAATGCCTTGAAATCTGATTTGTCATACTCTCCTCCATTATCAGACCTTAGACATTTGACTTTCAAATCGGTCTGATTCTCAACTTCAGCTTTCCACTTATTGAAATTTGCAAACACATCTGACTTATGCTTCAAGAAGTAAACCCATACCTTCCTGCTGAAATCATCAATGAAGATAACATAGAACCTGGATCCTCCAAGTGATGATACTGGAGATGGTCCCCAAACATCTGTATGGACCATTTCCAACCGCACTTTCTTTGGCTCTCTAGGAGTCTTTGTGAAGCTTACTCTTTTCTGTTTGCCCATAACACAGCTCTCGCAAAGACCCATATCAACAGACTTCAGACCCTCTAATGCTCCTTTTGCAACAAGCATCTTCATTCCTTTAGTACTCATGTGTCCAAGTATGTTATGCCACAGACATGAACTGGAAGAACCTTCAACAACAGAGGCCATGTTTATACACCCTGCAGTGATGTACAAGGTTCGAGATTTGGTTCCACGAGCTACTACCATAGCACCTTTCACGATCTTCCACGAACCTTTCCCAAACACTGCTGCATATCCCGTGCTATCCAACTGACCAACAGAGATCAGATTTATTCTTGATCCCAAGAATATATTTGACATCCTGCAATGTCCACTGGTTTCACGAGGTGGTCTTTATGCAAACATCCCCCTTTCCTTCAATCTCTAAGGCTTTATTATCAGCAAGATATACTTTTCCAAAATTTCCAGATTTGAAGTTTTGGAACAACTCCTTGCTTCGAGACGAATGGAAACATGCACCAGAATCCAAAATTCATGATTCAACCGGGCTGTTCACACTAAGGATAGAGCATCCCCAATGTCCTCTGCTGAATTTAGAGAATCATTGTCATCTCCAAATTTATGATTCTATTTCTTCTTTGGCTTTGTACAATTCGTCCGAAAGTGCCCTTTTTCTCCGCAGTTCCAACAAGTCATGTTTGATCTGTTCTGTGATTTTCCTCGATTCTTTGATTTTGATCGACCATGTTGATTTTGGCCTTTCGTCTTACTTCTCCCCCTTCAATTCAACGCTGAGAGCACTGCCCGATGAATCTCCCACTTCTCGTTTGTGAATACTTTCGCTAAGAACAACATCATGGATTTTATCAAACTTCAGTTTCTCAGATCCACGGGAATTGCTAATCGCAGCAACAACAGTATCCCAAGACTCGAGCAGAGATGACATCAAAATCAACGCCTTAATTTCATATTTGAAATTAATATCCACATAATTGAGTTGACTCACAATCATATTGAACTCGTTTATATGATCAGAAACGGATCCAGTTTCAAACATCTGTAAATTGAACAATCTACGCATCAAATATACCTTGTTCATAGCCGATGGTTTTTCATACATGTTTGACAGTGCCTTCAAAAAATGGACGTAGTCTTCTCCTTCACGACGTTGAATGCCACGTTTCTTGACAAAGTCAACCGGATCAACCCTAGAACCTGGCGATCCTTGAGTTTCCACTTCTCCTCCGTCATGGATTCCGGCTTCACCCCTGTCAACGGTTCGTGAAGATCTTTCAGGTACAGATAATCTTCGATCTGCATCTTCCAAAAATTGAAATCGGATCCATCAAACTTCTCGATTCAAAGCTTCGAACATCCATCTTCTATGATCGTGTTGAATCTCCTTAGCTTCGATACCAGTTGTTAGGATCGAATTCACGCACACACAGTAGATGAATGAAGAACACAAGAACTTTTAAGAGAAAGAGATGAGAGATCTAGAGAGAGAAAGAGAAAACCCAATATTTTGTGTTAACACCCCTTGCGTAAAATTCCACGGCGGTGAGGTATATTTGTATTAATAAATAAGAGTATTTTTGGTTAGAGAGAATAAATAGGAAAACCTAAAATAGAGAATAAATAGGAAAGCCTAAAATAGAGAATAAATAAGAAAACATAAAATTAATCAGGCTCCACTACCTAACACATTTGACTAAATGGTTTCTAAAGGCTTTAGCGACGCTAGAATCAACAACATGTTTTTCAATTAGAAAAACAACCACAATAGTAATTGCATGGTTCCTCAATGGGTTATGCTTAGTAAGAATGGGGGTATGAGACTTTATTCATGCATTGCACAAGTAAACTTTGAAAGGGAGCGTTATATGTCTTATATGATATTATGATTATGTGATGACTTCATGTTTCAAATAGGTTTCCTTTTTTGTTTATATTGTTGTGTCACCTGAGCAGCTTTACTGTAAAATGCAAGGGTGAATTGGTAAATTCACCAACGGTCCAAATAAGACTTTGGGAGGTTTCCTAAGGGTAATCTAGGTATTTTAAGTGGGTTTATAAGTCCTAATTACCTAGATGAATTAATTTTTTTGAAAATCAAAACCCAAAACCTCTATAGATCTCTCTAGAACTCAATTGAAGCTTGAAGAGAGATTGAAGCTTGAAGGTTTATTTTTCCACAAAATTCTATCATTTTGATGGATTAAATTCAGTAAGGTATGTTTTTTCATCCTTGGAACTCTTTTCTTCAAGGAGCTAATCTTCAAAGTGTTTTTCAAAAGATGAGTTTTCTAAATTGAAATCTATCTATGAATTCTTGCATTAAAAGTTTTTAATCATTGAATATTTATTGAATTATTGTTAATTTATAGGATTTTAACTTAAAATTTCATGAACCCATGCGAAACCTAAGTTCTTCAAATTGGTTATATTGTGGGTATTGATGATCATGTCTCAATGCTTATGAATTCTAGTGTAGTTTTAGTTGGGTTATTAAATGATGTAAGATTTGTATCAATTTTATGTATAGGCTGTCTTAGATTAAAAAAATTTTATTTAATTGATTTGTATTCATTGAGTATTGTTTTTTTGTATTTAGTAGATGTTCATGGGCATGGATAAGGATTTTTTGGTATTATATTGGATGATTTAGCTATGGATTGAAGTGGTGAGAATGGATCGGTGGTACGGGGCCCTAATTCTCTTTATTTTATGTTAAATAGGTCTTGAATTATGTTGTGAATTGTATGGTCCACCTATCTTGGTGGTGCTATGTGCTTTACTTGTGAATTATGTGGCCTCGTCGGCGTTACTTTATGTATTATGATGATCATAGACTTGTCGGGAAATTACTTTATATGTTATGATCATTTTAGTAGTTGATTACGTGAAGTATGACCATATCTAATCTACATGTGTCTAGGGTGAAAGTTTGTGTTGCTTCTATTGATATTGTTAGGTGATCATGTTAGACTATGACTATGTCATTATGTGTGTAGTCTTAGAGTTGATGCATAATTCTTCCTAATTTTCTCTCTGATTCTTGTGATGGTTATGTTTATGATTCTATGGTAGTATATAGGGTGACCTAATGTTGACTTGGTTGTTCTTGTGTGCTACTTGGAAGATATGTTATATGTTATATGTGAAGTATGGATGGGTCTTGGTTAGGTAGACCTAAGTACCTTTTCTTGATGCATGAATGATACATGAATATGTCATCTCTTGACTAGGTAAGCTTAGTGCACCCTTGTCTTGTATGTGAGACCTTGAACTATGTAAACAAGGTCATTATGTGAAACCTTTGACAAAGAAGGTCAATAAATCCTTGAAGTCGAAAGTTGTATAGTATCCTTCTTGTGTGAATGGTGGACTTAGGGATTGATTGGCTGGAACGACATGAAATCGTTCTTAGGAAAATCATTAAGTTGTCCTATTGACCATTGTAAGGAAACCGTGGGGAACCTCTTACGTAAGGTGAATGTGATTGGGTTATGAACTAGATATGCAACTTCTTCATGTAATCCTTTATTGAAATACTCTATGATAACAAAGGCTATCACCGAGTGATTATGGTTTGGGAAGTAATTCTAGTTAAGGATGACACTAGGGTACAAAGAAGCCCTTAATATTCCTTAACCATGTGCCTACATTTGGCAAGTAGAACACCCTCCACAGGAGTAGGTTACAACTCCATATTCCATGCTTAGCTACTATGGTATATGTCGGTTATTGCCTATTCTCATCTTATGGGATACCTACTAGTAGTGGAGAAGTTCAATGAAGTTTAGGTGGTGGTATGGGATGCTATCTATACATTGCATAATAGGCTTTTAGGATGTTAGTAAGTGAGTCCCTTGGTCTTCTCCAAGCCCATTACTTTAATTTCCTTATGTAATGAATGTCTCTCAAATGAACTTAAGAAGATGATGGCTTATGTTAGAAAGCATGTTAAATGAATTATTACTTACCTAGAGTAGTTTAAGGGTTGTCTATTTAAGGTGTGAAGGGTGAATAGGAATGGTCACTTCATATCTTACGTATTAAGTCTTAAGAAAGACTTTTAGATAGGAAAGTTGGTTGATACATTAGACATGATCTAACCTTATGTAGTCATATGGATGATTTAGGTAATCTTGGAGAGGTCAAGCATGGAAATTATATTCTTTATTTACTTAAGTAAGTCTTTTGATAACCATTGGGAGGAGAATGTCATATTATATATATACATATATACATACATACATACATACATACATACATATATACATATAATATATATATATATATATATATATATATGTTATGTCATGTTATGAAATGAGAATGATTTTATCTTAGGTAGTTTAAAGGATCTCTTAAGTGTGTGTGAAGGGATTGTATGGGCGTTCGCTTCACAACTCAATCAAGTGAACCTTAGAATCACTTTTGGTAGAAGCATCTCATGTTTATGTGTTTGGTGTATTGTAAGTATATATATCTCATTATAGGTGGTGTGCTTAGAGAGGTGTATGGGTGGTATCTCTTTGTCTTACTTGACTGAGTCTTAGGATAGCTTTTAGTAAGAAGGTTGCATGTTTAAAAGGGTCAGTGTAAAGATGAAGTTAGTTCCCTGTAACTTGGACTAGGTTTACTGTGATATTTCTTAAAATAAAATAAAATGTTAATGTGATATATTATGTGTTTCTAAGGTGTTAAATGTTGTTCTTATGGTTATGATATGTTGTTCTAATAAAAAATAGCATATTTCTAATAAATGTTTGATTTCATGATTTTATGCAATAAGTCATACTTAGTATATTTACAAGTGTTTGTACTAATTCCATAAAATTTGTTATATCTAAAGGTGTGGATGGAAGATGAGAAGGATATTGAAGGAAAGATTGGATTCTAGTTTCCGCTCAAGTAAAGTTGAAGTATGTCCTTACTTGACTGGAGGGCATAATCATCTTTAGATGTATTTTATCTCAAATTATTGTAATAGATGTTATATTTCTATATTCATATTGTATGGGCGGTGTCCCGTATTCTTGATTCTAATAATGACATTTGTTGAGACTTAGAGTTTTTTATGATTTTAATATGAAAGACTTTTTAAGATATTTCGTGTGAAATTTTTTAATTCTGCACTACTTTTCACACATGTATGCGATGACTGATGTCCAAGGGGATTTTATAAGACCTCCGTGAGGTCAAGTACATTGTTTTTCACTCAAATAATATCCTATCTTATAGGGTGTGCATGCGGGTCGTGACAGACGAGCCATCGTTTGATCATTTGGTCATCCTTTTCAACCGTTGTTTGGACACTGCCTGGCAGTTATGCACCTTAAATTGGGGTCCTCGTCTAGGGACCTTCTATGTCCTAGGTGGAGTCGTACCCTGACTTTGACCCCCAAAAAATGCACGTGTAGGTCTTAGGAACCTCCCTTATAAATTTCAACACGAAACATGCAAAGGCACACTAGAACACATGCAAGCACATAAGGGACTAATTGTCCAACGTCTTGGTCATCCGTTGACGTTTGAGTTCAAACTCAACTGGAATGACTTCAAAACTCATATACACATTAATTTATCTAATTAGAATCCCTTAAAGCACTTGTAAATATCTAGATAAACCTAGTTCATTTTAGGGTCGTCACACCTTAACACTTAGTAAGATTTTAAAATCATTCGTAAAAACTTACTCACTATGAAGTCTTAGCTCAAACTTCATTGATATGTTACATAAACATAATTTATCTTCTCAAGGAAATGCACGTGGAAGAAATTTTAATGGTGTCTACTATGCAATGGTTATCATGGTAGAGGTCACAAAAAATAACAACAACAAATACAACGGTTACCATAGAAATTATTCCAGTACTCCTTCCAATCCTGTCCACATCCAAACGATTATTACATTCTAGGTCCAGCTCCACATACTAGTACTTATCAATTTTATCAAAGTTATCTAGTAGCTCTTTCTCCTATTCGATGTCAATTATGTTTTCAACCTACTCATATTGTAAGATTTTTTCCATTTCTTTGTTATAAAGCATTCTTTTCTGATCTTCAATCTTTCTCCTCTGCACTTTCTTATAATCCGGCAGGTCATACTCCTTTGTATGTTGACACTAGTACCTCTTCACATATGACATTTAATCCTTCACATATCTCTTATGTTGAACCCTATAATGGTAATGACGTGTTATAGTAGGTAATGGATATTGTGTAGTCCATTTCAATTTTTTATCGACTTCTGTTATTCAATTGGTACAAGTAAGTGTTAAAAAGGAATAGTAATAAGAGTTGAAAAGAAGAGATTTCGTGGTTGGCAAATTGTTAATATTTTCAACCTTTTTGACTTTGCTACATTTACCTAATGCATTAGTGACATAGGCATAATTTTCTCCTTCTATAAATAGAGCATTATTGCTCATTTGTAGAATATACCAAGTTAGAGAGAAAATCCATTTTCAGAACAAAGTGAGGTATTCCATAAACTATACAAGAAAAATAGAGTGAGTTATACTTTAGTAAGGTGGAAACCAAAAGAGTGTGGTTCCTTATGAGTGTGTAGTAGTCACTTTTAGTACTGTATTCGTGACTTCATAGTGTAAATTCCTTACTATAGTGATGTTAGTTGCTCCTCTTGGCCGGTGGTTTTTCCTTATTTAGAAGGGTTTCCACGTAAAATTCTTGGTGTCTTTATTTTCCCATTTTATTTCCATTACTTTTACCATATATATTTTTGTGCTTGTACGCATTTTCCCAACAAACTGGTATCAAACCTAACGTTTTATCTGAGTATGCTCTGCAGTTGCAGCACAGTCTGAACTTCCACATTAGAGAAGATTTACTTTGATTTGTGATAACTATATTTTTGGGGAAAATGATGGAAGCCAACACGAGTAGAATGGTTACTTTGAATGGTATTAAGTATGTCATTTGGAAGACCAAAATGAAAGATCTACTTTATGTTAAGAATTTTTACAAACCAGTATTTACCAGTGTAAAGCCTAATAATAAAACAAATGAAGAGTGGAATTTGTTCCATAGACAGGTTTGTGGATTAATTAGGCAATGGGTTGATAAGAATGTATTGAACCATATTTAGGGGGAAACAAATCCTCGAATCCTATGGGAGCATCCTAAAATTTTGTATTCTTGGAAGAGTGGCAACAAGAAAATGTTCTTGTAAAGCAGATGTTGAGGTTAAAGTATCATGATGGTTATCCGATGACAGACCATATGAATAATTTTCAAGGGATCATGAACTAGTTATCTGCTATGGGCATTAAATTTGATGAAGAAATTCAAGGCTTGCTTCTACTTGGTTCCATACTAGACTCGTGGGAAACATTTAGAACTTTATTGTCATAGTTTTCTCCAGATGATGTGATCTCTATGGGTTTTGCTAAGATTAGTGTCTTGAGTGAAGATATGAGAATAAACACTCAAGGTTCTTCTTCGTAGGATGTCCTGATAACTGGCCCAATGGGGAAAAACAAAACACGTGGTTCTCAGTATAGAGAAAAAAAATGGGATCATATCCACATGCATACTTAAGAATGTTTAGTGCTATCACCGTATCATAAAAGGGCACACAAAAAAGTTCATCAGGAAGTTGAAGAGGGAGAATAAAAAGGAATAGGACCAAAAGAAAATGGCAATGGAAATTGTCTAGACACCATCACCACCGAAGAACTTTTTATCGTTCT
Organism: Solanum lycopersicum; assembly: GCF_036512215.1. Taxonomy (NCBI): domain Eukaryota; kingdom Viridiplantae; phylum Streptophyta; class Magnoliopsida; order Solanales; family Solanaceae; genus Solanum; species Solanum lycopersicum. Next base: position 6,183,773 of record NC_090805.1, read on the forward strand.
TGATGTGGATATGATAAATATTTCTTGTTATGATTCAAGCTAAGTTGTGGACGCTGGTGCCGCATCTCATGTGACATCTAGGAAGGATGTTTTCTCTTCATATACTCCTGGTGACTTAGGAACCTTGAGTATGGGTAATGAGATTGTTTCTACAGTGGTTGGTACTGGTACAATTTGTTTGAAAACTATTGTTGGAACTAAACTAGATTTTAACAATTTGAAACATGCTCCTAATGTTCGTCTGCACCTGATTTTTTATGTTGATGTTTTTGAAGATGAAGGATATGTTAGTACCAACAGTGATGGAAAATTGAAGCTTATTAAGGGTTCCTTGGTTGTGGCTCGTGGTAACAAATGGTGTAGTCTATACTGGACTATGGCATATGCTTGTGTTGATATGGTGAATGTGATTAAGAGTTATATCTCTTCAACATCATGGCACAAAAGGCTTAGCCACATCACTGAAAAGGGACTTAAATTTCTAGCCAAGAATTAATTATTGTGAAATTTCAAAAGTTTTAAATGCACTGCTTGGCTGGTAAACACAACAGAGTCTCCTTTAAGTCTTATCCTCCTTAAAAAAGACAGACTTGCTTGAGTTGGTGCACTCTAATTTATGTGGTCGAATGAAGACAAGAACATTGGGTGGTGCACTCTACTTTGTCACTTTTATTGATGACTGCTCAAGAAAATTTTGGGTCTATGTATTGAATACTAAAGACTAAGTGTTAGGTGTCTTCAAGCAGTTTCAGGCTTCAGTTGAAAAAGAAACTGGAAAGAAACTTAAATGTATTCGTACTGATAATGGTGGTGAATATAGTGGACCATTTGATGAATACTGAAAACATCAAGTTATTAGACACCAGTAGACTCCTCCTAAGACTCCCCGGATTAATGGTTTGGCTAAAAGGATGAACATGACCTTGATGGAAAGAGTTATATGTTTGTTTTCTGAAACAAAGTTGTCGAACTCATTTTTGGGGTGAGGCTTTATTGACCGCTGCACATGTTATTGATCTATCTCCTGTTGTTGCTTGTAAAGTGATGTGCCAAATATTGTTTGGTATGGAAAGGATGTTTCCTATGACAACTTGAGAGTATTTGCTTGCAAAGATTTTGTACAGGTGTCGAAAGATGAGAGGTCAAAATTAGATGCAAACACAAGGCAATGCATCTTCATTGGATATGACCTTAATGAATTTGGTTACAGGATATATGATCCAATTAAAAAGAAAATTGTGAGAAGTTGTGATAATATTTTCATGGAGAATCAAAAAAATTAAAGATATTGACAAAGCGGAGAAGGTAGAATCTTCATGTTTTGATGGTATAGTTCATCATGATGAAATTCCTCACACAAGTATACATGATGTTATTGGGCTTGATGATCGTGGTGACAAATAATCATGTATCGGACCAACATGTTGATGTTGATAATAACAATGATATTGTTATTGATGATCCTCTTGTTCATGAAGTTGTGGATGAATCAAATATTCCGCTTAGGAGGTCCACAAGACAACGGGTTCATTCCTCTCATTATTCACCCAAAAAGTATGTGTTACTCACTGACGGGAGAGAACCTGAATGTCATGAGGAGTCCATGGAAGATAAGCACAATGGTCAATGGATTGAAGCCATGCAAGACTACATAAAGTCTTTGCATAAGAACTACACTTATGAGTTGGTAAAATTGCCCAAGGGGATAGTTAAAGTTGAAGAACACAACTTGAAGCCCAGAAACAAAATTAGATTGGTTGTTAAGGGATTCTGTCAAAGAAAGGGTATTGACTTTGATTAAATATTTTCTCCTACTGTGAAAATGTCCTCAATTTGCACAGTTTTAGGTTTGGTTGTCAGCCTTAATTTAGAGATTGAGCAAATGGATATGAAGAAGGTTTTCCTTCACGGAATAAGAGATTAATATAGAACAACCAGAGGGCTTCAGAAAGAGTCTATATGGCCTAGAAGAAGCTCCTAGACTGTGGTACAAGAAGTTTGAATCTTTTATGGGGGATCAAGGCTATAAGAAAACTTCTTTAGATCATTGTGTATTTGTACAAAAAATTTCTGACAATGAATTTGTTATCCTTTTGTTATATGTGGATGATATGTTAATTGTGGGCAACATTTTTTACAAGATTGACGAGCTAAAGAAAGAGTTGTATAAGTCTTTTTCTATAAAAGACTTGGGTCATGCCAAGCAAATTTTGGACATGAGAATTATTCATCTCAAAGATGAAAGGAAGATTTATTTTTCATAGAAGAATTATATTGAACATGTACTAGAGTTCTTCACTATTAAAAATGCTAATATTGTTAGTACAACTCTTGTTGGTCATATAAAGTTAAGTAAGAAGATGTGTCCTACAGCTAGGGAGGAAAAGAGATCATGACCAAAGTTTCATATTCTTCTGACATCGGAAGTCCAATGTATGCAATGGTATGCACTAGATCTAATATTGCTAACACAGTTGGTGTTGTAAGTAGATTTCTTGAAAATCTAGGAAAAGACCATTCGGAAGCTATGAAGTGGATACTCTTGTATCTTATGGGAAGCTCAGATGAATGCTTATTTTGTGGAGCATCAAATCCAATCTTTAAAGGATATAAAGATACTGATATGGAAAGTGACCTTAATAACAGAAAATCCATTGCTGGATATGTTTACTTTTTCATGGGAAGTTATATCATGGCAGTCAAAGTCGCAGAAGTGTGTTGCACTATATACAACTGAAGCTGACTATATTGCGGCTACTGATGCTGTCAAGGAGACGATATGGCTAAAGTGATTTCTTCAAGATCTTGGTTTACATCAGATGGAGTAAATTGTCTATTGTTACAGCCATAGTGAAATAGAATTGAGGAAGAACTCCATGTAACATGCAAGGATAAAACACATCGACGTCAGATATCATTGGATTCGTGAAAAATTGGAGAGTAAATCATTTCATGTCAAAAAGATACACACAAGTGAAAATTCTACAGATATACTGTTAAAGATGATACCAACAGAAAAGTTCGAGTTATGCGAAGAACTTGTGGGCATGATCTCTCTCTAAAGGAGATGAAGATACCTCCTTCTATTTGATGGGTCTGAAGGGGGATACTTGTGAATTTCATCCCATTTTTTGGTCAACTTTTGATATTAAATTGCTACAAGTAATTGTTAAAAGGGAATAGTGATAAGACTTGAAAATAAGAGATTTGGTGGTAGGCAAATTGGTATGATTTGAAACCTTTTTTTCACTTTTCTACATTTACCTATGTCATTAGTGACATAGGCATGACTTTCTCCTTCTATAAATAGAGTATTCTTGCTCATTTATAGAATACAGCAAGTTAGAGAGAACTCATTTTGAGAGCAAAGTGAGGTATTCCATAAACTATACAAGAAAAATAGTTTGTGAAGAAAAATAGAGTGTGAGCGATATTTTAATAAGGTGGAAACCAAAAGAGTATTCTTTTGAGTGTGTAGTATTCATTTTTAGCATTGTAATTGTGACTTTAGAGTGTAAATTCCTTACTATAATGATATCAGTTGTTGCTCTTGCCCCGTGGTTTTTCCCTTATTTAGAAGGGTTTCCACGTAAAATTCTTGGTGTCATTATTTTTCCATTTAATTTCCATTACGTTTATCATATATATATATATATATATATCATATACCGTAATAATACATTCTCTACACATTCTTCCACTTTCTCGCTAAAAATGTTTTAGTTGTTCTAACTCTTTCATTCAATTTATTAAGTGTCTGTAAATATACTTTTGATAATAAATATTCAATTGACTTTGATGCTTTTAGTTTTTCAAATAAGAACTTCCAGACAAAGATTCTTCTATGTTGAAATAGTTTGGGTCCCCTTTACTCTTTCTCTCCATCAACTCATGTGGTTGCTGCTCATCATGCTTTTTTTGCTTCCCATATTTCTCCAACTCTCTCACATCGTCTTCTATGCCACCGTAGTATAGGTGGTTTTTCTAGTGTAGTAGAAATAATAATTTGCAATATTCTTTTGTAAAACATTTAGATTTTCTTTGTAATTCATGTTAACTTGGCAAGCAAACAAAACTACCATTTAAGGAATATATATATTCTTCTACGTCTTCATTTGAATTGATTTACAGTGTTATTTGGACTTCCCTAGTTCCCTCTTTTACTGGTATTTGTAACTATATTTTATTTATGATGACTTTATTAAATTTACATGAGTTTTTCAAATTCGACAGAAATCAGTAGCAATCCTTATATACAAAAACATTTACTCTTATGGTTTAATTCAATTTTCGATCAAAATTAAATCACTACAATGTGATGGAGCTGCCGAATACGTTAAACTCTCTTCTTTGTGTGAGATTTTAAATTCAAATGGTATTTCTCTTCGCATTTCATGTCGGCATACTCATTATCAAAATGGTAAAATCGAACCAATGCATCGCACTATATACTAAATATGCTTCAGTCTTTAGTTTTTCTATCTTTTCTTCAATCTCAATTTTGGGTTGGAGCCCTTAATACTGTTGTCGATGTCTTAATATATTCTACGTTCTTCCAAGCTCAAGTTTAAAACTCCTTATGAACATTTTTTTGGTAAACTACCCTCGTATCCTCTTTTACGTGTATTTGGTTTGTTTTCCTAATCTTCGTAATTATGTACCACATATGTTAAGTCCTCGATCTAAAAATTGTATTCTTGGTTATCCTTCAAATTATAAAGGTTTTAGGTGTTTTGATCCTTTAGAAAAGAAATTTTTTATTTCCCTTCATATTATTTTGCAAGAGGACTCTTTTCTATATCCTTCCTTAATTTCTAAGTGTATATCTCCAAAAACTTCCTTCTCTTCCTCTAAAAGTCAATCATCACTTTTGTTTCCTTCTCTCACATCTCCAAATATTTCTCCCATTTTATCTCCAAACAAATTTACAATTTGCATACTTCTCGTAATCTGGAACACTTTAGTCCCCTGCAGACACGGACCACGTCTTACCTACTCCAATACGTCCATCTAGTACTTATCCTCATGTAAAATCCTCATTGCTGCCAGCTTTTAGTCCTCATCCGTCTAGGACTCAATCTTCTCTATCTCAAGTAACTACTCCCAATTTACAAGGACTCTATCCACAGATAGTTCCCTCTGTAACTCAAACACTAAATGTTTGGTCTCTTGATTCTAAAGTACATCTAACGATCACCCGAGCACAATCTAGAAAGCTCAAACCCAAAATTCTTCCTTCTTTATTTTATCACATATCTCGTATTTTATCTCAATCTTCTCTTCCTCCTAAACCCAATTCATTTTCTGAGGCCAATAAAAATAAAAAATGGAAAAGGGTAATGGCAGTTGAATACGACTCCCTCATCGCCAAAACATCAGGACTTGGCGTTGCCCTTTACTAATGTTAATGTTATTGGTTGTTGATGGGTTTATAATGTGAAAGAAAAATTAGACAGATCGCTTGACGGCTATAAAGCTCGCCTGGCTGCTCAAGGTTATAATAAAAAACATGGATAAGACTACGATCAAACATTTAGTCTTGTGGTGAAACCAGTCACCATTCAAACTAATTTTGCTTTAGCGACATCTAATGGTTGGGAAACTCTTCAAAAAGACGTTAAGATTGCCTCATTACATGGCACTCTTAATTAACTGGTCTATATGAAACAACCTAATAGTTTTGTTCCTCCGTAATTTTCACATCATGTTTGTTGATTGAACAAAGCCCTTTGTGGCTTAAAACATGCTCCACAAGCATGTTTTCATCGATTCACCTCTTTTCTTGTCAAACGTGATTTTAAAAATTTCTTTTCTGATAATTTCTCTGTATATAGAAATCTACTTCGGATATAATCATTCTACTTCTATATGTGGGTGATATTCATATCACTTTGTCTTTGAGTTCTTTACTAAAGTCAATAATCAAGACTCTAATGTCCGGATTCTCCATGAGAGACCTTGGTCTAGTCAATTTTTTTCTTGGAATCTCTGTCTCCACATGTAAGGGTAGTAATCTCTTAACCAATCCAAATACATTCATGATCTTCTTAATCGTGCAGGTCTTTTCTCATCTAAACCATTTAATACTCCTCTTTCTCCAAAATATCTTAGTGCCTCTGATACATCTCATCCATTTTATGATCCGTTATTATATCATAGTCTTGTTGGTAGACTTCAATACTTAACTTTTACTCATTACGACATTGCCTTCTCTTTTAGTCAGCTTGCTCGGTTCATGTATTCTCCCTTAGACATTCATTTAACCGTTTTCAAGCATATTCTACGCTACCTATATTATTTCTTAAATCTTGGTTTATTCAGTTCAAGTGGCTCAATCGGTTCCTTAACATGTTATACTGATGCATGTTAAGTAGGTTGTCCAACCACCTACAGGTCTACCTCACTGTATTGAATCCTTTTAGGTAATAAACAAAGTGTTGTATCACGCTCAAGTGGTGAGGAAAAATATCATTTTGTTGCCCATGGTACTGTTGAGATATCTTGGTTGCTCTCTCTTCTTGGTGATATCCATATTCAACTATCCTCTCGTTCAAAAATCTACTGTGATAACATCAGTATAATATACTTAGCTCAAAGTCATGTTCATCATACTCCGATGAAACAAATTGAAATCGACATTAAATGTGTTCGTGAAAAGGTTGCTTTTAGTTTTCTACATGTTCACTATGTGTCAAGTGCGGATCAACTTGCAGATTTACTTAGAAAGTCTCTTCCCTGTGCTCAATTTTCATTCTTGCATGGCAAGCTCAACATTTCTCGAGACCCCACATTTTTTCAGGGGGAATGAAAAATATATATATGTATAGCTTGAAGGATAGTTTGGTATTTTGTATCCTATTTACATATTATAAATACCTCATATACTTGATTAATGTTTCTATTCAAGATAATTTTTCTTTCAAATATAACTTCTCCCAAAAAATTATTATAAAAATTAGATTATAACCCACCCCAGAAAAAACAATTATTTCTTTTCTCAAACATTTTTTCTCAAGAAATGATTGTCACATATGGGTTTACACCTAGACGTAACCGGCATCGTCGTTCTTTCTTAACGACTAATACTAGACTCTTAGTCTAATATCATTACATTCATAGGTTGAAAATGCAGAGAAATTCAAAACTTTCATTACATCTACTTTGAAGTTTACATAGACCTATACATACACATAATATATAGTCGTACCAAGTATACATAGACCCTTCGTATAGGAAGTTTACATAGCCTCAAAGATTATCACAACTCATACAATCTAAATGATCATCACAATATGGGCATAGCCCTATATCAAATGTAAAGAAGCCACATATAGGCTTATACAAGTCATACACAATGAAAGTGGAATGAACATAAAAGTCTTGAAAAAAGAAAGGAACTTCATAGGCAAGATAGTGGCATTGCCCTCGAAAAGTGAGGACCTACCCACTTCGATGATAGAGAATATCCAAGCCTTCTTCAAGACATCTCGAATAAGCCTTTAATGATCGGAACCTAAAATATTTGAAAAAAAAGGGAAAATGAGGCTAGTACTCCACATGTACAAAGTATGAGACCATATGCACATATAAGAGAAAAGCATGCTAAAAAGGGACATTTAGTCAAAACATGTCATTTTACCCTTTTAAAAGTCTAATACAAAGTCAAGAAAATCATACCAACCAACCAAACATGCTTACTAACTCAAACAAGTAATATGTATCCCAACATACTTAAACTCATGATTTACTACAACCCCATCATCAAGGTATAACATCACAAGTATGAATAAGAGTCAATTACATTATAATAAGCAAGATAACTACTCATGAATCCTTACCAAGTCCACAAGTTCAATGACCAAGCAAAGACTCATAACCTTACTCAATCATGTATCCTCAACAAGAAACCATAACCCATGTCAACTACACATAATATAACATTTAGATACACATGTCATCTTATGTTAACAATATAACCCAATGATTACTCATAAGTGAACTAACCAACATATAGTATCAACAATGTGCAAGTTCATTATGAACATAACATATATCATAAACATATATAAGAACATCCTCCTAAGACTCCCCTCAAGTCTAACTAGTTCAATGCTTAGGTAGAGTCTCATACCCCTACCTAGACTAAGCTAGACCCCTTTAGTTATCTTAGTTATATTTCAAATCCATTAATTCATTTTACCTTTTGGGAACATCTGTCCCTGACCGACATAGAACACATGAGCTAGTGTGGAATCTGGTGTCATGAAACCCTACACCAAAAGAATGCAGACTACTTGCCCAAGTAGTACAAAAACCCGAAACATAGCAACTACGTGGATCCACTAGCTAGTATTCTTATGGGGCTACATAGTTTAAGGACTAGCATATATAATTGGGACCCTCTTTATGCACCATGAATTATAGTCTCCAATCTCAGGATTAATGTAGTTCTCCTACCTTCCCTACGTTGGAGGGACATTCCTCAATCTAGTTCACTCGGTGCTAAGCTAGAGTCCCTTTTTGAAATATCTTAATCCTTTAGTTATCAATCATAGCTTTGTTTAGGTCATAAGGTGTACCCCTGGTATAATCATAATCATCAATAGCTCAATATGAATTGTATGATTATAAATCTTTTCATCACAATGCATATAGGCGAGGTTAACACATTCCATATCAATTCATAATAAGGCACATTGGTATAAATCACCATCCTTATAGCATTTACATCTTAATCAACCTGACAACCATAATCAACACAGTTCAATTCAATATCATACCACCCTGTCATTGTAATATAAGGCATACTCTAATATAACATCATCTCTTAACCACAATTAATCACAATTGGTAGTAAAGATAGAGATTCTAAGACTTACCAAGTATTCCTCATAGTTCATCATGTAGGTCTTACCATAAAATGTCAATTCAACCCAATTTAGATGTTCAACATCAGATCTCAATAATAAACATGATAACAATACTAGAAGAGTCACTACACCTTATTTTAATAATCAATGCTTGAAACAAGATTACCTAGGCCAATTTCCATAACCTAGATCATTTCTTAAAATTAGCATGAAAGACAACAATTCATTCTAATTTGTTAATTATTGGTGTAACAACATCATCTAATAGTGATTTAACCCATAATCAAGACAATTAAATCAATCACAACCCAATTTACATCAATATCAACCTAACAAACTTAAAATACATGTTAATATATCCAATGTACCCTAAAGAAAACATAAAAAATCTCAGTTCACAACATCAATTTCGTAAATGGATGAAACCCACATGAAAAATCGACTTTTGAAATCCATTTTGAAGGAACCCTTTGAGGAAAAAAACTCAAAGGTGAATTATATATCATACTTTAACGTTTGATGAAGAATTAATGGTAAATTCGTCTCTTTCCAGCCCCCAGAACCTCCCCCTAGATTATCTTCAATGGTAGCTTCCAAATAGAGAGAGAAGAAGAGAGAAGGAAGAGTGTTTGTATTGAGAGTTGTAATTAGATTAATTGGGGTTAAGGCCTTTATATGGGAGTTAAACTAGTTTATTAGTCTTCCTTTAATCCCTAAATAACTACTACACCACTTAATTAATTAAATGAATTAACATTAAAAACATGCAGGGAATATAACTCTCATAGACAAAACCCCTTTGACAGGCCGTCTGTGAGTCGACAGACTCACCCCCCTCCGTCCTGCACATCTGCAAGTAAGTTCAAAGACATGTGCAGGAAAGGGATACCTCAAAATCTAAGTGTGGGACGACGGTGACATCGACTTCCTATCAGTCCACACACGGATCGTAGCTTGTCCCATCGATGCACACTACCCAGGCAGTGTTGCCTCAACCTGCAGGGGTTCTCCTCAAGGGTCCTTGGTTGGTCCTTAAGGAGTCGTACCCAAATGTTTCAACCATGAAACAACTAAAACACCTATTATCTACCCTTTCACGATTTTTCATGGATTTCTGACTCCTAAAAGCTAGTGAAAGGCTAAGGCACGCTAGTACCACTTAGACTAGTTTCCGAACGTCATGGATGTTCTTCGATGTTTTGGTTCTTAAACTTTATAAATGACCTATATTTATTAAAATAGGTCTTAAAACAGTGCTTATACCCCATGGTACCTATGTTAGTCTCTAAGACTCGTCTTTGATTTTCAAAGTGTTACATTATCCCCCCCCCCAGGAATATTCGTCCCCCCAATGACACAAAAACACTTTTAAAGGAAGAAATAGTTTGAAGACTAGTAGCCCAACCAATCAACATAAATCATATCATTTCAACAAGGCAAATTTAGAAACTCCAATTATCACACCTAAGGTTAAAAATACTTCATAATGAGGTATTTCCTTCTCACAACAACATGAGCTCCACATACATTACATGAGTCAATTAGAACAATCTTCAACTTAACAACATGCTACATATCATTTCATAAAGACTTGTCATATTAATATGAACAACATGACTCAAATAAACCAAAAAGGCAAAATTTCAAGTTTTAGGCACCAAATTCACTGTAATACACCCCAAAATGCACATTTTTGCAAGACTTCACCAAAAATAATGAAACTTCGATTTCAAGTCATATTTATATTATAAAAAAGACTAACCTTAACTATCAAAAATAAGAGGGTAATGGGACTTCATGTCGGCCTCGGCCTCTCATGTTGCACCCTCAACTAGGTGATTCTCCATAACACCTTTATGGAAACCACCTCTTTATTCTTTAATTTCTTGACTTGCCTATCAGGAATTTGAACCGGAACTTCCTCATAAGAGAGGTTGTTTTACAGAAGGATCCTCAATAGGAACCCGCATAATGAGGACTCAACTTACCTTTCTTGCCAAATCTAACCACCCCTTTCATTGGTGAAATTTTCAGATACACCTTATCACCTTCTTCAAACTCCAAATCTCTTCTCTTATGATCGGCGTAAGACTTTTTCCGACTATAGGCCGTTTGCAACCAGTTCCTTATGATATGAAACTTTTCTAATGTCTTATAAACCAAATTGGTACCAAGAAGTGAAGGCTCACCCACTTCAAACCATCCAATAGGAGACCTACACCTCCTACCATACAAGCCTTCATAGGGATCCATGGAAAAGGATGAATGAAACTATTATTATAAGTGAACTCCACCAAAGGCAAATTATTATCCCAATTGCCATTAAAATCAATAATTCAAGCCCAAAGCAAATTCTCAAGAATATGAATAGTGTGTTCTGCTAGACCATCCGTTTAGAGATGAAAAGCGGTACTCAACTTCATGTTAGTACCCAACCCTTTTTGGAATGACCTCCAAAACTCAGATGTTAATTGTGCACCCCGATCTGATATGATGGATAAAGGAATACCATGGCGACACACAATATAATCTATGAAAATTCTAGCATAATCTTCCGCCGAATAAGTAGATTTGACGGGAATAAAGTGATCGGACTTAGTCAAACTATCCACAACCACCCATATAGAATCGTATGACCTTTAAGTTCGAGGTAAATCCACTACGAAGTCCATATTAATGTCTTCCCACTTCCAAGTAGGTATTTGGATCTCTTGTAGTAAGCCACCGAGCTTTTGATGTTCAGCTTTTACTTGTTGGAAATTTGGACACTTAGCAACAAACTCTGCTATGTCCTTCTTCATACCTTCCCACAAATAATTTTTCCTAAGGTCATAGTACATTTTGGTCGAACCCGGACAAATTGAGTAGCGGGACCCATGAGCTTCTTCTAGGATCCGATCCCTCAACCCATCTACATCGGGAACACACAATCTCCCTTGTCACCTTAAAACACCATCCCCCCTAAAGAAAATGCCTCATTTAGCTTGTCGAGGACCATTTCATTAAATTGTATCAATGATTTGTCAAGGTGTTGCTAGGACTTCATCTCAACCACCAATGATGACATGGAGTTAACATGGACCGTGGAACCACCATCCAAAGGATCTTCTAATCTCACCCCCCAACCTAGCCAACCTATGTACATCTCTCACAAGGTCTTTCATGGCTTTATCAATATGGGATACACTACCCATAGTCATACGATTTAGGGATTTCGCAACCACATTAGCCTTGCCGGGGTGATAGAGGACACTCATGTCACAATTTTTTAACAATTCTAACCACCTTGTTTGCCGGAGATTCAACTCTTTTTGGGTAAACACATATTGGAAACTCTTATGGTCGATGAAAACGTCAACATGTGCACCGTACAAGTAGTGCCTTCATATTTTCAAAGCAAACACCACGACCGCTAACTCAAGGTCATGAGTGGGATAATTTCGCTCGTGTACCTTAAGTTGCCTAGAGGAATAGGCTATCACTTTCCCATGTTGCATAAGCACACACCCCAAATCCACTTGGGATGCATATCAATATACTACAAAACCCTTAGTACCCTCCGGTAAAGTCAAAACCAGAGCGGAAGTGAACCTATCTTTCAACAATTGGAAACTTTTCTCACATGCCTCCGACCACTCAAATTTCTTACTATTTTGGGCCAAGTAGTCAAGGGAGACGCAATGGACGAAAAACCATCCACGAATCTCCGATATTAACCTGTTAAACCCAAGAAACTCCTAATGTCAGTTGGATTCAATGGCCTAGGCCAATATTTCGCCGCCTCTGTTTTCCTTGGGTCTACCTTAACTCTTTCACTAGAGATGATATGTCCAAGAAATGCCACCGACCTCAACCAAAACTCACACTTGCTATATTTGGCAAACAATTGATGTTCATTAAGGGTTTGCAATACCACCCTCAAATGACCCATGTGATCACCCTCATTCTTAGAATACATCAAGATATCATCAATAAAGACAATGACTAATGAATCTAGGTAATTTCCAAACACTCTATTCATTAGGTCCATAAACGTTGCCGGATGATTGGTGAGACCAAAATACATTACCAAGAACTCATAATGACCATATTTAGTCTGGAATGTCATGTTTGGTATATCTTCACCTTTCACCCTAAGTTAGTGATACCCCGATCTCAAGTCAATTTTTGAAAAGTAGCTCGACCCTTGGAGTTGATCAAACAAGTCATCAGTCCAAGGGAGAAGATACTTATTCTTAATGGTGACCTTATTCTGTTTGCGGTAATCAATACACATTCTCAAGGACCCATCCTTCTTCTTTACAAACAAATCTGAGCACCCTACGGAGAAATACTAGTCCTTATAAAACCCTTACCTAGTAAATCCTTTAGTTGAGCCTTCAATTCCTTCAATTCGGTCGAAGCCATTGGATAAGGAGGAATTGAAATGGGATTTGTATCCTGTACCAAATCAATACCAAAGTCAATTTCCCGTTTGGGAGGAATACAGGGAGGTCATTAGGGAAAACCTCCAGAAACTCACTCAATGCGGGTTCCGACTCAATTGGAGGAATTTTGGAGTCTAAATCTTAGATCCTACTATGTGATATAGACAACTTTTTGAGATCATTTTGCATGCTTTTAGACAAGAGATAATACGACCTCTAGGAATAGAATTTCCCCCTTTCCACTCAACAACGGTTCATTTGGAAAGTCAAACTTCACAACCCTTGTTTAACAATCACTAGAAGCAAAGCAAGCATGCAACCATTCAATACCCAATACAATATCGAAATTCAGCATATCTAGTTCTACTAAATCAACATAAGAAACTCTAGTGGGCAACATTGTAGGACAATTTTTATATACCCTTTTTGCAACAACTGACTCACCCACCGGAGTAGACACTATAAAAGGTTCATGCAAAATATCAAGTAAAATATCAAACTTTTTGGCCACTAGAGGAGTAACAAAGGATAAAGTAGAACCGGGATTAAGTAAGGCATACATCAATAGAGAAGACTTTCAACATACCGGTCAAACGTCGGGAGAAGTCTCTTGCTCACCCCTAGAGCGGAGAGCATAGAAGTGGTTCTTCTTTGGTACTTCATTAGAACCACTTGATTGAGCTTGACCACTACCCTTTTCTTGACTCCTCACATTAGGGTGATCCCTCAATTCGTGCCCACTCTTTCCACAACCAAAACAATTATCCATCCCCTTAATTCAATCACCATAGTGCTTCTGCCACACTTTCCACAAGTTGGCTTCTCGGTTGGTGAATTAGTACTTTTTCCCTTCTTAAATTTAGGGTTATAGGCCCTATCACCACTAGCTTTTGGGAACTTGGAAGGGACTAGACTTGAAACCCACTTCTTAAATCTAGGCTTGTCTTGTATCTCAAGCCTATTGAACAACATCCATCAAAAAATCTTGCCCTCTTAGCATCATTTATCTTCCTCCTAGACCTTGCCTCTTCTACATGCTTGGCATGCACCATACGACAAGAAATGTTCATGTTATCGTGTCGCATAGCCAAATTACACTCCTCTTGCAAATCATCTGACACCGTCATCAAATAAATGGCTCATTTCATATCTAGGATCGGAACCAAAGAAGGAGAATATTTTCAAAACTTAGTGAATTTTAAAGAGTATTCATGAACACTCATACCTCCTTGGAAAAGGTTGATGAACTCCATCACTCTTGCCTCTCTCATATCCCTAGGAAAGAACCGATCTAGAAAAGCCTTCTTAAATATCTCCCATGTCAACAGACCACCCCTCAATGGCCTGTTATCCCTCCATTGCACAAACCATGGATGCTCCACGTCCTTGAGTTGATAAGTAGCCAACTTGGCCTTCTCACTTGTGTACAACCCCATAACCAAAAGTATTATAGAGACTTCATCGATGAATTCTTAGGGGTCTTTATCAACCTTAGACCCGTAGAATCTAGGAGGGTTCATTCGAATGAAGTCCCTTAGACGGGAAGCCATAGAAGTGTCTTGTTGATAAGGACGGGGCACAACCTCCTGGTTTGCTTAATCTGTCTAGATTGGGCTTGAGTTGTGGCCTCTTGTTCTTTAGTGGTGATAGCTTGGTCCATTTGAAGAAGAGAGGTTCTTATATTCTCATCCGTCAAAGAAGGAGGATTGACCGTTGCATGCTCCATGTTAGCATCTTCTTCAAGTGGAGGAACTTGATCACCATGGGGAGGATCTTTCGCAATTGTAATTTACTCTTCGAGTCTCCGAGCCACATTCCTTCAAGTTTTCATTCTTTCTATAATAACAACAATAGGATTAGAAGCAAAAGCACACCATAAGTATACTCTAACAGCATGTTATAGGATTTCCAAGAAAGAGAGTGATTCCTAAGCATCACATAGGTTCCTATTCATAAGTGTGGCGCGCTTCACAATTATGAATACAAACCTACATAGATGTGGTAGAGAGAGACATAACTCAAGGATATTCAACCTGGTTCTGATACAAAGTTTGTCACATCCGGGTTACCCACTAGACTTAATTGGCGTCTTGGTCCTTTGTCAAGCACAACGACTAGACTCTTAGTCTCATGTCATTACATTCATAGGTTGAAAATGTGAAGAAATTTTAAACTTTCATTACAACTCATATTCTTATATATGTTTATGATATATTATGTTTATAAACATAATATATAGTCGTATTGAATATATATAGACCGTTTGTATAGCAAGGTTACATAGCCTTCTACTTTTATTGCACATACATATATATAAGATAGAAAGATAGTGTCAAAGATTGCCTCACCTCATATCATCTAAACGATCATCACAATATGGTTATAGCCCTACATAAAATGTAAAGAAGCCACATATAGGCTTATACAAGTCGTACAAAATAAAAGTGGAATGAACATAAAAGTCTTTAAAAAAACAAAGGAACTTGATAGGCAACATATTGGCATTGCCCTCGGAAAGTGAGGACCTGCCCACTTGGATGATAGATAATATCCAAGATTTATTCAAGTCATCTCGAATAAGTCTTCAATAACTGTAGCATATATAAAAGAAAAACATGCTAAAAAGGGACATTTAGTCAAAACATGTCATTTTACCCTTTTAAAAGTCTAATGTAAAGTCAAGAAAGTCATACAAACCAACCAAACACGCTTACTAACTTAAACAAGTAATATGTATCCCAACATACTTAAACTCATGATTTACTACAACCCCATCATCAAGGAATTACATCACAAGTATGAATAAGAGTCAAGTATATCATAATAAGCAGGATTACTACTCCTGAATCCTTATCAAGTCAACAAGTGCAATGACCAAGCAAAGATCAATAACCTTACTCAATCAAGTAGCCTCAACAAGAAACCATAACCCATGTCCAAGTTCACATAATATAACATTTAGATACACATTTCATCTTATGTTAACAATATAACCCAATGCTTACTCATAAGTGAACTAACCAACAGATAGTTTCAACAATGTGCAAGTTTATCATGTACATAGCCTATATCATAAACATATATAAGAACATCCTCCTAAGACTCCCCTCAAGGCTAAATAATACAATGCTTAGGTAGAGTCTCATACCCCTACCTAGACTAAGCTAGACCCCTTAGGTTATCTTAGCTATAGTTCAAATCCTTTAATTCATTTTACCTTTTGGGAACATCTTTCCCTAACCGACAAAGAACACATGAGCTAGAGTGGAATCTGGTGTCATAAAACCCTACACCAAAATAAGGCATACTACTTGCCAAGGTAGTACCAAAGCATGAAACATAGCAAATACGTGGATCCACTAGCTAGTATTCCTATATGGGCAACATAGTTCAAGAACTAGGATATATAATTGGGATATTCTTTATGATCCATGTATTATAGGCTCTAATCTCAAGAGGATTGTAGTTATGATACCTTCCCATTGTTGGAAGGGACACTCCTCAATCTAGTTCACTCGGTGCTAAGATAGAGTCCCTTTTTGAAATGTCTTTATGCCTTTAATTATCAATCATAGCTTTGTTTAGGTCATAGGGTCTAACCCTTGTATAATAATCATCATCAATAGCTCAATATGAATTGTATGAATATAAATCCTTTCATCACAATTCATATAGGTGAGGTTAACACATTACATATCAATTCATAATAAGGAACATTGATGTACATCACCATTCTTATAGCATTTACATCTTAATCAACTTCACAACCATAATCAAGACATTTCAATTCAACATCATACCACCCTATTATCCTAATATAAGTCATAGTCCAATATAACATCATGACTTAATCACAGTTGGAAGTAAAGATAGAGATTCTAAGACTTACCAAGTCTTCCTCATAGTTCATCATCTAGGCCATACAATAAAACCTCAATTCAACCCAATTTAGATGTTCAACATTATAACTCAATAATCAATATGATAACAATATAAGAAGAGTCACTACACCATAACTCAATACCAAATCAATGCTTAAAACAAGATTACCTAGGCCAATTTCCATATCCTAGATCACTTCTCAAGATTAGCATGAAAGACAAAAATTCATCCTTATTTTATAAATTATTGGTGTGACAACATTATCTAATAGTGATTTAACCCATAATCAAGACAATTGAATCAATCAAACCCAATTTACATCAAGATCAACCTAGGGTTAAGGATCATAATCTTCAAACTGAACCAAACTATCACAATTGATCATAATCAAGTTAAAATACATGTTAATTTATCCATTATACCCTAAATAATACATAAACAACTCAGTTCACAACATCAATTTCGTAATTGGATGAAACCCACATGAAAACTCAACATTTGAAATCCATTTTAAAGAAACCTTTTGAAGAAAGAGTCTCAAAGGTGAATTAGATATCATACCTTAACGTTTGTTAAAGATTTGATAGTGAATTTGTCCCTTTCCAGCCCCCAAAACCTCCCCTGGCTTGTCTTCAATGGTAGCTTGCAAATAGAGAGAGAAAGAAGAGAGAAGGAAGATTGTTTGTATTGAGAGTTGTAATTAGATTAATTGGGGTTGGGGCCTTTATATGGAAGTTAAATTAGTTAATTAGTCTCCCCTTAATCCCTAAATAACCACTAAACCACTTAATTAATTAAATTAATTAACATTAAAAACATGCAAGAAATTTAACCCTCACAGACGAAACCCCGTTGACAGGCCGTTTGTGAGTCGACGGACTGACCCTTCCATCCTGCACATCCGTATGTAAGTTTAGAGACTCGTGAAGGCGAGGGATTCTTCAAATTGGCTAAGTATGGGACAACGGTCGCATCGAATACCCGTCAGTCCACACACGGACGGTAGCTTGTTCTGTCGATGCACATTGCACATGCAATGTTGTCTCAACCTGTAGGGGTCCTCCTCAAGGGCCATTGGTTGGTCCTTGGTGAGTCGTACCCGGATGTTTCGACCATGAAACAACTTTATAACCTATTAGCTACCCTTTCACCAATTTTCATGGATTTTCGCTCCTAAAAGCTAGTCAAATAGGCTAACGCACACTAGTACCCCTTAGAACTAGTTTCCGAACGTCATGGACGTTCTTGGACGTTTTGGTTCTTAAACTTCCTAAGTGACCTGTATTCATTAAAAATAGGCCGTGAAATAGTGCTTAGACCCCATGGCACCTAGTTTAGGCTCTAAGACTCGTCTTGGATTTTCAAATGGTTACAATAATGATAACTTTTTCTAAAGAAATTTTGACAACAAACAAATTGTGACAAAAAGAGTTCTTCATAAATATCAATTCCCTATGAATATTTTGCATATTAAAAATATTAGGTAAATACTTTTAAAAGATTTGTATGCAGGGAAGTTGCAGATTATTACATCTATCCTATTTTCCATTCATAATTTTTGGGGGCTGTATTTATTTTGCCTCAAAGTGTAGTTAAAGAGATAGATGGGAAATGTAGGGAATATTTGTGGGGAGGCAGTGAAGGGAGAAGTAGCTTGGGAAAATATTTGTAGGCCTAAACAACCAGGAGGCTTAAGTATAAAAAGTTGCAAACAGTGGAATATGGCATCAGTTGGGGGACATATTTGGTTACTAATGGAGAAACAAAGACATTTTGTGCGTAAAATGGATGAATGAATTATATATGAAAATGATTGTGATTTTTGGACAAGTAAACCACCTGGGGATTGTAGCTGGTACTAGAAAACTTTGCATAAAATGAAGTTAAAGATGTGAACATGGTATAACAATGATCACTATTATTTGATTGGAGATTACTCAGTATCTTTAGGCTAATAGCAGTGTACCTAGGTGGAGATAGCTACTTTGATATGGAACAGATTCACATTACCTAAACATTGATTTATCAATTGACTTGATGTTTTGTGTAGACTACTAACAAAAGATAGAATATAAAAGATGGATTTCGAGACAGGAGGTACTGATTGCAATCTATGTAACAGTTCATCATTGAAAGATGATGAGAATTTATTTTGTCAATGCACATGGCGTAAAGATACATGGGTGAAAGGGCAAAAATGGTTAGGGATAAGCTTACCACCTTAAGGGGTCAATGATATGCTCCAGTTGATCAAGCATAACCATTGGTACTGACGGATAAAAGAAGTGGTTGTTGCTTCATATGAAATTGTAATCTACAACACATGGCTGACTCGAAACCAGGTGTTATTCAAGAAAGGGAAAAGCGAATAGTAGGTTTATCATCAAGCAGATAAAAAATATCATCAAGGAGAGAGTACTAAATATTTAGAATGCATGATTTAGGAGTAAATGTATAGAGTTAATTGAGAGAATTTGCAATTAGTTGTTAAATAGGGTCTACTAATCTTGTGCCAGGTTATTGGTAACTAGACTATAGATGCTCTTAAGTGTATTTTTTTAATTGTTGGTGTGGTAATAATTCACATTTTGTTGCCTAAAAAAGATTATGAAAACCTACTTTTTCAAAAGAAAAAAAATTGGTATTTATTTGGTTGGAAAATAAGAGGAAAAAACATGAAACTTTCCTAGAAGAAAAGCAACCAAGAAGATAATTTTCTTATTAAAGAATGCTTATTATTTTAATAGACTCTAAATGATATTAAAATTCTGTTAAAGATATGATTAATTCATACATATTTTTGTAAGAAAAAAATAAACTTAATGGACTGAATCTCAATGATTAAGATTCAAATCTAAAAATTACACACTTAATGGGCTAAAACTGAATGATTAAGATTCAGACATTCATTAAGTGCAAACAAATAATGTATTATTGTAGTACTTAAAGGCTATGAAGATGTCGGTGTTACTGAAAAACATATGATTTCTTTCCCCAAAATTGTTGACGAGATCACTATCCTAATCAAAACCATTTCTAAAAACATTATAGCTAAAAGATACTTATTTATGGATTTTTAAAATTTTGTTTATTTTATTAAAAAAGTCTTTTTACCAAAATATGTTATTTAGCTTGCACATTTAATAGTTTAATTTTTGTTCTGACAGTGTGTCAACTCAGACTTTAAATTAGCATCCACTAGTAAAAGCTTTCATGCTTCGCACGGTAAATTAATATCACGAAATTTATAAAACAATACTTAAAACCTATGATACATCAAAATTAAAATATTATATTGTCTTACATACAAGATTACCTAGTAACAAACATTAATAATATAAAGGACAATAAAAATTAGAGTTCGACGCCAAAAGGGTAAAAAAATTATCAAAAAATCAAAAAGGGTACATCAATATTATTTTAACCAAAAGGGCAAAATCTCTCCGATTCTGACAAAATTAACGTGTAAATTTTTTTAAAAAAATACAAAAATCGTTGTTGTGTCATCGATTTCGTCAAAAAAAAATCTTTTCCTTAAAATCAATTCTATGGCAACGATTTTATCAAAATAATTTTTAATAGAGCAGCCCCTGCCTCTATTGTTGGCTTGCCGCAAAGAGAAGAAGATCAATTTTTTTAAGGGAAAGGATATTGTTGTTGTAGCAGCGATTTCAATTTTTTTTTAATGAAAAACACTAAATGAGCAGCGATATTATAATATAAAATCACCGTATCAATTTTTTCAAAACAAACAGTCATGAGCGATTTCGTCAGTTCGGTTAAAAAAAATTGATATGCCCTTTTCAAATTTTTGACAATTTTTTTTGCCCTTTTGGCTCCGGTCTCATGAAAATTGTTACATCTTATCATTTATCCTTAATAACATAAGCATGAATTAATGAATATAAAAATACGTACCAAGATCTGTAACATAAGCAATAGTGTTAGTGAGCCACTCAAGAGGAGCAAAGTACACAAATATTTGTAGACAACAAATGATAGAAAGACTTAATTTGTAAATAAATAAATTGAAAGGAATTTCTAGTTTGTGGTGGTGGGGGTGTGTGTGTGTGTGTGTGTATACACACACACATATATACATATATGACTAGCCATGTTTTAAAAAAAGGAAATTTTCAAGATGACAATATTTTGAAATTTAATAGGACCCAATGCCAACACTTTCAATATTTAGTAAAAATGTCAAAATTTTAATTTATTATATATTTTATTTAAAGTTTTTTTTATTAATTGAATTAATTAATTGTTAAATAACAAAAAGGAGAAATTCAAGGAGTTAAGTTTTTTAAAAGAAAGAATTGCTTAGAAGTCTCAGCGGTTACAAATTTTAAAAACTAAATGCTAATAAGTCTTCTCCAAAATTGATGAGTTCTCTCATCATTGATTATCAAATATTGTGATTGATTTTTTTTTCATTTTTTGAGTATTATTTTAAAGAAACGGGATGACAAAATCATCAATAAACAGCTGTGGACAAAGATTTTTCTACTTGGAGTTCGATCAAACTTATTGAATATAGATTTGACCAGGTATTAGTTAACTGCTTCATCCTTAATCTTTTTCTAATTGATTATAAAATTTTGATATGAAAGTTTGTAAATAATTTAAAATGGTATTTGTTTTCATTGAAAAATGTATGTACTATGAACGAGTAAGAGAAATTAGTTTCTTTGGAGTTGTTTAATTTTTTTGTATTTGTTTTGTATACATAAATGTTGGTAGCCTATATTGAACTATGATTAATACCATTTTGTAAAAAATTATTTTATACTTGGTGCAAGGGAAATTGTAAATACATACATTTTTTAACTTTGATACAAAAAAAATTGTTAGCATCTCTAATAATGTAGTTGTTGATGACTCTGGAATTTTATTTTTTGAGATTGAATGCAAAGATAATATGGGAAATTTTAGTTTTATAACTATACATTTTGAGAGATGAAACGAAAAAAATTACTAAGTTGATTACACAATAGTGGCAATTATAATGAAAGAGTAGGCAACACTTAAAGATTTAGATGGTAAAGTTGCTAAGCAAATCGGTGGTGATTTGAGATATAATTGTTTGAAGCTTAAGTATAAAATAGAAGGTAGCAATGCACCTTTGGAGATATGCAATGAGATGGGTGTGAGAGTATATATGTCACTGAAGAAAGAACATAAGGAATTGGCGGAGTATCCATATGTGTAATTGTGTTTGTGAATGATTGTGAATTGACAGATAGAAATCAATATGAAGACGTCATGTGTGCTATAGATGGAGGAGATAATATTTACACACAAGAAATAATTTTTACCGCGCCAATAACAAGCAATGCGGTAAATAACGAAATTATCTCAAATATCAACCAAACGGAGGTAATGAAAGATAAAGTATACAAGGACAGTACTTTAAAGGCTGTGATGAAGAAATATATCATTGATCATAGATTTTAGTAGAAGAAACCTTTAGAATTGTATTCAGATGTCAATTTGTATTGTCATTTATTATGCATTTGTTTAAATATATTACATCAAGTTGACCTATTGAATTGCGTTTCTGAAAATAACATTGGATACATCTATATTGATCAATGCGAAATACAAAACAGATCAAGTTCATTATATGTTAAATGAATAAACTTATGTATTCATATGTCAATTTGTATTGCCATTAATTATGAATTCGTTTAAATATTGACCTTATGTGACTTGCTTTTCTGAAAGTAACATTTGATACAAATATATTGATCAGTACGAAATACAAAATTGATCTAGTTCATTATATGTAAAAAGAAAACAATTAATTATTCAGATGGCAGTTTGTTTTGTTATTTATTATGTATTCATTTAAATATTAACCTTGTGTGACTTCCTTTTCTAAAAGTAACATTGGATACAACTATATTGGGGTTAGTATGAAATACAAAACTGATCTAGTTTATTATATGTAAAAAGAAAACAATTATGTATTCAGATGTCAGTTCGTATTGTTATTTATTATGCATTGATTTAAATTTATTACTCCAAATTGATCTTGTGTAGTTGACATGCCTTTTTGAAAGTAACAAAGAATACAACTATATTGATCAAGATGAAATACAAAATTAGTTTGACACAAATTGTATAGGTCGACGACCTATCTTTGTATTTGAAATCATAACGATTTGTATTTAAATACTCTATTGAGAACAGATGATAACTTTGCATAATGTATTTTTTAGAGTTCAGCACTTCACAATCAATGAAATATATAAATATGTATAAAAAAATGTTTACTAATGAGTCAGCACTTCATAATTAAGATATGGGCAACTTGATTTGTAGAGGAAAATCTAAAATGATATATATGAAAGAGATAGTTTTTTTACAGGAGAGAGATATGGGAAACTTGAATCTTGAAGGAAAATGTGAAAAGATAAATATGAGAGAGACAATATTTTTAAAAAAAAATTGAAGAGAGAAATCTGAAAAGATAAAAATGGGCGTGAGTTTTTTTATTTTTAAGTAGGATGGAGAATTAAGAATATGAAAAGATAGGTAAGACACAGAGATTCATTTTTTTTTAAGAGAGAATTAATTGGAAACGTGTCAATGGGAGATAAAGTAAGAAGAAAATTAGAATACACAAAGTTTTTAAAAATTAATGAATTTTTGACATTTTTACTATTATTTATAAAGTATGGAATCTTTCATTAATTATGTCATATTTTTTACTTGTTCACTTAACTTTCCCTTTAAAAGTTACACAAAAAGGCCATTTTACATGTTTTGGGTTGACAAATTTGACAAATTTTGATAAATAATTGATATTCTCTTCTATAAAACTCTCACTTATTTATTCTCCTAAGATCTCTTAAATATTTATTTAATATTTTGCCCTTGAAATTTCTTCATTATCATGTTTATGCCTCCACGTTTAGAATTCCTTTCATGTTTTCATGAAAAGAGTTCCACAAAATTTTATGTCATATTTTACAAAAAATAAGAATCAAAATTTATTGTCTTTATAAGTGCTGAATAACTTTACAATTTTTTAAAAAAAATTGGAATCCTATAAAATTGAATTGGGCATTACTTGAGTGATATAAGAGATAAAAATGTGAAATAAGGAGGAAAAAATTTATTCTCTCCTATTTTTTTCCTAGCAAATTAATCAGATAGAATGTTTGGATAGATAGTGCAAATTCTTTTATGCATAAAAATTGCGTAATACTTTGGGGCAAAAAACTGTCAATATTATCTCATATAAAATTTTATTTGAGAGATTTGTTCTCATAATCAATGGTCTGCTATAATTGGAGGCAATAATTTCTGCTAAATCAACCCAGTATTATCAACATAATTTTATAGTTTGAAATTGTATTCTTGATTTAACAATTTAAGCAAACAATCTTACAAAAATCACTTTGTAAGTTGATATAATGCACATGTGACCATACCATATATGCATCTATTAAGTCATAATAGTAAGCGGTCAACATGACAGGTGAATGGGTCCATATTCACATTTATTATGTTGTAAACAATTTCAGGGTATACAATCTCAACCGTAGCTGGTACAATGATCATTTTATCATGAGAACAAGCAACACGAGGATTCTTGAAGAATCTTTTATTTCTTCGAACATATAGTCACATGAATTATCAATTTCTTTTGCATCATATTTGAATCGGAATGGTCAACCAATTATACCAACTGATATTTATTCTAGTAAACTTTTAATTTACTTTTGCATATGATTCCATCATCACGCCCATATTTTTATACAAAAAACAACGAGAAAAATCGATTATCTTATACTTTGGTTGTAGTAATTTGAAGATATTAAATCTTCCCATAATTTTTAGTCTTAATGTAATATTTTTTTTCTTTTATATTATTCTGAAACTTAAAAAGTCTCTTTTGAGACTTACTACAACCCCAATATTATGAACAATTTTATTTCTCCGGATCGTAACAGATTAACTCTTTCGAAACTCTCAATTAATTTTGTGTACTACCACAAATTTCACAATGCCATTCTTATGGTGACCATCTCCTTCAAGGAGAAAATTATTATTATTATGGTTAAAATTATCACATGCAAGAATTAGTTTTTGATGACCAATAACAAATTTGTGTTGTCACACAACAATATTTATTTTGGTCATGGACACAACCTTTATAAGAAAGAATTATTTCTTTCTTTTGTCCTTTAATAGTTCATAATTTTGTATGGTACTTAAAGTATATGAATAACTGGTCATTTATGTCAAATATTTATTTTCAATCTCTCAAATCTTGTAGAGGTGAGATGTGATATTTATCCAACCACACATGAACATGTTCTTATCATAAAAACACAAGTCACGTTTTTTTAAGAAGTGAACCATAACCATTTGAACAGATCCATAACTTTTTATTAGAAGCTCATTGTCATGCTTTAGTATTTATCAAATTTATGTGACTCAACATTACATTAAGAGGTCAAATGTATCAAATGTACTATCATTTTTTAATCCTTTATTTTGATGGTGGATTTACAAAACTTTTTAGGTGGCACCAACAACAATGTGGCCAATAATTGTTCATATCATTTTAATCGATGAAAAATCCCTTCACATTTTGAAGGATCGTCTAATTAAGAACCAATATTGTTCTTCCTTTTATTTATCATACCATTAAAATTTTACCACATATTTATACATTAAATCACTTTTTATCTTTCAGACATATTATGAAAACTATGTCATGACATTACCTAAATTGACATGTTTTTATGCGAATTAGTTCACTCTTTGATTCTTTTAAGTGGCGTAGTGGGCTTATTGGTCATCTTTGGTAATTGTAAATGTTTTTGGGAACTTCTCTGAGTAGCTGGATGAATATCTATGAGGGCATCTCTCACCCAATCCTCTAATTTACACTCTAAATATAGAGTTTTCTATTTTTCAAACAATCAACTCTAATCCAATTCTCTAATTTAATTTCTAAAAAGGAATGATTTTCTCCCTTCTCAATATTATATTATTATTTTTATTTCATTATTATTTTTCTATTTTATAATATAAATCATTTATTTCTTTATTCCAAATAATTTCTTTATATAATTTCTAGTGTGATATAAAATTATATTTTCTTCTAAATTTTAAATAACATAAATTGCAAGAAAGCATAATATAATACATAAATTAGTGGAGGAATTCAAATAAAAGTTAATTAAATTACTTAAACACTCAATTTTTAAAATCATTATGCTGCTCTCATAAATGCTCTATTAATGCATTAAAGAGTTTGAATGAGCAGTTTTGTCCTTATTTTTTTTATGTCTAGCTAAAAACTGTTCAAAACTGGAGATTTTCATTTACCACCATTTCTATAGTTGGAGTTGGAGCCTCTACGACATATTGAATTAGTGCATTGAGATCACGTTCATCCTCAACTATCATGTTGTGCAGTATAATATTGTTGTCGTCTTATCAAGTAGAATTTCCTTTCTACAATAAGTGACAACCGTGTAATAATTCTAAACGTGATTGCAGAACTCCGAATGCACTTTCAATATTTTTTTGGCACAATTCTTGTTTCATCAATCACGAAATATTTCTTCTTTTGGTAATGAGAATCGCGAATAGTTTGAAAATTTGTAGGCCGTCCAGGATAAGACTCTACCTTGCAATCATTGGAGTCCGAGGCTCCTAAACCTATATAACCTATAGTGTCATCTCCTAACTTATCATCCTCTTCACTTGATCTAAATGAGAATTTTGTAGGTCATAAGACATCATCTGAACGGTCTATTGAGGTGAAGAAATCAAAATTAAAGAGATCAAAAGATGAAGGCCTTCCTTCAACTACGAAACTTTTGAAATAAAAAATAATTGACTTGAAAAGATGTTATGAGAGTCTGCTACATCCAAACAACCAGACGACGAAAGGCTAGATAGATGTATCAAAGTCAAGGAATTTAGAGACAAAAATAAAATTGTAATGAAAAATTTAGAAACTATTAGTGATCCAAATATTCGTGATTGCCTGCGATGAGAACAACAACGAACACTTGAAAAAATAAATCGATAATCACAACCACAATCGCAACAATTCTCGAAATCATTTTCTATTTTTTTAAATAGTGCTAGGTTCGGAAATGACTAACCGAATACTAAATTATTGTTGTGATCAATTAATTATTATGTTATTTATCATATTTTTCTTGTATTTAAATTATAGTGTTATGTATTATAATATAAGGGCAGTTCAACAAAAAATTAGACATTATACTTGTTATTCTATAGTACTGCCTTTCATTATACATATCTCTTTTTATGTTTGATATATGCTTCATCAATTTATGTTTTACACGACTTGGGGATAAGCAACTCATTTAATTATGCATGATGAAGATGACGAGCTTCAAAAAAAACCTACAAAAGTTGTTTAGGACTATGTTAATTTGCTAAGAGAACAAATTTTTGGTATTCAAAAGCTGAAGCAGATGAGATGCAAATATTAAAATGAGACATTTGCTTTGATTACGAAGAACTTTTTTGCAAAAGTTAAAATGAGAATTGTTCCTCCAAGTGTTTTTGCTTTTAATCCGTTTTCATTTTGAATTTTCAACTTTAATTTGTGCTATCACTCTTTTTGAGGGAGAAATTGTGAAATTTAGAGAGAGAATCTTACCATGCTAATTGGGTTGACTTAGTTTTAATAAGCTCATATAATACATAGAACTTGATTGATCAACATATTACTTGTTCACATAAATTCAATGAATACACCCTGGTTTGTTATTAGTGACAAAACTGATATTACTGTATGTATAGATTTTCAGGTACTACATTGGTTGACACATTCCACAATTCAATAAGTTACATATCTGTTTCCCCTTTCCTATAAAGCTCCATTCATCACGTTCCGTAAAATATATGTAACATACTACAAGATGAACTGTTAACGTTCGTATTTATTTTAGGACAAATTACTTAAGTACACAACATTACTTTACATATTTTCAATATTTCCCTACTCTTTAATTAAAATATAAAAATCCCTTGTTTTCCCTCAGTTCAACTTAATAGGAAACATTATTTTTTGGAAGCAAGATCAGACCTTTCTCATTCCCTAATTTTCGCCCTCAATCTCTCCCAATACAATTTCAGTTATCAAATTCAAATAATATTGAATTTCAAAAGAATCCTATCACTATTCAACCGGACACAGAGTTCAAGTTAGGTTTTCTCGTCTTCTCCATTGTCATTTCCGCCTTTTTTTTTTTTGAATTGAGTTCTAAAATGTTGCATGACCCGGTAGTCATGACAAAATTAATGTTCAAGTAAGAGAAAATAGGTAAAGAAAGTACATGCATCTACTTTAAAAGATCCAAAAACTCCAAAGAAAAGGGGTAGAAAGGTTATCCCTCCTATTATTCGACCAACACTACCCATGGTATTTAATTTTTATCATATATGTATCCCCTGTTTTTTTTAATCTGATGATTCTTATTTTTCAATTAAGTATCCTTTTTGAAATTTACAGTTGTTTCCCAGATACATTAATTCTTTGCGAATTTTTTATTGACTGTTATTTGTATCAAAAGTGAAGAGAACATATATAAGTAAAGTACTCAAATAACATTAACTTTGTCATAAAGTATTGATTATTTCATGAATAATTAGATTTATGTTTTTTCACTCTATTTAAGGAATAATGGTGTTTGTGTACCTTTTATGTTTTGTTATTATTTAGTATGAAATAAAATGAACTAAGATGCTTGTTTAATTTTCATTTTGACATGTAGGTTGGTTTTGGTATTGTGCATCATATTCGATGATAATTTTCTATATGATACTTAATACTCAAATTACATTTACTTTGTCATTGAATATTGAAAATTTCATGAGTAATTAGATTTGTGTTTTGTATATAAGGAGTAATGAAATTTGTGTACATTTTATGTTTTGTTGTTATTTAGTATCAGATAACATGAACATTAATGTATCGAAGATAACTGTTTAATTCTCATTTTGGCATGTAGGTTGATATTGGTACTGTGCATCATATTCATTGATAATTTTCTATATGACTTAAAAGTATAAAAACGGTTATGAAAATTTATATTTGTATCACATTCTATTTTTCACTGTATATACAGTATAATTGATTTTGTGTATCATTTTTATGCCTTCTTATTTAGTATCAATTAAAGCAAAACATCATTATATTTCTGTAAAGGTATAGCATTTGTTTCTATCTGATAGAGATTGATAAAAATTATTTGTGTAATTGCAAAACATGATTTGTATAATTAAACAAATTTCAAAGAACTCTCTTAAATTTGATCCTACCTACAACTCCAACTTTATTGAACATTTAGTCTTGTCAATAAAGGATCAAGGTATGAAATTAGTCAAGGAGACCATATTTGCCCTATACTTAAATATTTTCAAATGCAACTAGCAAGGTTTGATTACAAAGTATTTTTATCTGTTAGAGATTGATCAGGGAAATATAGATAATGAAATTCACATCGTCATACCAAAGAAAATGTCTTGCAATTTTGTATCCTAGAGTTTGAAATTATTAATGATTTGAGCTATAAAGAAAATATCAAATATTTTACTTATCCAATTTCAAAAACCAGTAGGCTAGTGCAAAGATATTTTCTTGGTCCAATTTACAATGTAAATAAAGAACGCCTGGTAAATCTTTTTACGCAAAGTGGTTGAGACAACAATGATGATGCCCTTCAGATGCCTTTATTATTCATCATCATACATTTTTGTATTCCCAACTTGGTGATGCACCAAATCCCATTGAAGATTTCTTAATGGTAGAAGATGGTAGTTATGAAAATTAGCCGTGGAGACAAGTTGCCTTTGAGAAGTTAATGAAATATTTTAGAAATGAGTATAAACTCAGCAAAGAATGTATTGCTTGAATGGACTCCCATACACACTTAATGTCTGGATTTATGAATGTGCGTCTGTGATAAATAGCGAGATAGATGTCAAAGAAGGAAATGGTATACAAAAGATGTAGAATTGAAAATTTATGGCTCCAAAGCCCAAATTTGAAATATTTATGAAATCCATAATTACTAAGATAATTACTACGCTAAAACATTTTTACTTAATTTATTTTAATTTTGCGATACGTTATTACTTTGGTTATCATGATGTTTTACTATAGTAATTTGTTTGTATAGATTGATTATTCTAATATTCAACCAACTCCCGAGGAAATTGCATCACTTGATTTACCAGATAATAATCGTGTACCTCCAACTCAACCAGATTCATTAATTTCAGATAATGAGGATGTGAAACCGGAGGAGGTTTCTGGTTTTGAGGACTTCTCATAAAAATCGTCGAAGCAACTATTAAGGAGATCAACACGAGTTTCAAGCGTAGGATCTACTAAATTCATACAACCACATGAGAAACCAAACCAGTCATTCCAAACTTTAAAGTCACAATCCAAAATGTTGATAATGTGTCTAGTGTTCCTCACAATACATACTTTGGAAGAACAACTTTGGACAGTGTAGGAATTGAGGATCTTAAGATTTACATGAAGTGTTATGTAAGTAAATACTAGATTTAAATATTTTTTATTCACTATTGACTCTATTTTATATGCTTAATTTGAATCTAGGTTGACAACAAATTCGGTGCTCTTGAGGCGTTAATAAAAAGAAATCATTCTAAATTGTTGAAAATTGTTAGTGCGAAAGATAACAAAAAAGAAAAGGTTGTAGTTTGATTTTTTTTGAATCCCTTCTCAATTTTATGTCATATTGATTTTTGTAAAAATGAAGGATACTAAAGGTTTTTCATCGCCACACATGATGGATGATTATGTGGAGAAAGATAATGTTGATCCACAACCCAATTCTGATAACTTCGACCAACAAACTATTTCACCCATGCAAATAGATTTTGAAACTGTTAATGATGTTGATGAACCTGCTGTTGAGGTTGAAAAACAAAAGGTTTCTAAAGAAAATGTTTCAAAAGTATGTAGGTATCTGATACTTATATTAGCATATGATGATTTATTATGTGTTTCAATCCCTTAAATAGTTTAGCAATGTATCATGTTTAATGGTTGATACTTTAATTTATGAAATAGACATTTTTATTTGTGTATAACTGATTGTTCTTTTTTGTATCATGCACTTAAATAGTCTAACACTAACATATAAAATCTCTTATCTAGAATTAACTATGTTTAAGCTAAGGAAAAACAAAATAATCAAATTTGGAAATTAGTAAGGAAATCAGGAAAATTTTCCAGGTTTCAAAAGTGAGTGTTTGGTCATTTTCAAATGACCATAAGGTCCATCTCAGGAGAAGTTTGAGTGAGTTCTTTATATGGATGGAAATTTTGTCTGAAGATCTTTCCAACAATGCTAAGTTTGTGAAATTTCGGGGTCGTATGAGGGAGATATGACTTCCGAAAGTTGGATTATTGGCAAAGGAAATCCCGAATCCGAATTTGTTAAGGGTGTTTTGGTCTTTTCCTAAATAAATTATTAATTTCATTTTAAGGATAATAAGTTGGGGTCTAAGATGATCCTTATAAGTTTTCACAATTAGAAAATAAGTTAGGGCTTGAAAGAAAGGAGAAAAAAAGAGAAGGTAGAAGAAGACACATTAGTGCCAATAATTCATTGTGTGGATTTCGTCGGGGGTAATCCCTTTGAGGTATGTGGGATCTTTCGTGTTGGTTTACTGATATACCGTGGTTTCACGGTATTATTAATACTTTTTCCTTAAGTTTAGTGTGTCCAAAAGCCTTTTAGTGCTAATTTTTATATAAGTTTCTCTTTGTTTTGCAGCAAATCTGTCCAAAGCTAAATGCGGAGATTTTGAGCGAAGAATTGCAGAAGAGACCACCTACGGAGCTTATGACGGTCTGTCGTGCTTGTGACGGTCCGTAGGTGGCAGCATAGTGCAGCTGCTGAAGGAAGATGGGGAAGTCTGACCAAGTGTGGGATTGCGAAGCTTGTGACGGTCCATCGTGGCTCTGACGGTCCGTCCTGCAGGTTCGTCGTGAAGATCAGAGAAGTGATCCTAGTACCCAGATTCCAAGAGTTGAAGTGTTTTGGAACGAGACCCTCGACGGATCGTTGTGCCTATGACGGTCCGTCATACTTGCCGTCGAGGGGAATGAAGATAGCAGCAGAAAAAATTACACAAGTATGGGACGACTGAGTCCATGACGGTCCGTCATGACCACGACGGTCCGTCGCGTGGTCCGTCGACCCAACCACGTTTTGGCAGATTTCCAGCAATTATAATCCTTGTTTAATTAGGTTTTAGTTTTTCATAAATAGTTCGAAAACCTCGTTTTTGAGGTTAGACTCTATGAGATTAGACATCGAATTTTTAGACTTTGTGTATTAGTGTTGGATTTTGAGATTCTTGCAAGTGATTTATTGGATATTAATCAAGAAAACTTTGGATTTTATTCTTTCTCATTGAAGTAAGTACATGAATTCGTATTTAATATATTTGAATATTGTGTTTATGTCTATGAGTAACTAAACTTCATAACTAGGGTTGTGGGAACCATAGGCAAATAATGAGATAAAGCCTAACTAAAATAACAATTCTAGATTAGTGTCTTGCATGTATTAATAATTCTTTCGTTTAGAAGTCTTTTTAACGGATGACCAACGTTAGAACTCGCCTTAATGCTACTTGCCGGACCAAGGAGGTAGATAATAGGAAAAGAATTATTAGCATAGATTTAGTGTATACTATCTAATAGGCTAGTATTGATTGGTACGAGGTAATAACTTAGTCAAATATCGAATACGATGCTTAATATGAGGTAAGGATAAGGGTTAGGATAGCAACACACGTAGCCGGACCAAGGTGCGGAGTGAGATTTTCTAGATGTCGGACCAAGGATTTAGAAATACATAACTTATCACTTTGCATGCAAGATACTAGGAAAGAATTGTTATAGTTAGAGTTATCAAGTTATGAACCTGTGGGAACACGTAAACCCTAGTTACTTTGATTAATTGATTAAAACTCAACATTAAAAGTTGTCAAGTGTCTCTTTCAAGTTAGTTATTTATTTTCACTTATTTAGAGATAGAAACCCCCTTTTTTATGTTTTTTTTTCCAAGGAAGTCATTGACCAAACAATAGTAATAATAGGTTGAAGTTAAGTCTAGACTATTTTCCTCATTGGAACGATCCCAACCTCACTAGTTGGGTTATTTACTTGACACGACCACTTTACTTCTTATTTGAGAAGTAAGCTTGAGCATATCAAATTTGGCGCCGCTGCCGGGGATTTTAGCTTTTAGATTAACTTGAACTTATTACTATTGTTTAGTTGATATTTTCTTGATTTTACTTTGTTTTTTTGTTTTTGATTTCTTTTCAGAACTATCCTCCTTGTATGCCAAATACACGGAGAGGAAGAGAACCGTTGTTTTCCTACGATTGTGAGTTAGAGCGTACACTGCGCAATATGAATCGAAACTTGGGAATAAATGATGAGGATCCGAACCAGAACATTCTAGCTCCAGTGGATGTTCATGATCAGATGTTACCCGATGCTCCGGGTGAACATCAACAGACGGGACAAAATCCTGTTCCACGGCCCCAAGCATACTACAGAGGGTATGATAACATCGCAGACTCGGATTGGCCACTTGTCTTGCCCACTCTACCCACAGGCCACACTTTTGTGGTAACTAGTAGCCTGATACACATGCTCACTGCCAGAGGTTTGTTTTCAGGGCTACCTTCTGAGGATCCACATGCCCATATAGCTAAGGTAAGGGCAGTGTGTAAAAGTTGTGTGGGGAGGCCAATTTGGATCTAGATGTAATAGGTCTCAGAGTGTTTCCTCTCTCACTGACAGGAGAGGCTGCTATATGGTTCACTGAGCTCCCATACAACTCAATCTTTACTTGTAACCAATTAAGAGATGTCTTCTTAGCACGCTACTATCCGGTCTCTAAGAAACTAAACCACAAAGACAAAGTGAACAACTTTGTGGCACTACCAGGAGAGTCAGTTAGTAGTTCTTGGGATAGATTCACCTCATTCTTGAGAAGTGTTCCAAATCACCGTATAGATGATGAATCACTGAAGGAATACTTCTATCGGGGACAGGATGACAAGAACAAACCGGTGTTGGACACTATAGCAGGTGGATCTTATGGAGAATGCCCTTATGCTGAGATTGCTGAAAAATTAGAGAAAATCTCCTGAAATAACAAAGCTTGGAGTACTAGGAAGTCCGATACAGGAAGAAACACCTTCGTAGTGCAGTCCACTCACAACCAAGCCACAGATGAGATTCGTGAAGAAATGGCTCAGATGAGAACTGAGCTTGGGTTGGTACTAAAACATGTCACTAGGGGTGCAGAAAAGATAAATGCAGTCAACTACTTGGCTAAACCACCACCTCCAAATGATGAGTGTTATTATGAGGAGGATTCCTATGCAGTAAATGAACAGATGGGGGGTTTCCGACCAAGGGCCCAAGGCTCTGATCAGGAGAATTGGCGCCAAGGTCAAGGGAACCAAGGTCGGAACTATGGTAACTACAATCGTGAGGGTCATTATGTCAGAGATGGAAACTACAATCGCGACAACAACTTCAACAGGGGTAACTATGGTAATAGAAACAACAGGAATGGACCCTATGTTCCTCCTCAAAATCGTGAAGTTACTCCTAGGGATGGTGGAGGTAGTATGTCGCGAGTTGAGGATATGTTGCATAAAATGATGAGGAGGTTCGATGCTAGTGATGAGCACAATAAAGAGTTGAGGAATCATTTAGCGGGTATTGGGCAAAAAGTTGATACACATGCAATATCGATTAAGCAACTTGAGTTACAATTGGCCCAATTATCTACAACTGTGAACACGCGGCAACCGGGCACTCTTCCTAGCAACACTGTCCAAAATCTAAAAAATGATGGACATTGTATGGCAATTACTACTCGCGGTGTCAAGCAAACCATTGACCCACCTATGCCATCTAATGAGAATAAGGTTACAAAAGATACTGATAAAGTGGTAAATGTTGATGCTGATTTAGAGGATAACATTGCAAAAGATGCTGAAGTGCCTAAAAAGGTAACTCATATGCCTAGGCCACCACCCCCATTTCCTCAAAGATTATTGAAAAAGACCGAAGATGGCAAATATCGGCGTTTTATAACAAAGTTGAACCACTTTCTATCAATGTCCCTTTGGTAGAAGCTTTAGAACAAATGCCCGGTTACGCCAAGTTTATGAAAGATCTTGTCACAAAGAAAAGATCGGTTACTTTTGAGGATGATGATAGAATGAAGCATTGTAGTGCTATTGCTACAAGATCTCTGGTCCAAAAGAAAGAAGATCCGGGTGCGTTCACTATTCCTTATACAATCGCGCTATTACATTTTGTGAAAGCATTATGTGATCTGGGGGCAATCATAAATCTCATGCCCCTCTCGATTTACAAGAAGTTGGGTTTCGGTGACCCAAAGCGCACTGTGATGCGGCTACTGATGGCTGATCGAACAGTAAAACGGCCCATAGGGATACTTCATGATGTGCTAGTAAAAGTGGAGTCATTCATCTTTCCGGCTGATTTTGTTATTCTTGATTGTGAGGTTGATTTTGAAGTGCCTATTATCCTTGGGAGGCCATTCCTAGCTACGGGAAGAGCCTTAGTAGACATGGAAAAGCGGCAGATGAAATTTCGGTTGAACAATGAGGAAGTGACCTTTAATATTTGTAGGTCCATGAGGCAGAGTGGTGAGCTCCAATCGGTATCTGTTATATCCTACAACATGGGTGAGACATCTGAGACACAAATAGAATAACGTCTAGGTGTAGAAGCATTAGCGGCAGTGATAATGAACTTTGATAGCGATTGCATTGAAGAGTATGAGTCATTAGTCGCGGCTCTTGACCGAGGTGATGTTTGGTTTAAATTGAAGAAATTTGAGCTTGATATGAAGAATCGCGAGACCCCACCCACGAAACCATCTATAGAGGAGGCTCCAAAGTTAGAACTAAAAGCTCTCCCACCTCAACTCAGGTATGAATTCTTAGGAAATGGTGACACTTTGCCGGTAATCATTGCATCAGACCTGGATGAACAACAAGTTCAGAGTTTGGTAAAGGTGCTAAAAAGGTTCAAAAGAGCTATTGGGTGGACTATTGCGGACATTATTGGGATCCCTCCTGGTATTTGCTCTCATAAAATCCAACTCATGCCTGATCATAAGCCGAGTATTGAGCACCAGAGACGCTTGAATCCTCTTATGCAAGAGTTTGTGAAGAAGGAAATCATTAAGTGGTTGGATGCCGGAGTAATCTATCCAAACGCTGATAGTAGTTGGGTATGCCCGGTTCAGTGTGTACCTAAGAAAGGGGGAATTACTGTGGTCCCCAACGAAAGAAATGAACTTGTTCCAATGAGACCGGTTACTGGATGAAGGGTGTGTATGGATTACTGTAAACTGAACTCATGGACTGAAAAAGACCATTTTCCTATGCCCTTCATGGATCAGATGTTGGATAGACTTGCAGGAAAAGGGTGGTATTGTTTTCTTGATGGGTATTCGGGGTATAATCAGATTTCTATTGCACCAGAAGATCAAGAGAAAAACACTTTCACTTGTCCATATGGGACCTTTGCGTTCAGAAGAATGCCATTTGGGTTGTACAATGCACCCGCAACATTTCAGAGACGTATGATGTCAATATTTTCTGACATGGTGGAGGATACTATAGAAGTTTTTATGGATGATTTTTCTGTGGTTGGTGATTCATTTGAGCGGTGTTTGACCAATTTATCTGAGGTGCTTAAGAGATGTGAAGACTGCAATTTAGTACTAAACTGGGAAAACTGTCATTTCATGGTGAAAGAGGGTATTGTGTTGGGTCATCACATTTCAGAAAAGGGCATAGCGGATGATCGAGCTAAAGTTGAGGTAATAGAGAGACTTCCCCCACCGATATCTGTGAAAGGTGTGAAAAGTTTTCTTGGGCATGCAGGTTTTTACCAGAGATTCATCAAAGACTTTTCAAAGATTGCACACCCATTGTGCAAAATACTGGAGAAAGATTGTAAATTTTGTTTTGATGAATCATGTCTGCATTCGGTGAGCTAAAAGAAAAGTTAGTGTCTGCGCCTATCATTATTTCTCTGGATTGGAACAATCCATTTGAGGTAATGTGCGATGCTAGTGGGGTGGCTGCTGGTGTAATATTGGGACAGAGAAAAAACAAAATCCTTCACCCCATTTACTATGCTAGTAAAGCCCTAAATGAAGCTCAGAAGAACTACACAGTGACTGAGCAAGAACTCCTTGCAGTAGTCTTTGCTTTTAAGAAATTTTGATCCTATTTGCTAGGTACTAGAGTTATAGTGCATACTGGACCACTCAGCATTGAGATATTTGATGGCGAAGAAGGATGGGAAACCTAGGCTGACTCGTTGGGTATTACTGCTACAAGAATTTGACTTTGAAGTGCTAGATAGAAAAGGAACTGAAAATCAAGTTGCTGATCACTTGTCTCGTCTCGAGGATGAAGTTATGAGAGAATTAGGGGATAAGAGTGACATTGATGATACTTTCCCCGATGAACATGTATTGGCTGCTTCACAAGACTTGATTCCATGGTTCGCAGATTTTGCGAACTATCTGGCCAGTGATATTATTCCATCAGACTTGTCTTTCATCAAAGGAAAAAGTTCATGTACGATGTGAAGAAGTTCTTTTGGGATGAACCATACTTGTATAGGAGTTGTGCCGACGGGCTTATTCGGCGTTGTGTGCCAGAATGTGAAATGTTGAGTGTGTTGGAGGCATGACATTCCTCACCCGTTGGTGGACATCACAGTGGTATCCGAACCGTGCAAAAGATATTACAATGTGGTTACTATTGGCCAACTCTTCATCAAGATGCTCATGGGTTTGCTAAAACATGTGACAAATGTCAACGAGATGGTGGTATTTCAAGAAAGCAAGAGCTCCCTCTCAACCCCATTCTTGTGATTGAGTTATTTGATGTTTGGGGTATTGACGGGGCCTTTTGTGAATTATCATGGCATGAAGTACATTTTAGTAGCAGTCGATTATGTATCTAAATGGGTCGAAGCCATAGCCCTCGCAAATAATGAAGGAAAGAGTGTCACTGCATTCTTGAAAAAGAATATATTCTCTCGTTTTGGCACCCCAAGGGCCATTATTAGTGATGGGGGCTCCCACTTCTGCAATAGATTGTTCAAGGGGTTATTGGAGAAATACGGGGTTCGCCATAATGTGGCCACTCCTTACCACCCCCAAACTAGTGGGCAAGTTGAAGTGTCTAATCGGGAAATAAAACAGATATTGTCAAAAATAGTGAATGCTAGTAGAACGGATTGGTCAAGGAGGCTTGATGATGCTCTTTGGGCCTACCGGACAGCATATAAGACTCCCATAGGTATGTCTCCATACCAACTTGTATATGGGAAGGCTTGTCATCTTCCGGTTGAGTTAGAGCATAAAGCCATGTGGGCTATGAAGAAGTTAAAAATGGATTGGAGCGAAGCTGCAGAGCAACGATTAAATGGGTTGAATGAACTAGATGAATTTCGCCTAAAAGCCTATGAAAGCTCAGCACTATACAAAGAAAGGATGAAAAAGTACCATGACAACAAAATTGAAAAGCGAGAGTTTATGGTCGGGGATTTGGTGCTGTTATTCAATTCCAGGTTGCACTTATTTCCGTGCAAGCTCAAGTCCAAATGGACTGGTCCTTACTTGGTTACCCAACTATTCCCTCATGGAGAAATTGAGTTGGAAATTAAGAAGGGTCTGCGGTTCAAGGTGAATGGACAGCGCATAAAAATCTATTTGGGGCATGCTGAATCGGCAAATGAAGTGATAGAGGCATGTCATCTTGATGAAGTCTTAATAATCAAGGGTCCCCAATCGTGCCGCGACATTAAATCAGGCGCTTGTTGGGAGGCAACCCAATACGTATAATTTTTTTTAGCAATGGTAGCCTTTTTCTACTAATGGGTTTTAAATTTGCAGGCACATCACCAGGAAATTCTGCAGAAAATTTCTCTGCAGCAGTCACTGACGGAGACATTGACGGACCGTCGCGCCTGCAATGGACCGTCATATGCATCCGTCGTACCAGGTACGTTTTTCTATTATTTTGAAACTAGGGCACACGTGACGGAACAAACGACGGGTCATCACATCTGTGACGGTACGTCGTCGGGGAACCGTCGGTTGATTAATGAGGTATATCCGACCCGACGCGGTGGAACCCTTTTTCAAAATCAGAACGTTTAAACCCACCCAACCCCTCATTTCACCCCATTACTTCATTATTCCTATTATCTCCCCTCTCTTTTCAACTTCCACACTCTCTCAACCACCGATCATTGCCCTCTCACAATTCTCCAAAGCCCTAAAGTGTTATATACTAGTGAAAACTGCTGCTGTGAGTGTCTACCTTGCCACCGAGTACTTTTGCATCTATTTTTTTCTCCATTTCTAAGGTATGTGTCTCTAATTTATACTCATTTATCTTGCATTTTTGTTACTAGTTAGTATTAAGCTTAGTTCTTCATAGTATTTTGTTTACATTATACGATTCTGCCTGACCTAGGTTACAAATGTTTGAAATTACCATGTTTAACACCCTAGACATAGGTGCTTTTCCATTGCTAGTTTCCTAGGTAGTTGGGTTAGACACATGTAGGTCCAAAACACTACAAGGTTGATGTGGGTTCATCGGGGTTGCTTAGGGTACCCTTAGTTCTATCACTGTCATTCAGAACGAGACCCCGATGAAGGACCGTCGTAGCCACGACAGACCATCGTAGGGTCCGTTGCACAAGCCCTAGCACCCCTGTCCTAACGGACACATGTGACGGATCATCGTCCTCGCGACGGTCCGTGCTGCACAACCGTCATACTAGACAGAGACCCTGTTTCTAAGGGTCTCTAATTTTTTCCTAAGTGTTCCCCAACGGACACATGTGACGGACCGTCATCTTCACGGCGGTCCATCCTGCACAACCATTCTGGTCGTCAGAGACCCTGCTACTAAGGGTCTCTCATTTTTTTTTCTAAGTGTCCTTCAACGGACACATGCAACTGACCGTCGTATATCCGACGGGCCGCCCTGCATGACCGTCATGACGGACTGAGACCCCTCTCCTTAGGGTCTCCATATTTTTTCCCAAGTGTCCTACGACAGACATCTACAACGGACCGTCGTAACTGTGACGGTCCGTCCTGCACACACTGTCATGCTAGTCAGAGACTCTCCTTCAGGGTTCTCTATTTATACAGAGTCCAAGTACAACACGATGGACCTCACGACGGTCCGTCATAGTCACGACGAGCCGTCACCAGGCCCGTTGTGTGTCACTGTTTCTACAGCAATTACATATTATTTTCACTGTTTTATGTTGTAAGGTTTTGCTTGTCTTGTTTGCCACTACTCGTACTAATAATGATCCTTTGCAGGTACTATCTACTATGGTAACCAAGCAAGACCGAACCTACGCACGCGGGCGATCAAAGTCTGTTACCCCATCTGCACGCTTGATCATCGGCTCTGATGATGAGCGGGACCCTGAGTATGTGCCCCCAGGCACTTCCACACCTTCACGTGCTGCACGTGCTCCCAGAGCCACACCCAAGACGGTGGCGTCCGGCATAGTCACTGCCTCCCAGTCTGATGAGGAGCGCACACTGACCGGCACATCCTCTGGGTCAGCCAAAAATGAAGAAGGAGTGTCTGGCTCCTTAGGAGTATCATGGTCCGAGGAAGCTTCTGGCTCTGCTGAGGTTCCCGCACCCGCCACTGCTGCAGCGTCGGCCTCGTCTGATGAGGCTGACAGTTCAGACTCTACATCCGGCGCACCAACTCAGGTCCCCACCCCAGCCTCTGACCAGCCAAACTGGTGGTGTGTCGATGGTCAGTTTCAAGTTTACTCTGACGCCAAGTTCCTAACTGATAAAGGAGTAATGACTCGAACACTCACCTTGGAGTGGCGGGTACTTACAGGGAGTCTCCCAACGATGTTGGAGATCCACAACCTCTTCACCAGGCATCGCTTAGAGTGGACAGCACGTCCGTTGGGACGATACAGCGAGGAAATGGTCCGAGAGTTCTACGCATCCTACGTAGAGACTCTTCGATCACAGATCAATAGGCAGGCTACTCCTGCTAAATAGGCCCACTGGATAAGGTTCGAGTCCGGCGCGTGCAGGTTGACATTTCCCTGCCAGCCATCCGCCGGTTTCTATACGGTGAGAGTGCCGATGCTACTCGGACCCCCATCACTGCCAAGTTTGACTACCGCTGGCAGATAGTAAAGGATGGACAGTTCTTGCGCGAGCCAGCACTAAGAGAGACCACCAAGAGGTGGATGGACCTGCACCTGTCAGTAGATGGATAGGGTGCTGATTGGGTCACTGAGCCGAAGGGGGCCATCAAGAAGGCCAACCTCACGTTCATAGCAAAGTTCTTGTGGCTGCTCGTCCGTCACTGCCTTCCCCCCACAGCTACTGATAACATCGTTACCTGGGATCGAGCAGTGTTGATGGCGGCGATGATAGCCGGATTCGAGGTGGACTTCACATGGCTTCTCCAGGCAGTCATGCACGAGAGGGCATTCAAGGTCACTACTACCTACCCCTTCCCGTGTATAATCTTTTCGCTTTGTAGGTCCGCAAGTGTGCCCATATGGCACGTAGATCAGCTTAAGACCCCACAGGGCACTGTAGACGTCGGCCTCATCAAAGACGAGGCCAATGAGTTGGCTCCACGCAGAGGGACCTATCAAGAGCTGCCCCCACTTGCTGATGATCTTGCGGATACGGTAGCCCAGGCCCGCACAGCTACACAGGCGTCCACTGACACTACCCCGGTCGAGTCTATCCCGGGTAGTAGCACAGCCTCAAGCTCCTCTCGCACAGCCCCTCTACCGACACTGGTCCCGCTTGCTAGGGTCAAAAAACTAGAGGCACAAATGGCCACTCTTCTGCATCATATCCAGCCGTGGATGCAAAAGTCGATCACTGAGTCTGAAGAGCGTCTAGAGAGGAAAATGCAGCAGTTTACAGAGCGGAAGATTGCTGAGGTTAACCAGCGCCTGGACACCTTTGAGTTGAGAGTGTTAGCCCGACCAGCCCCTCCGGTGGATGTGTCGACTCTTCAGGCTGCAGTCGACAGCCTTTGTGCAGACATCGACACGATCCTAGAGGCGAGGGTGCCGGAGTCTGCCGAGCTTGCTGAGGATACTGTATTGGCGGCTCTGTTTGCTACTTTAGAAATTTCACCACCTCCCCCTCGAGAGAGTGCCAAGAGGCGTAGGGGTCGAGCAGAGGATGAGGCGTGAGAAAGGAAGAAGGAGAGCCGAGAGAAGGAGGCTGCGAGGAGAGCCTCACTTGCTGAGGAGGAGGCACACTAGATCAGAGCATCACAGTTAGAGGCTGGGGCGTCTAGCTCCCGCAATGTAGAGATAGCAGGAGGCACTACTGATGGTGCAGTTGTTGCTGAGGACACCACAGAGGGTGTCCAGATTGCAGAGGACGTGGGTTCCGAGGAACCGGACCCACCAGCTTGCTAATCGACGGCGCTTTGCGCCACAGGTTTGCTTCACCTACCACTCTAATATCTAGATTTTTTTTAATGAATTGGGGACAATTGCATGTTTTTTTGTTGGGGGTGGGGTAAACGGAAAGTGAGTGTTAGGGTGAAGTCTGAGTAGCCCAACTCACTATCCTCTTTTGGGTTTTCTTGCCTGTGTTCTTTTTCCCCAAAAGACTAATTACTTTTTCTGTTGAACCGGCATGTTTATATCTTTTGTACATAGTTTAACTTTGAAGCATGATGGCTAAAATGATTTCCTGATAAAATTGGAAAATGTTGCATGACTAGGCATAGTAACTGATAATTCTGTGGCTCTAAGCATGAAATAGAGTTACACCATTGCATTACCCTAAGTCTTCAATTCGAACTAGGTGTCTGATAATCTGGTATAGTGATGAGATGTGAAGTGAGTGTGAGGAAATCTGAATAGTCCACTATTAGTACTAAGCTAGAACTTGCCTGGTTAGTCCTGCTAAAAGTAAGTTGTAACGAACAATTAGGAAAGGATCATAGGCCCTTAT
Organism: Solanum lycopersicum; assembly: GCF_036512215.1. Classification (NCBI taxonomy): domain Eukaryota; kingdom Viridiplantae; phylum Streptophyta; class Magnoliopsida; order Solanales; family Solanaceae; genus Solanum; species Solanum lycopersicum. The sequence continues at coordinate 6,227,102 of NC_090805.1, forward strand.
TCAAGATAGCCCATTTCTAGCCTAAATAAAAGAAACCAAATGAAAGTTATCCTTCTCTGATCCAAATAATCTGAGCTTAAAATTAGACCTTTCTTTTTCACCCCAACTGATCTTTTCTGGGAACAATATGTTGGCCCTGATCCTTCCTTGGACATGTGCACCTCAGCTTATGCCAAAAGCATAAGTTGAGGGTGGCTAATGCATAGACAACCTTCGTTATGGCCCTGACCCAACTTTGGGTATTGTGTACCTTGACTCATGGCAAAGCCATGAGTTGAGAGTGGCTACTATGAGGAATGCTCTGGAAAGTTGGGTAGAAAGAACAAAGAGAGAGAACGAACAAAAGTAAAGTGACTCAAGAATTAGATGAAAAGAAAAGTAAAGAAAAAGAAAAATACACAAGAAATACAAGCAAGAAAAGAAGAGAGTCACTTACACAAATGAAGAAAGAAGAGAAAATAGCAAGGTGAAAGAATATGAGAAACTGGGCGAGATAAAATGAGAGACTGTGGAAGGTTTAGCCGATATTTCAAGAAGGGCAAAAAAGTCACTAAAGTATACCAAAATATACCTTACCTGACCCCGAGCCTATGTTACTAGCTAAAAAAGTACTATCGTGATCCTAAGTGTTGTATAGCGAACTTAAGGCGGTGAAAATAAGGGCAAGATTATGGCAAAAAGGTATGAATGAGTGTGACTTTATTCTGAGAGTGAGTGTTGAAAATTAATCCTTATACTCAAACTGAAATCATTGTGTGAAAAAAGAGGATTTTGTTTTAAAGTGAGGACACTAGTTGCAGTACCAGAATTGTTAGCACCCCGGTGAGAAAATGAAGAGGATAGGTTTTAGTGCGTGGTGAGTCTGTGTCATGTTTTGATCCCACAAAATTCATGCCTAATAGTGATAGCATGCATAGATTTGATGAGATTAATCGGGATTGATAGCCAAATGATTGCAAAGGATAAAACAAGGATACTATAGTACAAAGATTGTGTAGTGAGTCATAGTGTGTCGCTTGAGGATAAACAACGAATTTAAGTTGAGGGTGTTGATATACCGTGGTTTCACGGTATTATTAATACTTTTTCCTTAAGTTTAGTGTGTCCAAAATCCTTTTTGTGCTAATTTTTATATAAGTTTCTCTTTGTTTTGCAGGAAGTCTGTCCAAAGCTAAATGCGGAGATTTGAGCAAAGAATTGCGGAAGAGACCACCTACGGAGCTTATGACGGTCCGTCGTGCTTGTGATGGTCCGTAGGTGGTAGCGTAGTGCAGCTGCTGAAGGAAGATGGGGAAGTCTGACCAAGTGTGGGCTTACGAAGCTTGTGACGGTCCGTCGTGGCTCTGACGGTCCGTCCTGCAGGTTCGTCGTGAAGATCAGAGAAGTGATCCCAGTACCCAAATTCCAAGAGTTGAAGTGTTTTGGAACGAGACCCTCGACGGACCGTTGTGCCTATGAAGGTCCGTCATACTTGCCGTCGAGGGGAATGAAGATAGCAGCAGAAGAAATTGCACAAGTATGGGATGACGGAGTCCATGACGGTCCATCGTGACCACGACGGTCTGTCGCGTGGTCTATCGACCCAGCCACATTTTGGCAGATTTCCAGCAATTAGAATCCATGTTTAATTAGGTTTTCTTTTTATAAATAGTTCGAAAAACCTCATTTTTGAGGTTAGACTCTATGAGATTAGACATCAAATTTTTAGACTTTGTGTATTAGTGTTGGATTTTGAGATTCTTGCAAGTGATTTTTTGGATATTAATCAAGCAAACTTTGGATTTTATTCTTTCTCATTGAAGTAAGTACATGAATTCGTATTTAATATATTTGAATCTTGTGTTTATGGCTATGAGTAACTAAACTTCATAACTAGGGTTGTGGAAACCATAGGCAAATAATGAGATAAACCCTAACTAAAATAACAATTCTAGATTAGTGTCTTGCATGTATTAATAATTCTTTCGTTTAGAAGTCTTTTTAACGGTTGGCCAACGTTAGAACTCGCCTTAATGCTACTTGCAGACCAAGGAGGTAGATAATAAGAGGAATTATTAACCTAGATTTAGTGTATACTATCTAATAGGCTAGTATTGATTGGTACGAGGTAATAACTTAGTCAAATATCGAATACGATGCTTAATATGAGGTAAGGATAGGGGTAAGGATAGCAACACACGTAGCCGGACCAAGGTGCAGAGTGAGATTTTCTAGATGTCGGACCAAGGATTTAGAAATACATAACTTATCACTTTGCATGCAAGATACTAGGAAAGAATTGTTATAGTTAGAGTTATCAAGTTATGAACCTGTGGGGAACACGTAAATCCTAGTTACTTTGATTAATTAATTAAAACCCAACATTAAAAGCTGTCAAGTGTCTCTTTCAAGTTCATTATTTATTTTCACTTATTTAGAGATAGAAACCCTCCTTTTTATGTTTTTACTTTCCAAGGAAGTCATTGACCAAACAATAGTAATAATAGGTTGAAGTTAAGTCTAGACTATTTTCCTCGTGGGAACGATCCCAACCTCACTAGTTGGGTTATTTACTTGACACGACCGCTTTACTTCTTATTTGAGAAGTAAGTTTGAGCGTATGATTTACTTCACCAACACATAAATTTGTTTCAGTTCAGTTAAATTAAGGATTTATTTAATGTTAGGAGTTAAGTTCTTGAAAGAACGTTTGATTTCTTATTGATTGGATTGTTGGTTGCCATTGTTGTTTAGATACTTGTTATTTCAAGTTATTTTGAGTTGAACTCAGTTATTGATAGTACCAATGATCCCAATCGTTTAGTGAAAGATCTAGGAAGTTTTGGAGAGTTTAGAGATGGAAAACGAGTTGAAAAAATCATCAAACGCGCCTGGGTAGGGGCAGGCGTGACGCGCCTGTAGTGCACCAGTAAATTTGCCTCAGTCAACAAAGGTCTGGCACGGCGCGCCACCAGTGCGCCAGAATAAGGCCTCAGTCAACTTAGTCTGGCGCGGCATGCCACCAGTACGCCCGACCAGACGTTTTTCGTCCAATTTTCCTAGTTCAGCCCTATAAAGTCCTTCTAGGGTACATTAACATCCTCCATTGAATTCTAATTACTTCAAATGATCTTAAAATACCTAGAAATCATCTAGGAACTCAAATTGAAACCTTAAATCCATAATCCGTTCAAGGAAAGTTAATATCAATGTCAATGAGAGTTAAGTCTAAAGTTAAGAAATAAGTTAAAGTTAATATATTAAAGGTTTTCAAGAGTCTTATTTAAACATTTAAACTTTGTCTTAAGACTCAAGTTTCAAGTCAAGAAAGAGTAAAGAGTTGAGTTAAATTCTGAAAAGTTATAAGGGAACTAAGTATCCCCTAAGAGTTATGTTTCAAGTAAGCAAAGAGTATCAAGTTGAGTTCACTTCTCAAAAGTTACAAGGGAACTAAGTAGTCCCTAAGGACTTAAACAAAATGTTTTCAAACTTTTGAGAAGGAAGGGAAGCTATATTTCCACAGGGCCTATGGCTAGCTTTAATAGAAGAAAGAGTAAACTATGATTTATAAGAGAGATTTTTAAAAAGCTATGTTTTGAGCACTTATATCAAGCCACATAATCGGTATGCTTTAAACATAAGAGCCAATATATTTTTGGGAGAAGAATTGAGCACCGATATGGGGGAGAGTTCAGATAACTCACAACCCCCATAAACCATGTTAGCCACCATGGTTAGAAAAGGTCACATGATTCCTTTTCACAGTTTACTAGTGGATCCATTAGTCAGCTTAGGTCATATACCTTTGGCCAGCAATAGGATGTGTTGGCAGCGTTCGGTAGACCATTGTATCATCACTGTAGCAATTAAGTGATGTTTGTCGGTTAGAAAATATTTCTCTGGTAAATTGTATTTCTATACAAAGCAGTATTGTATTTTCATAATACATAATTATTGTACTTTATATACATCTCAGTCTATATTGTGTACTTGTAAATATACTCAGAGGTTTAAGTATATTTTCAGTCAACATTTCTTTATATTGCATTTATTTTAACTGTGTATATTGAATAAGAGTTAGTAGATCATGAGTTGAACAAAGTCAAGGTAAGTATTCATTCTTACTCCCTTTCAAGGCTAAGTTTTGTTTAGCTTCCCTACTCGCATACTCGTACATTTAATGTATTGATACCATTTGACCTGCATCATTTTATGATGCAGACGCACGAAACCAAGATCAGCACGCGATTGTTCGTTGATCTAGATTGAGCTCAAGAGTCAGTGGTGAGCCTCATTGAATTCCGAAGGACATCCATTTCATTGGTGTAGTATTTTAGTTTTAGGATGTTGTTGGTTCTGTCCCAACATCTCGCTTCATTTAGTTTAGAAGCTTCATAAACACTAGTATTTCAGTTGAGAGTTTATTGTTGCTTGTTGAGACTTGACTGCCATCATGGCCAGATACTGTAAGAATTACTTTCTTTTAAAAATGTCTTATTTCTTATTTAATTTGAGTTTAGTTTTCCACTGAGTTAAGTAAGCCAGGCCAAGGGTTTGCATGAGGGCCAGTAATGGTCTTCAAGTGTCGGTCACGTCCAGGGTGTAGGCTCGGGCATAACAAACTTGGTATAAGAAAACATATTTCAAGAGTCCTAGTGAGTCTATGAAGTCGTTTCTGTAAAGTCTTAGTCATCGGTGTGAAGCGCGCCACATCTTTGATTAGGAGGCTACAAATTTAGGAATGTTCCACTTCTTTCATATTCTTTTCCTGCGTAGAGTATATCTCTAATAATCTCTCTCTAATTTGTGCTTATGCATAATTTCATATCATCATGCCTCCACAAAGTGCAGCCAGAGGTCGGCCAGCACGGAAAAATATTGATGAACAAGTGGTCCCTAATGCACCGGATGTGCAACCCCAAGGAGAGGTCACAAATGTCAAATTCCGAGAAGCTATCCGAATGTTAACTCAAGTTGTAACCAACCAGGAGAGGAACTCGACAAGATAGGATTGATATGTCGAGAGTTCGTGAGTTTTTGAGAATGAACCCTCTTAGTTTCACTGGATCAATCCCTATTGAGGATCCAGAGAACTTTGTGGAGGAGTTAAAGAAGGTGTTTGAGGTTATGCATGTGGTAGATGTTGAAAGGGTTGAATTGGATGCATATCGACTAAAGGGTGTGGCTAGAACCTAGTTTTATCAATGGAAGGATAGTAGAGCTGAGGATGCACCACGTCCAAGTTGGGCTTGCCTCGAAGAAGCCTTCTTGGGGAGGTGTTTTCCTCGCGAATTGAAGGAATCCAGGGTGAGGGAGTTCCTTACTCTGAAACAGGAATCTATGACTGTACATGAGTACGAGATGTCACCCAACTATCTCGGTATGCTCTGGAGATGGTAAAAGACATGAGGAGTAGAATGAGTTTGCTTGTTGCAGGGTGGGGTCTCACTTCTAGTAAGGAAGGTAGGTATTCCATGTTGATAGGTGACATGGACATATCCAGGCTGATGGTATATGTTCAACAAGTTAAAGAAGAGAAGATGAAGGATAGAGAAGAGTACTGAAACAAGAAGCACAAGTCTGGGAATGAGTCTGGCCAACAGAAAGGTGGTTTAAGCTGACCATAATTCAAGAAAACAAAGGGGCATGAATCATCATCTGCTAGTGTACATGCACCCTGAAACCGAAGTGAGTATAGTGCCCATAATTCGCAGCACTTCAATGCTTAGGTCGGCTCAGTCTCAAGGTAGTGTGGATCAAGGAGGTACTAAGTCTTTTGCCTATGCCAAGTGTGGTAGGAATCACTCTAGCATCTGTTGTGAAGGCTTCACGGGTTTTTTCAAGTGTGGTCAAGAGGGTAACTTCATGCAAAAAAGTGCCCCAAGGACAAGCAAGGCAGTGGAAATACGGGCAATAGAACTCAATCTTCATCGGTTTCTCCACCATACAAGGCTGCACCTATGGGAGTTGCTTCTGGTACAAGCGGAGGAACAAACCGCTTATATGCTCTTAATAATCTCCATGAACAAGAGAATTCGCTAGATGTTGTCACTGGTATGATTCGAGTCTTTGACTTTACTGCTTATGCATTACTAGACAAGGAGCTAGTTTATCTTTTGTAATTCCTTATGTTGCTATGAACTTTGAGATTTCTCCTCAACAACTTAGCGAACCATTTAGTGTAACCAACACTGTTGGTGAATCCATTCTAGCAGAAAGGGTTTATCGTGATTTTCCTTTTTTCGTCATTCACAAGAGTACCATGACTGATTTAATAATAGTTAGACATGGTAGATTTTTATGTATTCTAGGTATGGACTGGCTACATGCATGTTATGTATTAATAGAGTGCAGAACTTGATTTGTCAAGTTTCAGATTCCTAATGAGCTAGTCATAGAGTAAGGCTAGTAGTTTAGCAGTACCTAAGGGTCACTTCATTATGTACCTTAAGGTGAGGAAGTTAGTTTCTAAGGGGTGTATATATCACTTAGTCAGAGTTAATGACTCAAGTGTTGAGGTACCTTCCCTTCAGTCAGTCCCTATAGTCAGTGAGTTTCCTAAAGTCTTTCCCGATGATCTACCCGAAGTCCCTCCCAAAAGAGATATATAGTTCGGCATAGGTGTCGTCGCAGATTCTAATCATATATCTATTCTGCCATATAAAATGGCACTAGCAGAGTTAAAAGAGCTAAAAGAGCAATGGAAAGATCTGTTAGAAAAAGGCTTTATTTGACTGAGTATCTCACCTTGGTGCACTCTGGTCTTGTTTGTTAGGAAGAAGGATGGGTCCCTTAGGATGTGTATAGATAACTGTCAGTTGAATAAGGTGACCAATAAGAATATATATCCTCTTCTGAGGACAGATGACCTTTTTGATCAGCTTCAGGGTGCTTCTTAATATTTCAAGATTTACCTAATATCTGGCTACCATGAGTTGAGAGTAAGGGAATGTGATATTCCTAAGATAACTTTTAGAACAAGGTATGGGCATTATGAATTTTGGGTTATGCCCTTTGGTTTGACAAATGAACCTACAGCGTTGATGGATCTTATGAACAGAGTCTTCAAACCTTATTTTGATCTGTTTGTCATCGTCTTTATTGATGACATACTGATTTATTCAAGGAATGAAGAAGATCATGCTGGTCACCTAACAATTGTTCTTCAAACATTGAGAGACAAAGAATTGTATGCCAAGTTCTCCAAGTGTGAGTTTTGGCTTAAGTCTGTGGCATTCTTAGGCCACATTGTTTCTGGTGAAGGTATTAGAGTCGACACTCAGAAGATTGAGGCAGTTCAAAGTTTGCTTAGACACACATCTCCAACAGATATAAGGAGTTTCTTGGGTTTGGCTGGATACTATAGGAGATTTGTTAAAGGATTCTCATCTATCTCCTCTCCTTTGACCAAGCTAACTTAGAAGACAGTCAAGTTTCAATGGTATGAAGCTTATGAGAAAATCTTTCAGGAGTAGAAAGAAGAGTGACTACCGCTCCAATTTTGACCTTACAAGAGGGTACTCAATGCTTTCTGGTGTATTGTGATGCATCAAGAGTTGGCTTGAGCTGTGTATTAATGCAGAATGGCAAGGTTATAGCTTATGCTTCCAGGCAGTTGAAAGTTCATAAGAAGAATTATCCAACTCATGACTTAGAATTAGTTGCAGTAGTGTTTGCATTGAATTCAATATAGCGTCATTATTTATATAGTGTTCATGTGGATATATTTACTTATCACAAGAGCCTCCAATATGTGTTCACTCAGATTGAGATCAACCTGAGATAGAGAAGGTGGTTGGAATTACTCAAGGATTATGACATGAGTATTCTTTACCACCCAGGTAAGGCTAATGTGGTTGTTGATGCCTTAAAGCAGGTTGTCCACGGGAAGTAGTTCCCATGTTGAAGAAAAGAAGAGGGAGTTATACTAAGGATGTGCACAGACTTGCACGTTTACGAGTCTGACTTATGGATTCCACAAAAGGAGGCATAGTGATGACCAATGGGGCTGAGTCGTCCTTAGTGTTGGAGGTGAAAGAAAAGCAATACCAAGACCCTATCTTGCTTGATTTGAAGGCAAGTGTCCACAACCAAAGAGTATTGTCTTTTGAACAAGGGGCATATAATGTGCTGAAGTACCAAGGTAGATTATGTGTACCTAAGGTTGATGGACTCCAGGATAAGATCTTGGAGGAGGCTCATAGCTCCAGATATTCCATTCAGACAAGTTCCGCCAAGATGTACCAAAATTTGAGAGAGGTATATTGGTGGGAAGACATGAAGAAAGATATTGCTGAGTTTGTTGCCAAGTGTTCCAATTGTCAGCAAGTAAAAGTGGAACAACACAGACCTGGAGGTTTAGCTCAAGAACATCCGAAATGGACGTGGGAGATAATTAATATGGACTTCATCACAGGCTTTCCAAGATCATGAAAGCAACATGATTCTATTTGGATGATTGTCAATAGGATGACAAAGTCAGCCCATTTCTTGCCGATAAGGACTACTTATTTGGTTGAAGATTATGCAAAGTTGTATATTCATGAAGTAATAAGACTTCATAGGGTTCCGATCTCCATTATTTCAGATAGAGGTGCATAGTTTACTTGCACTATTCTAGAAATCCTTCCAGAAAGGATAGGGTTCCAAGGTGAATTGGAGCACTACTTTTCATCCTCGAACAGATGGACAAGTAGAACGTACTATGTAGACCTTAGAATATATGTTAAGAGCATCGGTGATCCACTTCAAGGGAAATTGAGATGATCAAATACCTCTCATTGAGTTCTCTTACAACAATAGTTATCATTTGAGCATCCAAATAGCTCCATATGAAGCTCTTTATGGGAGAAGTTACAAATCTCCTATTGGATAGTTCGAAATTGGTGAAGCAGGGTTGATAGGACCTGATTTAGTTCACCAAGCTATGAAGAAGGTCAAAGTGATTCAAGAAAGGTTGAATATGATACAAATCCGCCAAAAGTCCTAAACAGGTGTTAGGAGGAAACCATTAGAATTTGAGGTAGATGAATGGGTGTATCTGAAGGTTTCACCTATGAAGGGAGTTATGAGGTTTGGTAAGAAGGTAAAACTTAGTCCGCGGTATATTTGACCTTATATAATCTCCAAGAGAGTCGGAAATGTTGCTTATGAATTGAAGATACCCCAAGAGTTAGATGTGATTCATCCGGTATTCCATATTTATATGTTACAGATGTGCTTAGGTGATCCTTCATTGATAGTACTGACAGAGAATGTTGGGATTAAGAATAACCAATCCTATGAATAAATTCATGTACAGATTTTGGATCGTCAAGTTAGCAAGTTGAGGACAAAGAAAGTTGTTTAAGTCAAGGTCCTTTGGAGGAACCAATTCGTTAAAGAAGCGACTTAGAAGCTGAGAAGGATAGGAAGAAGAGTTATCCACATCGCTTTGAATCCAGAGAGAATGCAGATCAAGGTACTTAACTCTCTTCTTAGCACTTATTAAGGTTGTGTATAAGCATATTATTACTTGCTTTTGTTTGTGAGTGCTGAAAAGATGTTACTACCCTTAACTTTCTGATAGAATCCTTATTCGAGGAATAATGTTCCCAAGCGAGAGATATTGTAACAACTCGTATCTATAATTAACTGAGTTTAAGCTAAGAAAAAAGAAGAATAATCAGATTTGGAAATAAGTAAGTAAGGAAATCTGGAAAATTTCCAGATTTAAAAAGTGAGATTTTGGTCATTTTCAAGTGATCATAACTTCCATTTCAAGAGGATTTTGAGTGATTTATTTATATGGATGGAAATCTCGTCAGAAGATCTTTCCAACAATGCTAAGTTTGTGAAATTTTGAGGTCATATGAGGAAGATATGACTTTCGGAAGTTGGATTATTGGGCAGAGCAAATCCCGAATCCAAATTTGTTAAAGGCGTTTTGGTCTTTTCCTAAATCAATTATTAATATCATTTTAAGGGTAATAGTTGGGGTATAAGCTTATCCCAATCATTTCTCACAATTATAAAATAAGATAGGGCTTTGAAAGAGAGGAGAAAAGAGGAGAAGGGTGATGAAGACGCAAAAACGCCAAGAATTTATTGCATGGATTTCGTCCGGGGGTGATCCCATTGAGGTATGTGGGATTATTTGTGTTGGTTTACTTCACCCACGCATCAATTTGTTTTAGTTTAGGGAAATTGAGGATCTATTTCATGTTAAGAGTTTAGTTCTTGAAAGAATGTTTTATTTCTTGTTGATTGGATTGTTGGTTATCATTCTTGTTTAGATACTTGTTATTTAGAGCTATTTTGAGTTGAATTTAGTAATTACTGATAGTACAATGGTCTCAATCATTTAGTGAAATATATAGGAAGTTTTGGAGAGCCAATATATTTTTAAGAGGAGAATTGAGCACCGATATAGGGGAGATTTCAGATAACTCACAACTCTCATAAACCATGTTAGCCACTGTGGGTAAAAAAGGTCATACTTTTTATATGATTCCTTTTCACAATTTATTAGTGGATCTATTAGGTAGTTCAGGTCTTATACCTTTGGTTCGGTATAGGATGCGCTGGCAGCGTGCGGTAGACCGTTGTATCATCACCGTAGATCTTAAATGATGGTTGTCGGTTAGAGAATCTCCCTCAGGTAAATTGTATTTTTATACACAACAGTATTGTATTTTCATAATACATCAGTTTTGTATTCTATATATATCTCAGATATTTGTTGCGCACTTGTATATATATACTTAGAGGTTTAAGCATGTTTTCGTCAGCATTTCTTTAGATTAAATTTATTTTAATTGCATATATTGAATAAGAGTTAATAGATGATGAGTTGAACATGTCACTCCCGTGTTTACCCCCTAGATGTAACTAGTGTCGTCGTCCTTTTTAAGGACTAAGAGTAGCCTCTTAGTCTCATGTCATTACATTCATAGGCTTAAAACTGCAGAAAAATTTATAACATCCATTATAACTACTTGGAGGTTTACATAGACCTCTACATACACATAATATACAATTGTATCGAGTATACATAGACCATTCGTATAGGAAGGTTACATACCCTTCTACTTTTATTGCACATATACATATATAAGATAGAAAAATAGTCACAAAGATTGTCTCATCTCATACCATCTACACGTCACAATATGGGCAGATCCCTTACATCAATCAAACAAGACCACATATAAGTCATACAAAAGTATAGTACTCAATTGAAAAAGAAAGAAATGAAAGTGTCTTTAAGCTCATAACAAGTCCGTATGCTAGATAATGGCATTGCCCTCAGAAGCTGAGGACCTACCCTTCTTGGATGAAATGAAGAATCCAAGCCTTCAACAATGTCTCCTTCCAAACTCTTCAATGAATGGAACCTAAAATATTTGGGAAAAGGGAAGAAAATGGGGTTAGTACTCCACATATACTAAGTATGAGACTTTATGGACATATACAAGCAAAACATGCTAAAAAGGGACTTTTAGTCAAAACATGACATTTTAACCTTTTCAGAACCTAATTCAAAGACAAGCACGTCATATCAATCAACCAAACATGCTTATAAACTCAACAAGTAATACGTATTCCAGTATACTTGAAATCATAATTTACTATAACCCTATCATTAAGGAATAACAGCACAAGGATGAATAAGAGTCAATCATATCATAATAAGCAAGACAACTACACATGAATCTTTATTAAGTCAACAAGTGCAATGATGAAGCAAAGCCTCATAACCTTGCTCAACCAAGTCGACTTAACAAGAAAACATAACCAATGTCCAACTTAACAATATACTCCAACTACATATATCAAGAGGATAATCATCATCATATATAGACATTTACATTGTAGCATCAACATATAATCATCATATACATCATTATCATATGCATACATAATATCAACATCCTAAAATTCCATCAACGTCAAATAGTGCAAGGCATATGTAGAGTCCCACACCCCTACCAAGGCTAAGTTAAACCTCTCAAGTCACCTTAGTTAGCTTATGCTTCATTAATTTTTTTTTACTTTGGGAACACTTAGCTTAACCGACATAGACTACATGATCTATGTGTGGAGTCCACTATTGTAAAATCTTACACTGATGGAAGGTGGTCTACCGGCCAAAGTAGTTACAAACACAAGCGTAGCTTTCTAGGTGGATCCACTAGCTAGTTTTCCTTTGGGGGCAACATAGTTCAAGAACTAAAAGATAGTATATTCCCTATCGATACCACCTTATAATTGGGGCCTCCTCTCATGGGAATCCTTTGGATGAGTATTTCTTCGATGGGAAGTCAACATCTCATATAGAACTACAGGGCGAATCTTCCTTTGTGGAAAGTCATCACCTCCAATTGTAAAGTTCAATCAGTACTAAGCTGTCCCTTTATTGATTATTCCTTTAATTAACAATCATAGCTTAGTTTAGTTCATAGGGTCTATCCCTTGTATAATCACCATCATCAATAACTCAATAAAAATTGCATGAATATAGTCCTTTCATCAAAATTCATATAAGTCAGGTTAACACATTACATAGCATTTCATAATAAGGCACATTGGTATACATCACCACCTTATAATATTTACATCCTAATCAACCTACAACCATAATCAAGACATTTAAATTCAATCCTCATACCATCATACCAATCCTAATACAAGTCATACTCCAACATAATATCATGACTTAACCACAATTAATCACAATTGGAAGTAAAGATGGAGATTCTAAGACTTACCAAGTCTGCCTCATAATTCATCATCAAGGTCTTAAACATCAACCCATAACTCAACCCAACTAAGAGTCGAAATAGAATCAACTTGAATTCGGGACCGCTATTCGAAATCTTAGTGAAACACTGGATTTCTTATCTCATGTCTGCTTTTCGTGAAAAAATATAAATATCACCACACAATGATAAACAATAAGATAACAAGGCCAATTGTATCTCTATAACACAATTAAACACTAGATCATAGCTTAAGACAAGATACAAAGGCTAATTTCACAATATACTTCATAACCTAAATCACATCTCAATAAATAGCATTATAGGCCTATAATTCATCTTAATTTATTCATAATAAGACCATAGGATAATAATATATTCAATAACCAAAACAATGAATGATCAAATTACAAAATATGTCAATTAAGACCAAACCATCAACAATCACCATAAACAAGTTAAAATTCATGTTAATCTATTACATATGAACTAAGAAATCATAAACAACTTAATACATAAATTCAATTTCGTAAATGGATGAAATTCATAAGAAATCTCAACTTTTGAAATCTATTTTGAAGGAACCTTTTGAGAAAAGAGTGTCAAAGGTGAATTAGATCCCATACCTTAACGTTTGATAACAATTTGATGGTTAATTTGCCCCTTTCCAGCCCCAAGCACTTCTCCTTGCTAGTCTTCAATGGTGAGTTCAAGTAGACAGAGAAAGAAGAGAGAAGGAAGAGAGTTTGTGTTTTAGAGTTCTTATTAGTTTAATTGGGGTTGGGGCTTTTATATGGTTTTTAAGTTAGTTAATTTTTCTCCCCTTAATACCTAAATAACCCCTAAACTACCTAATTAATTAAATGAATTAATATAAAAATGTGCAGAAAACTCACCCTTCACAGATGGAACCCTGTCGACGGGACGTCTGTGAACCTACGGACCCTCACCCCTCCGTCGTGCACTTCGTCGATGAGTTCTGAGACTGTACAGGTGGAGGCCTTCATCAACTTGGATAATTACGGGACGAGCTTACATCAATATCCCGTCATTCCACACACGGACCGTAGGTGGTCCTGTCGATGCTCACTATCCAGGCAGTGTTTCTTTATATGCAAGGGTCCTCCTCAAGGGCCCTTGGTTGGTCCGATCTTTCTATCAAAGGTGATTCTAAATCTCACTTGAGTGAGTTGTGAAGCGACCGCCCATACAATCTGTTACACACACACTTAAGATATCCTATAGACTACCTAAGATAGAATCATTCTTAGTTAGCACAACAACACATAGATAATATGGCATTCTCCTTCCAAAGGCTATCAAAAGACATACTTAAGTAAATCAAGAAGATAACGTCCATGATTGATCTCTTCAAGATTACCTAAATAATCTTTAAGACTACCTAATGCATAGATCATGTTAACATAGTCTACATCTTCCCTAACTAGACAACTCTTAATTACTATAGATAAGTACTTATTAATTGAACATTCTTTCTTAACTTAATTCATTATATTCATTAGTTCATTTAAGAATCATTCATCACATAAAGACATTTAAGTAATGATTTTATACAAGACCTAGGGTCTCTAACTAACATATTCAAAGCCTATTGGTCAATGTCTAGATAGCGTCCCATACCACCACCTAAACATCATAGAACTTCTCTAATGCTACTAAGTATCCCATATGATAAAAAAAAAGACAACAACTTACATAGACCATGATAGATAGACATGGAATCTGGAGTTCTAACCTACTCCGATGAGGGTGTTCTACTTGCCAAGGGTAGAACTAGGACACATCCCTTGTAGGCACATGGGTAAGGAATATGAAGGGATATTACACACTATAGTCTCATTCTCAAATAGAGATACATTGTACTCTATTATCCTTCTCAAGTAGAGCTACTTCCCATGACATGATCACTCGGTGCTACCTTTGTTCTCATAGAGAATTGACATTAAAGGATCACATGAAGAGGTTCCTTATCTAGTTCATAACCCAATCACATTCACCCTACCAAAGAGGTCTACTAGGGTTTCCTTTCAATGGAGACTAAGATCATCCTCAATTTTCTAAGGATGATATGATGTCATTCCAGCCAATCAACCCTAAGTCCATCATCCTTTACATGAAGGATGCCATTACGGCTCTTCAACTTCAAATTCATAACATAACCTTTTCCATGTACATGACCTTCTGAACATTATCTAAGGTCTCACATATCGTTCATTCATACATAAAAAGGGTGCACTAAGCCTACCTAGTAAAGATATATCGTATTCACATATCATCCATACATGTATCAAGTAAGGTACACAAGTCTACCAAACCAAGACACAAGATTCTTTACCTCAACCATATAGCATATCATTCTTTGAATCACTTAGGAATGACCCTTACATATTTATGTCATCTTATAAATTACCATATCATCATTAATATAACAATCATAACTCATATAGTCAAGTAGTAAAAATCATGCATCAACATCTAAGACTACACATATAAGCACATAGTCATAGTCTACATGATCTCTTAATAAACATAGAAGAACACATACTTTCACATTACTTCACATGTAGATAGATATGCTCATACTTCAGATAAATAAACTATACAAATCATCAAAATACTTCAAGTAGTTGCCGACAAGGCCATGATCATCATATAACATAAAGCAACACCAACAAGGCCACATCAATTGCAAGTAAAGAACATAACACCGCCACCATAAGTGGATCGTACCAATAAAAACATAATTGAAGTCTAATTAACATAAAATAAAGGTAATTAGGGCAGTATGCCACCACTCCATCCTCAACACTTTAATCCAATGCTAAACCATCCAATTCAATATCATAAGGCCCTTACCCATGGCCATGAACATCAATTATATATAAAAACTATGATACTCAATGAAACTAGGTCAATTCAATATAGATTAATCAATCTAAGAAAACCTAGATATCAATTCAATACAATTATTACATTAATCAATAGCCCATAAAAAACTACACTAGAATTCATAAGTATTAAGTCAAAATCACTTAACCGATAAAGTAGTCAAAAACTAGGGTTCATCAATTGCATGGATTCATAGGTTAATTGAGTTATAATCTTCAGATTTACAACCATTCAATCAATATTCAATGCTTTAAAGCTTGATGCAAGAATCCATTCATCTTTGAAAACTTTGGAAAACATCATTCAAAGTTGGGCTCCTTGATGAATAGAGTTTTGAGGATAAAAAATCATACCTAAATAAATCTAATACTCCAATTTGATGAAGAATCTCCACTCAATTCTTCAATCCAATCCCTTCCTTGAGTTTTGACTACAATGGAATTCTAGAGAATTTCTAAGGGATTTTGGGTTTTGATTTTTGGAGAATGAAATCTTCCAAGTGTTTTGGCTTATAAACATGTTTAAAATACCTATAAGACCCTTAAGTAACCGACCTTTATCTAATTTGTACGTGGGGTCAATTTACCTATTCACCCCTAACTTAACAGTGGCCTGCACAGGAAAACAGTCATCACAAATGGATGCCCATCGATGGGGTGTCAGTCCATCAACAGACTGTCCTGTCCTCCATTAATAGGTTCAGAGACTTGAACATGGGAGCTTAGGTCTATAGTATAAGTACCAAACTACTCCCTCCACCTACGGGGCGTCAACAAGGCCACTGGCCATCTTTTGCAAACCGTAGGTAGGATTGCCTTAGGCAGTTTTGGCCACCAACATGAATCTATCCGCAAGGACCCTTGGATGGTCCTTGGGGATACTTTTCCTGACGTTTCTAACCCAAATATATCCGTATACAATTTTAGGACCTCTCATATGAATTTTATCCAAAATGAACACGTAAAACTCAACAAAACATTCATAGACACACAAGGTCATTTCAAGGCAAACCTTTCGAACGTCATGGACGTTCTTGGATATTTGACCTCCAAACTTCACGAAACGTGACACACTGCCTATATATACTATAATAACTCATATAATTACCTCATTAACTCATGAAACACACATATATGCACATAACAACATATGAGGCACATAGATGACGTAGTCGTCAAATGTTTTAGTCGTCCCTTGAGGTTTCACTTCCAAATAACCTAAAACTCTAAACACTGCCTCAATACCACATTATAGATAATTTTTGGACCTTATACCATCAACACATTAATGTTTGACTCTAGATTCACCTAAGTCATTTTAGGGGTGTTATACTAACCTTGCCAGAGTATAGGACCTGGACTGTCTAATGGATCCACTTGTAAACTATGAAGAGGGTTCATCTAAAGAGTACGACACTTTTATACCTATGATGGATACATGGTTAATATGGAGACTTGATCTAATCTAAACTCTCATCCCCACATCGATGCTCAAAACTACTCCCAAAATGTATACTCCTTTTGTGTTTTTAAAAACATATTGATTCAGTGATTTGAGATTAGTGCTCAAAACTTATATTTTTAAAAATCTCTCTTGGAAATCATAGTGTCCTCTATCTTCTATTAAAAGTAGACATAGGCTCTGTAGAAGTCTAGTTTCCTTTCTTTTTCAAATGTTTGAAAACATTTTAGTTTAAGATCTGAGCGACTACTTAGTTCCCTTATAACTCTTGAGAAATGAACTCAACTTTATGCTCTTTGCATACTAGAAACTTAACTCTTAGGGAATACTTAGTTCCCTTATAGCATTTGAGAATTTAACTCAACTCTTTACTTGAACCTTAAAACAAAGTTAAAACGTTTGTTTTAGACTCTTGAATGCTTTAGGAACTTACTTTTTTACTTGCTTCTTAACTGTTAAACTTAACTCTTAACTTCTTTGACCTTGATCTTAAATTATCTTGAATCAGATGATGGATTCAAGGATCATGATCTCATTTTTGTGGATGATTTCATGATGTTTAGATGTACTCTAGATTGTTGGAATCATCTAGGAATGAAAGGTACATCACTTAGGAACTAGTACGAAAAGATAGGGAATGAACGGGGTCTCCAGGGGGTCTGGGAGCTATGAGAGGCGCGGGGAGCCAGGGCCTATCAGACAAACCTGGTCTGGGGTGCTATAAGAGGTGCAGCACGCCAGGGCCTTTTAAACAGAGCCTGCCCTGTGGGACTCTAGCAGGTGCGGTACCCCAAGGGCTACCTGACAAGACCTCTAACATTTCTTCTCTGTTTTTCATCTTTAAACCTCCTAAACTTCCATGGATATCACCTCAAACACTTAGGATCCCTAAATACCTCATTTCCCAATACATTAGACCCTGAAACATGAAACAAGCCAACAAGATATCAATTATAGTTCAACCAACAAGAACTTCACAACTTTTCATCAAGAAATTCAAGATTTTCAATCAAATAAACTTTAATTTGCTGTGTTGAATTAAATTAGGGTGTGGGTTAAAAAACCCAACACCAAATGATCTCACATACCTTGATAGGGATCACCCCTGATGAAATCCATGCAATGATCTTGGCGTTTCTTGGACAATTTTTATCTTCCTCTTCTTTTCTCTTTTCTTCCAAGCCTTAAGCGTTCTTAATTTTTTTTAATACTGATGGCATTTGTCTTTACCTATAAATATCCCATAAATAGAATTAGGCAAATACTACGGTGAAAAGCCAATTTTACCCTTACTAAAATCTGGATTGGACTTTCCTCAGTCCAATAGACCAACTTCCAAAAGGCATATCTACCTCATACGACATCAGATTTGTGTGAACTAGGTGGAGTTGGAAAGATCTTACCAAGGGCTTTCCAATCATATAAGGAACTAATCCTAACTTTTCCTGAGCTAGAAGTTATGGCTGTTTGAAAATGTCCAAAACTAACTTTTGAAAGCTAGAAATTTTCCAGATTTCTCTACTTATTTTTAAAAATGATAATTCTTTGTTCCTTAGCTTATTCTTAGTTAACTCAAGTTACGAGACATTACAATATCTCCCCCTTGGTAACATTCATCCTCGAATGGGAATTCTTTCACTATGCTAAGGGCGAAAACATCATTCAGCACTCAACTAATAAAAGCAAGTAATAACATGTTTATACATAGATTTATGAAGAACTAAGAAGAGAATTTAGTACCTTGATCTGCATTCTCTCCGGATTCAAAAAGATGTGGATATATCTTCTTCATATCCTCCTCAGCTTCCCAAGTCGCTTCTTTAACGAATTGGTTTCTCCAAAGGACCTTGACTGAAGAAAATTCCTTTGTCATCAACTTGAAAACTTGACGATCTGAAATCTGAACTAAAATTTCTTCGTAGGATAGGTTATACTTAATCCCAACATTCTCTGTTGGTATTATAAATGAAGGATCACCCACGCACTTCTTCAACATAGAAATATGGAATACCGGATGGACCACCGCTAACTCTTACGTAGCTCCAACTCATAAGCCACATTACCCTTCTTACCAAACCTCATAACACATTTTATGGGTGAAACCTTAAAATACACCTAATCGTCCACCTCAAACTCTAATGTTCTTCTCCTAACATCTATGTAGGACTTTTGGGGAATTTGTGTTATCTGCAATATTTATTGGATCACTTTCACCTAGTCCATATCTTGGTGAACTAGATTTGGTCATATCAACCCTGCTTCACCAACGTAAAACCACCCAATAGGAGATCTAATTCTTCTCCCATAAAGAGCTTCATATGGAGCCATTTGGAAGCTCGAATGGTAACTGTTGTTATAAGCGAAATCACTGAGAGGTATATGATCATCCCAATTTCCATTAAAGTATATCACACAAGCTCTCAACATATTTTCTAAGGTCTGGATAGTACGCTCTGCTTGTCCATCTGTCTGAGGATGAAAAGCAGTACTCAAATTCACCTTTGAACCCAAACCTTTCTGGAAAGATTTCCATAATTGTACAGTAAATTGTGAACCTCTATATGAAATAATGGAGACTAGAACTCCATGAAGTCTTAAAACTTATTGAATTAATAACTTAGCATAATCCTCGACCTAATATGTAGTCTTTGATGGCAAGAAATGGGCTGACATTATAATTTTGTCGAAAATCACCCAAATAGAATTATGTTTCCTTCAAGATCTTAACAATCATGTGATGAAGTCCATGTTAATCATCTCCCACTTCCATTTTAGAAGTTCTATATTCTGAGATAAACCTCCAGATCTTTGGTGTTTTACTTTCACTTGCTAGAAATTTGAGCAGTCGGCAACAAACTGGGCAATATCTTTATTCATGCCTTTCCACCAATATACATCTTACGAGTTGCAGTACATCTTGGTGGAACCCGGATAAATGGAATACCTGTACCTATGAGCCTCTTTCAGGATCCTCTTTTCGAGTCCATCCACCTTAGGTACACATAATCTGCCTTGGTATTTCAACTCATCATCTCCCCCTTGTTCAAAAGTCAATACTCTTTGCTTATGGACACTTGCCTTCAAATCAAGCAAAATAGGGTCTTTGTCTTGCTTCTATTTCACCTATGACACTAATGATGATTCATCCCCATTGGTCACCACTATGACTCCTTTTGTAAAATCCATAAGTATGACTCCGTACGTGCAAGTTTGTGCAAATATTTAGCTAACTCTCTCTTCCCTTCTTTGTCATGGAAAGTACTTCCCATGGACATCCTGCTTAAAGCATCACCGACCACATTAGGCTTACCTTGGTGGTAAAGAGTACTTATGTCATAATTCTTGAGTAATTCCAACCACCTTCTCTGTCTGAGGTTGAGTTCTTTCTGAATGAACACTTATTGGAGGCTCTTGTGAACAATGAATATATCAACATGAACACAATACAAGTAGTGACGCATATCTTCAAAGCAAACACCACTGTGGCCAATTCTAAGTCACGGGTTGGATAATTATTATCTTGAAACTTCAAATTTCTGGGGGCATAGGCTATAACCTTTCCATTTTGCATCAACACACAACCAAAGCCAACTCTTGATGCATCACAATACACTACAAAGCCTTGAGTAACCTCTGGTAATGTCAAATTCGGAGCGGTAGTCAATCTCTTTTTCAATTTTTGAAAGCCCAAGAAACTCCTTATATTTGTTGGAGATGTGGGTCTAGGAAAACTCTGAACTGCCTCAATCTTCTGAATGTCAACTCTAATCCCTTCACCAGAAATAGTGTGGCGTAAGAATGCCGTAGACTTTAGCCAAAACTCACAATTGGAGAACTTGGCATATAGTTCTTTATCTCTCAAAGTCTGAAGAACAATCCTAAGGTGACTAGCATGATCTTCTTCACTCCTTGAATAAATCATTGTGTCATCAATGAAATTGATGACAAACAAATCTAAAATAAGGTTTAAAGACTTTGTTCATAAGATCCATGAACATTACTGGTGCCTTTGTCAAGCCAAAGGACATAACCAAAAATTCATAATGTACATACCTTGTTGTAAAAGTTGTGTCACAACCGGAATCTAGACCCCAGACGAGACCGACGTCGTTGACCTCTAAGAGGTCGCAAACAAGCCTACTTACATCATTCTTACTTTACGTAGGTTAATTTTAGTGGAAAATTTTTAATTTTTGAATACCAACTAAACATTCGTAATATTTCGTAATCATTCATCATCAACCATCTAACATTTAAGAGATAAGCAACTGAAAGAAATAATTCATTAAGTATTAATTGTATATCGGCCAAAATAGCCCCTATACAAAGTCTGAACCAAAACAGGAAAGAAATGCTAGTGGAACATGCTCCACCAACTCAACTCTAAAACTACGCTAGAATGTAAAACAGTAGCATCCTCGAAAGAATGAGGACCTACCAAACTCCGGATGAATGTTGACGTCTGGACAGCTGCAACAACGAACCTGTAGCTCTACCGTCCACCTGTGCATGCACCTAAAAGTATATGTTTGTATGGAATTAGTACACACTTGTACTAAGTATGGGTATATGCAAGCACACACCAGGGACATGCATGAGGAAGAAGAGCTCTTTCCTAACAACATGATGTTTGGAAGTCAAGTCAGTGGACTTGCTAAATTGAAATTGGGAAAGTTATGCTATGAGAGTGACATGCATCATTATAATCATCGTATGGCACACAACACATAACATCTTTATATAGCACATAACATATAACACATAGTTTCTTTCATATTATTCATTCATATACCATGAGACCTTATTATCATAGAATTAACCTTAAGACTTTCCAAAATGAGGGCTCAACATATGGGACCTCAACTAGGGAGCCTTCTTTAGCAAACATAGAGTTTGCTTCATTCCTTCATACATATTTCATTTCAATTCATTCATAGGTCAGTGCGAACACCAGCTATACCTAGGATGTAGTTTAAGAATTTCATCGGGTTTGCTGTGCAATGATCAGGAATAACCTAATGTCATTACCTGAATTTAGCTAACCTCTTGATTATCCTATCCTAACACCTTCGGTATCATTCATTTCTTTATATGATTCATTTGAGGCTGGCCTCATTCATTCATTGGGAACTTTAACTTTAACCGACATAGATCACGTGAGCATCATGAAATCCAGTGTCTCCCCCACACCAAAAAGAGGTGGAATCACCGGCCAAAGTGATTCAATAACATGCTAGCGTATATGGGAATTTAACCCCGCCAGATCCCTATAGTGGCAATATAGGTTCAAAGAGTAGGATATGTATGGAGACCCATACCCGGCAAGCCGGACAGTCTCATCTCATGAGAGTTACGTGAACCTCCGCCCTTCCCGAAAGAAGGCATCACCACTCATAGCTAGCCTATCGGTGCTCAGTATAAAGTTCCATTACATTCAACTCATACATCATGGAAGTTTGCTTCTAGTATGAGGACATCATAGCTCAATAGATGATTTCTCATCTCATCATTAGTATTAAGTGTTTTAAACTCAATATTTTCATTAGAGTGTTCATAGAGACTAATCTCTTCATTATCTTACACTCTCATTGGTGAGTACGTATTGGTAACATTTACTTAGGCTCATTTGATATTACTCTCATCATATACATTAGCCTCACATCATGATTGTCACCACATTCTTCATTATTAGCACCTTTATTTTTCATAGTTACTCACCTCTTTTTTTGTGAGTGTTCATTTCTTCGTTTCATAGTTCATCTCATCATATGCCAATGCACTTGGCCATTTAACGTATCTTACATTCGTACTTAACCCTCATAAGAGTCATTATTTCATTACGTACATCTTAGGTTCACTTAACTTTTGAACGTATGTTAGACTTATGTGTCTATACATACAAGCCATGGGGCTTCATTCATAGTTCGTTAAGTGATTCTTCCTTTCCTAAGATTATGTATTACAAGACTTATGTATCTTGTATATATACCAAGATCTTGATTTTTGATCAAAGTAGATGACATTATTCTTGAATATTTTACTCACGTATGACTTATGTATCAATACGGAGGTTTGGGCACGGAAACTCCACTCTTGAATCATTTGGATATCATTTATATTTTTCATTGACTTTATTTCTAATATTCATAACATTAGAACTCTAAATTAAATCTCAACATTTTCATAAAATATTAAATTTTCTATTTTAATTAGAATTCTAAATTAAATCTCCATATTTACATGAAAGAATTAATTTTCTATTTTAATTAGAATTCTAAATTAAATCTCAATGTTTACATAAAAGAATTAGATTTCTATTTTAATTAGAATTCTAAATTAAATATCCATATTTACATGAAAGAATTAATTTTCTATTTTAATTAGAATTCTAATTTAAATCTCAATATTTACATAAAGGGATAAATTTTCTATTTTAATTTTACTACTGATTAACTGAAGGGTTGGCGGTTCGAGCCCCTACAACCACTTAACTTTTTAATTTAATTAAGTTCACTACAATGGGGAGGTTGTGGGTTCGAACCCCCACAGCCTCCCTTATTTTTGTTTTAATTTCGCTTGGGGGGGGGGGGGGGGCTGTGAGATGGTGGGTTCGAACCCTCACAGCCCCTCTATTCTTCATTTTTTTATTTTTTTTTTAAAACCCTTCCCTTCGCGTAATGGGAGGTCGTGGGCTCGAATCCCACGCCTCTCCTTTAATTCTTTTCTTTTCGCGAGGGAGGAGCTGGTCGCGAGTTTGACCTCCCAGCCCCCCTTTATTTTTTTTCTCTTATTTCCTTGCAAAATCAATGGCTGGTCGCGAGTTCGATCCCCTCCAGCCCCATTTTCTTTTCCTTTTTTCTATGCAAGGCAGGGGCGAGGGTTCGATTCCCTCACCTAGCATCCCCTTTTATTTTTTTTTCTTTGCGAAATAGGGGTCGTGGGTTCAATCCCCTGCCCCCAGCCCCCTTTTTTTTTTCTTTTCTTTCTTTCTTCCAGTACCTGGTTTCGAATCCCCCAGCCCCCCTTTTTTCAGTTTCTTTCACAAGTGAAGTCTTGGGTTCGACTCCCATTGATCTCACTTAATTTATTTTATTTTTAAAACTCAGAATTTGACACTTTTGAAGGGTACAAAAGTCTGGAAATTTTTGTCCTTCTCCAACCATTTTTAGGTGCATTTTTTCACAAGTTTACATAGTTATAAGATGGTTATTCAATTCATAATACTTCATCATAATGCACATCACACTGTACACCCATTATACACATAAAATACACAATGAATACACAACTTATACACCCCAAAATAGTGACTAAAACACTGCCCTTTACACACCTATACATCAATTTTTGCGGTCATATTTTGATTATCATTATCATGATTTTCCGTACATAAACACATTCGTATTTAATTTAAACACATCATTCATGCAAAAATCTAGCCGCACAACATACCCATCCTACAAATTCGTTAGGGAGCTAAGGACAAGGACATACGAAGGGGAAACAACCTTTGTTTCAAGAGTTTAAGAAACGTTCGAAAGAATGTACTCTTGGAGAAAGAAATCCATGAGAGAAACTCATACCTTTATTGATGTTCAAACGAAGAATTCGCTACCCAGAACTCTCTCCAAAAATCAGTCCAAGTTACTTCAACGTCCACAGCACTCAACGAACAACTTCTCTTCGCCTTAATGTTTTTGGTTGCTTTGTTTTTCTTAAAATTTCAGGTGAGTTCTTCAAGCGTGAAGAACAGTTGATATTTGGCAGAATAACGTGAGAAAGATGGAGAACGTGAGAGAGAGAGTTAAGGAGCGTGAGAGAGAGAGAGAACTATTAGTATTAGGAGACTAATTCAAGAATTAGTCAAATAGATTTTAAAATAAATTAATACAAATCTGGTTTATTTTAATTAATACGCGAAAGGACCATTATGCCCTTAAATACCTATTTATTCTTATTTATTTAAATTTCTGGATCGTTACAAGTTGTCTTTTGGATATCACATTCACTTACTTTCAACTGATGATAGCCTAATCTAAAGTCAATCTTGGAAACATAAGAAGCATGAGTTGATCGAAGAGATCATCTATCCCTGGAAAATAATATTTATTCTTGATGTTCACCTTATTCAACTGACGTTTATCTATACACATCCTAAGGGATCCATCCTTCTTCCTAACAAACAAGATCGAAGCGCCCCAAGGTGAGACATTTGGTCGAATGAAGCCTTTATCTAACAAATCTTTCAATTATTCTTTTAACTCTGCTGGTGTCATTGTGTATGGAAGAATAGAGATAGGAAGAGCACCTGGGATGATGTATATGCCAAAGTCTATCTCTCTTTCAGGAGGGACTCCGGGTAGATCATCAGGAAAGACTTTTAGAAACTCACTTACTATTAGAACTGACTGAAAGGAAGGTACCTCGGATTTTGATTTATTAACTACGACTAAGTGATAGATACACCCCTTGGAAACTGACTTCCTTGATTTTGGGTACGAAATGAAAAGACCCTTAGGCACTACTGAACTACTACTACACTTTATAACTGGATCATAAGGAATTTGAAACTGGACAACTCGAGTTATGCAATATATTGATGCATAACATGCATGAAGCCAGTCCATACATAGAATGACATCAAATACCATGTATTACTTTATTAATTCAATCATGGTACTCTTGTGACTGACGAAAATAAGATATTCATGATAAATCTTTCTATTAGAATGAATTCACCAATATGTGTGGAAACAATGAATGGTTCGCTAAGTTGCTTAGGAGAAATCTCAAAGTTCATATCAACATAGGGAGTTACGAAATATAAACTCGCTCCAGGGTCTAACAATGCATAAATAGTAGAGTCAAAGACTCGAATCATACCACTGACAACATCTAGCAAATTCTCTTGTTCTTGGAGATTATTGAGAGCACATAAGCAGTTTGTTCCTCCACCAGTACTAGAAGTAGCTTCTTTAGGTGCAGCCCTGTCTAGTGGAGCAGCTGATGAAGACTAAGCTTTATTGCCCCCATTACCACTGCTTTGCTTGCTCTTTGAACATTCTCTCATGAAATTCCCGGTCTAACCGCACATGAAACAACCCGCGGAGCCTTCACGATAGATGCCATAGTGATTCCTACCGCACCTGGAATAGGAAAGCAACTTACTACCTCCTTGCGTCACACTACCCTGTGAATATAAAGACATAGCTCAGAAGGTCGAACAATGATACTCAACCCTGCTCTAGGTGCAGGTGCACTAGAAGATGATGGTGCATGACTCTTTGAATTCTAAAATTGTGGGCGACTTGAATCACCCTTTGATTGACCAGACTTATTCCCAGTCCTCACCTTTTTATTTTGATATTTCTCTCTGTCTGTCAAATTCTCATCTTAATTTTGATACACATAGACCATAAGCCTGGATATGTTCATGTCATTAATTAACATTGCATCCCTACATTCTTTGCTAAAAGAAATACCCAAAGCAGCAATAAAAAAAGCTCATTCTTCTCCTCATGTCCTTGACCATCTCCGGAGCATAGCGAGACAGTTGGGTGAACTTCAACCCATACTCATGAACACTCATGGAGTCCTTTTTCAAACTCAGGAATTCCTGTACCTTCGCTTCCTTCAGTTCTGAAGGAATGAACCTCCCAAGAGGCTTCATTTAAGCAATCCCATCTTGGATGTGGTGCATCCTCAACTCTGCCTTCCTTTCATTACACGCTCTTCAGTTGGTATGCAGCTAGTTTAACCCTCTCAACATCAACCACATGCGTTACCTCAAACACCTTCTTCAACTCTTCCACAAAGTCTTCCGGATCCTCAGTAGTGCTTAATCCGATGAAACTAGGAGCATTTATCCTCAAGATGCAAGCCCCTTCTTGTCGAGCTTCTCTTTGTTGCCCGACTTGATTTTTAACTACTTAATTTAGCATCCATATAGCTTCCCAAAATTCGGAGTTTGGTAACCTCTCCTTGGGGTTGCACATCTGGTGCATTTGGGACCTCTCGTTCCTAAACATTTCTTCAAGATGGTCGACCTCTGACTGATCATTGTTCAGGCATAATGAATCATTGAAAAATACTCGTAAGCACAAATTAGAGAGAGACATTAGAGATAAATTGTAATGCATAAAAATGAATATGAAAAGAAGTGAGATTTTCCTAAATGTCATAGCCTCCTAATCGTAGATGTGGTGCGCTTCATACAGATGACTAAAACGCTAGGAACACGTCTTCATAGACTCTCTAGGACTCTTGACATTGTGATCTGATACCAAGTTTGTCACCCCCTAAGACTACACTATGGACGTGGCCGGCACTCGAAGACCGTTGTTGTCCCCCAAGCGAACCCTTGGTATGTCTTACTTTACTCAATGGAAAACTAAACTCAACTTAATAAAGAAATAAAGCATGTTTAAAAGAAACTCTTCATAAATATTCTGGCCAAAATAGCATTTAAATCTCAACAAGTAAAATAGACTCCAAACAGAACTACTAAAATGTCTACTGAGACTCTAAACTGACTAACATAGATGTTGGGAAAGACCCCACAACATCCTAAAAACTAAACTAGTAAATAAAACAAAAAGGATGTCCTCCGAAATATAATGAGGCTCAACACTGACTCAGGAGATCAATGTGGATCAAAGAAGTGTTGCGTGTTGATCCTGGTTACCTGTGTCTGCATCATAAAATGATACAGGCCAACTAGAATTAGTACATTGGATGTACACGTATGTGAGTTGGAATGATAATCAACAACTTTAATATTGAAAACGAGTAAGAAGGACACTTACCTTGGCTCTACTTAACTCATGATCTGCTAACTCTTATTCAATATACGAAGTTTAAATGTAATTTCAATATAAAGAAATAATGACTAAAAACATGTTATAAACTCTAAATGTATACCGGTATACAAAATAATATTTGAGATGTATATGGAAATACAAATAATTGATGTATATGAAAATGCAATACTCCTATGGGAGCTTCTCTAACCGTCAACCATCAGTTAAGAGCTATAGTGATGATATTGTGTTACTCGGACACGCTTCCCGGCCATTCTTACCTTGCCAGAGTATAGGAATTGAACTTCCTAATGGATCCACTAGTAAACTATGAAGAGGGTTCATCTAAAAAGTATGAACCTTTTCTACTCTGGATGGCTACACGGTTTACATGGAGACTTGAGTTAATTTGAACTCTCATCCCCATATCGGTGTTCAATACTACTACCAAAATATATATATACTAGCTCTTGTATTTTTAAAACATACTGAATCAATGATTTGTGATTAGTGCTCAAAAGTTAGCTTTTTAAAAAGCTCTCTTGGATATAGTAGTTTCCTTTTTCTTCTATTAAAACTAGCCATAGGCTCTATGGAAGTCTAGCTTCCTTATTTTCTCAAAATTTTGAAAACATTTTTTACTAAGCTCTGATGGACTAATTAGTTCCCTTATAACTCTTGAGGAATGAACTCAACTTTATCCTCTTAGCATACTCAAAACATAACTCTTAGGGAATACTTAGTTCCTTTGTAGCATTTGAGAATTTAACTCAAATCTTTAATTGAATCTTAAAACAAAGTTAAAATGTTTGTATAAGACTCTTGAATGATTTAGGAACTTACTTTGACTTTCTTTTGAACTTAAACTTAACTCTTAACTTGTTTGACCCTAATCATAACTTCCTTTAAATTGGATTATGGATTCAAGGATCATGATCTCATGTTTATGGATGATTTCATGATGTTTAGATGTACTTTAGAGTGTTGGAATCAATTAGGAATGAAAATTACATTACCTAGGAACTAATACGAAAAGATGGAGAAAGAACGGGGTCTCTAGAGGGTCTTGGCGATCTGAAAGGCGCGGGCGTCAGGGCCTATCAGACAGAGCCTGCCCTGAGGGGTCTGGAAGGGGCAGCGTCCCAAGGGCTATCTGACGGGACCTTTGACTTTTCTTCTCTGTTTTTTATATCTAAACTTTCTAAACTTTTATGTATCCCACCCCAAAAAACATAGGATCCCTAAATACCTCATTACCCAATAGATTAGACCCAAAACAGTCCGTAAACATTAGTCAAACCTACTAGAGATCAACTCAATTCAACCAACAAGAACTTCACAACTTTTCATCAAGAACTCCAAGATTTTCATTAAAATAAACTCTAATTTGTTGTATTGAATCAAATTGGAATGTGAATGAAAGGATCCAACACCGAATGATCTCACATACCTCAATAGGTATCACCCCGACGAAATCCGCGCAACGATCTTGGTGTTTCTTGGACAATTTTTATCTTCCTCTTCTTTTCTCTTTTCTCCCAAGCCCTAAGCGTTCTTAATTTTTTTTAATACTGATTCCGGACTTGGTCTTTACCCTTAAATTGCCCTTAAAATGAATTAGGCAATACTAGGGTGAAAAGACAACTTTGCCCTTACTAATATCCGGATTAGACTTTCCTAAGCCCAACAACCCAACTTTCGACAGGCATGTCTCCCTCATACGAATCGGATTTTTACAAAATCGGTGGCATTAGAAAGATATACCCAAGGGTTTTCCAACCTATAAAAAACTAATCCAAACTCCTCCTGAGTTGAATTTTATGGCCGTTTGAAAATGACCAAAATTCACTTTTGAAAGGTGGAAATTTTTCAGATTTCCCTACTCATTTCCAAAAATGATTATTCTTGGTTTCTTAGCTTATTCTTAGTTAATTCAAGTTACGAGATGTTACACTAACAGTTGCATGATGTGGCATAATTTGTTTATGGAAAATATAATATTTTTTGTTATTTACCTGACATCATATAGGATTCTACCACATCGACCTCCATTTCTTTCGGAGCGGAAGCAGTCATAGATGCACTTGTATATGAATTTTCAAACTATCCAAATAATGTCAAACTACTGAGTGTAGTCATTCCACTCCAGCTAATCAGGAGTGAGTATTTTCTATCTACGCACCCAGCTGGTAATCAATGAGCCTCCACCCCATATCGATACAAAAAATACAGCTCAACATAATAGAATGCCTTCAAAGGTTTTGTAGTCTCCCTATGTGAGTAATTTTGGATCAAGTGATAAGGGAAATAAAAAAATAGACAATCACATTCATTCATAACACTCCATTTGACGATTGTTGCATCATATATCAACTCTTGTCAGGTTTAATGCAATAGTTCTTAGATTGGATACAAAAGGGACTACTCAAAACACATGGGAATAAGTAAGTTTTTATTATTAATGTGTCTTTATATATCAATTTTTTATTAAATTATTTTCATTTTGACTTTAATAATTCTCATAGAAAACCATTTGAGGTTAAATAAAGAGGAAGATCTGCTCTATTTGGTTTTGACCATATGGATCTTGTTGTCACATTTCCAACTGACAAGAACTGATTTTATACTATGTCATATCCAATGAAATGTTGGACTGATTAGGTACATTATGCATTAAAATTATGCATATCATACAAAATTAAAAATGTGTCATTTAAAGTAGAAATTAAATTAGTAATTAGTTTTTTTCTTTTTCTTCAATGTATCGCTTTTGTTTCAGATTGGATAGATATAAATATTTTACTACCTACACAAGAAGTCCAAATTGAAAAGTATGAATCAGTACGGATACACTAAAGTCAATTGTTTGTTTAAGTCATATATCAACGTTGTATTGTGCTCCTGCAGATGAAACTCTTAGTACACAATAACATATTGATCATGGTGTTAATATATCTGCTTATGAAAGGACAATCAAAGAAAGAATAAATGAGTTTTCGACCATGCTGCTTTACCATGGAATCTAGTAGATGAGGTTACATTATATTAATTGTGACAAAGATTTTCATTGGGTGATGAATGTGATTGTTTTAAACAAAAGGTTAATACGACTGTATGACTCATCTACGAGATCGAGAAAAAGAGATCATTCCGAAGAGATAAAGTATTTATCTGTAATGCTTTCAAACTATCTTCATAATAGTGGGTTTCTTTGATAAAACAGAGAGAATTGATTGGGAATCATTGGAAGCGTAAAAAAATAAGGAAACTAGTGAACTGTTGGGTCCACAACAGTAGTTTGACGTGGAATATGCCCAAGACATTATGCAACAAAAAAGTGACAGCCTTTTAGTATTGTAAAACAATTTAATAACTTACACATTAATTCACTTTTTAATATATCTACTTTTTTGTTTCCAGTGATTGTGGAATGTATGTAGCTTCTTTTGTTGTTGAGCGAAGAAATCAAAATTTCATCTATTAGTTTATGGTCTGACTATCTTCGCAATAGATACGGAATATTGTTATGAAAGTATGGTATGGACAAGGTCAAGGAGGAATATGTTAGCGATAATGATGACCCTACAAGGCCAAAGAGTGGCTACACTACACCAACAGAAGGTGGACTCATTAATATAGATAATTAGATTTAATGTGTTGAAGATACATTTATTGGTAATTTGTAATATTCCTTCTCCTATCAACACAATTTTACTAAGTAATTATTAATTTGAAGAATATTTTTGTCAAGAAATGATTTCACTTTTAATTTTTGTTTTAGTATATATAGTTTAAAATATAATAACTTCTTACAAATTGTATTTTATAAGTATGATAAACACCAATACTGTTGATACAATATAACCATCGAATACAAAATATTTGATACTATATATTATACGCTTGGTAAACAACAACTCATTTTCAATTTATTTAGTATACATTAACATGTGGTAGCCTTGAAGTAAATCACAACATCTGATACTATATTATTATCAGATATACAATATCCATAAAATTATTATGAATATGATACACATTTTATTATCAAATAACAAATTTGTGTATATATAACAATTGATACAAAATAATTAATTTATTATATTTAGTATCATTTATCAAGTTGAATCATATAACATTAATTTAAAACATAACAACTAACAATATTTTATTATCAGATACAAACTATAGGTTAACTATAATGTAAATGATACTAAATCACTTATCAAATAACTTAATTGTTATATACACCAACGCATGATACCATAATTAAATATATTTAGTATCATTCAACATTTTGTATCTGGTAACATTTGAATAAAGTTAAAATTCCATCAAATGATAATATCTTATTAGCATATTCAAAATATCAAGAAAACTAGTACATATGAAGCATAAAAGTTCTTAAAAAGTACTCATTAAAAATCTTTTGGAAAGTAAGTACATGTTCTTATATTGTGACCTTCTTTTCCACAACATCTACAACAATTAATTTTTGTTGTTAGATTTTCATCTGGATTTTTCTTCCTCTTTTTCCTTGGTCTACCAGGCATTTTTTTGTATCTTGGTGGCAAGACTTCTTCGAAAATACTGTCCAAAGTTTTCCAATCACTTTTGTCTGACATTGGTTCCATTGGAATTACACAAGTATTTGTTAATGCATCATGTTTATAGTAATCAGAGCAGTAGGGTTGTATATTTGTAATATTCTTCTTTTTAAAATTGGCATTGCGTGCGCACAAGGTATCTCGTCATGTTGAAATCTACCACATGAACAAGTTTTTCTTTCAAGACAAACAATGTATATTATCCCACCTTCATACACTGAAAAAATAAATACAAAAGATGCAACAACCTTCAATTATTTACAAATTAGAGATATATCACATGTTGTGTTATTTGGTATACACAAGAATACAATTAGAAGTAAAGCTAAATACATAATACTTGTAATACATATATGTACCTTCATCTTTGCACACTTCGAAGTGTTTATAATCAATATTTCTTCAAATCTCCTACCTAATGTTGCCTTTGTTTAAGAAGCTATTTCTCGAATTTTGCAATTCCAAGAATCAAATAGAATTCTAACTTCTTCCAGATTGTCTACAATAGGTAGTTGTCGTGAATCAACAAGGCAATCATTGATACATTCAGCTATATTTGAAGTCATAATTCTTCCCTTGTTCACTGCTACATGAGACCTTTACCACCTTTCATATCCAGCATCTTGAAGATACTTCTTAACTCTGCCATCTATTTTTTCAATTTAACCATTCATTTTTTTAAAATCCTCTTTTCTATAGGCCTTTGTCATTGAATAAAATAGATCACTTAGTATGGACTTTCTTCTCCTAAAGTTTGAAACATTTTTCAGAGATGTCATATGCATGAAAAATGAGGAACATTTTGGTAAACAATACTTACACTCTTCTTTATGCTTTCATTTCTATCAGATATAACACACATTTTTTCTCTCTCACCAAATGCATTTTTAAACTGTTAAAAGAACCATGTCCATGAACAATCATTTTCTGTGTCAACAATTCCATAAGCTAAATATAATATGCAACCTTAACATATAAACACAAAATATTATGATTAAACCTCATCTAGTTATTGTAGAATGTAAAAATAACTTTTAAAAAATAAATAAATTCATGAACAACATGATATATATGTCCCATCGAGTGTACTTGTAGATACAAATTTCCCTCGGTAAGCTCCGCTAAGATGTGAAGCATCAACAATAACAGACCTACATAACTCAAACCATCTAATCATTAGCCTTAATGATATGAATAGATACATAAACTCATTATTTTCCGATTTGTGCATCCTTATATATGAATTTGGATACACAGTTTCCAACATATATATGTACATGGCATCTGTGTATATCCATCAGACGGCTTACCCATGATCATTTCCAATGCACGTTCTTTATCCTGTCATGCTTGCTGGTAAGAAATTTAAACACCATAAAGTTCCCTAATATCAACAATTATATCGTTAGGAGTATGCTTCCTTTTATGATTCTTCAATATTGGAGTTGTCATACCACTAACAAATTCAACAGTAGCTTGTACCTCACTTATAACCCTATCCCTCAATGGACATATATGTTCATTATTAAAGTATCTCACTTTAAATATGTCTTAATTTTTTTCTTATAGGGGCCTTCAATTACCAACAGCAATCATCTGAATAACAAACTAATACATAGCTGCAATTACACCATATAAATAACTATAATTTGATCAGGTTTAATGTACTAATAAAGAAATAAAAACAAAAGAAAAACACAAAATACATTATTACAAATACTTTGTTTAAATAGTATTGTGTACACATATTAATATATAGCGTTGTTTAATGAGGATATTCAATCATATTCAGATACAAATTTGATAACTAATTCAAAATCCACTTAATATCCTTATTTCACTTACCAATTTTATTTGATACTTTAATAAATAGAAGTATCTCAGTAATGATACTTTATTTTATACATTGATCACAATTTTCATATTAATCATTTTTTCATCTACCATTCTTAATTTATACATTAATAACTAGCAGAAAATCAAAACGAACAAGATACCTTACATCTATAACTGCACGTAACGCATATTATCAGTGTGCCATGGTAAATATATTAACAAATACATTATGAAAATGAACAACACTATCGGATAATTATATTACATACCTTCTGTTGTCAGATCTTTTAACTTTAAAATTGAAGTTATTCTTTATTTTGTATTTTTCTGTTACAACCTTTAGAGTTGTCTTATCCTTCTACATTTGCTTCACTTCCACAACAAAAATATTTGTATCTAATATATATTTTCCCACCTCCATTTCTAATATGTAATATGAATCACCAATTATTAATTCCCCAAAGCTTAAAGCCTTTGCATTGCTTTTTTCACCCTCAAACACACATGATTGCACCTTTTGTTGCATCGAAGTTTTGTATATGTTCATCACTTTTGTCACATTCGGTTTTACCCCCTAGACTTAACCGGCGTCATCGTCCTCTTTGATGACTAAGACTAGCCCCTTAGTCTCATGTCATTACATTCATAGGTTTAAAATGTGGAAAGATTTAAAACTTTTCATTACATCTACTTGGAGGTTTACATAAACCTCTACATACACATAATATAGTTGTATCGAGTATATAGACTCTTTATACAGGAAGGTTATATAGCCTTCAAATTATATTGCACATACATATATATAAGATAGAAAGATAGTCTTAAAAATTGTCTCATCTCATACCATCTAAACGATCATCACAATATGGGCATAGCCCTACATCAAATGTAAAGAAGTCACATATAGGCTTATACAAGTCGTACAAAATGAAAGTGTAATAAACATAAAAGTCTAAGAAAAACAAAGAAACTTTGTAGGCAAGATATTGGCATTGCTCTCGGAAAGTAGGACATACCACTTGGATGATATAAAATATCCAAGCCTTCTTCAAGTCGTCTCGATTAAGCCTTCAACGACCGGAACCTAAAATGTTTAGGAAAAGGGGAAAAAATGAGGTTAGTACTCCACATGTACTAAGTGTGAGAGTATATGCACATATAATATCTAAATATGCTAACAAGGAGACATTTAGTCAAAACATGCCATTTTACCCTTTTAAAAGTTTAATGCAAAATTAATCAAGTCATACCAACCAATAAAACATGCTTACTAACTCAAGCAAGTAATATATATCCTAACATACTTGAACTCATGTTTTACTACAACCCTACCATCAAAGAATAGTGTCGCAAGCATTATAAAGAGTCAATTACATCATAATAAGAAATACAACTACTCATGAATCCTTATGAAGTCAATAAGTGTAATGACCAAGAAAAACCCATAACCTCAACAAGAAACCATAACTAATGCCCAACTTCACATAACATTACCTCTGAGGACACCTAACATCATACTTTAATAGTACAACCCAATTACATGTTCAAGAGGGTAATCATCATCATATAATATCATCTATATTGCAGCATCAACATGTTATCACCATATACGTCATTGGCATATATATATATATATATATATATATATATATATATATATATATATATATATATATATACATAATATCAACTTCCTAAAGCTTCCATCAAAGTCAACTAGTGCAAGGCATAGGTAGAGTCCCATACCCCTACCTAGGCTAAGTTAGACCTCTCAAGTCACCTTAGTTAGTTTATACTTCATTACTTTATTTTAATTTAGGAAACACTTACCTTAACCGGCATAGACCACAAGAGCTAAGTGTGGAATCCGGTGTTGTAAAACCTTACACCAATGGAAGGTGGTCTACCGGCCAAAGTAGAACCAAACATAAACTTAGCTTTCTAGGTGGATCCACTAGCTAGTCTTCCTATGGGGGCAACATAGTTCAAGAACTAAGATATTGTATATCCCTCTAGATACCACTTTGTAGTTGGGGCCTCCTCTAATGGGAATCCATTAGATGAATATTCCTCTTTTGGAAGTCAACATCTTATATAGAACTATAGGGAAAATCTTCCTCTTTGGGAAGTCATCACCTCCCATTGTAAAATTCACTCTTTGCTAAGCTAAGTACCTTTATTGAAATATCTTTAAGACTTTAATTATTAATCATAGCTTAGTTTAGGTCATAGGATCTACCCCTTGTATAATCATCATTAATAGCTCAATAAGAATTGCATTTGTATAGTCCTTTCATCATAATTCATATAAGTGAGGTTAACACATTAGCATTTCATATCATATCAAGGCACACTGATAGTTATCATCATCCTTATATCACATACACCTTAATCAACCTCACAACATAGTTAAGAAATTTCAATTCAACATCATACCACCCTATAATACTAATATAAGGCATACTCCAATATAACATCACTACTTAACCACAATAAATCACAATTGGAAGTAAAGATAGAGATTCCAAGGCTTACCAAGTCTCATACATGCTTCATCATTTAGGCCTTACCATAAAACCTCAATTCAAGCCAATTTATATGTTAAACCTCATTATTCAATAATCACCATAATAAAAACACTAGAAGAGTCACTACACCATAATTTAACATTAATTCAATGCTTAAAACAAAGTTACTTAGGACAATTTCCATAACCTAGATCACTTCTCAAGATTAGCATGAAAGACGGCAATTCATTCTAATTTGTTAATGATTGGTGTAACAACATCATCTAGTAGTGATTTAACCCATAATCAAGACAATGGAATCAATCACAACCCAATTTACATCAAGATCAACCTTAGGGTTAGGGGTCAAAGATCACATTCTTCAATTTGAATTAAAATATTAAGATTAATCATAATCAAGTTCAATTACATGTTAATATATCCATTATATCCTAAATAATTCATAAACAACTCAAGTCACAACATCAATTTCGTAATTGGATGAAAGCCACATTAAAACTCAACTTTTGAAATCCATTTTGAAGGAACCCTTTGAGGAAAGAGTCTCAAAGGTGAATTCGATCTCATTCCTTAACGTTTGATGAATAATTGATGGTGAATTAGTCCCTTTCCATTCCTCAAACCCCTTTCCTTGCTAGTCTTCAATGATGAGTTCAAGTAGAGAGAGAAATAAGAGAGAAGGAAGAGTTGTGTTTAGATTAATGAGGGTTGGGGGTATTTATATTGGGGCTTAATCAACCGAATTAGAGTCCCTTAAACCTATAATTAATAACCTAACCCCCTAACTAATTAAATTAAATTAACTTAATTTGTGCAGGAAACTCGACCCTCACAGACGAGACCTTGAACGACGGACCGTCTGTGAGTCGACGGACTGCCCCCCCCTCGGTCCTGCACTTCGTAGGTAAGTTCAGAGACTGTGCAGGTTAGGGGCTTCCTCAAATTGTCTAAGTGTGATATGATGGTGTCATCTACGCCCCGTTGATCCACACACGGAGCGTAGCTTGTGGCATCGATGCACACTGCTTTGGCAGTGTTGCCTCAACCTGCAGAGGTCCTCCTCAAGGGCCCTTGGTTGGTCCTTGGTGAGTCATACCCTGACGTTTCAACCATGAAATAACTTACAAACCTATTAACTACCCTTTCACCATTTTTCATAAATTTTCGACTCCTAAAAGCTAGTCAAATAGGCTAAGGCACGCTAGTACCTCTTTGAACCAACTTCCAGACGTCATGGACGTTCTTGGACATTTTGGTTCTTAAACTTCCTAAATGACCTATATTCATTGAAATAGGTTTTAAAATAGTACTTAGACCTCATGACACCTATGTTAGGCTTTACGACACGTCTTGCATTTTAAAAGTGTTACAATTTTTATCCGATGAATCAATGCATACAAGATACATACCGAATCCAACCTCATATTTCTTAATTTATATGTACAATTTCACCCCATATATTTTCGAATACACAATGAATATGAATTACCCTCAACAACATATTTGATCTCGTTGTTTCTTTTCAATTCATCAATGCTCATTTCAGCTGCAATTGCTAAAATAAGATTCACGAACGGAATATTATACCCAATCACTATCCCATCACTTTTGTATCGCTCGTATCTAACATCACTTTCACATGATCTAGAATGCCTTAACATGATCAAAATATTCATTTCGAATATTCACAAAATTGAGTTTCAAAATTGTTTGAATCAACCTTTTACTTTTTTTCCAAAGAACAGGGAGAAGGTTTCACAATTTTAAATTTAAAAATTATAATTCAATTAAAGGTTTACGCACGACTGATTGGCCGAAGGAAGAAACATACGCGTGATTTATGGAATCAATTATAATTTTCATTTTTAATCTCTTATTTAACGCATTAAACTGATAACAACAATTTAATAATTTAAGTATCTGCCCATTATCAATTAAAGTATCCTCCTAGAATATTATGTATCCGAAACACACTAAAAAGGAAATTTTTGATAATTAGTGAAAGAGTAGGGATATGAAGTAATTTCTTTATTATATTGTATGATTTGCCTAATTTTTCTTTATTTTAATCATGTTACATATCTGTACATCTTTCTTTACAACTACTTTTATCTCTACAATATGCATGTGTCTTACACGGACACCCTTATCTAGTATTACTTATAGGTAGGAAAACAATTGTTCGTCGACATGTTTGCTTCCCTAACCAAGGTGATATTGGAAATTTCGTAATTCGATGCTGAAATAATATTGTACATCACTACTTTAGAATTGTACTTTCTCTTTATAGGACATAAAAGTCAGTTCACAAGTTATTTGTTTCTTTTATTTCAGCTGAAAAGTGGGTTATTTTCCATGCATGTGGGCCCTTGTATATCTCTATTTCACTTATTTTGCAATTTTATTTTTTCTATTACCCAAATAACTCTTAATATATTAACCCCACTGGAAAATATCTTATCAATGTTATGAGAATATTTGGATTCTCATAGTATGATATGGAGAATTTTTGCTAATTATTGGTACTCTATTATCATTAATGGGGTCTGTGATGGTTTCTTTAAATCTGAAAGATGTATAAAATAAGGTCATCCTATTTCTCCTTCATTGTTTATTATTGGGTATGAATGCTATGAAATAGAATTTTTTTAAAAGGTCTATAAACAATATCTTCTCGGCACAATAAACAAAACATATCATGTGTGTGTTGATTAACTAATTTCACTATTCTTATCACTTTTTAAGTTGTTTTTCTTTTTCTACCAAGCAATATGTTTTAGGCTTGAAAGTTTATGAGGTTAAACTTAAATAGTTTCTCAAAAATATTAATCATCTTTTAAGTTCTTTTTTCTTCTATATATATAATAATAACAGAAAAAAGAAAAATAAACACAAAATAATAGATTCAAATTTGTTCTCTAATGTTATACGTTGTGTTTAATAACAAACACATCATGTAATAAAACTTAAATAATAGTTGCATCTCAATTTCAAAAACAACTATTGTCTCTCGTCGTCGCGGACAATAGTAATAATTTAACCTAATAAAACAACACTAACCCCCAGGACCACCAGATACTTCAAAGCCCAATTTGGATCCACCGGTGTTGTCTGCCAACTCTCTGGATCCATGTCCTGTTGTAATAGTTCTAGTTGGTGTCTGCACTTGTGTATTTGGTCATCAATTCCACCAAATTTCTTTACATTGAGTGTCTTCATTACTTACTTAACATTCATCAAATTTCTTCAGATACTTGCAACTTTACATCTTCCCGAGTTCTGAGACCACACTTCATCCACAACTTTAAGAAATTTTTCATTATTTATTGTCAAAAGATGTACGTGTGACGCACTAAATGCAAGTATAACGCACGAGATGCACGTGCACGTGATAGGAAGTACTTAACTCATGTGATAGGAAGTTTGAGGCATCACTATTTTCAGAGTCCTTAGGGTAGGTGAATGTCATATTCACAATTATACATAGTGTTCTAGATTCACCAATAATGTTAACAAGTAGTCGTTATAATTATATAGAGTTTAAGTTATGTACATGCATCGTGTAACACAATCAAGTCACTTACCTATTGACATATCTCATTTTACAATTATAAATGTTAATTAGTAGAAGTTTAGATGATTCATCTGTAGAAGCAATTTAGAAACTTGAAAGGTAGAGCTTCACTCCTTCGATGATGAATTTTATATATATATATATATATATATATATATATATATATATATATCATTAATGTTCGAGAGTTGAAATATTTTAGTCTTTCATAAATATCACTCAGAAATAATAATCCTTTATGTGTGAAGAAATTTAAATCTATGACATTACTAATGGGTTCACTCTAAAATTATGTTACAAGTTCAAAACCTCACCTTCAATAAAAATCCACCAAAAAATAGTTTCAATATGTTTTGTGACTGTGTTTATTCATAGGGACATAAATAGGGTGGAGTGGGACAAGTCTTGACCTCCTAATATTTTGAATCGTCCTATCCTATTATGCTCCGTTATCATATCTCGTAAAATCTATTTTGCCCCATATGATTTTTTTTCAAAAATACCTTTATGATAAGTTTGGATGGATAATTCACCTGCACATCATTGTGCGTTGTGGAGCAAAAAAAATCATGTGCACACATCAAATAGTTAGATGAAAATTATTTGGTTGCTAACCCTAAACCAATTGTGATGGGAGGACCTTGGTTGCTTGATGCATACATGTTAAATCAACCCAACTCGTATAAAATTTTATTTGAGAGATTCGTTCTTATAATCATTGGTTTAGCTATAATTGGAGACAATCAATTTCTGTTAAACCAACCAATATTATCAACATAGTTTTATAGTTTGAAATTGTACTCTTAATTTAATAATTTTAGCAAACAACCTTACAAAAACCAATTTGTAAATTAATACAAATGCACATGTGACCATACCATAGATGCATCTATTAAATCATAATAGTAAGCAATCCACATGGCAAGTGAATGGACCTATATTCACCTTTTTATATGTTTCAAAAAATTTCAGGGGATACAATCTCAATCTTAGCTGGTACAGTGATCATTTTATCATGAGAACAAGCAACACAAGAGAATTCTTGAAGGATATTTTATTTTTTCAAACATATAGTTACATGAATCCTTAATTTCTTTTGCATCACACTTGAATCAGAATGGTCAATCGATTATACCAACTGATATTTATTCTAATTTAATTTTTCATGTGATTTCATCATCATGCTCATATTTGTCTACAGCAAACAACGAGAAAAATGGTAAAGCTTATTATGTAACACATCAAAAGTCCAAAACCTAATTTAGAGCCTCACATGAGTGTCTAAGATTTTTAACATTATTTTAAGTTCAAAAGTAATGTATATAAGTCATTTAGGATGTTTTAGAGTCAAAACGTCAAGAAACGTCCATGACGTCCAGAGACTAGTGTAAGAGGTGCTAGTGTGACTTACCCTTTCACGAGGTTTTAGAAGTCAGAAATTGATGAAAGTTGGTAGAAAGGACTTAACTAGTATTGAAACATATTTAGGGTCGAAACATCCGGGTATGACTCCCCAAGGACCACCTCCAAGGACCCTTGCATTTGACCCAAACCTGCCAAATAAGGTAGTGTAGACAGTGTCTACCGATATGGTGACCATCATGTTACAAGTATTCTCTATGGATGTTTATACTTTACTTGATACGGGTGATACATTATCTTTTGTTAATCCCCTGGGTATCTAGAAAATTTGATATTTTGTCCGATGTCCTAAATGAACCTTTTATGGTAACTACCCTGGTAGGTGTTTCGGTGGTTGCAAATATGGTATATCGAAATTATCCTATAAATTTGCCTAATAGACTTACTCATTTTGAATTAGTAGAATTTGATATGGTTGATTTTGATGTCATTTTGGGGATGATTTGTTGCACGATTGTTTTTCTTCCATAGAATGTACGACAAGAATTGTCGAGTTCAACTTTCTTAATGAACCCATTTTGGAGTGGAAAAGGGATCATTCTATTCCTATAGGTCGTATCATTTCTTGTCTAAAGGGTTGTAAGATGATCTCAAAAGGGTGTCTATACCATGATCTCAAAAGGGTGTCTATACCATATTTTAAGAGTCAAAGATTTAGACTCTGAAAATTCTCTCATTGATTTAGTCCCCTTATTGAGGGAATTTCCGGAGGTCTTCCCTACTGATCTTCTTCGAATCTCTCCCGAAAGGGAAATTGATTTTTGTATTGACTTGCTACCAGATACCAACCCTATTTCAATTTCTCCTTATCGGATGGCTCCAACCGAACTGAAAGAGTTGAAGGCTCAACTCAAGGACTTACTAGACAAAGGCTTCATTAGACCTAGTATTTCTCCATGGGGTGCTCCTGTGTTGTATGTGAAGAAGAAGGATTGGTCCCTTAGAATGTGAAATATCGCCAACTCAATTAAGACACCATTAAGAACAAGTATCCTCGCCCTCGGATTGACGACTTGTTTGATCAACTCCAAGGGG
Source organism: Solanum lycopersicum (assembly GCF_036512215.1). Taxonomy (NCBI): domain Eukaryota; kingdom Viridiplantae; phylum Streptophyta; class Magnoliopsida; order Solanales; family Solanaceae; genus Solanum; species Solanum lycopersicum. The sequence continues at coordinate 6,269,993 of NC_090805.1, forward strand.
CAAGCTATTTTTCTAACATTGACTTGATATCGGGGTATCACCAACTTAGGGTGAGAGTGAGGATATACCAAAAACTGCATTTCAAACTAGATATGGTCACTATGAGTTCCTAGTAATGTCCTTTGGTCTCACTAATGCCCCGGCGACGTTTATGGACCTCATGAATAGGGTGTTTTGAAGTTACCTAGATTCATTTGTCATTGTATTCATTTACAACATTTTGGCATATTTGAAAAATGAGGGTGAACACATGGACCATTTGAGGGTGGTGTTACAGGTGCTTAAGGAAAACCAACGATTTGCCAAGTATATAAAATGTGAGTTTTGGTTGAGGTCAGTGGCGTTTCTTGGTCATATCATCACTAGTGAGGGAGTTGAGGTTGATTCAAGGAAAACCGAGGTGGCTAAAAATTGGCCTAGACCATTGACTCCAACCGACATTTGGAGTTTCTTGGGTCTAGCGGGGTACTATATGAGGTGTGTAGACGGTTTTGCGTCCATTTCTTCTCCCTTGACTACCTTGACCCAAAAGAGTGTGAAATTTGAGTGGTCGGAGGCATGTGAAAGAAGCTTCCATAATTTGAAAGATAGGGTTACCTCCGCTTCAATATTTACTTTACCGGAGGGTACCAAGGCCTTCGTTTTATATTTTGATACATCCTAAGTGGACTTAGGGTGTGTCCGTATGCAACATGGAAAAGTAGTAGCCTATGCTTCTAGAAAACATAAGGTGCGTGAGAAGAATTATCCAACTCATAATCTTGAGTTAGCGATCATGGCATTTGCCTTAAAAATATGGAGGCATTATCTTTATGGTGTCCATGTTGATGTGTATATCGACCATAATAGTCTTCAATATGATTTTACTCAAAATGAGTTAAATCTCTGACAAATAAGATGGTTGGGATTGTTGAAAGATTACGACATGAGTGTTATCTACCACCCTAGAAAAGCTAATATGGTTGTGGATGCTCTAAGTCGTATGACCATGGGTAGTGTGTCTTATATAGAAGAAGCCAAGAAAGACCTAGTGAAAGATGTTCATAGGTTTACTCATTTGGGTGTTAGATTGGAAGATTCACCAAATGGTGGTTTTACGGTCCATTATAACTCTGAGTTTTTTTGGTATTTGAGGTGAAGTCTAAGTAAAACATTGATAAATCATTTATAGAGTTGAAGGAATCGGTTCTTGGTAAATTTAATGAGTCATTCTCCTTAGGATTTACCAAGAGAGGTTGTGTGTGTCCAATGTGTATGATTTAAGAAATCGGATTCTTGATGAAGCTCATGGTTTCCGCTATTCCATTCATTCGGGTTCTACAAAGATGTATCATGACCTTAGAGATGTGTTTTGGTGGGATGGATTCAAAAGGGACATAGCGGAAGTAGTTGCAAAATGTCCAAATTGCCAACAAGTGAAAGTCAAGCACCAAAATCCAAGTGGCTTATTTCAAGAAATATAAGTTCCCACTTGGAAGTGGGAAGATATTAATATGGACGTCATGGTAGGTTTGCCTCGAACACCATGGCAAAATGATTCCATATGGGTGGTTGTGGATAGGTTGACGAAATATGCTCATTTTGTTCCCGTCAAGTCCACCTACTCGGCAGAAGATTATGCAAGGATTTTTATAGATGAGATTGCCTGTCTTCATGGTATTCCGTTATCCATCATATCGAATAGGGGTTCACAATTCACATCTAGGTTTTGGAGGTCATTCCAAAAAGTGTTGGGTACAAGGTGAACTTAACCACCACTTTTCATCCCAAAACGGATGTTCATGCGAAGCATACTATTCAAAACCTTAAGGATATTCTTAGAGCTTGTGTAATTGATTTCAAGGAAAATTGGGATAAACACTTGCCTTTGGTTGAGTTCTCTTATAACAATAGATACCATTCGACTATATCCATGGCTCCTTTTGAGGCCTTGTATGTTAGGTGATGTAGATCTCTGATAGGCGGTTTGAAGTGGGCGAGTTCTCACTCATTGGTCCTAAATTTATATATAAAACTTTGTAGAAAGTTCATATGATAAGGAACCGATTGAAAACAGCCTATAGCCAGCAAAAGTCTTATGTCGACAATAGGAGAAGGGACTTAGAATTCGAAGAGGGTGTTAAAGTGTATTTGAAAATCTCACCTATGAAATGGGTGATGATATTTGGAAATAAATAGAAGTTAATTCCTCATTATGTGGGTCCCTATGAAATTTTACAAAGGGTTGGCAATGTTGCATACGAGTTGGGACTATCTAGTGAGCTAGCTTCGGTTCACCTGATGTTCCATGTCTCCATACTTAAGAAGTGCATTGGTGATCCCGAGTCCATTCTTCGGTCTAGGTGTGGATGATAATATCTCCTATTAAGAGGTTCCGATGGAAATCCTTGATCATCAAGTGAAGAAATTGAGGAACAAAGAGGTGGCTTCCATAAAGGTGTTATGGAAGAACCACCTAGTTGAGGGAGTAACATGGGAGGCCGAGGCCGACATGAAGTCTCGTTATCCTCATCTCTTTGCTAATTAAGGTTAGTTGTTCCTACTAATGACTAAAATAATAAACAAATTTAATTTGATTTTTTTTGCAAAGATGTGCATATTTATGATAAAGGTTTTTGCTAAAATGAAGTTTCATATAAAAATGCTTTTTTTGCTTGATTGTCACTTATTTGTGTATTAGGTATGTTGTTGCCTACATTAAATGATATTGAGCATGTTGATATGTTTTGAAAGAAGTGTTGGCATAAGTGACTCTATATGTTGTGTTGAGCTCATGTTGTTGTTGAGAAGGAAATTCCTCATGTGGTAATATTGAGCTCTTATATGTGGTAATTGATGTTTTGAGTTACTTTGTGTAAATGTCATGTTGTTATGTTGATTTGAGTTGTTAACATTTTGGTTTTTTATGTTGTTGGTTGGGCTTCTAATATTGAGTCTATCATTTCCCTTCAATAGATTTTTAGTGTCATTTAGTGAGAATGTTCCTAAGGGGGGATAATGTAACACTGCGAAAGTCCAAAACCTAATCTAGAGCCTCAAATGAGTGTCTAAGGTTTTTAACATTGTTTTAAGGTCAAAAATAATGTATATAAGTCATTTATGAAGATTTAGAGTCAAAATGTCAAGGAACGTCCATGACGTCCGGAGACTAGTGCAAGAGGTGCTACTGTGTCTTAGCCTATTTTACGAGGTTTTAGAAGTCGGAAATTGATGAAAGTTGGTGGAAAGATACTAAAATAGAATTGGAAAATTTTTAGGGTCGAAACTTCTGAGTACGACTCCCCAAGGACCACTCTAAGGAGGGTCCTTAGAGAGGACCCTTGCATTTGACCCAAACCTGCCGAATAAGGTAGTGCAGGCAGTGTATACCTACGAGTTGCAGGTGACGAGTCGTAGGCCAATCGACTTGGTGTAGATTGAATCCGTTGATCAACACTTATAAATTTTCCAAAAATGGCCAAAATGCAAAACTCTGAACCAAAACAACGGTTGTGCAGGATGGTTGGGAGAGGGGCGTCGACTGACCTACGGCCCATAGGTCGGGGTCTCTTAGGTCAGCCTGCATTTTCACTGTCTTGTTTTAAGATGGTTCATTTAATTAGTTGATTAGTTAGGGGTTTATTAGTTATTAGGTTGGTTAATTAGGTTAGTCAATCAACTATATAAATTACTCTAAGCCTAAACTCAACTTAACACCCCATAATTCCCAAACACAAATTGCTCTTTCTTCTCTTTACTTTCCCTTTCCCAAAGAAGACTCCATTGCAGGTCAAGGTCTAAGGTTATAGGGCTTCAAGAAGTAAAATTTTCTCCATCAATCTTCAAGTAATATCAAGTTTTGGCTTCACCTTTGGCATTCCTTTCCCAAAAGGGTTCTTCCAAAATTGATTTCAAAAATATGATTTTCATATAGGTTTCTTTCTATTTCGAGATTGGTTTTTTCAATTGTGTTGTTATTGATTTATATTAGTTATTATTGTTATACTATTATGTAATTGTTCAATTATGAAGTTCTTGAAGCTAAACCTAGTATTGGGGTAAAGGTGATGACATGACCCCTACCCCAATACCCTATCATATGAACTAGTATAGAATTGAATTGTATCGGTGTAGTTGACCTAACTATTCTGTTAATTACTATTGAATGGTGTTATTACACCTATTATTGGATGAAATTGGTTGGTTGATGGTAAGACCATGGATGATGGCTTTTGAAGGAGATTGGGTAGTCTTTGTTATCCTAAAAATTTACTTCAATTGTGATGGCTTGTACTTGGTGATGAACTTCAATTGAAGTATGGCTTGTGATTGTATTAAGTTTTTGTTGGTATGATGATGCAATTTATGTCTTGATTATGTGGATTGTGAGATTATGATTTAAGATGTAATGATATAAGGTTGGTTGTGAAGTAATGTGCCTTACTATGATATGATGATATTAATGTGTTAATTTCACAACTGACTATTATTATACAAGGATCTATTCTCCTATGACCTAAACTAAGTTATGATTGTTAAATAAAGACATTTCAAAAGAGACTCTAGCTTAGCACCGAGTGAACTAGTAGTGAGAAGTGTCCCTTCCCAAGTAAGGAAGGTAGGTTTACTATTGTACTCATGAGATGGATATTATAATTCCAAAGGCATAAAGAGGATCTCAATCATGTCTTCTAGTTCTTGAATATGTTGCCCCTATAGGAATTAGTGGATCTACCTAGATGCTATGTTCATACTTTGCTACTACCTTGGCAAGTAGTCCATCTTCTTTCGGTGTAGGATTTTATGACACTGAAATTCACATTAGCTCATGTGTTCTATGTCGGTTAAGTCAAGTGTTCCTGAAAGTAAAATAAAGTTATAAAGTGAACTCTAACTAAAATGACTTAAGGGGTTTGACTTAGTCTAGGTAAAGGCATGGGACTCTACCTATACATCTCACTAGATGGCATTGAGGGAAGTCCTAGAAGGATTTTCTAATGTTCTTATGCTCTTATAAAGTGAATGATATGCATATGTTGACTTTACATGTTGATGATAGTATATGATGTTGGTTTCATGTATGAACATGCTAGTAGTCTATATTGCTAAATATGATGATGACTATTCTTGATGCTGTGATATATGATGTTAGGTATTGCTTATGATCCTTTATTTGGTTTACTTGGTTGTGTAAGGGTATGAAGCTTTACTTGATTATTGCACTTGTAAACTTGATGGTGGGTTATGAGTAAGGGTCTTGTATATGTTGCAATATTATGAACTCTTAGACATGCTTTGTTGTTATAACATGATGTTGGAGTTGCTTTGGCTATAGTTATAATAAGTTATACACATGTTGACTTGGTTATACTCAATGATGTTGGTCTTGTGTTGGATATGCTATTGTCTTAATGAATATATGGTTATTGTCTTATATGTGTTCTTGATTGTAAATAAGGCTATTCAAAGTAACTTGACATGGTTTTGAACAAATGTCCCTTTTAGAATGATTTCTATATTGTATGTGAATATGCTTCCATATTTAGTACATCTCTCTATTTCTCCCTTTTTATCAAATATTTCAATTTTTGATCGTTGAAGGGTTCATGACCAATTTCCAAAGAAGGCTTGGATTATTTCTCTAAGTGTGGGTTCTTAAAGATCTGAGGATGATGTCTTTTCTCATTCTACCTATGTGACTTGCTATAGTATAAAGACATTCATTTCACTCTTATTGTTCAAGATATTTTCGTAAGCCCTAAGAGGAAATTATGCATTTATATAAGGGCTATGCCCCAATTGTTCTATTCCGACTTAGATTGTTTTATATGAGACATATCTACTAGACTCCATCTTGAATATTGTATATGTGACATAAAATTACAAGACTATGTAAGCTTCCTAAGTGAGGAGTCTAAGTAAACTCCCTATATATATACTATGTGTAAGCGAGAGGTCTATGTAAACCTCATGAAGTAGATGTTGATGAAAAGTTTTTAATTTTTCACACTTTTTAACCTATGATACTTAATAACGAATGCTAAGAGATTAGTCGTAGTCCTCTCCAAGGACGACGATGCCGATTGCGTCTAGGAGGTGCTCCCAAGATGTGATGTATACTTTGGTTGTAAAAAATTGAAGATATTAAATATTTCCATAATTTGCAATCTCAATATAACATTTTTTTTAAATTCTTCCGAACCTTAAAAAGTTTCTTTTGAGACTACTACAACTCCAATATTATAAACAACTTCCTTCCTTCTTGATAGTAAAAAAATTAGTTCATTCGAAATTCTCAATTAATTTTATGTACTACCACAAATTTCACAACGTCATCCTTGTGATGATCATCTCCTTCGAGGAGAAAATTATTGTTAGTAGTAGTATTATTGTCATGGCTAAAATTATCACATGCAAGGATTATATCTTGAAAATCAATGATAAATTTGTGTTGCCACACAATAATATTTATAGTGGTCATGGACACAATTTTTATAGGAAAGAATTGTTTCTTTTTTTTGTCCTTCAGTTGTTCATAATTTAACATACCACAATATTTGTGTAGAACTTAATGTATATGACTAAATGGTCATTTATGTCAAAATATTTTCTTCAATCTCTAAAACCTCTCATAGAGGTGAGATGTGACATTTATCCAACAATACATGAACATGTTCTTATCCATAAGAACATAAGTCACATTTTCTTTAAGAAATGAACCATAATCATTTGAACAGATTCCAAAAGTTTTTATTGGAAACTCATTGTCATGCTTTCGAATTTATTAAATTTATGTGACTCGCCTCAACATCACTTTAAGAGGTGAAATATATCAAATGTACTACCTCTTTATATTCCTTTATTTTGATGTAGGATTTACAAAACTATTCATATTTGGTTGCACCAACAACAATGTGGCCAATAATTATTCATATCACTTTAATGGATAAAAGTACCTTCACATTTTGAAGGATCATCTTAAGAACCCATATTGTTCTTCCTTTTAATTATCAATATAATGACCATTAACATTTTATCACACTCATATTCATACATAAAATCACTTGTCATCTTTCAAATATATTTTACAATGCTACCACATTCACATAAGAAAATGGAGCAAATCAATTGGGTGAATTTCATGACTTTTCATCAAAAGTTCATCATTTTTCCTTAGTCATCATCATATTATCACTGTGTTGCATTAGGAATTAAATCCAATGTATTATCCATATAAAGAAGCCTAGGCCAAAAAACAATGGGACCCAACATATTATTATTATGACGCACCGAGACTTTAACTTGATGTATTACACACTTGGTGCAATGAAACTTAAATTCATCGTCTTACGCTCAACCATGTCTTAATAAATCGAAGTGTTACCAAAAACTAAATATCGGAAGTCATAAATATAATCTCAATTTGACTTAAAACATAAGAAAAGGAAGGAATGACCTGAGAGACCTTTGTACTTGGTTCCGTTTGTAAGTTGGACCCTTATACTTATCACTTTCTCAACTAAGCCTTT